>NW_028270152.1:114221493-114853933 GCF_037043375.1 Chiloscyllium plagiosum
CCAGGTTTTTAAACAATCACAATGAGAACAATGTGAATCTACACCAATTAATATTTTCTGTCTCACCTCCACTTCGCTACCCTCCAAGCTGGAATAGATAGCTCCTGTTTCAGCTTTAGGTCAGACATTGGAGGATTCTCACAAGTTCTCTGTCAGGCTGAACATCCCTTCACATAGGTTTCCAAGTGGACACATGGAGTAAGCGATTACATGGATGCTGGGGATTGAGGGACAGATTTCCCTCTTGCTGGGCTAGAATTCTGGCCAAGGTAATGAACGTAAATTTCTGACATTTTGGAACTTACTCTGGATTCTTGCGACTTTACTGATTAAACTAAAATTCAATTTGCCCGTGTATAACATGATTAATTTTTCACTATTTATCAAAAAAGCCATGCGACGTGTCCTTGGATGTAGTAATGCAGAAGATTGTTGACGTTGTGTACAGTGTGGGTCATTTAGCCGTATGAACATTCCAAAGGATACTGGTGAAGTACCAGTGAATCGAATTCTCTGACGAATTGATACCGATAGAAGGAAACTCCCAGTACAGTAGCGACATGACATTGCCTGTGATCAACGCAGGAAGCCATGGTAAACGAACACAGAATTCAATTATGCCTATTTTCACCAAATTTTACTATGTCATTTTCCTGAACCTGATGCTCCATAATCGAAAATCCATCATCAGTATAACTTTCTCTTCGCTGTGTTTCATTTCAGATCTTCAGCAAAAAAAGGAGTAATTGGTTTGAGGGGCCCAGTGGTAAGATCAGTAGCCATTGGTCACCAGTACACGGCAGCTCCAGTGGTGCAATTCGTCAGTTTGATGTAATTGCACGACAGACTGGAAGTGCGTAAGGTGCCAAAGTTGCACATTCGGTTCTCGCCAGGTGTTGGTTTCACTGATAGTGACCAGAGATGATTGCAACTTCAAGCTGAAGAACAGTTCAAAGACCGAATATTACACCGCAATAAAGTTCACTTTGGCCCTAACGTTGCACCGACCTGTGATACCAATCTGACTAGTATTTTACCATCATAATCCGCAAGTTTATACAATGACCATTTAATTGCCCTGAAAGTTGTTGAGTCTACGAGTGTTGAAGACAAGGCATTCAGCACCCTTTCTACTCACTGATAAAGGAACCTACCTCGGTATCTATCACCCTCAATTTACATCGATGTGCTCTTGTGCCAAAATTACCATTTGAAGAAAAATGCCTTCACTGTCCACCTTATGGCAACCTCTGATCATCTTCTATGTCTCTCTAAATTCAGCCCTCAAACTTCTTGTCGCTATCAAAAACCGCCTCAAGTTCCTCAACCTTTCCTCGTAAGACCATCTCTCCATAGAAGGCAACATCCTAGAAAATGTCCTCTGCACCCTTTCCAATGCTTTCACATCCATCGTATAATGTGGCGACCAGAAATGCACGCAACTCTACGAGTGCGGCCACACCAGTTAATTTCTGGAGCTGCAAAGTGATAATGTCGCTCTGAAACTGAATCAATCTCCCAAGAAAAACTAACTCCTTGCAAACAAACCTGTCAACGTGGGTGATAACTTTCTGAGTTTTATATACATGGGCACCGAGATCACTCTGCACATCTACACTTCCAAGAATATTACAATTAGCCAAAATCTCTTTATTCTTGTTGCTCCTTCCGAAGTAAATTATCTCACACTTTTCCACATTAAAATCCATTTGCCACTTCTGAGGTCAGCTCTGCAGATTATCCATGCCCCTCTGTAACCGTCAGCAGATATTGGCACTATTGACAATATCGTCGATCTTAATGTCATCTGCAAACTTACGAATCCATCATTCCATGCCCTAATCCAGGTCATTTATAAAAATGACAAACAACAGCGGACACAAAAATGAACCCTGTAGTACACCATCAGTTACTGAACTCCAGGATTATCATTTCCCATGAACTGCCACACTCTGTCTTCTTTCAGCGAGCCAATTTCTGATCCAAACCGCTAAACCATCCTCAATCCCATGACTCTGTATTTCATGCAACAGCCGACAGTGCCTTACTGAAAACCATATCCACCACATCAACCACTTTACTCTCATCCACCTGTTTGCTCACCTTCTCAAAGACCTCAATAAGGTTTGTGAGGCACAACCTGCTATTCATAAAATCGTACTCACTATCCCGAATCAACTTCTTCCTTTTTCGGTGATCATAAATCCTATCTCTCATAATCTGTTCCAAAAGGTTAGCTGCAAGAAAGCTAAGGATTACTGTTCTATAATTACCAGCATTGTCTCTACTCCCCTTCGCGAAGAAGGGGACAATATTTGCTAAACTCGGGTCTTCTAGCACTAATGACATAAACACTGACAAAATAAAGCTTATAGTCAAACGTTCTGCAATCTCCTCCCACGATTCGCAGAGAATCCTCGGATACATCCCATCAAGTCCTGGGGACAAACCTATTTTTAGACTTTCATAAATTGCTAACAACTCCTCTTTATGAATGTCAATTTCGTTTCTTCTAATAGGTTGCATCTCAATACTCTCTTCGACAACATTGTCTTTTTCATTTTTGATATGATAAAAAATACATTCAGTGTCTCTGCTATCCCTGGACACCGCTGACAACTTCGTACTTCTGTTCTTGACAGGCCATAATCATATCCTAGACATTCTTTTATTCTTGAACTATTAATTGAAAGCTTCAGGATTGTTCCTGCCAGACAAAGACTTTTCATGCCTCCTCTTCGCTCGAAGTAGCTCTTTCTTTAGGCCCTTCCTGGTTAGCTTTTAATTCCCAAGCGTCCTACCTCAGCTTTCATATCTCATGTTTTTACGTACGCCTCCTTCTCCTTCTTCTCAAGAGATTCAACTTCTTCAATAAACCCAGCTCCCTGTGTCCACCTCATATTCCCTGCAGGACGCTTGCATACCTACCAAGGACATGCAGTAGCTTTTCCCTGACCAAGCTCCATATTTCAGATGTGCACAACCCTTGAAGTTACTTTCCACATCCGGTGCATCTTAACTCTTACCTAATCGTTTCATAATGGCCTTTCTCCCCTCGATACCTCATGCTCTACAATAAATACCTATTCCTATCCATCACTAAATAAATATAACCGAATTTTGGTCACTATCAACAAAGTGCTCACTTACCTCCAAACAGCTGGCTGAGTTCATTACCCATAAGCAAATCCAATGTAGCTTTCCGTCTTGTTGGCCTGTCTACATGCTGCGTCAGGAAACCCTCCTGCACACATTGGACAAAAACTGACCGATCCGAGGTGCTGAACTGATAACATTTCCAATCAATATTTGGAAAGTTAAAGGTCTACATAACAACTACCCTGTCAGTTTTGATCCTATCCAGAATCATGTTTGCAATCTTTTCCTCCATATATCTAGAACATTTTTGTGGTGACCTCTCCATTCCTGATTCTAATCTCAGTCCATTCTACCTCAGCAGATTCAGTCGCGTCCTCACCAATATCCTTTTTGCTACCATAATAATGTCCTTGATGAATAATGCCACATCTCCCTCTCTGAAACGACCCTCCTGTTCTGACTGAAAAATCGAAACTGAGGTACCAGGAACAACCATTCTCTTCAGTCCTCCGTTTATGTCTCTGAAATGGCCACAACATCGAAGTCCCAGGTAACAACCCATGGCACCTACCTTATCCCTGATGCATCTGGCGTTGAAGTAAAGACACCTCAAGCCACCTTCATCCTTTCCAGTACACTCTTGTAAACCTGAAACGCTATTTATGCACAATACCACTCACAACCACCTGCAAACTGGAGCTACAATTCAGCTTCCCACTCTGCGGCTGAATTCGTTCAAACCCTCATGAAGAGCTTTGGCAAATTATTCCCTCAGGGTATTGGTACTCTTCTAGTTCAGGCGAAGACCATCCTGTTTGTAAAGGTTCATCGACTCCAGTATGAGCCCCAACTATCCAGGTATCGGAATCTCTCCCTCCTGCACCATCCTTGCAACAACATTTTCAAATGCTCTCTCCCTACACTTCACCTCACTACGGCGTAGAATGGGCAACAAATCAGAGAGAACACCTCTGTTTGTTCTCGGTTTAAGATGTCACTCTCGATCCCTGAAATTCTGCCATACATCCATATCAATTTTATTACCGATGTTGTTGGTGCATATGTGGACAATGACTTGGGGTTGCCCACCCTCTCCCTTAAGGATCCTGAAAACACGATGCAAGACATCACAAACCCTGGTCGCTGGGAGACAACACACCAATCATGAGTCTGCCCTATATCCACAGAATCTCAATCTGTTCCCATCGATATGGAGTCCCCAATAACAAATGCTCTCCTCCTCTCTCCCCCACTCTTCTGAGAAAAATGGGCATTCTCTGTACCAAAGACCTATACCCAATGGCTTTCCCCTCGTAAGTCATCCTGCCCAAAAATAAGAAATAAGGTTTTCATGTTACTGAGGGGCACGGCCATAGCAGATGCCTGCACTGTCTGCCTGTGAGCGTTTCAGCTCCCGACTGTATCCCATCTCTCTCTTTCTTGTACCCGAAGTGTTACTGCCTCCCTATAACTTCGCTCAATTCCACTCAGACGCCAAATGATCTGACATCAAGCTTCAGTTCCCGAACGCAGTTGCCGAGGAGATGGAGTTGGGTGCACTTCCCGTAGATGTGGATATCTGGGACATTATTGAAGACCCTGACCTCTCACATTCTACAGAAAGAAATTTCAAATGTCCGGCCATCCATTCCTAATATTGTTCACATACATATACTCACACACACACTATATATATATCTGTAACATATATACATGTATATAAAAATGTGTGTGCACTTGCATGTATGCGTGTGCGCATATATATTTAAAAGTTGCAAAAGAAAGTTGATTGAAATGGCATTTATTTAAAAAATGATTTTGTGGAGTGTTCTGTCATTGGGAAATACCTCAGTAACTTACAACCAGCAGAAATACTCCCTGAGTGAATATCCATCTCGCAATAGAGATACAGAGGTGACGTTTGAAGAATTTGACGTTTCTCATATCGCTGATCCTGTGCTATGTTAAATTCTGGAAAGGTTCAAAGTTTGTGCGAAGATTTGTAGCTCGGGTGCTCGTTGTTGTGGTTCTGTTCGCTGAGCTGGAAGTTTTTGTCGCAAACGCTTCGTCCCCTGGCTAGGCGACATCATCAGTGCTTCTGGAAATGATGTTTAGTTCGTTTCATGTTACTGATTTTGTTGCAACCTCGCACAGGCCATTAAAACAATCCAAAAATTATTAGATTTATCTCATTGGACAATATTGTCGGCAAAACTGGAACCGAAATGAAAAAGATATTTGAAGTACTGCTTTAAAGATTATAGGATTCAATTAGTAACATTTTTCGAGTCTTGTCACTGGATATTTTCGGGGGAGATGGGTGAGCAGCAAATGGTCTCACTCCCTTTTCTGTGATTGCAGCCAAATGTCTAAGGCAATAGATGAAAAAAATGGTGCATTCCATCGACAGGTCAGTTCCCACTCACGATAGTATAATTTCGCTTCGATTGTCGCCATCGTATAAAGGATTAGGTGAGTGGGTAGATCGGGATTCTGATGGTAAGCTGAGACATTGCGATAATTAATCCCACACTGTTGGCATCACTTTATATCATAAACCAATTATGCAGCGGACTGAGCTTACCGACTTCCCTTTAATGCTGAGCTAACAGAAACATTTCAGTTCTTTTACAATTTATGGAAGTTCACGTAGAACAAGCTGCTACATCTTTCTTCATAACCAGCACTTTGTACACTTAGTCGTACTCAGTTGAAGGTGATATGTGGTATATTTCCAATTAACGTTAACCAATTAGAAATTGTGCACCTAACACTTACCCGACCCGGCCGACTAGACTCCCTGTCTTGGTGAAATTCACTCATTATGTTTCTGCACGCATTTTGACAAATACTTTAGAATCAGCTTCTGACACATTTTTCCTGAAAAATAATCATTTTCGCTTTCAGTTACTGCAGAATGAAAAAAAAGTGCTCCAAACTTTTCCTAATCCTTCACCGCGGGTTTTGAAGTTCGAAAGTCTAGTTATAGATCCATCTGAATGAAGGATTACCCCTCCTGTTTACTCTCAGCAAATTCACATCATCAGGGAAACTTCCATATGGACGCAACTCAGTTTTACCTGGTTTCACGCCACATGATCTATTCATCTGTTCCACCATCCCATGAAACCCCGCCTTGTCTTTTCTAATGGCTTTATGCCCCAGTACTTCGTTGGCTTCCTTTCCATTCTTTTTTGTTTCCCAGTAGACGCTGTCCATTCTTCATGACGTCTTTTGATTCCAGTCACCCGCATCCATGTCTTTTATCATCTCTCTTATATCCCAGGGAAGTCCATCTTGAGAAAGAATGCTGTTCCAATGCAACACATGAAAACCCGCTCGAATGGTGTATATTGTCATTACCAGTATAGGGAAGATGGGAGCTAGTTCAGTCACAGGTGAATCGGTTGGTTGTCACACAATGGATCAACCACTGACTGGCAAATGACTGTTTTTCTTCACTTTTCTCCCCTCTCTGAACATGTGCTAAAACAACACAGTAAGGTATCATAGAATGCGGACAGTTAAGATTCTGGCCATTTGATGCAACAAATTCACACCGATCCTCCAGGGATTAACCCTCACAGAACAATTCCTTACCCTATTACTCTTCATTTGTTCCTGAATAAGGGACCTTACTGACAGTCGACCCAGTCGTATTCATGCCATGTCTCAGGCTCTATGAGGCAGCAGTGCTAACCAGTGAGCCACCTTGCGGCCCTGCAGCAATATTTCAAGACACATGCGGACGCGTGTAAAATGCGTTTCCTGCCAAAGATGCTCTGCTTTTGTTCTTGTCCTTATCAGGAACAATGATCCTGATTCCCTGACCAGGAAATGAAACCAAACCACAGCGGTGATAGTGCTGAATTGTAACCACTAGCTGACATTTAGGACGGCAGGTGCAATTGCATCTTCTCTTAACAGCATAGTTTTTTTTCCAGCGATGAGACGTTTCTTCCAAAATGCTATTCGTGACACCGAGCTTTTACAGCACAGAATAATGCATTATGTCAATGCCAGTCCATCAAACATCCATCCATTCTCATTTCCAGCTTCCAGTAGCCCGCAGCCTGACTTCTGAAGTGTTCGTCTCAAAGACACGTTCCCTGCAAAGGTTTAATCTCAAATGAAGAAGCGAATGAGACTGAAGTCAGATACCATTAAATTTGATCTTGAGCTGCTGGAGAACTGAACCGCATTTTCATCCAAAGAGGGAAATATACAGACACATCTTGTGAGAATGACAAAGGCCTGAGGAGAGGCCAACATTCAGAAAATGAGGAATTGAACTGTTTGCCTCTTCTTTCTTCACTTCGGGCTTTAAAACCCGATTCTGTTTGCATACGCATTGGGGTAAACAGGCAGGCGACTATCCTTCGAGTACTGGCACAATCGTGAATAATTGGTCCATGCTAATCATTGAATTCTCCACCTGTTGAGGTAGCCTGGCTAGCTGTGCTCTTCCAGCCTCCTACCTGTTTCATTTGGATTCTTTATATGAACTAATTAAACCCAAACAAAGCACTTAAATAAATGAAAAAGATGGATAAGAAATAAAAGCCTTACCTTACAAGATATTTTTTCTTCCGGTTAGTGGAGGGGCTTAAGGGAGATATACGTGTAGTATCTCGGTATAGCCACTGCAAAGATATAAATTAAGCCCTAACCTTCCCGGCAGCCCTCGCTTCACTCCTCCTTCTCTCCTCGCCGCTCTGGAAAAATAGAGTTCGTTGTCAAACGGGTTTGGTAGAGGCGATAGATATCAGATCCTGTCATCACTGGACTGATTCAGAGGACTCCTCTTTCCCAGTTAATACACTCAAACTTAAGTATTTATTGTCAAGTCTGTCCATTTTAAAGAAAAAGTCTTGCTGGAGTTGTGCTGAAATAACATTTAAGTTTTGGTGTGACAAGACTATTCCATGTGCCAATGAGGTTAGGAATAGGATGGCAGTAGACTTAAATACATGGGCAAAGAACTGGCAGAGGAGGCAGCACTTCCGATATGTGTATCATTGGGATTCCCGAGCTCCTCTCTCAAACAAATCTCTATAATATTAACATAGCAGTTATATATACTCACCCAAGCTCCAAGTTCATCCATTTTGCCTGTCATACTCCTGACATTATAATCAGCGCATTTCAGACTGTCAGGCCCATTGTGTTCAGTAACCTCTGTCTGTTTGCTGTTGGTCTTAGGTGTACTGGGATTAGTCGCCAACCCCGCCTCAGTCGTTAACTTGTGGACCTACTGCTCTGGTTCTCACTGTGCCCCCCACCCCCCCAACGGCCACACTAGTTTCAACTCTCCTGAGTGACAACAGAAAACGTGCCTGCAAGGATATTGCTGCAAGTTCAGGTCCATCCCTTCCTTCTTACGAACATCTTACAGACCTGCAAATCCCAATGATCCACATATCGGAGATTGCTGCCAATTAAGGTCCATCCCGTCCTTCTTGTGTATATCATATCGACTCAGGATCTGATGGCATTGGGCTGAAGTGTGTTTATGTCATCGCAATGATTATTATGGGTAAGGCAGATGTGCTTACGGCCTGATTCAATACATGGGACCAAAAATGTTGCCGCCATTACAGGCACTTAGTTTGGAGGGGGACAGGACTGGACGTTCAACGTTTCAGGGTATTGTTGTGTTAGATGAGATAGAAAGGAAGGTAAAAGAGGTGGAGGAGCTGTATTACTAATCAGGGATAATGTTGCATTTGCACTCAGAGAGGTCGTACTGGAGTGCTCATTGATGCAAAGACTGTGTTCGGATTATACTATAGTCCGTTCAACAGCCACCGAGACTTGGAGAGCAAATGTGTGGGCCAGTTATAGAAAGGTGCAATAAAAACAGAGTTGTCATAGTGAGTGACTTCAACATCCCCAATATTGACTGGGACTCCCTTACAGCAAGTGGCTTAGACGGGGCACAATTTGTTTGGTGCATCCAAGCGGGTTACTTGAATCGGTATGTGGATAGTCCACCACAGGAAGGGCCATAGTGGACCTCGTATTGGCTAATGAGCCTGGAGAGTTGACTGACATTTCAGGGGGACAGCATTGTGGAATCATTTTGGAAACTCCTTCCGTTTTAAGATTGCTAAGAACATGGATAAGTCAGGACCATTCGATAAGGTATGGAATTGGAGTAAGTCAAGTTACGTCAGTATCAGGCAGGAGCTAGGGAGTATCAATTGGGAGTAATAGCTATCAGGCAAATCCACAATTTGTGTGTGGCTACTGTTTATTAAATCCTGATTGTAATATCATCCAGCGAACGTCCTCTCGACTGTTCTAATTTCAATCTATTTTAATTGAACAAATATTTCGAAGTCGCTGTATACCAGAGAACAGCAAGAGATAATGGATGATTGTGCCCTGTCTCCTTCACTGAACCAGCTTGTCTCTACAGGCACCTAACGTTTTTATTGTGGGTCAGAGAATCTCAGAATTAATAGAACGCAGACGGAAGCCATTCAGTCCTTCGTACACCCACGAGCTCTCCAACTACATTATCTGAAAGCAGAGAGAGTTATTGGAGATAGACAGAGAAAGAGAGAGAGAATGAAACAGAAAGAAAGAATGCAAAGGGAGATAAACAGAGAGGAGAGAAAACTGAGTGACAGAGTGAGTGAGAAATGAAGAGGTGTGAATCGGGGACGTAATTAGGTAGATCAGGAGACAGCATGACGAGAAATAGACAGAAGATGGAAGATTTATTTAAACATTCCCCTGAACCGCAAGCTCTTTGTCTGGGAGCCACACCCTGCGAGCACCATGCTGATACTGGTTGTGATCCTAAATCATTTATTTCCTATAATATCACAGAGTTGAGTGGCTGACAGCTAAACAGAATACAATAGACTAATTGACCGATTGCAGAGAGAAGGTGGATTAATTTAAATACACTGTGCCAATAATAGCAGGAACTGATAATCCCCTGAGACACTGTGCGAGAGACTGGGCCAGAGAATCTCAGTGACGGGAATCACTGTCAGAGGGGAAATCAGCATCTCAGCTGTGGGTCAAGTAATGACTGAAAAAGTTTGCACACTATTTCCATGGTTTAGTAATCCAGATTTCACTTCATATAGCTCGATATCATGAGTGTATTTTAAACAATCTTATCTTTTTGGACATTTCATATTTTGGTTTGTCGAGAAAATCATTTTGTCGCTGTATTTTGTATTGAATAAACACATTTCGTTTCTGGGGAAGGAAGGACTAGTTCTGATGGGACAGCCTTTATCGGATCCATGCTGGGACCAGAGTCCGAATGAAATGTATAACTAGGCCGGTAGAGTGGGATGTAAATGGAATAGGAGTGTTGGTGGTGGTGGAGGAAGGAGAATCAGTTATAGGGGTAATTAGAATCCTGAAAGAGGAGGTAAAAGTGCAGAATTCAGGATAGATTATTCAAATCTCCATCACAGACATAAATAGGATAGAGTATCTAGAAATGATTAACAAACAAACTTCAACCACACTGGAAAACGAATGACAATGAGAGGAGGGATGGTTAATACAGGACTGACAGTGTTATATCTGAATGCATGCAGTATGAGGAAGAGGGTAAATGAATTCTTGACCCAGTTCACAATTGGCAGGTATGGCGTGATGGCCATCACGGAGACAAGACTGCAAGGGGATCAGGATTGGGAGCTAAATATTCAAGGATATGCACCCTATCCAAAAAATACGCAGGTGGGCTGACGAGGTGGGGTTGCCTTATCAGTAAGAAATGAAATTAAATCAATAGCGAGAAATAACATAGGGTCAGATGGTGTGGTATCTGCATGGGTAAAATTGAGGAAACACAATGTTAAAGCAACATTTGGATTCTTATACAGGCCTCCAAACAGTAGTGAGGAGCTGGGCCATCAGATACATCAGGAGGTAGAAAAGATGTGTAGGAAAGGCAAGGTTACAGTGATCAGGGGCGATGTCAATATGCAGGGGGACTGGGAAAATCAGATTGGTAGTGGATTGTAAGAAAAGAAATTCATGGAATGTCTACAAGATTTTGTTTTGAGTAACTTGTAGTGCAGTCCACGAGGAAACAGGCAATACTGGTTTTAGTGTTGTGCAAAGAGGCAAACTAGATAAGGGATCTGAAATTGAAGGAAGCCATCGGAAGCAGCGATCATAACATGGTTGAGTTTATTCTCCAATTTGAGAGGCAGAAGATAGAATCAGAGGCAACAGTACTTCAGCTGAATAAAGGCAACTGCAGAGGCATAAGGGAGAAGCTGGGTAGAATTGACGGGGACAGTAGCCTAGCAGAAAAGACAGTAGAACAGCAATGGCAGGAGGCTCTAAGAGTAACTTAGGAGACACAACAGAGATTCATTGCAAGGAGAAAGAGGCATGGTACAGGGAGGATGAGGCAACCATGGCTGACAAGGGAAGTCAGGGATAGCAACAAAGCAAAAAGGAGAAGTATATAATGTGGTAAAGGAAAGTGTGAAAACAAAGTATTGGGAAGCTTACAAAGACCAAAAGAGGGCAACAAAAATGTATAAGGAGGGAGAAAATTAAATAAGGGGGTAAACTCGCCACTTAGATATATAAAGTGCAAAATAGAGGCAAACGTAGATAATGGAAATGATGCCAGAGAGGTAGTGGTGGGGAACAAAGGAACGGCTGAGGAACTTTGCGTCAGTCTTCACAGTGGTAGACACGATTAACTCCCCAAACATTCAACAGAGTGAGGGGAAGAACGGAGCATGGTGGTCATCACCAAAGAGAACGGGTTAGAAACCTGAATGGCCAGAATGCAGATAAATCATCTGGTCCGGAGGGACTACACTCAAGCCTTGTAAGGGAGATAGCTGAAGGTGTAGTGCAAGCGTTAGTTGTGATCTTTCAGGAATGACGAGAATCAGGAAAGGGCAAAGTGGACTGGAAAATCGCTAACGTGACACCCCGTTGAACAAGGGATTAAAGCAGAAGACGGAAAATTACAGACTGATTAACCAAACCTCAGTTGTGGGTAAGATCCTGAAATCCATCATGAAGGATGTGATTTCTGAATACTTGGATGTAGATTGTAAAATAGGGAAGAGTTATTATGGTTTCATCAAGGGGCGGTCATGCCTGACAAATCACTAGAATGTTTTGAGGAAGTAATGAGCAGATTAGGAGAACCAATAGATATTATCTAACTGTACCTCAAGACGTCCTTTGACAAATTGCTACACTGGAGGTTATTGAGAGAGGGGACCCATGGTGTCAGAGGCAACGTGCGAGCATTGATTGAAGCTAGCAGACAGTAAGGGTAAAATGTCCTATCTCACGATGGAAGTCAGTGACAAGCATTGTTCCACAAGGCTCAATGTTGGGAGCACCAAACTTCACATTATACAGTTAATGATCTAGATGGAGGAACTGAGGGCACTTTGGCTAATTTTTATTATTAGAATCACTAGAGTGTGGAAACAGGCCTTTTGGCAAAATAAGTCCACACCAACCCTCCAAACAGTAACCCAAGCAGACCCATTCTCTGATGACTAATAACGTTATGTATGGGGAATTTAGCATACCCATTTCACCTAATCTGCGCATGTTTGGACTGCAGGAGGAAACGAGAACACCCGCAGGGAACCCATGCAGATATGGGGAGAATACACAAACTCCAAACTAGCATTGACCCGAAGTGGGAATCGAACCTGTGTCCCTGGCACTGTACTAACCACTGAGCCAACGTCCCACTGACAGCCTGATGTTCAGACAGTACAAAGATATGAAGAGGGTCAGATAGCATTGAAGAGGTGGTGAGCTTGCAGAAAGTTGCTCCACCGATTCTCCTCAGCTTCCCAAACCTCTGTACTTGAACTCCACCCTTCCTACCACAACTAGGATACACCGCCATGGTCCTTAACTTCCACCCCACCAACATCCAGATAGAATCATCATCCTCCACTATTTCTGCCACCTCCAGTCAGACCCTATCACCAGAAATATATTTCCCTCCCCACCCCTATCAGCATTCTGCGGAGACCATTCCCTCCACAACTCCCTCATTAGGTCCACGCCCCAAACACAAACCAAGCCAGCATCCACTCCCAGCACCTTCCCTTGCCATCCCAAGTTGTGTAAAACGCGCGCCTACACCTTCCCCCTCACCTCCGTCAAAGGCCCCAAAGGATCCTTCCACACCCCGTGGACATTGTACTTTGTCCATTGTTCCCTGTCTCCTGTACATTGAGAAGACAGGATGTCAACTTTTGGAACGTTTCAGGGAGCATCACTGGACACACACACACACACACACACACACAAGCGCGCGCACACACACACACACACACACACAAACACACACGCACGCACACACACACACACACACACACACACACACAAAATGACCCTACCACCCTATGGCCGAAAACTTCAACTCTCCCTCCCAATCCGCCAAAGACATACCAGTCCTGGGGCTGCTCCACTGCCAAACCCAAGTCACCCAACACCTGGAGGAACAACATCTCATCTTCCACCTTGGGACCGTGCAACGACACGGTATCAATGTCAATTTCACCACTTTCCTCATCTTAACCTCCCCACCTTATTTCACATCAAACACTCCAACTTCGCACTGTCCCTTTGAACTGTCAATCTGTCCATCTTCCCTGACCTTCACGATAACAACCCACCTTCGTCGAACTATCGCCTTCCACGCTACCATCCCCCCAGCCTCACCCTCTCCTATTTATCTTTCAGACCCCTTCCGCCCACCCTCCTCAATCCTGACGAAGGGCTTATGCCTGAAATGTCGCACCTCCTGCTCCTCGGATGTTGCCTGACCGGCTGTGCTTTTCTAGCACCACACGTTTGGGCTGTGATCTCTTGCATTTGCAGTCCTCACCTTCGCCTTCAGAAGGATGTGGGCAGTTTGGGAGATTGGGTAAAGAGCTGGTCGATAGAGTACTGTGTGCAAAAGTGTGTGGTCGTGCTCTTTGCCAGAAAGACAAGAGGCATGGACTATTTTCAATATTAAGAGAAAAATCAGAAGTCTGAAGTGCAAAGAGACTTGAGAGTTCTAGTCCAGGAGTCTCTCAAGGTAGACTTGCAGGTTGTCAGTAGTAAGGAAAGCAAACACAATGATACCATTCATTTCAAAAGGGTTTGAATATAAAAACAGGCACATACTTCTGAGGCTGTATGAGGCTCTGGTCAGACTACATTTGGAGCATTGTGTGCAGTTTTGGGCCCTGTATCTCAGGAAGGATGCACTGACACTGGAGGATGTTCAGAGAAGATTCATATGCATGGTTTTGGAATGAAAAGCTGAATATATGTGGAATATTTGAGGACTCTGGGTCAGTATCTGATGGAGTTTAGAATTATCTGGGGCATCTAATGGAAACTTACCAAATATTGAATGACGTGGACAAAGAGCATGTTGGAAAGATGTTTCTATTGAAAGAAGAGACTAGGACTCGAGATCCCAGCATAAAGGGAAGACCTTTTAGAACAGAGATAAGGAGAAACTTCTTCAGCCAGAGAGTCGGGTATCTATGGAATTCACGGCCACAGAAGCTGTAGAGATCAGGTCATTATGTACATTTAAGACTGAGCTCGATAGGTTATTGATTGTCAAGGAGACCAAGAGTTATGGGGAGAAAGCGGGAGAGTGATGTTGAGAAGCTTAACAGATATGATCAAATGGTGGAGCAGACTCAATGGGCAGAAAGGCCACATTTCTGCTCCTATGTCTTCTGGTCTTATGGTTAATGTTGGCTGTCCTCATCCCTCACCAGAAATGCATCATGATTCTGACCTAATGATTTATAAAGAGGCACGTTCCAATACTGATGACTGGCAATATCATTATCTCTCCCTCCAGTCGCAGCAATTTCCTCCAATTTCCTCCAATTCTCTTTGATTTCTGTCTCCTCCCCAATGTCATAATCACACAGTTATTGAAGTCCAATAAATGATACTTCATCAGAGTTCATTGGCATCAATAACATCAACAGCATGACCATCACTTGCCCCTTCTGATCCTCAAATCTGAATTGTATTTGTCACGTACAATTCTCTGTTAACATATCCATGCAGTTTGCCTGTTATAATCCATGTTTTCTTAAGCACATTTTCCCATCGGATTTTGGACTATAAAAGTTCATTCTTCAATATAATCACTGATCAATAATTTCAGGCTATAAGTTTCCATTTATAAATGGAGAAACTGGTTTATGTTCCAACAATTCTCTGTCATTACTCTCATATCCAAGGCAGATTGAATGATTACACACAAACAATCTGGCATCTCCAGCATCCCTTCCCTCAGTCACTCCAACGTATCCCATGCGGAATGTGTAAATTTTAAACGTTATTTTGAATTTTAATAAAATTAATATTGAATTGAAAGGGATTAACTGGAGCTATTTGTTCATCGACTGTTATTATTGTCAATCTCTGTGGATTCTAATTATCCCAGTGGAGAGTTTCCATCGTTAAACGATAAATGGGCTCTGTCAATGTATTATCCCATCGTGTGAGAGGGAGTATCGCCGACAGCACAAACAGGGATCAGCAGCTCCAAAGGGAAGGGAGGAGAGATTGGAATCTGAGAACATTACACTCGAATATTCCAACAATGGATCAGAATCTGTGAACATTAGACTTGAATGTTCCAACAATGAACAGGAGTTTATCCTTGGGTCTTGACTTTCTTTCTCAGCCTTGGATATCATTAGCATGGCTGATCCAGGAAATCCTTTGGATTATTCATGGTGGTTGCTATCCCAACCTCGCTATAGTTGGTGTTCCTAGTAAGTCATTCTCTTTGACTGTTAAACTGAGTTGAACTGAATTTCTGCTCATGATATGTAAATATTAGGAAATGGAAATCAATGTCTTCAGTTCCAATCAAAAATTCCTTTCCTTATAAAATATATAAAGCAAATTACTATTTACAAATTACTCACTAATATGCGAAAAGGAACTGGACTCCATAATCCTTTCTGTCCTGCACAAATTTACATTTCCATATCCACCCTACCCACCAATCCTGTCGAATACCACCATTATGGTATCGCAGTCATCTCCTCAGCCTCAGTGCAATTCTTCAGTGAACCATCGTTTGTGTTTTTGTTAAATCCGATACGGCTGTTTCTTCAAGTCTCTTCAAACCACGTGTCTGTTACAAAGTAATTGCATTTGAGATGTTTAACTTGTTCTCTGCACAGAACCTGTCAGATGTAAGACAGTATAGTGCTCAAGTCATTGACTCTTAACCTACTGCCATCAATAATAATCCATTGATATCACATGAAATAAATTGATATAATTGAAATGAAACCATTATCATTTGTGAGAAAAAGCCCTACCGCTTGCCTCATGTCTTTTTGAGAAGACAATGGGTCATCCTTGCCTGGTCAGGTCCCCGTGTGACTGCAATCCCACAGCAATGTAGTTTACTCTTTACTGTCCTGTGGAACAGCTGAACCAGCCACCCAGTTTTAGATCGGTATAACATGCCGGCCTGACCAGGGCTGCACACATCCCGTGAGGGAAGAACAATGGAAAGATAGCTCCTTCCTCTGCCTGTTTACCATATTCCGACAGCTCATTTCCATTCAGGTAGGTGACCATTCCTTGTTTTAGGTGTATTCTATATCTTTGAAATTCTTCACAAGAGTGATGTTCATCTCCATCTTTGGTGTTGGCTTTATTGATGTTGGTGTACAGACGCAAGGAATTTGTAAATTTCACGTCAGTCTCAGGGCATGGAGAAGGAATGGCTTTTTTACACCACAGGAAAGAAACAGAGACGGTAAAGTGAGGGAATTGAATTATTGTGATAATCTCTGAGAGTGTTGTTGAGGCATTATTTCGGGTATTATGTGCAGATTTTCTCTCCTTTATAAGGAATGATCTCCTCGATACAGAGAGAATGTGAAAGAGTGTCAACAAACTAATCACTGGGATCATGGTACCATGAGGAGTGAGTAAAGCTTAATCTGTAGCGCTGTGAGAGAATAAGAGGTGATTGCATTGAAACTTGAGGGGAATGGACAATCACTCATTATGTTCTAAACAGATACTAAGAACGGGGTAAATTCCATTGTTTCTTTTTTTACGCGGGTTATAAATCTCGGTAGTTTAACTGCCTCTGAGAACGTTTCTCCTACTTCAGCCCCACTCTCCATGTCGATTGACAGAGACAGGTTCAGGCTTTGCATACAGACTCCCCACATTAATACAGTGCATTCGGTGTGTGTGATTCTGCACAGAACTTCATGTCATCCACAATCCCGACAGCATCCACAATACCTTCACTCTAAAACAGTTAACTATTCCCAACAGCTTCTGTCCTCGATGGAGAACATGGGTCTGTCTTCTCGGAGGGGGAAGATTCCTCCTTGAGACTTCGCACAAAATATTTGGTTTCTCTCCTCACTGCCAGGAAACTATGTCAAAATGGCACACGTTCCACATGCAATGGGGCTACGAGGAACATCATGGAGCCGTCTCTGAGTGCAGTCTCTGCTCCTTTGGTTTGTCACGTTGGAGCATCAATGACGTCCTCCTGTTTCTGCAAAAGCCCTTGAGGGAATGAATGTTCTCGTCCTGGTCGCAAGAAACACGTTCAAGGGTCTGATTGGACGTTTCACGTTCCTGTTTAGCAGTTAGATGCACTGACGAGACTGCTTCTTTTCCTGTGGAACAGGCAGGAGGGTTGAATGGTTTGTCCCTCTTCTTGTTCATTCCTTT
Source organism: Chiloscyllium plagiosum (assembly GCF_037043375.1). NCBI lineage: Eukaryota > Metazoa > Chordata > Chondrichthyes > Orectolobiformes > Hemiscylliidae > Chiloscyllium > Chiloscyllium plagiosum. Next base: position 114,239,320 of record NW_028270152.1, read on the forward strand.
CGACGGCCTGAATTACTTCCTCATATCCGGGTGCAACCACCTTGAGATGCTGAATGAGCTCCTCTTTTAACTGTGGAAATGTGCATTGTCTGGCCGTGCTTTATCATTAATGTTACCGACACTTTAACAGCACAAGCCTGAATGTTTTCCGGGTCTTGCTGCATATGGACACAGAATGGTTCAGGAGCTGACAGTGTACAAAATGTTCTGAATATTGCCTGATCTTCAGTGACCATCACAACTTCTGATCTTATGGTGGAGGAAAGGATGGATGCAGCAGCTGGAACTGTTTGTGCTAAGGAAGCTCCCTGAAGATCTCCGGAAGTGATGTACTGGGACTGAAAGGATTGATGTCCAAAAACCAAACATATCTTCCGTTGTGCTATGGATGACCCCAACCAGAAGAGATATTGTGGTTGATGCCCACTAAATTTAATTTAGTCAGCGTTCCTTGATACCATCCTGAGTCAACTCCGGCCTTGATATTAGGGTCTGCCACTCTTAGCTAGGCTCCTGTGTTCACCTCTTTTGAACTCATCAATCGGTCATTGCGTCTGTGTGGGGAGTGTTTTCTTCTCACAGAGGGTAATGAATGTCAGCAACTATCTGGATGAGAGAGTTCGGGGATCTAGATCACTGAAAGTAGTTACACTGGAGGTAGATTGTTTTTGCCCACTATCATTGAGTTGAAAGGTGTGAGAATTGGGAATTGAATGGAATTGTTACCAACAGTGGATCAGCCATCATGGTATACAATGGCACAGCAGGATTGACTGGCCGAATTAACTCATCCTGTTCTTTATGTTCTCATGTCCTGTATCTGGAAAGTTAATGGTTGTAATTTTGTTGAATGTTGCAGTCAGAGAGTGCAAATTATTTTGTGGATCATCTCTAAGTGATGTCTTTGGGCTGTATTCACAGTGAATCTGGGTCCACTACATGACCAACAAATGAACCACTGGTTGCAGAGCGGAAACACTCTGTAAAGAGACCAGAGGCGTCTTTCGAACCCAGCTTGGATTTCCCAATAATATTTTCCAACCCACATCATACTGTGTGTGTCAGTCTGGAGGAACTGAATGATATCCTATTGGAACCAGGTATTTGGCGCAAGTGGCCTCCATCTGCTCCTGTGCGGGGCTGAATAGAACATTGGAACATTTGAGTGAGGAGCACGAGTGGGTCATTAACCACTTTGCCACTGCTGTACCAGGTAGTAAGTTCGTAGCTGATCTGGTTGTGGTCTTAGCAGCACTTTTCTGTATGCACCATTTCCATTCATTCATTTCTCTGTTCAATACAAACACCTAGACATCACATACTTTTGGGAAAGGGAATTCCCACTTTTACAGCTCTTTCAGAATTTCTCATACGTGTTCCAACCAATGTTACAGGGTCACTGATTCATTTTGCAGTCACACTCCTCCACTGTTTACAAGAAATTTCAAAGTTTAGTGATAAGGCCATTGATATAAGTGTCAGCCTGGCTCATCTTCTAGAAAAATGTGACAAACACACAAACGTGCAGCTGCATGCACACATGAACACACACATTTTAAGACAAAACAAAAAAAAAATGAAAGCTTTCCAGAGTTCTTTAATAGCTAAACTCTTAACAAATGGAAAGATGACAGAATGTCCCAAATGTTATTTGGTCCTCTGAAGTTCTTCCGCTCACACAAGCGGCTGGTAATGGGCTATCTCTCCGGAATAGTTGGATTTGTTTCAATTCACTTTACGTCAGAGAGTGGAAAGATGCCAAAGAATCTTTCATCAGGAAACCTACACGATTGGTAAAGATGACGCAGGATTTTTTTCTCTTGTCAGGTGGAAGAAAATGAGAGAGGGGGGCACTAGGCTGCTGCTTCTGTGGCAGGTAACATTTTAATCCCTCCCCGTGTTAAAATATGCAATAATGCCAACTGAACACCAAAAAGGACCACGTGTGATTTCCTTGAAAATTCTCTGCAATGGATGATAAGATCTTATATACAAATGCATCATTACTGCTGTTATACACAGTGCCTTTTCTGAGCAAAAAAAAACAAAATCCCAGCTGCTTAATTTCATGGCATGTTTACATGTGTCTGCATAATCTTAAGAAATCGGTTGATGTCTTCATTACATCTGCGTTAAAATCAATGTTACGACAGAGTGAGAAGCCCTTCTGCTAATTTAAACCAGACACACAGAAAACATTCACCTCACCTCATAGTCTGTAAAAGTGTGAGTGACAAAGAACGACCAAATCCCACTAACTGTAGAAAGCAATAATAGTTTATTCTTTAACTCCAAGAAAACAAAGAGAACATTAAACAACAACTTTCTACACTGTACTCATCCTGGTCTGATCAGTTTATCTACTTCCCGCTCTGATCCAATAAAACCACCCGATTAACATTTACAAAAAAAATGTTTTCAAAGAAAATGTTTTCAAAAAAACCCAGCGAGTTATGTCGATTTTCCTGTGAGTCTTCATCTGTAGGTTTTCCCGGGTCTTTTCTTCGGTCTTCTACTGCACAAATTTCATAGAAACAGATACCTTTCAAAGAGCGATTCTACAGGCAGTCTGCATCTATTAGTGCTTTTTGCTGCCCTGGCTAACTGTTCAAAATGCCCGATTTTATACCACAAAACACCAGATTGTCTCATTGGTTTTATAGCATTAAAATTCAAATTCGTTTGGATTTTGGTTTCTTGGGCGTAAGTTAAACTGATTGGCCTAAATCGAATTTGTTGTATACCATAGCACTCAGCTCAACTGTTTCTTTCAGTCAAATGTTACTTTTTAAAACAAAATTCAGCACGCTCTGTGTTTGTTAAGTCCTTGCCAACTTTTACTCTCTTTAAAAGGTGCAGTACACACCTATGCATTTTTATCAATCAACACATTTTATTCTTAGCATTTATTCTGTAGTTTCAAACACCCTAACAAGATAAAATCTGTATCCAACGACTTTTTCACAAAATCGTGTATGGTTCAAAAAGATTTGGCATCCAATACATAAACTAGTAATGCTTCGTATCAAAAGGCCTCCCAGGAACGTGTGTACAGGGAGAAGGAGAGGCATGTTTCGGGCATATGCCTGATGATGTAAGCCCGAAACATTGACTTCCCTGCTCCTCGGATGCTGCCTGACATGCTGTGGTTTTCCAGGGCAACACTTTTCGACTCTGACCTCCTGTATCTGCAGTCTCGCTGTCCAGATGCAGTAAAACATTGCTACGATTAAACCCGCTACCCTTTCCCAGAAACAACATCATTTCATACCACTTGCTACATCTGCAGACTAACTGAATGGATCGGAGCAGAAGTTGGCCATTCGGCTGCACCATTCAGAATGCTCATGGCTGATCCGAATGTTCTGACCATCTGTCTCCGGTCTGTTCCCAATAAACATTGACTCTCCTGTCCAGGAAAGATCACTCGAGGTCAGCCTTGAATATCTTAAAAAACTGCGTCTTTACTGCTCCCTGAGGAAAAGGGCACCACAGATAGCACAACACGAAAGGGAAAGGGACATCCTTATTTCATTGCAGGACCCATTGTTTTAAAACTGTGTTAAACTAACAACAAATTGTCACCTTTTTTGAAACATAAGGACAGAATAATTAGGAATAGACTTATACAGCCCCCTAAACCTGTCCAATATTACCACTTCCTCTTTCCAATCAAATATGTATTAAACTCATTCTCTGCTCCTGTCCCAGGAAGAGAATACCAGATAGCATAACACCACACGAGCATTAAAAAAAAGGAGCAGAATTAGGCAATCCGGCCCATCGAGTCTGAATGTCATTTAATATTGGCTTAGAAGTTTCTCAACATCATTCTATTGACTTCTCTCGGTAATCCTTGGTACCCTTATTCATCAAAAACCTGCCTATCTCTGGTTTATAGACACAAGTGCCTGCATTTCTGTGTATCTGCATGGGTGCGTGTGTGTTTGTTCATGTGTTTGTGTGTCTGTGTATTTGTGTGTATACATTTGTTCTTCCGTGTATTAGCCTCATCAGATGCTGAAGTGATATTTGGTTTAAAGCCTTCGCACTGTAAATCTTCTTCTTCTAATGCCCGGTAAATCTTTCGATAAAGGAAAAACAGAAGCAATTGAAAGTCCAGAAAGGAAAGATAATAAGATGCAAGAGCAGAAGTCGTCAATTCAACCTGTGCAGTCTGCTCTCACCATTCAGTGAGATTCCAGCTGATCTGATAATCCTCAGATTCACGTTCCTGCAATAGCACCTAACCTTTGAATATCTTGCTGACTAAAATCTGTTTCTCACAGTCTTAGAACATAATACATAGAACAATACAGCACAGAACAGGCCCTTCGGCCGACAAAATTGTGCCGAATATTTGTCCTAGCTAAAGCACATATCCATGTATCTATCCAATTGCCGCTAAAAGGTCACCAATGATTCTGACTCTGCCACTCCCACAGGCGCGTATTCTATGCCCCCACCACTCTCTGGGTAAACAACCTACCCCTGACATCCCCTCTAGGCATTGCACCCTTCACCTTAAATTTATGTCCCCTTGTAACACTCTGTTGTACCCGGGGGAAAAGTCTCTGACTGTCTACTCTACCTATTCCCCTGATCATCATATAAACCTCTATCAAGTCACCCCTCATCCTTCGCCTTTCCAATGAGAAAAGGTCCGGTACTCTCAACCTATCCTCGTACGACCTATTCTCCATTCCAGGCAACATCCTGGTAAATCTTTTCTGCACCCTCTCCAAGCTTCCACATCTTTCCTAAAGTGAGGCGACCAGAACTGCACACAGTACTCCAAATGTGGCCTTACCACGTTCCTGTACAGCTGCAACATCACCTCATGACTCTTGAAGTCAATCCCTCTGCTAATGAACCCTAATACACCATAGGCCTTCTTACAAGCTCTATCCACTGAGTGGCAACTTTCAAAGATCTATGAACATAGACCCCAAGATCCCTCTGCTCCTCCACCTTACTAAGAGCCCTACCGTTAACCCTAAATTCCCCATTCGTATTTGTCTTTCCAAAATGGACAACCTCACACTTGACAGGGTTGAACTCCATCTGCCACTCCTCAGACCAGCTCTGCATCATATCTAAGTCCCTTTGCAGCCGACAACAGCCCTCCTCACTATCCACAACTCCACCAATCTTCGTATTGTCTGCAAATTTAATGACCCACACTTCGACTCCCTCTTCCAAGTCATTAATAAAAATTACAAACAACAGAGGACCCAGAACTGATCCCTGCGGAACTCCACTTGTAACTGGGCTCCAGGCGGAATATTTACCATCTACCACCACTCTCTGACTTTGACCGGTTAGCCAGTTCTCTATCCAACTCGCGAGATTTCCCACTATCCCATGCCTCCTGTAATTCCGCATAAGCCTACAATGGGGAACCTTATCAAATGCCTTACTAAAAGCCATGTACACTAAATCCACTGCTTAACACTCATCCACATTCTTGGTCACCTCCTCAAAGAATTCAATAAGACTAGTAAGGCAAGACCTATCCCTCACAAATACGTGCTGGCTGTCCCTCATCGAGCAGTGTCTTTCCAGATACTCATAAATCCTATCCCTCAGTATCCTTTCCATTACTTTGTCTACCACCAAAGTAAGACTAACTAGCCTGTAATTCCCGGGGTTATCCCTATTCCCTTTTTTGAACAGGGCCACAATATTCGCCACTCTCCACTCCCCTGGTACCACCCCCATTGACCGTGAAGACGAAAAGATAATTGCCAACGGCTCTGCAATTTCCTGTCTTGCTTTCCACATAATCCTAGGATATATCCCGTCAGGCCCGGGGGACTTGTCTGTCCTCATGTTTTTCCAAATGCCCAACACATCTTCCTTCCTAACAAGTATCTCCTCTAGCTTACCAGTCCGTTTCATTCTCTCCTCTTCAACAATACGGTCCCTCTCATTTGTAAATACTGAAGTAAAATATTCATTCAAAACCTCTCATGTCTCTTCCGACTCAATACACAGTCTCCCACTACTGTTCTTGATCGGACCTACCCTCGTTCTCGTCATTCTCATGTTTCTCACATACACATGAAAGGCCTTGGGGTTATCCTTGATCCTACCAACCAAAGATTCTTCATGACCTCTCTTAGCTCTCCTAATCCCTTTCTTCAGCTCCCTTATGGCTATCCTGTATCCCTCCAACGCTCTGTCTGAACGTTGTTTCCTCAGCCTTATGTCAGCCTCCTTCTTCCTCTTTACTAGATATTCAACCTCCCTCGTCTCCAAGGTTCCCTCACACCACCATCTCTTTCCTGCCTGACAGGTACATACATATCAAGGACACGTCGTATCTGTTCCTTGAAAAGTTCCACATTTGAATGACATCCTTCCCTGACATCCTATGCTCCCAACTTATGCTCCTCAGATCCTGTCTTGCATAATCGTATTTACCCTTCCGCCAAATGAAAAACCTACTCTGTTGCATGTACCTATCTCTCTCCATAACCAATGTGAAAGTCACAGAATTGTGGTCACCATCACCAAAATGCTCACCCACTAACAAGACCATCACTTGTCCCGGTTCGTTACCGAATACCAAATCCAACATGGCCTCCCCTCTGCTCGGACAATGTACATACTGAGTTAGAAAAGATTCCTGGACGCACTGCCAAAACACCCACCCGTCCAATCTATTTGATCTAAAGAGATTCCAATCAATATTTGGGAAGTTGAAATCGCCCATGACTAATAGCCTGTGGCTTCTGTACTTTTCCAAAATCTGTTTCCCAATCTGTTTCTCCACATCTCTGCTGCTATTGGTGGGCCTATAGTAAACACCCAACAAGGTGTCTGTTCCTTTCCTATTTCTGACTTCAGCCCATACGACCTCCAAAGGCAGATCCCCCTCGAACTGCCTTTCTGCAGCCATTATACCATTTCTAATTAGCAACGCCACACCCCCTCCTTTTTTACCACCCTCCCTAATCTCAGTGTAATCTTGGATGCACTGAGCTGCCAATTTCTACAGCGGCCTGCAGTAAATAGTTTCACATATTCAGTTGGCTCGAAGAGAAAGAAATTCCTCCACATCTTTCTTAAATAGGTTACTACTTACTCTGAGATTATGTTCTCTGCTCTTCGATTCTCAGACAATGCGTATCATTCTCTCCTAAATTATCCTATCATGTCCCTCATAATCAAATGTATCTCAGTAATGTCTTGTTGCATTATTCTACACTCCAATGAGTACAGGGGCAATATTCTCAGTTTCATCTCCCGAGAATATCCTACCATATCCAGGGTGATTTGTGTTAAATTTCCCTGAACTCCTATTCCTAAAATAGGGGGACTAAATTTGTTCACATTAATCCAGCTCTGATCTGACTAATGCCATGTGTATTTTGTAAAAAAACATATGTCCCCATTCCATTTAAATAAAGTGAAACAAAATTATTTGACTTCCCGATTACCTGCTGAAACTGGATGCTAACTTTTTATATTTCATGTACAAGGAAGTGAAGTACTCTGTATGCTGATGCTTTGTGCTGGGTATTTCCCCACTTAATATTTATATCTGCCAAAACGCATAAATCTATTTTTTGCATGTTATATGCTGCTACGTTTTTGTCCACTTGTTTATCCTGATTCTGTCCGTCCACAATGTTGCTGTGCCGCCCTCATTACTTGCATCCATATCTATTTTGTGTCATCTCCAAACTGAGCAACAGTACATTGACTTATGTTGTACAGGTGATTAGTACATGTTGTCAACAGCTGTGGCACCAATATTGTTGGCTCCGGGAATCTGCAACTTACAATTTACTATCATGAAAATGCCCTCATTACCTCGCCTCTCCATTCATTCCTCAATCCTCAACTTATACATACCCCCAACTGTGTTGGTTCATGCTTCTCTGCTTGTGAAGTGCATATAAAACCGTATAAAACACCGTCCTGAATAATTTTCGAAATTCAGATATATTCCATTTACTGCATTCCCCTTTATGTAGTGTGCTTGTTACGATCTGAAAATACTTGTAAACGTGTTAGGTCTGATTTCGTCTGCACAAAGCCATGCGGAATCCATTTTATTCTGTAATGCATTTCTAATGCTCTGTTATTCCAACTTTAATAACAGACGAACATTTTCCCAGTGGCAGATATGCTGTCTACCTGAGCTGAATTTGTCAGGCTGGGCACTCAAAAGACGTGACCATTGTTGAAAAAAAGGTGTTGAGGAACAAATCAAAACGAAAGAGTATCCTATATCAGACAGACAACAGGGTTCAAGTGAATTTCTTGTAGGGACTTCAATAAAGTGCAGACCAGGAAGGAAAGAGGGAATATGAAATAATTTAATCTGGCAGGGCTGCAGATAATCCAAAGACGGTCTATACGTACATATCTGGCAAGTGAACGACGCGAGAAATATTACCTGAACGATCAAGGAGGTTGTCATTGCTTTTGAGCTTAGCAGGTGGAAGAGGCATTAAACGATTTTTTCACGTCATTTTTTATTATGGAGACAGTGAGACCAAATGTTCACTCTCCATATGTGACGAGGACGATACCTTTTCCGAAACTATTTGACCAAGCATCAAGAATTTGAGATTCGGTGATGTTTCTAGCTGTTGGATTACATTCGACTCTGTCTGGCCTCATGCAACAAAGAGTCTACATGTTCTCAGGACTGGATTTTTAATATAACGAGCAGAGACTGTGTAGGCTTTGCCTTGTCGTACTGCAGCATCCGAGGACGAAGATGACTTTATAGAGATTCATAAAATCAAGAGTGCTCTCGATAAGGCGAACAGCAAAGTTCATTTTCCCTTGGATCCGGGAGTCCAGACTTCGTAAGATTTACACCAAATGACAAGACATCCTTTTCACACAGAGGATGGCTTGCACATGGAATCAACTGCTAGAGCAACTGGTACGTAGAGGTACTGTTACATTATTTTATAAGACATTTGGACGTTTAGACGAATAGAAAGTGTTTAGAGGGATTCAAGCAAGGTGAAACAGCTCAGTTTGGAAAGTCGGTTCGCAAAGGATATGTTAGACTTAAGGAGGCGACAGAAATCATGGAAATGCATACTGATAAACATTTCATATTACAGGAAAATAATTGCTGGACATCTCAGAAAATGTAAAAGGCGTAAAAAAACACCAGACCCTGGACGAGTATATTGTTATGAACGTGTTGTGAAAAATAGAGTTGAAAAGCTTGCAAGGACACAGAACAACCTGTTCTGACCAAGGGAACAATATGACATTTGTTCGAAACAGCTAGCAGAGTTGAATTGCCATCAGCCTAAATTATGGATCAAGATCCGAAATCAAAATCAGGTGTGAACTTCACATATTGATAATACTAAAGCCAATGAAATAATCCGATGTTTTGGGGTATAAATCCGGACATTTTCAACAGCTAGCACTGCGTCAGAGACGTCCAGCTCAAGAGATCCTAGAAATGTACCTTCCTGGAAATGTGTTTGCATGGCAGAACATCAAGGAAAACCTGGAGAGAATCTTCCTAGAAAAATCCACAAAATGAGACTTGAAAAAGTTGAGTGGTTTCGAACCATGATTACTTTTTAAATCATTATTGGGAATCTTTTAGAATCGGAATATAATTGCGGAGTGGAAGGTAAAAGATGGGTTTCAGAGAAACTAGTTGTAAATAATTGTTAGTTTTCATACTCTGTTAGACATAAAGAAAAAAGTTGATATTTTCCATTTAAATCGTGACCTTTGCGAAACGATTTGACTATCGAATTTTCACAGATTACAGCACAGTGCTGCTGGGTTCAATTAGTATCGAGGTATAATCTGTGTTTGTACTGATTTCAAAAGCATTATGGGAGGTAAGCGCGGAAATTTCAAGACTCCTTGCTGAAATAATTGCGTCATCTCTAAATATGGGTGTGATTTAAAATGACTGGACATTGACGAACCTTGTTGAAGAATGTATACAGGTAAAAGATTGGAATCTCCAGGCTTGTGAGTTTGAAATTGGTGGTTCGCAAGTTTTTTGAGGTGGTTTTGGAAGATAGCATTTTCAGAGTGCAGGAAATATAGGGGATCGTTGGCATGGTTTAGTGAGGTGGAAACTGCGTCTCACAAAATTGTGAGGTTTTGATCAAGTAGGCAAGAGGATTGATGAGGCAAGAACAAATATCTTTGCTAACTTAGGCTTTAGAAAAGCGTTTAACGAGATTCAACAAGGAATACTAACGAGTAAATTTAGATCAGATGTGGTTCACAGTGAGTTTTCAAATTGGATACAAAATTCAATTAATAACAAGAGAAAGGGTGAGGTTTTGGTGTGTTGTTTATCAGACTGGAGGTTTGTGACCAGCAGTGTTCCACAGGGATCAGTGATGGCTCCTTTGCTTGTGACTGATGTAAATGTTTTCGATGACAGTATGGAAGGCAGGGATCATGGGTTTGTGGTTGACACCAACATGAGCGACATGCATTTCATGAGATGACAGCATAAGTCTTTGTGTGTACATGAAGAACATTTAAAAAGGCTTTTCGACAAATACATGGATAGCAAAGGATTAGAATGATATGGTCCAAGTGCAGAGAAATGTGGTTAATGTGGACCGGCATTATGATCATTATGTACCAGTTTGCACCAAACGACCTGTTTCTGTGCTGAGGGACGCTACAACTCTCCATGGTGGTACAGTCGACAGAGAAGAAGGTCATCTGAGGTTATAGAAGATTAAAAGAGACATTGATCATTCGGGTATATGATTAAATGAATGGTAAAGAGAAATTATCTTGAACAAATGTAAGGTACTGCAGTTTGAGTTATAAAGGGATAACTGGTACAATTACAAGTACTGCTTTGAATAGTCCTGCGCAATAGACATGTGAATAGGTCACGGAATGGACTTTGGAAGTCGTGTCACATCTCGTCAGCTTCGTTAGAATGCTGTTAGAACGCTTTCATGCGTTGCTCAGTTTTTAGTGTTGAAGTTGGGACGTTATCCTGAGGTTGTACAGGATATTGGCGAGGCATCTTCTGTAGTATTGTGTCTATGTTCTGGTTTCCAAGTCAGACAAAGAAGAATATTAAGATGGACAGAGTTAAGAAGAGATTTACCAGTATGTTGCTAGGAATGAAGGGATTGAGCTGTAAGGGGAGGCTGGATAGGCTGGGACTTCTTTCAAAGGAGCATAGGAGGTTGACATTTACCGTATAAATGTTTTTAAAATCCTGAGGGGTACAGATTAGCTCAACTGCAACGGTGCTTTCCTTCTTTGGGGATTTCAGGACTAGTGGGCGTATTTTTAAGTTGTGAGGACAAAAGTGAAAAAAAGACATGAGGTTCACTTTGTTTTACTTTACACGGTATGTTTCCTGTGCAAAGTTCTAGAGGAAGTAGGAATGTGGATAAGGTTACAACATTTAAAAGACACTTATAAGTGCATGAATAGGTCATGTTAAGAGAGATGTGGGCCCAGTACACGTAGTTGGTACTACATTAGTTTCGGTAAATGGTAGCATGGACTGATTGGAACAGCGGTCTGTTTCAATGATGTCTGAGTCAATGACTCAGTTTATTTGAAATTTACAGAGTGCTGAGAGGCCTGTGCAGAGCCAATGTGGCAAAGATGTTTCACCCACTATGACACACTAGAACCCGAGTGCACAGAGACAAAGTGAAGCGATAACAATTTGGAAATGAGACGTGAAGGAATATCTTCCGTCAGAGAGTGGTGATTCTTTGGAGATAGTTGCTGTAGAGGGCTGCGGGCGCCAATTCAGTGAGAAAATGTGTGGCACGTTAGCTCTTTGGTTCACACGGCTGCCTCATAGCGCCCGGGTCCCAGGTCCGATTCCAGCCTCGGGCGACTGTCTGTGTGGAGATTACACGTTCTCCCAGTGTCTGTATGTGTTTCGTCCGTGTACTCCGGTACTCCTCACAATCTAAAAGATATGCACATCACGTGAATTGGCCATGCTAAATTGTCCATAATGTTAGGTGCATTAGGCAGGGGTAAACGTACAGTTGGGATGGGTTGATCTTCGGAGGGTTGGAGTGAACATGTTGGTCCGAAGGGCCTGTTTTCATCCTGCAGGGAATCTAATCAAATCATTTCAATTCAGATTAAAATAGCTCAGGATCTTTTCCCACGACCCAATGCCCTCTGCGCCATGTCAACAGAAGTTTCACCGAGCGAGTTTGGAGCTCCCAGCCTCGGCGTTTCACGCACCTCTCTACCTTCACAGTAGGACTGCATGCTCATGGAGTTTGTCACTGGCAGGCAAAGTAGATATCCACTCGTTCATCCCACTCTCAATTTCCAATCGGATCTTCGCCACTGCGTACACAGTTTCACTGAGTCCAGGCCTGGGAACCGGTGCGATGTGAGTGTGCAATAATAGTTTCTTCCTTGTCTCACAGCACGGGTAAAGTTACGATGTGAAACTTCATGTTTATTGAAATCGATATTTCAACAATATTTGTGAACTCTCGACTGTACATTTCATCTTTTATTGAAATCTATCGAATTCAGTCTTCAACATTCTCAATTATGGAATCTCCACAGCCATTGGGGACATTGAAGGTGGCGATTCAAGCCAATCTCAGTGGGCTTTCCTGTTGTGCATGTGATGCCGTTCCTCGACTATCTCTGCCATTGCATTAAAGGCTTTTTGTATTGTGCTTTTTCATGTAATCGAATAATGGTTCGTCCTCTGCGTTGTGGTCAAGCAACCTCCATTCAAATCCGAGTATCTGTAATGAGCATTTGTTCTATGTTACTCCACATAACTTGTGCAAAACAAACGCAGAAAGGACACAATCAATTTTAAGATGAAAATACTCACTCAGGTGTTGATTTTAATGCTTCAAGCTGCCACTCTCAGCACCCAATCTCGGAGATTTTTCTCCCTTCAACAATCACTATTCCCCCTTTCCATTCCTCCTCCCATGTCACTGGGGCATTGGAAAAATTAACATTCACTTTCAAATTGACACCATTAAGTCTGTGTTGCAGCTGTCAATCTTGTTAGGTGAACGTGACCCAATATCACCATCAGGGCCATTAAGCCACTCAATGCTATCAGACAATGTGGTTGGGTTTTGAATCCTCACGTAGAGTGTTTTATTTGCATATATCAGAGATCATTGGAGCATTGGGTTCATGAAAAGGGCACAGAACATTATCGAGGGAATGACTTTATTGGAAAAGACCAATATCTCTGCTCTCCCCACATTTATTTCAAGTCATTATTTGTCTCTCGCTAGAGTATTGTGTATAATTTTGAAATTCACATTATAGCAGTGATATGACAACTGTGGAAACGATGCAGGAGTGATTTGCCAATATATTATCTGGATTGAAGAACTTCAACTATTAAAGTGTTTGGACAGACTGGCGTTATTTTTCTGAAAGCAGGGGAAATTGAGATGAGACAGTATTGAGATGTACGAACTGATGAGCGGTAAGGAATATGTACACTTAACGAAACATTTGTTGAAGGGATCAATCATCAAGGAGCCATAGATTTAAGATAAGAGTAAAAAGGTTTGGGTAGCTGCACATAAAAAACGTTATCAGACAACGAGTGGTTGGAATCTGGAACTCACTATCTCTAAGTGTTGGAACGGCAGAAATTCTCAGAAAATTCAGTGATATTCAGATGTAAATTTGTAATGCAAAAAGCACACAACGTCAAACGATGAAAAATTGGATGAGGATAACCAAGCAGTGATTTTGACAAGAGCACGCACAAGTAGCTTGCAAGAGCAGTTCGCTCTGACGTCCACTGGAGTATGGCGTTTCGTATCCTCAGCTGTCATGTGGGATGCAAGGGTTCATTTTCCCGCTGGGGCGGCCCTGACTGTTTCAGGGTTTCAAGGTTTGTGTAAAGATTTGTAGTTCCAGTGAAGTTTGCAGATGGTGTGTGGATGTTCGTTAGTGTTGGGAAGTTGGTTTGCAGAAGTTTCCTGCCCTTTCTCGGTGACATCCTCAAGCTCTGCTGTCCTGTAGCGTTTCGAATTGGTGTGATTTCCTTCCAACTGCTTTCAGTTGCTGCTTCTTGTCGTTTATTGCAGGTCCCGGTATGTTACGTCCAGGTCAACATGTTCTTTGATGGAGTCATTGGATGAGTCTCGTCATTCTAGAAAACCTCTGGCTGCCCACTGTTGTCCAATTATTGTTGTGTTGTTCTGGTCGACTTTGTTGACCTCGTCATGTCTGTGCATTGCCACTCTGTACAACTGATTGTGGTGTTTACTGGATCCTCCAGAAATGCTTTGCAACAATAGATATTCCCGCAAATTCCTTGCAGACAACCAACGTTAGGAGGGCATGCCAAGACCCAACACATCAAGCAAAAATGTCTCGGAACGGACAGCCTTTGACTACTCGGATCTATGAGAGCATATAAACCGAAAGCCACATTTAGACAACAACTCACCAGAACAATGGACCCAAACCCCATCATGTACAATACAAATATGGTCAAACAATGTTGCACGTAGTGAGACCAGGGAACATTATACAGGACAGACAATTCACGACACGCATTCATGAAGATCTACTTGACACTAAGCACCACTGCCGATGTCTTCAATAGGTTGACTCATTACACTGAGTGTTGCTAATTCTGCGGCTGGAAGCTTGGATTGTATGACAGTCTGCAGCAATGGAGACGGTGTTGCTGGAAAGGTACAGCAGGTTAGGCAGCATCCAAGAAGCAGGAGAATGGACGTTTCTGGCATGAGCAAGTCATCAGGAACATGCCCAAACCATCGGTTCTCCTGCTCCTCAGATGCTGTCTGACCTGCTGTGTTTTCCAGCACTGCACTCTAGAATCTGATGTCCAGTATCTAAAGTCCTCATTTTCTCCTCCGTTTGCAACAGTTGTTCGTTCCTTGAGTGAGGGATCAGTTGATATAACCAATGTAAACTTCGATTGCTGATTGAGAAATATAACCAGGTCCGTAGCTCAAAAGAGTGTTTCTGTTGTTTCTGAGGTGCCGTTCCTGGCACGGCCTCTGGCACTGTAATTATTTTGAGTTTCCTGGTTGTTCAATGTGTGCTTCTGTGATCACACAGTTGTCAGTACTCTGGGGAGCGGCTGCAGTTATCTGCGTTCGCAGCCTCGATGCAATTGATGCGGTTTGGGTCGGTCTTGATTTGTGCAACAGGAGCACAGTGATGAATCAATTGATATTGCAAGAAGGCAGACAGGCGTGGAAAATGTCGAGGTTCTGGTGATATTTGCACAGTGTTTAGAGATTACCTAGATTCAGGAGAAAAGGATGTTGAATTCTTACGAGTCGTGTTGAAGAACTGTCTGGGAAACAAGTCACCAGCGGTGTGGTTTACAAGCGCACTCAAAGTAACCACAATGCGAAATAAAACATACAAAAAATGAGGTAAACAGACGAAGAATGACAGTAATCATAGGTAACCTGACTTTCACTCCCCAGCTCCCCCAATTCCAACTTTTCAGCTCCATTATAAACAAATCTTAGAGAGCCATAGGCATCAAAGTTGTCCATTGGAACGACTCAATTTTTTCCTTTGTTTTCGATTAGGCTATTTGTTTCAGGGTTTTTTTTACTTTCCTTGGAAACCATCTCTTTCAGTGTGAGCATTCGGAAAGGAAGCCATCCTTTCTGTCAGGGAAAGAATATGATACTAAACATGTTTGTGTCAGGCATGAGATTCCTCTGTCTCACACGTTTCTTCTACTTTCTCTCGATTTTAATAGTGTTCTTTCTTTTGACTTCTCCGACCAAAGTGCATGACCTCATAATGCCAACATGAAACTGTATCTGACAAGTTATTCCCCATTCATTCAACCTATCTACATGCCTGTGCGAAATGCCACGTTCTCAACATAATATGCGCTCCCACGAGTGTGAATTGTCAGCACATTTGTGCACATTTCACTCTACCACTTGCTCCATGCTATTAATAGAGAGATAATCGAAGGCTTAAATATACTGAGACTTGCCAGACATCTGTTGTAAATACTTCTACATAGTTGCTACCCTCTGAACGTGAGAACACCCTCCTCATCTGTGTCTTAGTGGGTAACACCTTCCCCTGAGATTAGAACCTCCAGTCCTGCACTATTCTGGATATAAACCAGAGAGGAACAAAGGCTTAAAGTAAAGCATAATCTCACTGGCGTCTCTAAGGCCAGTTCTGAGTGCTCTTTTTTGACCTCTGGTTGAACAAACTGCCCTGATTAGCACTTTAGTTTTGGCAATGACACATCTACTTCAAAGTTACTTCAGTGCCTGTGACTGAAGTGGTGCTGAAAGGCGCTGTAAAAATACAAGAACATCTTTGTTACTCGACCATTGCCGTATTGTTAATCTCTCTGCTCATGGAAATCGAACCTTCCCATCCACTCTATCTCTCATCAATGGGAGTTATCCCTGCAACTCCAGAAAACCCGTCTCGACAACTCGACATTTTCTCAGGTATGCTCAATTGTTGACATGCAGGAAACTTGTGTTCTGAACGAGAAACGGATCTGACTCAAAACGTTAGCTCTGTTCCTCTATCCACAAATAATAACAAACACATGGTGTATATGTAGGTTTCACTGAGTTTATTTGATACAAGTTGTGTTTTCCATTAAACATCTTCACTCCTCGTCCTTTGGTCAGTTGCCCTGGTCAGGGGCAGCAGTTCCTCCTGACCATCAACGCGCCCATCCATACCGCTTTCACCCACATCATTACAAACATTCCCAAGAAATCTCCTATTAAACGTCTTTGCTCCAAACAAAACATTCCCAGAGTCGGGAAACTCTCCACAACGTGAGATTTATTTATCTCTGGACATAGTGCAAAGCAGAGGGTTGTGAAGAGATTCTTGGAAAATTTTGTCAATTGGCAGAGGGGGAAACTGTCAAGAAGCAAAGCAGAAATCCGAGTCTCGAGTTTTTTGAATCTTTATATATTCCTTGGGAAGCGGATCCAGAGGCGAATGAACGATGAACTGTTCGACTGAGCAGAGACAGGTTAGGAATCTTTCTGTGCTTGCTGAGGCCAGTGCTTTGCCTCTGATACTCTCCAGACATGAACTGATCTGTGACATCGAAAAGATTCTCGTTCCTGCACGTCAGGACGTCAAATCTCATTTCAGCTCCGGGACAATGAGAAAAAACGCTCACAGACAAGACACTGAAAGGCTAGAAGAGACACGGTCCCGGTTGGAGGAGAACTGGTTCCTGGTGTCATGGTTGTGTCTTTAGAGGATGGGAGCAGACTATTCCCTTATCTTCAGAATGAATTTCCAAGGATTTATTTTCGAAAGGTAAAGCTAATTAAGGAGCATTTTCCATGGGGGAGGAGCAGACTAAAGCTTGCATTCGGAGATCATTGACGCCGTTGGCTCATCAGTCTCTGTGGCGATGTAAGTCAGTGCGTTCGGGTCTTCACTGACAGGTGCTGTTCTCCCACGACCCAGGAAGGGAGCGACAATCACACCATCCTTTTTTCTTCAGCTGCACAGTTCCGGGGTTTTTACCGTGGTCAGGAATATGTCCGTCATGAGGCACGAAGTGAGTCGGTCCCGGTTTTAGGAGAGCTGGTTCCCGGTGACATGACTGTGTCAGCAAGGCGTGGGATCAGACTGTTCCCATTTTCCACAACGAATGCTTCAGGATTAATTTTGGAAACGTGAAACCAACCGAGGGCAATTGTCATTCTACGAAGGGCAGGCGAATTCTTGAATTCGCTAACAGTCTTCTTTATGAGATCCTACAAGGGGCTTGCTACAAGGAACTCCCCAGTCTCTGTGGAGTAATTAATTCTCTCGTTTGGCTGTTAACCGATAGGGTGTTCCCACGCATGGAGCGGTCGCTGTTCTTATCCATCCAAATCCTTTGCTGTGCATTTTCGTGTTTGTAGCAGGTTCGGGAATATGCTCCCAATCGGAAAACCTATCCAATGAGGAACGACAAATGTGTTCCGTTATTGTTTAATGGCGAGTAAAGTGTTGCGGATGCTGGGAATCTCTGACAAAAAACAAAAACTGCTCAAGGAACTCGGCAGGAATGGAAGACCCTGTGAGAAAAACAGAGTTCTGAGAAACGCCTGAAGAAGCTCTGAATCGTTGTCTCTATTTCTCTATCTCCAGATGATGCCAGACATGCTTAGTTTCTCCTGCAATCTCTGTCTTTGCTTCTAAATGAATGATAATTTGAAATATCGAGATTGATTTCACAGACCAAACATATCCTGACATTTTACCCTATTGAAGCTGTGGTGATTCAATTCAAACAAACCTAACAATGATTGCCTGTCCCTCCGCTCCACAGGGAGGGAGAACTTGAAACCAGTGTCGTAGCGTACTTCTGCAGGTGTGGCCAAGTGATTGAGGCGATGGGCGTTAATTCCAGTGTGAGTTCCTCATGCAGTTAAGCATTTTGCTGACTGTGATTGAGAGTCGTGAGTGAACTAGAAGTGTGTTTGTTCTCTGCTTTTATGTTTGAAATTCAAATCGCAGGATGAAGTAAAATGCATATAAACCAGATAAGGAAGCTTGGGAAACTGCAACCAACCGCATGTCATGATTGAAAAGGCAGAAACCTCCAAAGCATGCAAGACCCATATAGTCGAACTCTTACATTGCTGAAGTCGTTTGAGCCTTTGAGCAAAGTGCTGCCAAATAGGGTAAGAACAGTTCAGGGGATTGAATTGGAATGTGCAGACTTAGTGGGCCAAAGGGCATTTTCTGTGCTCGACGCATCCATGGCCAGCTGAGAAAAACTCAGTTTTTGAAGGAACAGGACATTGTTTGCAAAATGCCCGTCGGCGAGGAAGGGGTCGAAGCTACTTTCTGTCAGTCACGGTATTCATTGGAAGATTTTAATTGGTAAAACTGGTACGGTGCCCATTGGTGGAATCAGTCTATACGATAATCAGGATGAAACCGTGGTGCCTTGTTGCCCTGCCGTGAGCAAGCCCTCGCAGCTTACATTCCCTGATTCTGCTTTTGAAATAAAGACCACTTTCTCAATGTGTCTGTATTTGTATCAAACAGCTCATTGCTCTCGGGACTAGACATGAAGAGGAATCTGGAGGTGTGACAGGGACAGAAACAGAACGAGACGAGACGTGAAAGTGTCTAAAGTTTGCCATGTGTCAGTAGTTTTATGAGGACTGTTTGCTGAGCGCTATCCTGTCAGATACCAGGAGCAAGGTGCCTTGATTTGGTGGGATTTGTGTTACTGAAAGTTACACATGCGAAGCGTGTGGGACTATTTCAGCTCAGTAGCCACTTCATATCGCAGCTCACAGCAAGGGTTCATATTTTCTGGAGAAGTGGCTTGTATTCCACTTAAAGCCGCCTTTCACCAGAGAAACTTGCGGACATAAAGCGCATGGAGTGCATATAATGATGAGGACTCTGTCACTGTCGGGGAATGTGTCTGCGTGAGTGCCTCTGTGTGTGAACATAAGAATACGTTCCTCAAAGGTGTTGCAACCCAGTATGACCATGTCAACCGTCAGTACCATTGTTGTGTCATTTAAGCTCACAGAGCTTCCCCTGGAAAGTCAGAACACTCAAAGATATGGGGCAAATGCTGCAAACTGGGACGAGAATAGATGGACGTCTGATAACCTGCTCTGTACGATGGACGGATGGCCCTTCACTGTCCCGCCCCAACCCCACTCCCCCACGCTTTAAAAACTCGAGGACATAGAAAGGAATTGACCTGACGAGAAAATCTCTTCACAATCATCCATCATCTTTTTATTGTCCCTTTTCTGACAAATTTTGTAAATTACTTACCATGCTTAAATCATCTCAACTAAATCATGAAAAAATGAATGTGGGCTAGGCATTGATCCTTGTGGGACACTGTCGGTAATAGTCCTCCAATCTGAAAGCTACTTTCCACGGCTATTCCCAGCCTCCTGCTGTTAATCTAATTTTATATCGAATTGGAAATCTCACCGAACTGTCTGTGATCTCACTTTTTGAATCAGGCAAACATGTGGAACCTTGGAAATGGTTTTATTAAAGTTCAAGTGAGCAATATCTACCACTTTGTCCGGACCAATCATATTAGTTATGCCCTCGAAAACTCAGTCATGTTTGTGAGATACAACTTTCCTCGCGCAAAAACCTTCCGGTTATTCCAATTTATTCCTTGTATCTCCAAATGCATTTAAATCCTATCGTTTATAATTGCATCCAACAACTTTCTTAAGACCACCGTCAGAAACACAGGTCTATCGTTCCCAGGATTCTCCATGCAACCCTTTCTTAACAAAAGCACAAAATTAGCAACTCCCCATTTTTTCGGCGCCTCACTCATAGTAATAGTTTACACAATTATTTCTACGAAAGGCCCAACAGTTTCATTCCCTAACTTGCCACAAAGTTCTGGGATACATGAGATCAAATCCCAGAGAAATATCCATCTTCATATTTTCCAAGTCCTCCAACACTTGCCCTTTACAATGGAAAGGACTTTATAAACATCAATATTTAGTTGTAGGGTCCATTTCTTTCTCCACAAAGTGAACATTATATATCTCTCCATCTGCTGAGGTTAAAAACAAAAGTGAGCTCTTCATCTTAAAGTGGTCCTATTTCGTCTCCACTTCTTAATGTACTTGTGGAATCTCTTTAGATTATATCCTTAACTTTACGTTCTAAGGTGATCTGACATTCTCGCTTGACCTTTATGATGTCCTCTTTAAGAATGCCCCTCCCCTCCTTATATCGTTCAACAGATTCAACTGAAATCATATGTTTATATGGAAATTGTGACTTTTTTTAAAAAAAGAAATTCATATGACAAAAGCCTTAATCCCTGCGATCAACCTTGTCCTAATATAATACCTACAATGTGGAAACAGGCCATTCGGCCCAGGAAGATTCCTTTAATCCTGCAACGGACATCACACCCAAACTCACACCTCGACCCAATTCCTGTAACTCTGCATTCCCCATGGCCAAAGAAGGTCACCGACGCATCTTTCGTCTGGGGAGGAAATCCAGGCAGATTCGGAGAGGATGTGGAAACTCCAAACACACCATCGTCTAAAGTAGAAGTTGCCCATTATTGAGCAGTTTGTCATACTGCATTTCGCCAAAAGCCTTTTGGAAATTCCAGCTGGTCACCTTTACAGGGTCGACTTCGTCTTACTAGCTCATTTCCTCCTAACAGATGTCTAATATATTTTTCACACATTACTTCCCCTTGAGAACCTGTGCTGATGGTTCAAGTACTCGGTAAACCCATCCTTCCAATGACATTTGACAATGAATTTAAAACAAAGCTGATTTATTTGATTTTTATTCAGAATATCAAAACTTTGCTTTCAGATCTGAATATGATGAACAACAAGGCTAAATCGCTGTTGAGATATGTAATCTCTGCACTGTCTCAGCGGGGTCGATGCGTGAGTGAATTCTTTCCCTTAGTGGGATCCCTCTTTTGTCTCAGCAGGGTCGATGAGTGAGCTAACTGTGTTTCTCACATGGAGCAATTAAATGCTTTCTGCCCACTGCAAACTTGCTGGTGTACTGAGAGTTGAGATGAACGCTTGAACCTATTCCGAGAATAACTACACTTGAAACGTCTCCCACATTGTGAAAATGTCGAAGGGACATCAGTTCTACAGAGACTGTTAAGTACATCCCACGAACTATACATTTGTTAGGTCTCTCTTCAATGTGAAGACGTTAATGATAAACTGCCCCCTGGAACTTCTAGAGGGAATAATGTCTTTCCACAGTGTGAACACGTTGATGACATGTTCGTCTCCAGGAACTTGTGCAGCACTTCCTGCAATCAGGGCATTTAGAAAGACACGTTAATATTGTGAGAAAGGTGATGAACCATCCGGGCACTCGGACTTTTACAGCAGGTCCCATCGATTTGGACACAAATATGTCTCTCCTCCCGGGTGAGCACGTAGATCAGACGACACGTCTCCAGAATTCTTAAAGGTCTCTCATTCATGTGAGCATATTTCTCAGAGATGAAGCACACAGAGGTTTGATAACATTTTCCAAAGTCTGGCGAGATGAAAGGTTTCTAATTAGAATGAGCGTTGTGCTGGACGTTTTAAAGCATTTTCGGCAGTCCAGACTTTGAAATGGTTTCTCCTCAGTTTGAACGAGCAGGTGCTGCAGCAGGTCAGAGACAGATTGAATCCTTTTCCACACCCTGAGCAGGTGAATCGCTTTTCCCTGGAATCTTTGTCTCCATGGGAATTCAGCTCAGACAAGGAAATGAATACGCACATTTCCATAGACTTTCCTTAGTATGACTGCATTTGTGTTTTGTGAGCTCTGATGATGGGTAGAACTATTGTCCACACACACAATAAGAGAACGATTTCTCTCTCACTTTAACCAGAGGGTTTTTTTCCTTTCATGTTCTCTATATGATCAAGTTCTACTTGTGATAAAATGTGCGATTTTATCAGATCATGGCGGAGAGATTGGTTTGTAAATCTTCCCCTTCTAATATCCTGTGAAATCGATGTTATCCAAAAATGAGAGTGGGAAAGGAACTTTCACAAGACTCTGGATACTTTCTAAGATATGGTCTGAGGGTGAGGGATTTTCGACACTTAGAATGTGACCAGAATTTCGTCAGAATCTTTCATGCAACAGCATCCACCACAGAGAACAAATAGATCTTCAGGTGGATATAAACACGATCATCTCCCTGTTCCTTCCAGGTCAAACGCTGTCCTGCCTTGTCTGACATGCAGTTCTGTTGGAGCAGACATTTCTTACAATTGCATCATGGCAAAGCTGAGGCCTTTGTCTTCAGTCCCGAAATCAAAATCCACTGCCTCGCTCCTGAGTCGAAAGCACAGCAGGTCAGGCAACATTCAAGGATTAGGAGAATCGATGCTTCGGGCAAGAGCTATCATCAGGAAACAAGCTTGTAAACTGAGAGGGTAGAGAGACAAATTGGAGTGGATGGGGCTGGGACAAGGTAGCTGAGAGTGTGATAGGTGGATGGAGGTGGGTGTAGTGGTGATTGGTCCGCAGAGCAGTGCGGAGCGGATAGGTGGGAAGGAAGATTGATACATAGGACAGTTCATGAGAGCGATGGAAGCCCAGGACCTGCATGAACTTGGCCGATTGGGAGAGAGAGTTGAAGTGTTCGGCCACGGGTCAGTGATGTTGTTTGTTACGGGTGTCCGGGGGTGTTTTCTGAAGCGAACTGTAATTAGATATCCTGTTTCCGCAATATAAGTAGACTGCACCAGGTGCAATGGATATATTCAATGACATGTGTGGAAGTGCAGGTAAAACTCTCATGGATGTGGAAGGCTCCTTTGGGGCCTGTGACAGAGTGGAGGGGTGGGTGGAGGTTTTGCAAATCCCGTGTTGGAATGAGAATGGGGCGGGAGGGAAGGGCGGTTTGGTGAGGGGCGTGCACTTGACAAGGGAGTCGTAGAGGGAATGATCTTTATAGAAAGCGGATAGGGGTGGGGAGGGAAACACATCTTAGCTTGTGGGGTTCATTTTCAGGTGGTGGACTGTCGGAGAATGGCATGATGTCTGCGGAGGTTGCTGGTATTTAAAGTGATGAATAAGGGAGCTCTGTCCTTGTTGGAGGGATGGGTTTTGAGAGTGGAGTTGCGGCAAATGGATGAGATGAGCTGGAAAGCATCATTGACCATGTGCGAGGAGAAAATGCCTCGCCACTGATTCAATCTTCTCCCTCACAACTGTCTGAGTCTGAACGAGTCACGTCATAACCATAGTGACATCCTTCACCGCGTTTTCTGCTTTCAACCACATATCGCCATCGTCACCATGTCAGCCTCCTTGCACCTCATTAACATCATTAACTCTTCCACGTCTCCACTCTTCCGCAGCTCAAACTCTCATCCATTCGTTTGGATTAAACGGTGGTACCACACTTCCATCCGTCCTCTCAAATTCCCCCTCTGCTCTGGCCTAACTTCCTCTGCCTCTATTCAAGTGTGCACTTGCATTCTGTTCAGTGTTTCATTGTTCCTGACCTGAATGATATTTTTACCACTGCACATTTTCCCAAGCGTGCACTGCGGCCTTCGCAGCTTTATCTTTCCACACGGGCTCCCACATGCTGGAAGGGCAGCGATTGCGGGTTATTCACCCAAAGATGTAGTCCTGAGATCTTTCAACAACTCTGCTGCACGTGGGAGTATTAACACAAAGGGTTAGTCACCCATTACCGCGCAGCTAAATTCCAACATTTTTATCATTTCTGCAAATCTCTTGACTGTCTTCGCTCTGTCTATCACTGTCATGTCCTCCAGCCCACTCAAGAGCAATTAGTGTTGTTCAATAAATGCCAACCCAGCCAGTGAACACGACACCCAAGATTTTGTTTTAAAACGCACTCTCAGATATCTGCATAGCCTGCAATTCCAATCTCCGGAGTATGTTCTATTTGAACTGTTCCACGTTTCCTGCCTAAACTTCATCTACCAAGGTCATAAATTCTGAAATCTCTTCACTACGCAAATCGCACAATGCTATAGGAAGCGAATTAGTCAACAACGGAAGAAGAAAAGCTGTAATCTTTGTTGAAATGAAGGGCAATTAATTGCTATCAATATTACATCGTGCCTTTCACATAATGGAAACTTCAAAGCTGTTCCTCTGGAGGGAGTTTAAACAAATTTTGATCCAAGTCACATTATGAGATATTGGGAAGCTGACAAAGTGTTATATCAAACAAGTGATCAAAGGAATGGGTTTCAAGTCGTATTTTAAAACAGAAAACGAAGCTTGCATCACGAACCTCGGACGACGGAATTTGCTGTGCTAGAGTTCATCATTTTCTGCTAGTCAGAAAAAAACGCTTTCTTTGCGGGTGGCTCCATAGCTCAGAGGCTAGAGTATTGGTCTTATCAACCATTGGTCGAGTATTCGAATCTCGCTTGGGCCTTGCTGAATTTGGTTGCAACTGTTGCAACAAACATTCACTGTGGCATTTTCCGTGTTGGTTGGAATTATTTCTGAGGGAACATCGTGAAGCGATTTTCCCCATGGATCAGGCCTCATCTGCTTGACTTTCAAAATCCCCATCTGTGTTTCTACTTCGAGGAACAGAAGGACGACAAGCATCTGATGCCAAGAATGCTCTAGTTTAGCCGGAAGAACAACGTGATGCAGTCGAACCAGTAAAGTAACGGTGAAATAGTGGGGGAGGAAAACATACAGCGAAGCGGCTGAATGCTTCCATTCCTTCTGCAGAGGCAGGAATCTGTTGGAATCCAAATGAAACAGGGAGGAGCCTGGAAGAGCACAGCGACCCAGGCTATCTCAACAGGTGGAGAATTCAACGATTATCATGTACCAATTATTCACGACTGTGCCATTCCTCGAACGACAGTAGCCTGCCGGTTTAACCCTTTGCTTATGCAAACAGAATCGAGTATTAAAGCCCGAAGTGAAGACAGAAGAGGCAAACAGTTCAATTCCTCATTTTCTGAATGTTGGCCTCTCCTAAGGACTTTGTCATTCTCACAAGATGTGTATGTATATTTCCCTCTTTGGTTGAAAATGCGGTTCAGTTCCCCCGCAGCTCATGATCAAATTTAATGGAAGCTGACTTCAGTCTCATTCGCTTCTTCATTTGAGATTAAACCTTTGCAGGGAACGTCTCTATAATATGAAGACTTCAGAAGTCAGGCTGCGGGCTACTGGAAGCTGGAAATGAGAATGGATGGATGTTTGATGGAATGGCATTGACATAATGCATTATTCTGTGCTGTAAAAGCTCGGTGTCACGAATAGTATTTTGGAAGAAACGTCTCATCGCAGGAAAAAAAAAACTATGCTGTTAAGCGAAGATGCAATTGCACCTGCCGTCCTAAATGTCAGCTAGTGGTTACAATTCAGCACTATCACCGCTGTGGTTTGGTTTCAATGCCTGGTCAGTGAAGCAGGAATATTGTTCATGATAAGGACAACAAAAGCGGAGCATCTTTGACAGGAAACGCATTTTACACGCGTCCGCATGTGCCTTGAAATATTGCTGCAGGGCCGCAAGGTGGCTCACTGGTTACTGCTGCCTCACAGAGCCTGAGACATGGCATGAATCCAAATGAGTCGACTGTCAGTAAGGTGCCTTATTCAGGAAAAAAATGAAGAGTAATAGGGTAAGGAATTGTTCTGTGAGGGTTAATCCCTGGAGGATCGGTGTGAATTTGTTGCATCAAATGGCCAGTTTCTTAACTGTCGGCATTCTATGATACCTTACTGTGTTGTTTTGGCACATGTTCAGAGAGGGGAGAAAAGAGAAGAAAAACAGTCATTTCCCAGTCAGTGGTTGATCCATTGTGTGACAACCAACCGATTCACCTGTGACTGAACTAGCTCCCATCTTCCCTATACTGGTAATGACAGTATACACCATTCGAGCGCGTTTTCATGTGTTTCATTGGAACATCATTCTTTCTCAAGATGGACTTCCCTGGCATATAAAAGAGATGATAAAAGACATGGATGCCGATGACTGGAATCAAAAGACGTCAGGAAGAATGGACAGCGTCTACTGGGAAACAAAAAAGAATGGAAAGGAAGCCAACGAAGTACTGTGGCATAACACCATTAGAAAAGACAAGGTGGGGTTTCATGGGATGGTGGAAAAGGCGAATAGATCATGTGGCGTGAAACCAGGCAAACTGAGTTGCGTCCATATGGAAGTTTCCCTGATGATGTGAATTTGCTGAGAGTAAACAGGAGGGAAAATCCTTAATTCGGATGGATCTATAACTAAACTTTCGAACTTCAAAACCAGTGATGAATGATAAGGAAAAGTTTGGAGCATGGAATTTTTTCATTCTACAGTAATTGAAAACGAAAATGATTATTTTTCACGAAAAATGTGTCAGAAGCTGATTCTAAAGTATTTGTCAAAATGCGTGCAGCAACATAATGAGTGAATTTCACCAAGACAGGGAGTCTGGTCGGTCGGGTCGGGTAAGCGTTAGGCGCACAATTTCTAATTGGTTAACGTTAATTGGAAATATACCACATATCACATCCAACTGAGTACGACTAAATGTAGAAAGTACTGGTTGTGAAGAAAGGTTTAGCAGCTTGTTCTACGTGAACTTCCATAAATTGTAAAAGAACTGAGCTGTTTCTGGTGGCTCAGCATTAAAGGGAAGTCGGTAAGCTCAGTCCGCTGCATAATTGGGAGCCGAAACGCTAACAGGCAGACAGTGCAGGCATCTGCTGTGGCCGTGCCCCTCAGTAACATGTATACTATATTTGGGTTTTTTGGGGGGGATGGGATGAATTCCGAGGGGAAAGCCATTGGTTATAGGTCTTTGGCACAGAGTTTGCCCCTTTTTCTCAGAAGGGTGGGGGAGAGAGGAGGAGAGCATTTGTTATTGGGGACTCCATATCGATGGGAACAGATTGAGATTCTGTGAATATAGGGCAGACTCATGATTTGTGTGTTGTCTCCCAGCTACCAGGGTTTGTGATAACGTGCATCGTGTTTTCAGGATCCTTAAGGGAGAGGGTGGGCAACCCCAAGTCATTGTCCACATATGCACCAACATCGGTACAAAAAAAAGTGATGTGGATGTATGGCAGAATTTCAGGGATCGAGGGTGACATCTTAAATCTAGAACAAACAGAGGTGTTCTCTCTGATTTGTTGCCCATTCTACGTCGTAGTGAGGTGAAGTGTAGGGAGAGAGCATTTGAAAATGTTGTTGCAAGGATAGTGCAGGAGGGAGAAATTCCGATACCTGGATAGTTGGGGCTCATACTGGTATCGATGAACCATTATAAACAGGATCGTCTTCACCAGAAATAGAAGAGTACCAATACCCTGAGGGGATAATTGCCAAAGCTCTTCATGAGGGTTTGAACGAATTCAGCCGCGGAGTGGGAAGCTGAATTGTAGCTCCAGTTTGCACGTCGTTGTGAGTGGTTTTGTCATAAATAGCGTTTCAGTTTTACAAGAGTGTACTGGCAAGGATGAAGGTGGCTTGAAGTGTGTTTGCTTCAACGCCAGAACCATCTGGGATAAGGTAGGTGTCATGGGTTGTTACCTGGGACTTCGATGTTGTGGTCATTTCAGAGACATGACCGGAGGACTGAAGAGAATGGTTGTTCCTGGTACCTCAGTTTCGATTTTTCAGTCAGAACAGGAGGGTCGTTTCAGAGGGGGAGATGTGGCATTATTCGTCAAGAACAGTATTATGGTAGCAAAAAAGGATATTGGTGAGGACGCGACTGAATCTGCTGAGGTAGAATGGTCTGAGATTAGAATCAGGAATGGAGAGATCACCACAAAAATGTTCGAGATTTAGGGAGGAAAAGATTGCAAAGATGATTCTGGATAGCAACAAAAGTGACAGGGTAGTTGTTCTGGGGCGCTTTATCTTTCCAAATATTGATTGGAAATGTTATCGGTTCAGCACCTCGGATCGGTCAGTTTATGTCCAATGTGTGCAGAAGGGTTTCCTGACGCAGCATGGAGACAGGCCAACAAGACGCAGAGCCACATTGGATTTGCTTATGGGTAATGAACTCAGCCAGCTGTTCTCTTTGGAGGTAAGTGAGCACTTTGTTGATAGTGACCACATTTCGGTTATGTTTATTTAGTGATGGATAGGAATAGGTATTTATTGCAGAGCATGAGGTATCGCGGGGAGAAAGGCCATTATGATGCGATTAGGCAAGAGTTAAGATGCACCGCATGTGAAAAGTAACTTCCAGGGTTGTGCACACCTGAAATATGGAGCTTGTTCATGGAAAAGCTACTGCATGTCCTTGGTAATTATGTATGCGTCATGCAGGGAATATGAGGTCGACACAGGGAGCTGGGTTTACTGAAGAAGTTGAATCTCTTGAGAAGAAGGAGAAGGAGGCGTATGTAAACATGAGATATTAAGGCTGAGGTAGGACGCTTGGGAATTAAAAGCTAACCAGGAAGGGCCGAAAGAGACAGCTACTTCGAGTGAAGAGGAGCGAAGAGGTGCCAATCTTTGTCTGGCAGGAACAATCATGAAGCTTTCAATTGATAGTTCAAGAGTAAAAGAATGTCTAGGATATGATTATGGCCTGTCAAGAACAGAAATAAGAAGTTGTCAGCGGAGTCCAAGGATAGCAGAGACGCTGAATGTATTTTTTTTATCATATCAAAAATGAAAAAGACAATATTGTCGAAGAGAGTATTGAGATGCAACCTATTAGAATAAACGAAATTGACATTCATAAAGAGGAGTGGTTAGCAATTCATGAAAGTCTAAAAATAGGTTTGTTCCCTGGACTTGATGGGATGTATCCGAGGATTCTCTGCGAATCGTGGGAGGAGATTGCAGAACGTTTGACTATAAGCTTTATTTCGACAGTGTTTATGTCATTTGTGCTAGAAAACCCGAGTTTAGCAAATATTGTCCCCTTCTTCAGGAAGGGGAGTAGAGACAATGCTCGTAATTATAGAACAGTGATCCTTAGCTTTCTTGCAGCTAACGTTTTGGAACAGATTATGAGCGATAGGATTTATGGTCATCGAAAAAGGAAGAAGTTGAATCGGGATAGTGAGTACGATTTTAAGAATAGCAGCTTGTGCCTCGCAAACCTTATTGAGGTCTTTGAGAAGATGAGCAAACAGGTGGATGAGAGTAAAGTGGTTGATGTGGTGGATATGGTTTTCAGTAAGGCACTGTCGACTGTTGCATGAAATACAGAGTCATGGGATTGAGGATGGTTTAGCAGTTTGGATCAGAAATTGGCTCGCTGAAAGAAGACAGAGTGTAGCAGTTCATAGGAAATGGTAATCCTGGAGTTCAGTAACTGATAGTGTACTACAAGGTTCCTTTTTTGTCTGCTGTTGTTTGTCATTGTGATAAATGACCTGGATTAGGGCATGGAATGATGGATTCATAAGTTTGCAGATGACATTTAGATCGACGATGTTGTATCGTGCCAATATCTGCTGACGGTTGTAGAGGGGCGTGGATAATCTGCCGAGCTGACCTCAGAAGTGGCAAATGGGTTTTAATGTGGAAAAGTGTGAGATAATTTACTTCGGAAGGAGCAACAAGAATAAAGAGTTGCTGGCTAATTGTAATATTCTTGGAAGTGTAGATGTGTAGAGCGATCTCGGTGCCCATGTATATAAAACTCGGAAAGTTACCACCCACGTTGACAGGTTTGTTTGCAAGTAATACAGTGTGTTAATTTTTCTTGGGAGAGTGATTCAGTTTCAGAGCGAAATTATCACTTTGCAGATCCAGAAATTAACTGGTGTGGCCGCACTCGTAGGGTGCGTGCATTTCTGGTCGCCACATTATATGATGTATGTAAAAGCATTGGAAAGGGTGCAGAGGACATTTTCTAGGATGTTGCCTTCTATGGAGAGACGGTCTTACGAGGAAAGGTTGAGGAACTTGAGGCGGTTTTTGATAGCGACAAGAAGTTTGAAGGGTGAATTTAGAGAGACATAGAAGATGATCAGGGGTTGCCATAAGGTGGACAGTGAAGGCTTTTTTCTTCAAATGGTAATTTTGGCACAAGACCACATCGATATAAATTGAAGGTGATAGATACCGAGGTAGGTTCCTTTATCAGTGAGTAGTAAGGGTGCTGAACGCCTTGCCTTCAACACTCGTAGACTCAACAACTTTCAGGGCAATGAAATGATCATTGCATAAACTTGCGGATTATGATGGTAAAATATTAGTTGGATTGGTATCACAGGTCGGTGCAACGTTAGGGCCAAAATGAACTTTATTGCGGTGTAATATTCGGTGTTTGAACTGTTCTTCAGTTTGAAGTTGCAATCATCTCTGGTCACTATCAGTAAAACCAACACCTGGCGAGAACCGAATGTGCAACTTTGGCACCTTACGCACTTCCAGTCTGTCGCGCAATTACATCAAACTGACGAATTGCACCACTGGAGCTGCCATGTACTGATGACCAATGGCTACTGATCTTACCACTGGGCCCCTCAAACCAATTACTCCTTTTTGATGAAGATCTGAAATGAAACACAGCGCAGAGAAAGTTATACTGATGATGGATTATCGATTATGGAGCATCAGGTTCAGGAAAATGACATCGTAAAATGTGGTGAAAATAGGCATAATTGAATTTTGTGTTCGTTTACCGTGGCTTCCTGCGTTGATCACAGGCAATGTCATGTCGCCACTGTACTGGGATTTTCCTTCTATCGGTGTCAATTCGTCAGAGAATTCGGTTCACTGGTACTTCACCAGTATCCTTTGGAATGTTCATACGGCACAATGACCCACACTGTACACAACGTCAACAATCTTCTGCATTACTACATCCAAGGGCACGTCGCATGTTTTTTTTTAATAAATAGTGAAAAATTAATCATGTGATGCACGGGCAAATTGAATTTTAGTTTAATTAGTAAAGTCGCAAGAATCCAGAGTAAGTTTCAAAATGTCAGAAATTCACGTTCATTACCTTGGCCAGAATTCTAGCCCAGCAAGTGGGAATTCTGTCCCTCAATCCCCAGCATCCATATAATCGCTTGCTCCATGTGTCCACTTGGAAACCTATGTGAAGGGATGTTCAGCCTGACAGAGACCTTGTGAGAATCCTCCACTGTCTGACCTAAAGCTGAAACAGGAGCTATCTATTCCAGCTTGGAGTGTAGCGAAGTGGAGGTGAGACAGAAAATATTAATTGGCGTAGATTCACATTGTTCTCATTGTGATTGTTTAAAAACCTGGGCCAGAAAAGACTCAAGCAGAAAGGAGCAGAAGTAGGCCATTCTTAACACCGCTCCTGCCTCGCCACTCCATTCTGTACCATCATAGCTCACACAGCACTTTTATGTCTTTTTCCAGCATATCCATATCATCCTGTTGCCAAGTGGCTAACACATATTTATCGATCTCTACCATAAATAGACATCGAAGTTATTCATCGCTGAGAGGAAAATGTTGCATTTCGAGACAGTTGTGTTTCTGCATGAATCTTATTGGTTTTGCAGATGAGCAGCCGAGTCTGGTCTGAACACCTTTCAAACCATAAACTAAAACTCGACTCTGATGAGATTTGCATCCACAACTTTTGAATGGAAGTCTTAAGAAAGGCGTAGAAATTCAACGCGCTTTCCATTGCACCACAGAGTCGCGGCCTCACCCAGTTTTCCGCACAAAAATTTGCCTTAGAATGATTTCGTTCGGGACACCCATCTCACATCTGTCTGACCTCGTCACACTTTCCAGTATCTGGTCCTTATCCACGTGTGCTCTGGATCTTCAAGTGTTCGGCTACATACTGATGAAACATCCTCATAACACTTAGCATTACCACACGTTCAAATAAGAAATTCCAGATGAACAACACTCTATGGGTGAAAGTGTTCTTCCTAAATCTCCTCTAAACCGCTTTTCTCCTGCTTTTTATCTATGTCACTGGTTGTTATTCTTTCCTGAAAATCTTTATTCCTGTCATACACATCTATCCTCTTCATAATATGTGCATGTTAATCAGTTTCTCACTCAGTCTTCTCTGTGCTTCGTTACACAGCCCCAGCTGAGCTCATCTACCTACACAATGGGAATGGTCCAGCCCTTGGCATTATTTTCATCTCCTGTAAACTTCTCCTCCTGCAAACAGACGGATCCTGCAGTCTTGCGATTACAACGGAAAAATAAATGTTCTTTGAAGAAATACCAAAATGTCTAAACAAAATCAGCAGCTCTTGTCCATCTATGATGAGAAAGGACAGTGAATGCTTCGAGTCCAATGATTCGTGTTCGGAACTGATGGGATGTGTGGGTGGGTGAAAAATGTGGAAGAGGGCGGACAGGATCCAAAATGATTGAACTCGATGTTGGGTCCTGAAATCTGCATGGTCTTTCAGTAGAAAATGAGTTGCCAATCTTCCAGCTTTCGCTGTGCCTTGAAGGAGAACTGCAGCAGACCAGAGACTGGTATGATGGCTTGGGTACACAATGCAATGTTAAAGTGACAGGACACTGGAAGACCGGGGTAAGTTTTGTTGATTCTGGACAGAACTTAAATGATCTCAGCTTTGTCAACGACTCTGTTTTCCTCTCTCCATTGTAGAGAAATCACATTCTCAGCAGGAACTACAGTTTTCTGGATTGAATGAAGTGCAGACAAATCACTGGAATATGTGTCTAGAAGTTTCCACAGTGAGGAGAGACATCGGAAACCAGCAGGAAATGTATCTTACAACATAGAACGTTACAGTGCAGTACAGGCACGTCGTCCCTCGATGGTGCACCGACCTGTGAAAATAATGTGATGTCCATTGCAATGGAAAATTATCATTTCTTTTGAAACCAATAAAAGCACAGGGAAACAAAAAAAGTAAGGGCCTGGCTTTGCAGAGGGCAAGTGATGCAGACAGAAAGAGAATCTATGTATATTTAAACCGAACTAATAGCAGACTTACAAGGCCAGCAAACTACCATATCAACAGCCAAGGAATTAGAAAAAAAACAACTCCATATCTGGAAAGGAACTCGAATGTTTCAGGCCACTGACCTTGAAGTGTTGTGAAGAAGAAGCGAATTGTTCTTCAAAGGGAATATGTGAAAGCTATCAGGCACCCATTACATGAGACGTCTTGCCAATGTATTCCCTGGGACACGGGAAACCTGAATTTGATGGAACTCCACGCGCTACATGCTGAAAACTTTCGCCCAAGAGAAGGAAAAACGGAAATTAAAGATGGAACAGCAAACACATAAAGCTCAGCTTACTATGATGCAAATGGTCGCCCATGCGTTGGAAGGAGGTGGTGCGTTTAAAGAAGGGCTGGCAGAGGTAAATCTGGCGAGTGCTTTGTTTGCAGAGCAATGTACCACTGTGTGAGGCAGTGCACGCCCAGACGGCCTCAATCGGCTCTGGAGGCTGGGCAGCAGGGTGACTAATGGAGGAAGGTTGAGGTGGAGGTGGGCAGCCCCAAAGTTACAGGTAAACCTCTTTGCTTTATGTTTGGCAACGAATACCCGCTTATGCTCATCTCTACTGCTAACCTTATGGGCACTGAAACATGTCCCACCTCTATACTGAGCACTGAGATTGCGAAGCGTGAACGAAATTTTCAGTACAACCATGATGCATATACGTCAATGCTTACATCTATGTTATATGTGGAAAGTGCAACTCTTACTTTTTTGGAAGATTCTAGGGCAACATATTCAGGTCATAAATCAAGGCAGTTCAGAGAGTCGACGCAAATAAAGATGAACGGAAGTTTCCTGAACTTAATGGGTGCATCATGAATCGTGACACGAGAGAGATTTACCGCATCCCTATTGTGCGAAACCAGTAATGGGGAAAGATTCCAATTCACATTTCTGTTATCAGAATCCTGTTCTGTAAATCTGATCTCATAGTGAGACTGGGATCGGATTTGCGCAGTACCCCGACAGGCTTGCAGGTAATACAAAAAGAAGACTTAACAGTGCAGGCTGGAAAATACGAATTCTGGATCAGTCGTGCTGGAAGATTACAGCAATTCAGGCAGCATCCGAGGAGCTTCGAAATCGACGTTTCTGGCAAAAGCCCTTCATCAGGAATAAAGGCAGAGAGCCTGAAGCGTGGAGAGATAAGCTAGAAGAGGGTGGGGATGGGGATAGAGTAGCATAGATTACAATAGGTCAGTGGGGGAGGAGATGAAGGTGATAGGTCAGGGAGGAGAGGGTGGAGTGGATAGGTGGAAAAGGAGCTGGGCAGGTCGGACAAGTCCGGACAAGTCAAGGGGACAGTTTTGCTGGAGGTTAGAAACTAGGATGAGTGGGGGAAGGGGAAATGAGGAAGCTGTTGAAATCCACATTGATGCCCTGGGGTTGAAGTGTTCCGAGGCGGAAGATGAGGCGTTCTTCTTCCATGCGTCTGGTGGTGAGGGAGCGGCGGTGGAGGAGGCCCAGCACCTCCATATCCTCGGCAGAGTGGGAGGGGGAGTTGAAATTTTGAGCCACGGGGCGGTTTGGTTGATTGGTGCGGTTGTCTCGGAGATGTTCCCTAAAGCGCTCTGCTAGGAGGCACCCAGTCTCCCCAATGTAGAGGAGACCGCATAGGGAGCAACGGATACAATAAATGATATTAGTGGATGTGCAGGTAAAACTTTGATGGATGTGGAAGGCTCCTTTAGGGCCTTGGAAGGAGGTGAGGGAGGAGGTGTGGACAATGGGTCGGCCAGGGTGGTCAGGCTTGTGGATCTTGGGAAGGAGGTAGAAGCGGGCAGTGCGGGGTTCCCGGACTATGAGGTTGGAAGCTGTGGGTGGGAGATCTCCTGAGGTGATGTGGTTCTGTATGGTCTGGGAGATGATGGTTTGGTGATGGGGGGTGGGGTCATGGTCAAGGGGGCGGTAGGAAAAGTTGTCCGCGAGTTGGCGTTTGGCTTCAGCGATGTAGAGGCCAGACTACCATTGCGCCCCCTTTGTCCGCTGGCTTGATGGTGCGGTCAGGATTGGAGCAGAGGGATTGGAGGGCTGTGCGTTGTATGGTGCACACCAGATGGCCTCCTTCTTTAGAAACCGCAATTTCCCTTCCCACGTGGTTAAAGATGCACTCCAACGCATCTCGTCCACATCCCGCACCTCCGCCCTCAGACCCAACCCCTCCAGCCGCAACAAGGGCAGAACGCCCCTGGTGCTCACCTTCCACCCTACCAACCTTCACATAAACCAAATCATCCGCCGACATTTCCGCCACCAGGGATATATTTCCTTCCCCACCCCTCTCCGCCTTCCGCAAAGACCGTTCCCTCCGTGGCTACCTGGTCAGGTCCACGCCCCCCTACGACCCACCCTCACATCCTGGCACTTTCCCCTGCCACAGCAGGAACTGTAAAACCTGTGCCCACACCTCCTCCCTCACCTCCAGCCAAGGCCCTAAAGGAGCCTTCCACATTCATCAAAGTTTTACCTGCACATCCACTAATATCATTTATTGTATTCGTTGCTCCCGATGCGGTCTCCTCTACATTGGGGAGACTGGGCGCCTCCTAGCAGAGCGCTTTAGGGAACATCTCCGAGACAACGCACCAATCAACCAAACCGCCCCGTGGCTCAACATTTCAACTCCCCCTCCCACTCTGCCGAGGATATGGAGGTGCTGGGCCTCCTCCACCACCGCTCCCTCACCACCAGACGCATGGAAGAAGAACGCCTCATCTTCCGCCTCGGAACACTTCAACCCCAGGGCATCAATGTGGATTTCAACAGCTTCCTCATTTCCCCTTCCCCCACCTCATCCTAGTTTCTAACCTCCAGCAAAACTGTCCCCTTGACTTGTCCGGACTTGTCCGACCTGCCCAGCTCCTTTTCCACCTATCCACTCCACCCTCTCCTCCCTGACCTATCACCTTCATCTCCTCCCCCACTGACCTATTGTACTCTATGCTACTCTATCCCCACCCCCACCCTCCTCTAGCTTATCTCTCCACGCTTAAGGCTCTCTGCCTTTATTCCTGATGAAGGGCTTTTGCCAGAAACGTCGATTTCGAAGCTCCTCGGATGCTGCCTAAATTGCTATGCTCTTCCAGCACCACTGATCCAGAATCTGGTTTCCAGTATCTGCAGCCATTGTTTTTACCTGGAAAATACGAATCACGACCCGTGATGCATGTCAGAGAGCGATAGGTTCCTTGAGCGATTCACTCACCCAGGAAGCAAGTAGCCATGTTAATCCCATTAACACCGCTTTTCTTGCTGGAGATATGCTGCACTGCACAGTACACATACACCGCGATGGTCCTGACAAATCAGAACAGAAGAATTGGTTCAGGAGATTGGTTAAACCAGATCAGTTGTTATTGTGCGAATTTTATTGGAATGATCACAGATGTCACTTTAAACTTTTTTAAGTATCTGTGACGGTAAGTAGACCCTGTTTTTTTGATGTCGAAGGCTCTTTTCCTCACGGATCATTGGCGAAGGCATCCAGCGATAGGTGTCAGAATGTACGACGGCACAAAAAACGAAAATTGTATCTTCAGGGTCGGTGTGGGTATCTGCTTCAATGCATTTATAAGGACGTATAGGAAGAAACTAAATTGGCTAATTCAGGCAGACAGGGCAGTCCAGGCAATCCCCGCCAGGAGTGTCGTCAGGCGTTTACCTATAGTAGATGTCTCTGACCCAAGATTAAGAAGGGTCGCAACTGATTTCAGGGCAAAAGGCAAACATGATGTGGGGCTCATAGGAACCCTTAAGAATAACCCCGAAGTCTGAGTATCGCCCTTGCAAAGCAAAAGAGCCGTTAAAACCCGAGGCTGTGCAAGAAATTACTCCAGTCTTTGAATCTCTCTTCTAGGCTGGAGTGATAATCCCCCGTGAATAATCACTGGTGAGAACACCCATTTTTTTCGTTAAAAAAGGCAAACATTCCAGGTGAATTGGGGGAATGGAGGTTTGTTCATGACCTGCAGATTATCTAGAAAGCTGTTGTTCTGCACACCCCAAATGTTCCCAACCCCTATATTATATTGGCTCAAATTCCACCGGATGTAAATGGCTCTCTATTATGCATTTAGCAAATACCTTGTTTTGTGTACCGTTGCACGCCGACAGTCAAGTCTGGTTCACTTTTCCATTCAAAGGCCAATAGTATACTTTCACGTGACATTTTCAAGATTACTGTGAGTCCCCACCATAATTAACGAGGCTCTACACAGGAGTCTGGAGACTCTTGTTTTAACCGGGGAGGGGGTCAGCCCTTCTGCAGTATGTAAACGAATGCTTAATCGCAGCATCAACATAGAAACACTGTGAGAAAGGTCGGCTTGCGATGCTCTGCCATCTAGTCTTGCAAAACTACAATTTGTGGAACAACAGTTGAAGTTCTTATGTCACTTAATATCTGAACAAGGAAAGGTCATTGGTCAAGACAGAGTTCAAGCAAACCAGCAAAATTCAAAGCCTCACATGAAGAAACAATTGCTATCCTTTTTGGTCATGTGATCCTACTTAGAATGTTTAACCCACATTACGCAAACCTTCAGGCGCCCAAAAGTGACATAGCTCATGGTTCAGGTTTGCAGAGCTAGAGTCCGTTGCAGTGACCCCTGAGGCCGAGAGTGCCTTTTTTGAATTGAAATGGCACTCCAAACTACACCAACACTGGGATTCCAAATCCAAACAAGCCTTTTGTACAAACAGTGGATGCGAAGCGTGCGTGCATGACATCTGTGCTGATGCAGAATTATGTGTGGAAAATTGAGGCCAGTAGCTTATTTTGCACCTCAATTTAGATCCCTTAACGGCAGTTTTGCATAAATGCCTCCGTGTCGTGCCTGCATTAGAAATGACTGTTGGAGCTTCCAGGGACATAGTCGGCTTTGTTGAATTAAACCGACTGGTCCCACATGCAGTATCCTTACTGCTTTCTGAGCAAAACACAGCACACATGTCGGCAGCACGTTGGCTCACATACAATGCTATGCTATTGGAGAAACCTAACATGACAATAAAGCGATGTAACGTCCTCAATGCTGCTTGTCTTCTCCCCACAGAAGGAGACGGAGACCCACATGACTGTGTCGCTGTAATTAATGACATTTGAAGACCGAGACCAGACGTGTAGGATTCATCAATTTAGAATCTGGATACGGCGTTCTATTGTGGATAGGTCAGCATTCAGAAGCAAAGAGATAGGCCAGTGTCTGGTATGTTGTAGCAACTACCCACGAGGTAGTCAAAGCGGGATCACTTCCTTCTCATCTGTCAGCGGAAGCAGCAGAGCTGATTGCCTTGATTGAGGCATGTAAATTGGCCGAAGGAGGAACAGTGAATATTTACATCGACAGCAGATATGCATTCGGGGTTGGACATAATTTTGGATCCCTGTGGAAAAACAAGGGCTTCTTGACCTCCACTGGAAAGCCAATCACATAACATGGCCTGATCTCTGAACTCCTGAAAGCAGTCCGATTGCCTAAGTCAATCACTATATGTCCATGTGAAGCCCACAGGAAAAATTATGATTCAATTTCTCAAGGCAATGAAAATGTAGACTGAGCGGCAAGGACAGCAGCCAATCAGCCGCCAAGTGATCAGTTTGACATGTGTATGTCAAATATTTGTAATCCAAAGCAGACTTATGGGAGTTAAAGTCGCAGGCCACATCGAAGGAGAAGCGTGAATGGACTAGGGCAGGGTGCAGAATGAGGGAATGGATGTGGTGTGGCCCCAATGGTAAACCCTGTCTACCACGATCTTTCTTCCCTTTTTATGCCAAAGTAACACACGGTAAGGATCATGTGTCAAAAGTGGGGCTGTACGACAATATTTCAGCACGCTGGTACAGAAAGGGATTTACTCATTACTCATTAAAATAATGTGAATAATGTGTTATCTGTGCCACTAATAATGTGGGGAGGGGAATACAAATGAATCAGGCAGAACACCCCCAATCCCAAAGACCCTTTGAACATTTACAGATGGATTTTATTGAACTAACACCCAGCGAAGGGAAAAGGCATTGTCTGGTAATAGTTGATATTTTCCCAAGAGGTGGAAGTGCTCCCACGTCTAA
Organism: Chiloscyllium plagiosum; assembly: GCF_037043375.1. NCBI lineage: Eukaryota > Metazoa > Chordata > Chondrichthyes > Orectolobiformes > Hemiscylliidae > Chiloscyllium > Chiloscyllium plagiosum. The sequence continues at coordinate 114,278,796 of NW_028270152.1, forward strand.
ACAGGATGCCAGTGCGGTAGCCAAGGCTTTGCTAACTGAAATAATTCCGAGATGGGGCATCCCTGAAAGGCTAAGCAGCGACAATGGGAAGCCATTTGTAAATATTGCCCTACAGCAGATCAGTGATTACTTGAGAATAAAGGTGAGGCAACATTGTGCCTATCACCCAGCGAGCGGTGGGGCAGTGGAAAGAGATAAAACTACCCTTAAAAATAAATTGGCAAAATGTTGTGAGGAACTAGAGGTGACATGGACAAAGGCATTTCCAATTGTGCTAATGTACATGAAGGAGAGGAAGAGTAAATCTTTGGACGTTTGAGATTTTGTTTGGAAGTTGGCCCAATACAGGAATTGGCCCAAGACCGATTGTAAGACAGATAACAGACCACTGTGAGGACGAGATGTTATGTTACGGTATAAAACTCTCCACACTTCTGTCTCAAATACAGAATCAAAAGAAGGGCAGCACTACCCCAACCAGCAGAAGGGAAGATGCACAATCTACCACCTGAAGACTGGATAGTGGTGAAAGGCTTCAGAAGCAAAAGCATGAAGGCGAAGAGCTGGCTGGGACCGTTCCAAGGGCTCCCTACAACACAGACAGACAGCTATTAAGATCGCCGAAAGAGCCACGTTGATACACGCCAGCCATTGCAAACGTGTAGCTGACCTTGAGGAGACATCAGACAACACCGGATCCAAATAAGTGCAAGTAGTGATTAGAAGACTCATAGAAATATGGGGCTGCATGGCAGGACGAGTCGTGAAGGCAGGGATGTCTGGGATACAAGCACAGACGGTAATCTTAATCAAGGATGTTAAGTTGACCTTTACATGCCACCCATGCCCGTTTGGTAACCAGGACGACTATAAATAAGGCAATAAATATTTACGCAGAGATCCTTGTGTACCCAGTTACTGGCACTTAGTAGTATCCACCACGGCTACAGGTACACCTGACACGGGATATCGCTTTCCTTTTATCAATGAAGGAGGTGCCATGGCAAGGGTAATAATAACCAAGATTCAGAAGAGCGATGAGGAAGCCTAGCGGTGTGGAATAGATTGATCCTTCTCCGATATCTATAGACAGGTGAATATAGTGGTACAGCCTCGCACCCACCCCACCTGAGATGCAGTGCAGAAGGTCCTCCATGAAATAGGAGCTCATGGACTCGAAAAGATGAATGTCCAATAGCCCGCACTGCAGATGGGCGGAAAGGCCTTTTCCAAGCTATCAGAAATGGAAGAAAGAAAGAAACTGATGTGCAGCTAAAATGATCACAAATGAAAAAAGCCCCCGCCCCCCCACCACCACCCTCCCGGCCAGAGTGTGTAGAACTGGGCTCATAGCCTCCAAGTCATGTCTGTGTTACTTAGGTCTGAGATCAAGTAACATTTGTTCACTCAAAACGTTATGAGCTTTTACAATTCTAAATAGTATTCATAATAGACCAGAAAAAAAACCGTTTCACTCAAATTATAGGATTTCTATTATGCCATTGCCGTTTGCCTAAAATCAATGAATGGTGACAGCAGACAATGAAAGCAATTATCTCATTGGATGCGTTATTATCACAACATTGTCCTGCAAGTCTGCAGTGTCTCCTGCGTCTCTTCATTATTCCCAAAAAACTTGAAAAGAAGGACGGAGAATAATAGTAGATGAGATAGACAAATCCTTGTCGAACAGAATAAAAAGAACTCTGCGTTGAATTAGCAGGATAGAACATAGATTAATGAGTCCACATCAGGCGGTAGGGCTTGGTAGCACGAAATAACAACGGTCTGAGCTCAAATACAAGAAGCATGCTGAGCCGTCACTTTCGCGATGTTGGATAAACAATACGGCTTTTACAAGAAGATTAAACAATGAACTTTCAATGTACAGAACATTTGACAGCATTTGACACCATTAACGCCTGGTTATTACCATATGCTTTAAATGACGAAACCACAGACACTTTTCATCAAATCAATAAGGCCATTTAATGAAGTATTTGATCACAGTTAATCGGACCACCTTTCTGTAATAAAGCTGCTCGATGAGAATTTATATCAACGTCCGCTTGTGCAGGAAAGAAGTTCACAGCTGGTGACTCTCCATTGAAAATGTACAGGAAGAGGCAATCTCTTATTGCTTTGATTTCAAACTGATGCCTTCACCTCTTTATCCTGACAGGATAAACAGTATGCGTTCATCATCCCTGGGCCGATTTACCGCGTGAATATGCACAGAGGGAAACTCATACCAAGAGGCCAGGGTAATTGTGGTGAATTTAACAGGAGTGGTGTGTGAGCCGGTGTTAACAGTGGGCAGTAAGGGCTGAACCATTAGCACTGACATTGATCCTTGTACCAACAGCCCCTCACTCACTTTCTGCCCCATTCATCCCAGTCATCATTGACTTTCAGTTTATCCTACTTTCCCTTCGAAACTTTACAATTCTTCCGGACCACTTTCGGGTGTCCACTTGGAAACTGCAGCTTTTTCAAACGAAATTCTGGAGAAAGCACGCCACTCTTTGGGATAGGCTTCACTGTCCAACCAAAATTACTCAAGAGATTGAGATGGTAAGTTACTTCACTTCATCTTCGAAGTGCTCAACACAGTGATACAGCCATGATGTCGATAGGAAGGGATTTCCAAGAATTAGACATAGCGACATTGAATGAACAGCGAGATAGTTTCAGCTCAGAAAGGCGAGATCCTTAGAGGGGATTTGCAGTGACAATGTATTCGTGTATGTGCTGCCATGGCTGCCAGAGGATGTGGTGGAGGCTCGTACAATTGCAACATTCAAGAGGTATTTGAAAATGTATATAAGTAGGAAGGGTTTGGAGGGATATGGGCCGTGAGCTGGCAAGAGGGACCAAATTGGGTTGGGATTTCCGGTCAGCATGGATAGGTTTGAACGAAGGGTCTGTTTCCCTGCAGTACATCTCTATGATTCTATGATTCCAGTTGGATGCAATCAATCACTGGATTCCTTCTGGCAGAACGGGGCCTGTGCTCTCTGTGGAAGCAGAAAATGGTTTTCATTCAGATTAGCCACAAGAAGAGAAATAAATCTTCACTTCCTGACTTGGAATTTTATCCAGACCTGGGCGATTCAAACCCAGACTCTGAAGCAGGGAATCCACTGAAGTTGACAATAACCCTTTCGACCTAACCTGTACAAACTCTTGTGCCTATCGTTCTTTGTCCCCACATTTTGAAGCACTGGACCTAGCCGTGGGTGGTGAAGGAGCTAACTATTGCCTCGCAGAAAAACCGTGGGGTCAGAGACCCGATCGATCTGTCATGCAGCGGGGATTGCATTGCTCCGAACAGACGTGTTTGCTGTGTGGGACTGAAACTGAGCTCGATCACACACAGATACGGTGTAACAGCTGCCAGCAGATGTGGAGACAGTTGGGATGGTTTCATTCGCACTCTGGGAAAAAGACTGGATTCTAAATTCAGGGCAGCTAAGTGTCACAGATAGAAGGCTGAAAATTGGTTTGGGAACGATATGAGTCATGACCGAATGGTGGCAGACCAGATGGGCTGAAAGCTCTAACTGTCCTCCGATGCCTTCTGGACTCTGTCCATCCAATATCTAAGGAAATAGAAACAGAGTTAATCGTGCATTTCTAAGTCCTCCTCTCATAACTCAGCGAGGTGAGAGATGAAACAGTTCTGCTATTAAATTTTGAGACTGGGAGAATGTTTGGAGACAGAGTTATAAAAGAGAAACTGAGTATAAAGTTGAGAGTCAGGAGATATTCAATAAAAAGGTAGACGGAGATGGACATGGAGAAATAAGTGTCACTGGTCTTGAAGACTTAACTCGGTTTTCCATTCCAAGATTCTACCAGTCCTGTTGAGATTTTCTCGCAATTTCTTTTGTTGGTACTGAAACAGAAGGGAGAAGTGTGATCCTGGACCAATCAGATATGTCTGCTCTGTGGACGTTTGAATTCCCTGTTCGAACAAATCACTTCTGACCCACACAGAAACCTCACTATCCTGCATCACCCCCACCTCTGTTACTGACAATAAGCTGTTCATTACGTAAACCCATATGGGTACAAACAGCATCATTTACCGAGTGAATTGGGAAAATTTCAGGGAGAGTTCCATTCGGTTTCCATCAGAGCATTCTCATTCAGTTAATTCAATACAGCACCATTTGACATGCAGCTGTCACTGTCATGTGGCCATTCGCATTCGACGTCTCTGGACATTTTGGTTGGGGCATGTTTGGAATGGTACCTCACGTTTTGGAAGGGACATTGTTTATAGCATATTCGGCTGAAATGATAACCTTGTCTCTTGCACCTGCAGTACAGTGGAGACAGTTTTCACTCAGAAACCAAGAGATGATCAAAAACGGAGGAAAAAATGTGTCAACAAAACCTGCCTCAGCGAGCGAATTCGTTCCTGCGACATTAATGGAGAGCGGCAAACCTATTAGCAAACAACAGCACCCTGCGTGGGTCTCGACCCCACATCATTGAGATTAAAGGTCTCACACACTATCGACTGAGCGAACCAGGACAGGATTGGTGTTGGTTAATTTATGATTTCATACTGAGTTTAATTCAGCTGACACGGCAATTTTCAAAAATCTCGTTCATTCCTCCCCATTGAAAATAACATTATTCAAGTCTTTCAATTCTCAGATTTATTCCTTCAGACCATTACAATCCATTTAGGCCTTGCCCCGGGATTTACGATTCTCTGTTAATATGTTCATATTTTGACCCTGATCCTTAGGTCGCCGAACTGATTCCTAGACACTCTGGCAGACTGCAAATCAATCGGGAAAATACCTCAGGAATCCAAATCATTTCTGATTAGAGTGTAGGGAATCCCATCTGCTGAAGAGACAGAGTCCTCATAATCAACACTTTCTTTGTTCTACCTGCCGACAAAGTTTACCACTCCTAATATTCGAGACAGGAATTCTGATTATAAAATGTTTTAAAAACAGGAACAATCTTCTGAAGCCATTTCCAATTTGAATTAGAATTATTTACCCTTTCACACGGTAACAGCCGTTCCTGAGGAAGGAGTTTCCATGAGCTGTGTCCCAGGGCTGGGCAGGAAGCCGCTGATTGAAACTGCAGTGGCCCCTTTCTGGTGGCAGCAGGGGCTTGTAGAGAGTGGGGTCACATTCTGCTGCACGTGACCATCTTACTCACTGTGGACTCAAGGTCAATTATGGATGGTTTCTCATGGTAATATTGTCAGTATATGGTCGGTCTCAATACTTGATGTGAAATATTTGAGGCTCTGTGTTCTTTTTGGGCTAGGACAACCAACATTTCAGCCAAATGCTCTGACCATTTGAGACACAGCAACCTGCTGCAAAATTGTGCGTGTACACATCCAAACGCACAGTGCTCGATAGGATGTGGACAGCAGTAGTTCTCATTATTTTAAGAATCAGTTGCTCATGTACCCGTGTTTATCGCAGAGAGGGTGTGAGACCCGAGGAGTAACAAACACACCCATAAAGCAATATCAGGACCTGTGTAGTTCTGTCATAAAAAGCTACCTGCAGTTGTTCTATTGCAAAGTTGGGTTTCAAACCCACGACGCAATAGAGACTGGACCCTAAACCTAGCACATTAAACCTCTCTGGATTAGTGGTGCTGGAAGAGCACAGCAGTTCAGGCAGCATCCGAGGAGCAGTAAAATCGACGTTTCAGGCAAAAGCCCTTCTTGTGGGCGGCACGGTGGCACAGTGGTTAGCACTGCTGCCTCACAGCGCCAGAGACCCGGGTTCAATTCCCGACTCAGGCGACTGACTGTGTGGAGTTTGCACGTTCTCCCCGTGTCTGCGTGGGTTTCCTCCGGGTGCTCCGGTTTCCTCCCACAGTCCAAAGATGTGCAGGTTAGGTGAATTGGCCATGCTAAATTGCCCTTAGTGTTAGGTAATAAGGGGTAAATGTAGGGTATGGGTGGGTTGCGCTTCGGCGGGTCGGTGTGGACTTGTTGGGCCGAAGGGCCTGTTTCCACACTGTAAGTAATCTAATCTAATCTAATCTAATCTTCAGGAATACAGGGTTTCGCCCGAAACGTCGATTTTACTGCTCCTCGGATGCTGCCTGAACTGCTGCGCTCTTCAGCACCACTGATCCTGAATCTGGTCTCCAGCATCTGTATTCATTGTTTTTGCCTACATTAAACCACTCGGCGACGCTCCCTGACGATAACTAAGCGCCAGACCTGTCAAGACTAATGTTTCAGCATCGCTTCACTTCAGGCAATTTCCCCTGGCACTTTCTATGAATACCTTCGCATAATTTAAAAAAAAAATTACAACGATTTGAAAGGTTTGCACGGTGTGGACATTAGTAAGAAGCTGAATATTCTTCGACAGTTTTCCCCGGAGCTTCAGGCCTGAGGGATGTCCTGAGAAAAGTTTGCTAAATAATGAGGTAGACGAGCAGAGAACAGAGTCAATCTACACTTTTGCAGAGGTCACGTGAGTTTAAAGCGAGATAGCATAGGTTTTATGTGAGAGCAGTACAATTTGAAAGGGACGTGAGGACAGTTGTTTTTAATACAGACATTTTTGTGCGTGTGGAATAAATTGCCACTTTTATTGGCAGAGATTGGTGCACTCACAACACTTCAAAGGCATCCAAATGGGTATGCAGACAGGAAGTGTTCGGAGAGATAAGGGACAAATATTGGCAAATCTGTTTAGATTAGTTACGGTCATCTGTTCAGCAGGTGCAAGTTGGATAGGAAGGTTTGCTTCCGTGCTCGGCAATTCTGTGACACTCCAGTACCTGATAACAGTTTCAATAGACCACTTGCAAAAACGCATGCTGTTTGTTACTAAGTCAGCGTGTTTGAATTTTATTTTTTCTTGAGGCGTAATGTTTTGAAATGACACAGAGAGGAATGTTTTCCAGACATTTACAGACAATGACCATTCTCCTTGATACATTCCCAAGTTCTCCATCAAATAATCTCGTTGACTAATAAAAAACCTCACAAATCGTGTTATCCCCTCAACTCCCCAGTGAATCCAAAAACTGACAGCTCTTAACGTGGACCAGGTGCAAAACTCAAAAGGCAGAGTCATTATCAGACACACAAACTCATTACTTCTGTCTGAGGCAGTGCGAGACGCATATGTCAAGATCTGCTCACACAAATAGTACCGAAGCAATTCCAAACGGAACTTCCCGACATTCTGGAGATTTAGTGCATTGCCAAGTAACAGAAAGTGCTCAAGTAACATAAAACAAAACATAAAAATGTACCATGCAAAGTGAATATTACCAATTATATTCTCGATTAAATTAGGTCAACAATGCGCTGGTGCCTCCATCTGATCCAGAGAGCTAATCTCCATCCTCCCTCACCAGGACAGTAATGAAGGAAATGAGAGAAATATAACAAAGCTTCACGTTGCGATTGCCCACCTTTTAGCCACAACAACAAAAAACGAGGGAGCAGATTCAGTGCAGGATCTGGCTTCACAACAGCGGTGAAATAACGACGTCCACTCACTTTCAGGGAAAACTGTGAACAACTCACATTGTCCAGAATATGAATACACAGCGCGGGCTGTTAAGTTCCCATATTCTACTGCTGCCCCGACATTCATACGAAAATGTACCTTTCAAAGAGAGCGTTTGTAGCTGTGGAATGACAGTGGCAGCTATTTCCCCTCGCTCTTACTGCCGCCCTTGGTAGTGTAGGGGCTGGTATTTTCATCTTACACGCGGTAGTTGAGTGTGCAATTCTCTGTTGTGGAAAAGCGGAGTGTTTTGGAGCAGAAAGATGTGAAGTTCGGATGCTTCTGGAATTCTTGTTGAAAAGTTCGGTGACGCAAGGAAGTTGGTTTGCAAACTTTTCCTCGCCTGTCTGGGTGACATTCTCAGCGCTGCAGAGGTTCCTGTGAAGCGCTGCTCTCATATTTTGGTACGAATTCATTTGGTTTCATTCCCGCTGCTTCCGTTTGTTGGGATTGCAGATTGGGTCCAACAGATGGAATCCGTGGATGAGTGCCCTGCTTCCAGGAATTGTCTGGCTGTCTTCTGCTTGCCCTGTCCTTTATTGTTGTGCTATTCTAGTCGAATGTGTGGCCCTTGCCGTTTGTACATATTGCTACTAGGCACTGCAAGACTGACGCCCACACAAATTCTTTGCCAAGAACCAATATCCACACACCTTCTTTCGCAGATGCATGGCACACAAAGTTCGCAACGTGGATATGCTTTGAGGTATTTTTTTAAATCATGCTTCCCTGTATTAAAAACAAATTCTGGAAAACGATATCCAGACTCCTCCGAGCACTTGGACGTATGACAGCACAGAAACCGAGAGCCTCACTCTGACAACAACTCACGAGAAAACAAGGCCCAATACGCATCATGTGCAGGTCAAACGTGGTTGACGAGATTCCACGCTGGGACTGCACGAAACACGACATAGGAGAAAGAGACTGACAGCTAGAGAGCTGCATTCATAATTTCATCTGCACTGTAAACGCCTCGGACAGCTGTTCCTTGCAGTTATGCACAGAATATTGAATGTCTCTGATTCCAGGGCTTGGAACTTGGATGATATGACCTTCTGCAACACTGGTTACTTCCTTTTGTGAGGTAACTCCTGATGGAACACATGTAACACTCTATTGCTCATTGAGAAATATATCCAAAATAGGAGCTCATAGCAGCATTTCTGTTGTCTTTCTGGTGCTGTCCCTGACATGACCTGTGGCGCTGCACTTATTCTGTGTTTCCTGAGGGTTCGGCACATGCTTCCACGATCGTATTATGGGCAGTAATCTGCATTTTCGCTTCAATAACGGGTGTGTGAACCGGAGGTCCACCATTCTCGATGCTATTTTTCTCTTCTTATGCGCAACTGCAATACAGTAAAGGATCAATTAATATTGTAAGATGATATACAGAGGCCTGTGAAATATCGAAGTTTTAATGACATTTATGCAATGGTTAGAGATTACCTTGACTCAGGAAATAAGGATGTAAAGTCTGATTGGCTGGAGTTGAGGAACAGTGAGGAATGAACTCACAAGCATGTGTAGTTTACAAGCCCACTCGCAGTAACCACAAAGCGAAATAAATCGTACAAGGAAAAAGTATTGTCTGTGACAAAAATGGCAATAGTCATGCGTGATCTTAACTTCCCATCTAAAACTCTCGGTTCCATTGTAAAAACGTTTGGAGAACCATAATCAAAAAAATCCCACATGTCCCATAAAACATTACGAGGGATACCTTGGTAATTGATTACACTACTGGTGACTTAATTTTCCTATTTTCTTGGAAACCATCTCTTTAATTGTGAGCATCAGAAAAGGCTTTCTTTTGCCAGCAAGAAATAAATATGTTCGTTTCATGTATAAGAACACTGTGACTCCTCGGCACTGCACATCTTTTGCATTTCTATCGATTTTAATAGTACCGTGTCTTTTGATTCTTCCCAACAAAGTATATGAATTCGCATTCCCGACATGAAACTGCATCTGCCAAGAATACTCCAATTGTTGGCGGGAATCCTGAGGAACAGAATGTACATGTATTTGGAAAGACAAGGACTGATTCGGGACAGTTAACATAGCTTTGTGCGTGGGAAATCATGTCTCACAATTTTGATTGAGTTTTCTGAAGAAGTAACAAAGAAGATTGATGAGGGCAGAGCAGTAAATGTGATCTATATGGACTTCAGTAAGGCGTTCAACAATTTTCCCCATGGGAGAGTGATTGGCAAGGTTAGATCTCATGTAACAGCAGTGGACCGAACACCGACCCGTGTGGTACGCCGCCAATAACTGGACACCAAGAAGAACATGTTCCATCAATTACAACAATGTTTACTATTGGCAAGCCAATTACTGATCAAAGCTGCAATCTCTCCCACAATTCCATTCCACCGCATTTTGTATAATAGCCTATTGTGGGGAACCTTATCCAACAACTATCTGAAACCCATATACACTACATCAACCGGTTTACTGTCATCTCCCCTGTTTGATCACTTTGTCAAAAAAGTCAATAAGATTCGTTAGGCAAGGCCGACCCATCACAAAACTGTGCTGACTGTCCCTGATCAGATTATTCTCTTCTAGATGGTCATAAATCCTATGTATAATAACCTTTTCCAACACGTTACCAATAACTGCAGTGAGACTCACTGGCCTGTAATTACCAGGTTTGTCTCAACGACACTGTTTGAACACGGGAACAACATATGCTATGCTCCATTCCACAGGCACTGTTCCTGTAGACAACGATGATTTGACGATCGACGCCAAAGGCTCATCAATCTCTTCCTTTGCTTCCCAGAGGATCCTAGGATTGATCCTATTCGGCCCAGGGGACTTGTCTGTTATATCACTCTCCAGTATTTCTATCACCTAAACCTTGGGAACCTCAATCTCTACTAGTCTAGACGCAAGTATCTCAGTATCGTCCTCGCCAACATTTCATTTTCTATAGCGAACACTGTCGGAAAATATTTATTTAGCGCTTCCCCTATCTCCTCTGACTCCACACACAACTTCCCACTATTATCCTTGATTGCCCCAATTTTAACTCTCGTCATTCTTTTATTCCTGACATACCTATGGAAAGCCTTAGGGTTAACCCTGAACCGATCTGCCAACAACTTCTCATGTCTCCCCCTGGCTCTTCTCAGCTCTCTTTTTAGGTCTTTCCTGATATCGTTGGAACCCTCGAGCGCTCTAACTGAGTTTTCACATTTTGTCCTAACATTAGACTTCTTGTTCTTCTTGACTAGGGATTCCACTTCCTTAGTAAACCACGGCACACGCGTTCTATATCTTCCTCCCTGCCTGACAGGTACATACTTATCTAGGACACACAGGAGCTTTTCGTTGAATAAGCTCCACATTTTAATGTGCTCACCCCCTGCAGTTTCCTACCACATTCTACGCTTCCTAAATCTTACCTCATTGCATCGTAATTTCCCTTCCACCAGCTGAACCTCTTGCTCCGTGGAGTACACCTATCCCTTTCAATCACGAAAGGAAACCTGAGAGAATTGTGATCGCTGTCTCCAAAGTGCTCACCTACTTCCGAATCTAAAACCTGGCCAGGCTCGTTACCCAGTACTAAATCGAAAGTGGCTTCGTCCCTTGAAGGCATGTCTCCATATTGTGTCAGGAAGCCCTCCTGCACACACTGGTCAAAAACTGACCCATCTATAGTACTCGTACTGTAGTGATCCCAGTCAATATTTGGATTCTGTCTTGAGTGTTCCAGAGTTTTTCATTGTCCCAGAGTCCAGGTGAAGTTTGCATTCCTCATGTACGTGAGCGAGAATTCTTTCAATGTCTCAAATCAGTTCCTGTCCCGAGAACATCAGAGTCAATGTCCCGTCCTCGACTCGGTCCGACAGTTCACACCTCTTCATCCTCCTCTGATTCCATTTCCCAAAAGGTTTCTCAAGATTTCGAAAGCTGGAGCCTAAATTATATGGTGTGCTTCTTAAACATTTTTCCAACTGCCAACTGACAATATTTTCACAGTATCTCTTCACAATCCTCTGGCTTGCACCATGTCCAGGGATGAGAAGTCCCGTTTGGTGGAGAGATTCCCGAGGCTGGTGAGTTTCACTTTGGAACAAAGATGGTTCAGTGGCAATTTCCTGAGGTAGTTTGTAATGATGGGAGAGGGAGCGGTGGGGAATGAGCACTTTGACGAGCAGGAGGAAGTGTTGCCACTGACCCGAGACAGAGAACAGACGACAGGGATTAAAGGAATCTAATGAAAAGCAGCACTTCTGCTAAGGACGTTCAATAACAACTGCAGAAACCCGATGTGTCGAGCAGTGTATCTGGAAAGAGAAACAGGGATAATGTTTTAAATATGGAACATTTCTGATGAAGAACTCGAGTTTCCCAAGTCTAATCAAATTACCGGCCTGGTTTGCAAAATAGGCTTTCTGAACTTTGAGCGAAAATTGTTCCAGTAGGAAAGCATTCATAATGTAGTCAGCAGGATTCGGACCTACGTGGTGGAAACCCCAATGGATTTCTAATCCATCGCCTTAACCACTCGGCCATGACCACAGACAGCGCAGCCAGATTGAGCATTGACCAAATTAGCCGTGATCTCATTGAAAGCTCTCGCTGACTTGATGAGCTAAATGCTTCCATCTCCTTTCATACCTTTGCTGTCATTTGTAAGGTGCGAGACACCAATGTAAAAGAAGAAAAGCACAAAGGTAGGAAAAGATATTTGCAGCCAAACTGAGTCAAAATTATTTATTGAAAGCAAAATCACACTTGGCAATTTGCAAGATCTCTTTGCGAACATGACCAGCAGAGGTAAGCAAGGGAGCTATTGATCTGACTGTTTGTGGACCTGAAGCAAACAAAGGTTAGTGACATATTCATTTATTTTTCTGGCGAACGAAATGTTCTTTCCTGATGGTTACAATGAAAGAAATGGTTCATAATAAAAGACAGAGATTAAGTCTCATGTAGATACATTTCAATGTGATACGATTCATTTTCAGTCCCTAATTACCCCAGAGATGGAGGGGGTGAGTGACTTTTCTTCACTCTTCAACTCCTCAGCATGGAGGTACAGACATGAAACCGCTAGAGATTGAGTTCTTGAATTGGGAACCAGCGACACTGAAGGAACTAGGCAAAAGTGAGGACTGCAGGTGCTGGAAACCAGATTTTAAATCAGAGTGATGCATTGTGCATTGTGCTTTGCGGCTAATCAGAGAGCCATCTATTCTAGTCGCAGTTTCTAACTTTGTCCCAAAGTTTGGTCATGGTGTCATGCAGAAACTCAGCGAGTTCACTCAGACATTTTTGTGTGTGCCGAATGATTTACCACATTTAAGGCAAATTCAATGGCATCCGAATGGGTATATCGACAGGAAGCGTTCAGAGAGATAAGGAACACATTTTGGCAAATATGGTTCAATTAATTCGGTTATCTGTTCAGCAGGGACAGGTTCGATAGTAGCGTCTCTTTCCGTTATTGGCAACTTTGATGTGCTCCCGCAGCTGACACCAGTTTTAATGGACCATTTGCAAAAAAATGCACTCTGTTTGTTACGCAGTCAGCACGTTTGCCTATATTTCTGTAGCGTGGATGGGACGAGTTGACCCAGCGATGAGGGTCTTTCCGGACTTTTGCTTTCAATGACCATTCGTTTGGCACCTTCCCAACTTTGCCATCAAAGAGTTTGGCTGAAGAATAATACCGCACTGATAATGTTACCCCCCTCAGCTCTCCAACGAATCCAGAAACTGACAGCTCTTCATGTGGAACAGAAGCAAAACAGAAAGGGTGGACCATTGTCAGACACACCGAAGCATGCATGCTGCCTTTGTTGCAGTGCAATCCGATTATGTCATGAACTGCTCAGAGAAACGGCAGCGATGCCATTCAGGACATACTGGAGATTTAATGCATTGTCAAGTCACAGGAAGTGCTCAACAAACATAAAACAAAACGCAACAGCAATAACCCATGAAAAATGAAGTTTACCAACTGCACTCGTGATGAAATTAGGTTAATAATGCGCTGATGACTCCATCTGATTGAGAGGACCAATCACCAGCCCCCTTCACCAGGACAGTAATGAAGGAAATGAGAGAAATACAAAAAACTTTTCTCAGCGCGATTGCCAACCTTTTCGCCACTGCAACAACAAAAACGGCGAGCAGATACAATGCAGAATCTGGTTTCATATCAGCAATGAAATAGTAATATCCATTCACTTTCAGTGAAAACTTTGAACAAAGGAAATTGTTTGAAATATGAATACCCAGCGCAGGTTACTTGGTTCCCCGATTACACTGCTCCATAGACTTTCCTATTCAAAGAGAGTGTTTGTGGCTGTCCATATGACAATGGAAATTGTTGCACTCGCTCTCACTGCCATTATTGATCGTGTTGGGTTTGGCATTCTCACCTTGCACGCGGGAGTTCAGTGTACAATTCTCTGCTGTGAAAAATCGGAGTGCTTTGGAGCAGAAAGATGTGAAGCTCGTGTGCTTCATGGAGAAGTTGTTGGAATGTTTTGCGGTGCTGGGAAGTGGGATCCTCACTGTTCTGGGTAACATCCTCAGGGTTGCAGAGCCTGTTGTGAAGCCTACTGTCCTGTGGGTTTTGGAATTGATTTAGTTTCAGTGCCGCTTGGTCCGATTGTTGGTGTTGCAGATTGGATCCTGATCAATGTGTATTGATGGAATCCATGGATGGGTGCCCTGCTTCTCGAAAATCTCTGGCTGCTTTCTGATTGCCATGTTCTATTACTGTTGTGCTGCTCTCCAGGATGCTTGCTGTCTGTACGTATAGCTACTCGCGACAGCTGGCCGTGGCAATTAGTGACGGCCACATAAATTCTTTGTCAAGAATATGTATCCCACATCTGCATTCCCAGATGTCTGGCACACTAAATTATCATCTAGGATATGCCAGAAAGCAATTGAAACACCATGCTTCCCTTTATTAAAATAAATTTCTGGTAACTGATAGCCAGACTCCTCTGAACACACGGATTTAGGACAGGACAAAAACCAACAGCCTCGCTGAGGCAAAGCTCACCAGAAAACAATATCCAATGCCCATCTTGTGCAGGACAAATATGGTTGTCAAGATTCCACGCAGGGACTGCACGAAACACTATATTGGAGAAACAGTTGGACAACTCGCGAGCTGCAAACATGAACTTCAGCCAGCCCGTATATGCCACGGGCAGATGTTCTTGTAGTTATATGTAGGGCATTGAGTGTTTCTGATTCAGGGGCTTGGACCGTCTGCAGCACTGGTTAATTCCTTATGTTGTAACTACTGTTGGAACATATGTAAAACTCGATTGCTCATTGAGATGTACGTCCAAAATATTAGCCGAGAGAAGTATTTTGGTGGTTTTTCTGGTGCTGTTCCTGTCATGCCCTCTGGAACTGGACTTATTGTGTGCTTCCTGACGGTTTGGTGCATGCTTCCGTGATCGTATTTTGGGCAGAAACCTGCGTTTTATCTTCAATAACGTGCGTTTGCAAACCTGGTACACCTCCCTGTATTTTGTTATCTCTTATTGCGTGCAATTGCAACACGTCAAATTATTAATTAACATTGGAAGGTGACAAACGGAGGCGTGTGAAATGCCAAGGTATTAGTGACATTTATCAATTGGTTGCATATTACTTTGATTCAGGAGATAAGGATGTAAAACGTGTTTGTGTCGAAATGAGGACCAGTGAGGAAAGAAGTCATCCACAGGTGTAGTTTCCAAGTGCACTCGCAGTAACCACTACGTACAAGAAAAAAATACTACATGTGAGTGATAAAAGATGGCAATAGTTACGGGTGATCTTAGTTTCCCATCTCCCACTCACGGTTCAATGGTAAAAAAAAAAGTTTGGATGACAATAATCAGTAAATCATATCTGTCCCAGAGAACAACGCGAGCCATATTTTGGTCATCGATTAGTTTACAGCTGACTTAGTCTCTGTATTTTCTTGGAAAACATCTCCTTTGTTGTGACCATCAAGAAAGATATTACTTTTGACATAAAGAAAATGAAGATTATGTCACTAATCTTTGTTTGTTTCATGCCCAAGTACAATCAGACGACCTTGATCAACTCTGCTCGTCCTGTGCCCGAAACGTCGAATCTCCTGTTCCCTGGATGCTGCCTGACCTGCTGTGCTGTTCCAGCAATAAAGTTTCAACTTTGATCTCCAGCATCTGCAGACCTCACTTTCTCCCCAACTCTGCTAGTCATGCTAGCAAAGAAATTTGGAAACATGCCAAGTGTGATTTTTCGCTCAATAAATAATTTTGATTCAGTTTGATTGAAACCACCTCTCCCTAAAGTTGTGCTTTTCTTCTTTTAAAATGGTGTCCGGTATCTTCCAAATGACGGCAAAGATATGAGAGCAGATGGAAACAATTTAGCCTATCAAGTCTGCGACAACATTCATTGAGATCATGGCTGATTTGATTAATTCTCAACCCCCGTTTTTATCCTCATCTCCGTGATGCTCCATGTCTGTCTCTCACAGACTTGAATACACCCCGCCTTCACAGCCCTCTGTTGTTAGGAAACCCACAGATTTGCTACCCTCTGAAAGAGTGAATATCCTCCTTATCATTTTCTTAAATGTTTGATCCCTTCAGCTGTGAGAACGCATTCTCGTCCCAATTTCTCGGGGGTGTACCTCAGAGCAGAATAAGCCCCTTAAGATAGGTCTGCACTCTCCAGTGCCGTTCCGTGTATTTGAAACATTTTCATATTTTGACCTCTGACTAAAAATAGTAGACCTCATTTGCACATCAGATTTGCCAGTGGTGAATCTTTTCAAGAAGACTTCAATGAGTGTAATTCTACTGGCAGTGAATAGGGCTAGACAAATTAGATTACTGACAGTGGGGAAACAGGCCCTTCGGGCCAACAAGTCCACACCGCCGCGCCAAAGCACAACCCACCCATACCCCTACATTTACCCCTTACTTAACACTACGAGCAATTTAGCGTGGCCAATTCGCCTGACCTGACCTGCACATCTTTGGACTGTGGGAGGAAACCGGAGCACCCGGAGGGAACACACGCAGACACGGGGAAAGCGTGCAAACTCCACACAGTCAGTCGCCTGAGGCGGCAATTGAACACGGGTTTCTGGCGCTGTCAGCCAGCAGTGTTAACCACTGTGCCACCGTGCCGACCTAATGCAAGGACATTTTTCTTTCGCGATCCAGTGCTGTGTTTATTCAACTCTCTGCGCATGAAAATGGATCTCTCATCAATATGTGTGCAATTCAAATTGATGCGGCCATGACTACACGCGCGCAATGCTGTCTTAGTATGACTTATGTAATGGAAAGTTCCAACCTGAAATACCAGTATTTGGCTTTTCTTGGCACCCCAGCATCCTCCTCCTTTCGAAAGCAAGAGAGTCTGACAGCGAATACTGGGGTACCAGGAAAAGCCAAATCCTGGTGTTTCAGGTTGGAACTTCCCGTTACATAAGACATACTAAGACAGCATTGCACGCGTGTAGTCATGGCCGCGTGATACAGGTGATGGATTAGAAATCCATTGGGGCTTCCCTCCGCAGGTTCGAATTCTGCTGGCTCCGTTTTCAGTGATGTCATGCAGGACGAGTTTTCACTCACAGCTCAGAAATCTCGTCTCAACAAACAAGACCAGTCAGTCGATTAGACTTCACAAACTCAAGTTATCAATCAAAAATGCAACACACTTAAAACATTATCTCCGTTTCTCTTTTCACACTTACTGCCAGACCCATTGAGATTTTGCAGTATTCTTTGAATGTACTGTGCAGAAGTGCTGCTTTTGAATAGATTCCTTTTACCGCAGTCCTCCGTTCACTAACTCTGGTCAGTGGCAACACTTCCCCCCGCTCGTCGAAGAGCCAATCCCCACCACTAATTATCCCATCATTATAAATTGCCGCAGGAAATTGCTGACAAACCATCTTTGCACCAAAGCGAAACTCACCAACATCGGGAATCCCTCCACAAAACGGGACTTCTCCTCCCTGGACTTGGTGAAATACAGACGATTGTGAACAGAATTTGGGAAAATATTGTCACTTGTCAGGTGAAAATATGTTAAGAAGGCAAAGCACGTCACCCAGTCTCCAGCTTCGTGAATCTTCAGAAACTCTTTGGGAAAAGGAGTCAGAGGAGAATGAAGAAGGGTGAATTGTCAGACTGATCGGAATCAGTCAGGACAGCTTTCCGTTCTTTAAGAGGACGGGACATTGATTCTGATGTTCTCAGGACAAGGACTGATTGGAGACATTGAAGTAATTCTCGGTCCTGTACATGAGGAATACAAAGCTTGTATGGACACTGAGACAATGAAAATACTCGATACCACACAAGATACTGAGAGGTTCGGAGAGAGATGTTTCCGATTGGAGCAGAGCTGGTTCCCAGTGACATGGGTGTGTCTGTCGTGGATGGGATCAGACTGTTCCCATGTCGCCATTATGAATGTCCCAGTCCTTATTTTGGAAAAGTAAAACTGATAGAGGACAGTTGTCGTTCTGGGAATGACAGCCTGAATTGGGAGCTCATCACCGACTGCTTTCGAGGATCGTCCAAGGTGTTAGGTTGGAAGTATCAGCTCATTCGACTGTTAACTGAAATGTTACTAGTTCAATGGCCCCAGGGCGACAGCGATTGATGTTCATAATGCATCTGTTTTCTGTGCAGCATCGTTTCGTGTTTCTAATGGGGTCAGGAAAATGTTTTCCAAACAGAAACCATTGGAATGACGAACGATAAAAAAAAGTTTCTGCATTTCTTTAATAGCTAATCTAAAGAACTGTGGATTCTGGGAATCTGAAGCAAAGACAGAAACTGCTGTCGAAACTAACCAGTTTGGCAGTGCCTGTGGGAGATTACCGAGTTCTGATGAAGTTTTGAAATATTTGTCTCTGATTCTCTCTGAATAGACGCTGTAAGATCTACTGAGATTCTCCTGGTATTTCTGTTCGTGGTTTTAACTGAATGCCTATTCCATTTATAAGGATGATACAACCAAAACCACCGCAAACCAAAATTAAGAAATAACACCTCAGCATCTCACTCCACCGCAAACCCAAGGATAACTACACGATACTGCACTTCTCCAGCTTCCACCCTAAATATATTAAAGAAGCCATACCGTAAGGACAAGCGCTTCACCTGCACAGGAACCGCTCAGATGAGGAATAATGCGACAGACACCTAAAGGTTTTGAAGGATATCCTCATGATGATGGGGTACATGTTGAACTGATTGACCACCAATTCCAGTGTGCCACAGTGAAAATATGCTGCGAACTCGTCAGAAGACAGACAGAGTATGCGACTAATAGAGTATCTTTCATCGTCAGTACTTTCCTGGAGTTCAGCACGTTCTTCACAGGATTCAGCATGTCACCGATGATGATGAGCATCTCACTAAGAACATCCCCATGGCTTCAATTCTCACCTTCAAACACCCAGCAAAATTATAACATACGACCGTTTACACTAAACTACTCAGCCTTCACATAGCATTAACCACAACACCACAGCACCATGCCTTCGCAACCTTTGCAAAACATGGACACTACCATCACTCATTAGTACACCACCCACCACGTACACGACAGGTACTCATGTGACTCAGGCAATGTTGTTTGTCACATATGCAGCAGGCAATGATACCACAAGATACCACAAGATACCCAGTAATGGTATATTGGCGAGACCATGCAGATGGTGTGCGAATGGATGAATGGTAACGGCATAACAATTGCCAGACAGGGTCATTCACACCCAGTCGGGAAAGAGTTCAGCAATCAAGGACATTTGGTTTTCAATCTTCGACTAAATGTCGGCCAAGGCGGCTTTCGAGGTACACAACAACGCACAATCGCCAAACAGAATTGGATCGCCAACTGCCTTCGTTGTGGTGATGGCATCAACCATGATATTCGTTTAATGTCACACCATATGTAACCCACCACACTGTTCTGTATCTGTGAAATCTTCCTTATTGTTCTGTTTTCACACAATCACCGTGACAAGTTGTTATTGTCTCTCTCCCTTAATCACTTTGTTCAATATTGGCTAACTGATAATTTGGGTCAGACTCGCGGCATGCGACTCTAGCCAAAGAAAAATCAGAAGAACTGGGAATGCTGTAAACCAAGAGCAAGGGCAAGGGTTACTGGGCGGGCTGGGGGAACGGGACTGGGGCATCGTGGCGAAGGGGGCAGGTGTTTCGCTGGTCTGGGGACATCTGTGGAGGAACATGAGAGTTAATGTTTCGGAGCTGGTGACCCTTCTTCTGGAGTTTTTGTTGTGGAGCGGTTTTCCAGTTGCTTCTGTTTCTGCTCCATGTCATTCCAGTGCCTTGATTTGTCTCCAATACGACATTATTTTAACGGTTTGTAATTACCTCTCTGCCTCACTTTGTTGGATCATAGGTCAACCATTCTGTTGGCACTCAGTTATTGACACAGTACTCACACTGTCTGACACTCTTGTTCACTTGCAGAGACTAAGTCTTTGACACTCCGCTCCCACAATATGCCTGATATTTTGATCTCTCTTCCTTAAAATTCAGTGTTCTGTGTTATTTCCTCCCACTTCACCTAACGAAAGGGCTCTGGTCCGAAATCTTGTTATTTCAAATAAACATGTGCATCTATAACCTGGTGTGATTTCTGAATTGGTCCATCGCAGTCCAAAACCGCAACCTCTACAGGTACACGGAAACACCACCACACACACTTTCCCCTCCACACTATGTTCAAGCTCATTTACTCCTGTTGCCACATGTAATTCTGAACTTGTTGTTGTTCGTGATGAAATCTTAAGGTTCAAGCGGTTCTTTTGCAATGTATGTACTTTGGAATGTGGTTCAAATTCAAAGAACAACATGCTTCAAGGGACGATATATGCTTCAAAGCTTTGCCTGAGTTGTTTAAATGTCATTTATCTTGAACCCAGTGAGCTGACGGAAGAATAAACATGCTTCGCACCTCTGCCACACGGTGCCAGGGACCCAGTTCAATTCCAGCCTGTGGCGACTGTCTGTATGTTGCTTGTACTCCTCCCATGTGTGCGTGAGTTTTCCTCCCACATTATGAAAGCTGTGTAGTTTCGGTGGATTGCCAAATGGAAAAATACCCAACATGTCCAGGTATGTGAACTTCAGGTTATTTCGCTGTGAGAAACTGGAAGGGGATCGATTAGGAAGTGTTTTTTGTTGGGATAATCTTCACTGCTTTGGTATGGGCTTGATAGAGCGAACGGCCTACTTCCACACAATTGGGATTTTACGAAAATTATTGCCTTCGTGCGATTTTCCAGACAGTCCGAAAGATAAATAATGTTTCCAGGTGTCGTTTTGCATGTCTACAAACGATATTCCAATTCTCACACAGGAGCTACACCTCGAAGTCTGCACTTATGCAATTTAAAGTTGTGCATTCAGTGTTCACGCTTCGGAAATCACAGCTTTTTACCATTAAGATCAAATCTTGTGTTTCTTAATCTATATCATAAACAGTCGAATTAGTCTCATTTATCTACATTTAATGCATGTACTTCAAACTGATTGGAATGGTAACTTCTCAGATTCAGGTTCATTTTGATCGTGGATAGGTAGATGACAACCACTCTTCCCATCATCCCAAGTGGATTTGCAAGGCATCGATCACCAACGCTGAGCCGTGCTGCTCCCTGGGAGAGAGTGAAGCGCGGTGATGGCCTGTTCGGTGACATCAAACATGTATTTGTCTCCAGTTAGTTTCTATGGAGTAGGACTGACAATGAGGGGAAGTTCGAAGGCAAGAGCTGATTCTGGGAGGGGAAGCCTCTTGAAGAGGTTTTGGCAGTATCTGAGAGACTTTCCAAACTTCCAACAGGCAAAGTCATTGAATAAAATCTCAGGGGATGCCATCTAACAGGAGAATGGTGTAACCGAAAATATATAATGAATATAAATACCGCAGTCTTCGCAGGACGAATGGTAAGAAGAACATATTTGATTGAGGACTTCCTGCTGCAGCCTTTAAGTAGCACAGCTTACTCAGCTGCTCATAAATAATGATAAAACATCTATCCTTTAACTGATCACCTTCAGCCACGTGCTGGAGTATGTCCAGTCTACTTATGTCTACCCTTTGCTGCAAAATGTCTATGGAGACGTGTATGTCTTTGTAAACAGGCTTATTCGGAAGAATGGCTCCACTAAGGTTTGAAGTTAGCTTTTGTGATACGTTGGTTAGCACTGCTGCCTTACAGCACGAAGGACCTGGATTCGATTCCAGCCTCAGGCGACCGTTCAGAGTTCGCATATTCTACCTGTGACTGCATGGGTTTCTTCGGGTTGCTCCAGTTTCCTACTACAGTCCAAAGCTGTGCAGGTTAGATAAATTGGATATGCTAAATTGTACCTCGTTCTCCAGAATGTGTTGGTCAGGAGCAGTGCAAAGTAGTAGGGAAGGGAAATTGCTGTGGGTGGAATACTCCTTAGAGGTTGCATGTGAACTTGTTGTAAAATGACCTGTTTCCACACTGTAGGGATGGTATGATTCTATTTCATAACGTCAGTACTTTAACAGCGTAAGGCATGGTACAACTCAGCAGCTTGCTAGTAAAATGGTGAATGGTGGATTCACGCTGATTATCTGTGTCAAAGTTAACTGGCAAGTGTTCATCTCAATTCGAATTGACGACTATGCAAATTTCATTGAAACAGAAACATGGCTGGAAAATACCTCCAGTGAAAATGCATCACCAAATTCAACATTTCTATTCATGGCAAGTTGCTGACTCAGCCTATCTCAAATGTCTGATTACATGAATCTGCTGTAAGAACACAGGGATACATATTTCCAAACTGCTCCTCTTAACTCTGTAGCTTAAGCGTTACATTTTTGTGAAGGTTTTCTCACCTCCCAGTAAGTGTTGGCCTTCTAACAATTGAGTTTGACAATGTTTATTTGAACAGTTCATTAATCGATTTGGATGTATTGAAGTGGGGGAGGAGAGCAACCGTCTGATCCACTGGGACAGTGAAGGACTGATTGAAGGAATACCTATCCAATTGTGATGTTTAGTAGCTTGGAAGGGAACATACAGATAATGATTTTCCCATTCGTTAACTTCCTTTGTCTTTAGGATGATAGTCGTACAAGAGTTGGAGTGTGCTGTCAAATGGAAATTGTTGATGAATCAAAAAGCTGCGACAGTGGTGAATGGATTGAAATTATACATAAAGTGCTAATCGAACTGACTCAATTGCCATGGAATGGAACGTTCTGAAGAAACTCAGCCGACCTGGTAGCAACTGTGAAAAGTGTCAGAGAAGTAATGTTTTTTGTCCTACATGTCCTCTCTTCAGTGCTGTTCTGAAGAAGAGTCATTTTGGCCTCAAAAAGTTAACTGTATTTCTCTCCAAGTATGCTGTTAGACTTGCTGAACATCTCCAGCACTTTCTAGTTTCATTTCAATTATTAAGTGTCCGCAGCATTATTCTATTGTACGAATGTTTCATAATGGCGCTGTCCAACATCTTGAGGTATGTTGTCGATATATTTGTTCAGTCAATCGGGGAGTATTCCATCACACACTTGACGTGAGCCTTCTCGGTATTAGAGAAGCGATTGGAGTCAGAAATCCCATGACTGATGGCAGTTTTCTTGTAGTCACTTTATTTATGTAGGGAGGACAGTTCATTCTGGGGTTAATAGTAACTCCCAGATTGTTGATCGTTGAAGACTAGGTAATGGCATCACCATTGAATTTCCAGAGGTGTGGATTAGATTATCTCAATCAGGATGTGTGAAATTCATTTCACTTGTCTGCCCAGGCCTTCACATTGCCAGAATTCTGCTGCATTGTGAAATGGAATGCTTCAGGATTTGAGGAGTTAAGAATGCGGCTGAACTCTGGACATTTATTAACGAACAGAACCATGAATAAATCCTGAAGTGAGGTCCTGAGGTTTAGATAACTGACCTGCAACAACCAATCCAGTTTCTGTGCGTCTGGAGGAGAAAGTGAGGTCTGCAGACGCTGGAGATCAAAGCTGAAACTTTATTGCTGGAACAGCACAGCAGGTCAGGCAGCATTTAGGGAACAGAAGATTCGACGTTTCGGGCACATGCCCTTCCTGAAGAAGGGCATGTGCCCGAAACGTCGAATCTTCTGTGCGTCTGGAGTCACATGTGTCTTGGAGCAAATAAGAATACCAGCTTTACTTCTCTAAGGGGTACAGGCGAATCGGAAGGGATTTTCCATGGTAAGTTGTAATGGGTTAAAGGCATTAGACATAGAATTTCAACTTAGAATTCATGGCATCTATTGTTGCAGGGTTTGAATTAGGTCTCTGATATCAATTCTGGAATATCTTCACTCACTTCCACAAACGACAGTAGATGCAGGGCTTTTATTTTGGTTGCCAGAATCAATCCTGTGATTGTTTACATCTATCTCTAAGGACAATAGCAGCAGAAACAAGAGAAAACTGTGACCGCAGATCACCTATCAGGGATCTCGCCTTTCTGAGTTGGAAGTATCTGGCTATTCCTAAATCCTGGAACTCCCTCGATAACAGCATCTTGGCTGTACCTCTATGTTAGTTTCGCTCAAGTTTCTGTACAGTAGCTCATCAACTCAATCACTGGAGTAATTAGGGATGGGCAGTGAATCCAATGCCATTGAGTGACGTCTATATGCCACGAATGAGTTTCGAACATCTGCAGGTTCTACGTGGACGCCCGCAAGCGATCGGGAGAAGGGAGTAGTGGAGCAGGGTTTTTGAGTAAAGTGAAAGGCAATGATGACTGGAGGGCGTGAGGCTGTAAGTGAGAGAGGAAGTGGTGATGCAAGGTTCACTGTTGGTATTAATGGGTCAACCTATACTGGCCACTGACTTACACAACACTGCTGATCAATTCACCACAATGATACTGTTCTCTTGGCGTTGTATTCCCTCTGTGCATATTAACGTGGTTAATGGTCCCCGAGAGGATGAACGTATCTTCTTTATCCTGTCGGCTTAAACAGATGAATATATCAGTTTGAAATGAACGCAATACGAGATTGGCTCTTTCTGTGCATTTGCACTGGAGAATGTCCAGGTGTGAACGTTCCTTTTCTGTATCAGCAGAGGTTAGTTTAAATTCTTATGGAGCAACTTTAATAAAGTAACAAATGTCCAAGTTACTGTGACTGAACAGCTAATTAAATACACATATGGATGTGAACAGCATCTTCTGCGCTGACACCGTTGATGAATTAGTTAAATCGCCTGGTAATAACGAGACTAGTATGGTGCCAGATCCTGGCGTTGCATGCCCTGTACATTGAAGGATCGTTGCTTAAACTTTTTAAAAATGCTGTATTGTTGATCCACCATACCGAAAAAGCATGCTTCTGGTATTTGAGCTCAGCGCATTTTTGTTTCGTGTTACCACGTCCTGCCGCCTGCTGTGGCCCCATCAGTCAATACTAGATCCTGCTAATTCAACGGAAAGATTCTTTACTATGTTCCACAAGGACGTTTCAGTTAACAGTCGAATGCACTGAAACTTCCAACCTAACAAATTCGACGATCCTCTAAAGCAGTCCGTGACTGAATTCCAAATTCAATGTGCCATTCCCTGAACGACTACTGTCCTCTATCAGTTTTACTTTTCCAAATAAAAGACTGAACCATTCATTATGGAGACATTTTAACAGTCTGATACCCCCATGACAGACACACCCATGTCACTGGGAACCAGATCATCTCCATCAGGGATAATCTCCTTTTTTGCCTCTCAGTGCCTTGTGTGTTCCAGAGATTTTCATTGTCGCAGAGTCCAGATGAAGTTTCTATTCCCCATGTACAGGGGTGAGAATTTTTTCAATGTCTCAGACCAGTTCCTGTCCCGACAACATCAGAGTCAATATTCTGACCTCTGCTCGGTCCGACAGTTCACCCTTCTGCATTCTCCTCTGATTCCACGCCCCAAAGAGTTTCTCAAGATTCCCAAAGCTGGTGCCTGGATTGGTTTGGCTCCTTAACATTTTTCCAACTGCCAATTGACAATATTTTCACAATAAAGCTTCATTAACCTCTGGTCTGCGCCATGTCCAGTGATGAGATGTCCCGTTTGGTGGAGAGATTCCCGAGGCTGGTGAGTTTCACTTTGGATCAAAGACGGTTAAGTGGCAATTTCCTGCGGTTGTTTGTAATGATGGGAGAGGGAGCGTTGGGGAATGAGCACTTTGACGAGCAGGAGGAAGTGTTGCCACTGACCCGAGTCAGAGAACAGAGGACAGGGATTAAAGGAATCTAATGAAAAACAGCACTTCTGCTCAGGACGTTCAAAAACAACTGCAGAAACCCGATGTGTCGAGCAGTGTATCTGGAAAGAGAAACAGAGATAATGTTTTAAATATGGAACATTTCTGATGAAGAACTCGAGTTCCAAAGTCTAACTAAATTACCGGCCTGGTTTGCAAAATAGGTTTTTTGAACTTTGAGCGAAAATTCGCCCAGCAGCAAGTCATTCAAAGCGGAGTCAGCTGGATTCGGACCTACGCAGGGAAACCTGAATGGATTTTTAACCTATCACCTTAACCACTCGGCCATGATTACTGACTAAAAAGTAGAGTTGATCATTAACCAAATCAGCCATGATCTCATTGAAAGCTGTCGCTGACTTGATGGGCTAAATGCTTCCATATTCTCTCCTAACTCTGCTGTCAATTGTAAGGTGCGAGACACCAATGTAAAAGAAGAAAAGCACAAAGTTCGGAAAAGATATTTGCAGCCAAATTGAGTCAAAATTGTTGATTGAATGGAAAATCAAACTTGACAATTTGCTGGATCTCTTTGCAAACATGACCAGCAGAGGTAATCAAGGGAGCTATTGATCTGAGTGTTCTTGGACCTGAAGCACAACAGAAATACATCTCTTGGGTGCTATTATGGATGTATTTCTCAATGAGCTATCATGTTTTACATATGTTCCATCGGGAGTTACCTCACACAAGGAAGTAACCAGTGCTGCAGACGGTCATATAATCCGAGTTCCAAGTCCCTGAGTCAGAGACACTCAGTGCCCTGTGTGTACCTGCAAGGAACAGTTGTGCATGGGGTTGACAGGGTAACAGAACTGCATGAATGCAGCTGATGGTCGTCTGCCTGCTTCTCCTCTATAGTTTTCTGTGCAGTCCCTGCGTGCAATCTTGTCAACTATGTTTGTCCGGCACAAGATGGGCATTGGTCACTTGTCTCTGAGAGAGGCTGTTGGTTTATGTGTTGTCATAATTCCGAGTGTAAGGAGGAATCTGGTTGTCAGTTCCCAGGAACTTACCTTAATAAATGGAAGCGTGCTTTTTAACTTGCCGCATGGCATATCCTCGTTGCGAAGTTCGTGCACTGCGAATCACGTTGCGGGTATATCCAATTTTGGCAAAGTATTTGTGTGGCAGTCACGAGTTGCCACGACCAGCTATCCCTAGTTGCAATACGGACAAATGGCAAGAACTACAAATTCGATTAGAGCAGCACAAGGTTAATGTGACAGGGCAAACAAAAGGCAGCCAGAAGATTTCTGGGTGTAGGGCAATCACCCAAGGTACCTTTTCATATGAAAGTCTGTGCATCAGTAGAATCTGGGACCCAAGTAGTCTATGTTGGTTATTCATATTCCAGACAACTTGTGTTGTTCCCCGTTTACTCTGAAAATGAATAGACAAAGTTACTTCACCGTTATTTCGAAAGAAGATCCAGCATTGAATCTGTTCGCCGTTTTTTGATGCTGTGCCGAAAAGGTGGGCAATTGCGATGTGAAACGTTGCTATACTTTCATTTTCTTCGTTACTGTCCTGGTGAGGGAGAAAGGTGATTGGCTTTCGCGATCATATGGGGGCACTGGCGCATTGATGGCCTAATTTAATCACGGATATAATTGGAAATGTTCACTTTTAATGGTTCGTTGTTGTTCTTTTTTTATATGATACTTGAGCACTTTCTGGGACTTGGCAATACACTAAATCTCCAGTAGGTTTGGAATTGCCTCGCTGTTACTTGTGCGAGCGGTTCATGTCAGAGATGACTCACAGTGCCTCACAGACAGCACTTAAGCCTCAGTGTGTCTGATCATGGTACTGCCTTTTCAGTTTTAATTCTGTTCCACGTTAAGAGCTGTCAGTTTTTGGATTCGCTGGAGAGCAAAGTGGGTAATGCGATATGGGAGGTATTTTTCTTCAGCCAAAATCTTTGATGGCGAACTTGGGAAAGTGTCAAGAAGAATGGTCATTGGAAGCAAATATCCGGAAAACCTTCATCTCTGGATCGGTTGGGCCCATCCACACTCCAAACAAAATAGCCAAACTAGCTGACTGAGTAACAAACATCATGCGTTTTTTTGCAAATGGTGTATTCAAACCGTTGCCGGTGGCTGGAGCATCTCAGAGTGGTCGAGCATGGAAACAATTCCCGCCATCCAACTTGCCTTTGCTGAATAGATAACCGAAATTAATCTATACATATCTGCCAATATTTTTGCCTTATCTCTCCGAGGTCTTCCTATCTATAAACCCATTCAGATGCCTTAGAAATGTTGTGAGTGCACCAGACTCTGCCACTAAATGTGGCAATTCAATTCACACAAACAAAAGTTCTGTGTGAAAAACATGTGTCCCTCACATCCCTTTTAAATGTTTCCTCTCTCGCATTAAACGTTTGCTATGTAGATTTGAACTCGCGTGTCTTGTGAAAAAGTGCTCCCTGACTATTTACTTTGTCTGTTTTCCTCATGATTTTACAAGCTTCTGTGAGGCCATATCTAAGCACTGAAGCTCCTGGGAATCTGACGAAGCTTATTCAGTTTCGTTCTCATGTCCAAGCAGTGCAAACCTTGCAAATCCTTGTAAAGGTTTGCTAAACTTACACTTGCAAGAAGTGTGTTCAGCTGCAGCACTTGTTTGACCGCGTGGTCACTCTGGAACTGCGGGTGGACTCACTGTGGAGCATCAGCAATTCTGGAGAGTTATGTTGCCTCCCAGGTGCTCAGGCGAGGGATGTCGCCCATCGGCTGAAGAGCATTCGAAAAGGGGATTGTAAACAGCCAGTTGTCTTGGTGCACACAGGCACCAACGAAAAAAAACGAGATGAGGACCTGCAGGGAAAATTCAGGGAGCTAGGAGAGAAATTAAAGAGGAGGACCTCAAAGGTAGTAATCTCGGGATTACTGCCGGTGCCATGTGACTGCCAGCGTACAAATGAATAAAAAAAAGGCACGATGAACACGTGACTTGAGGAATGGTGCTGCATGGCGGGTTTCAGATTTGTTGGATTTTGCGACCAGTTCTGGGGAATGTGGGAGTACAAGAAAATTGACGATGTACATCTGAACCAGACGGGAACGAATGTCCTTTGGGGAGGTTTTGCTACAGCTGTTGGGGAGGTTTTATACTAATGTGGCAGGGGGCTGGGAACCACAAGAGTAAACAAGTCGGCAGTGAGGTGGAAACTGGAAACGCTAAGTATTAGGAAGATAACATTAGTAATGGGAAGAATAGACAGAGAGCAGATGAATGCAAAAGAACTGGTGGCCTGAAATGCATCTACTTTAATGCATGGAGTATAGACAGATGAACTTCGGGCATAGGTTGGTGCCTGGGAATATGACGTTATTGCGATCACAGAGATTTATTTGAAGGAAGGGCATGGTTGGCAACCAAATGTTCTCGGATATATTTGCTTCAGAAGGGATAGGGAGGTAAAAAAGGGGAAGGAGTTGCATTGCTGGTCAGGGATGATATCATGGCTGTGTGAAAGGAGGACACCATGTCGGGCTTGGGTCGTGAGACACTATGGATGGAGCAGTGAAATAAGAAGGGTGAGGTTAGATTTTTGAGGCTGTATTACAGTGAGCGTGAGGTGTAAGAAAAAAATAGTTAAACAGACCATGGAAAGACGTAGAGGCAATAATTTAGTGTTGACTGAAGATTTCCGTTTTCCCAACATTGACCAGGATACTCTTAGCGTCAGAGGTCTGGATGGTATACCATTTGTAAGAAGCCTCCAGGTGAGTTTTCTGGAGCGGTATATCAATAGTCCGACGAGGGAATAGGCCATATTGGAACTGATATTGGGGAATAAGCCAGGGCTGGTGATAGCAGATGCCGTGGGTGATTTCTTTGGGATGTGTCCAATATTCTGTAAGTTTTAGAATACTCATTTACAAAGATAAGAGTGGTCCTGAGGAAAGAGTACTAAACTGGACCAAAGCTAATTATATCAAAATAATGTAGGAGGTCGGAAATGTGGATTGGACACAGCTATTTGTAGGAAAGTCCACAGTTCATATGTGGCAGGCGTTCAAACATAGGTTAAATATAGTGCAGGATAGGCATGTCCCGTTGAAGGCAAAGGATGTGAAAGGCAATATTCGTGAACTGTTGATGACAGGACAATTGTACGACTCGCCAAGAGGAAAAGGGAAGCATACATAACGCCCCGGCAGCTAAGAACATAATGGTCCCTGGAGGAACATGAGAAGAGTAGGACAAGTCTTAAACGAGGAATGAAGGGGGTAAAAAGGGGTCATGAAACAACTTCACGCTAGCACAATTGAGGAGAATCCCAAAGCCTATTATTCATATATAAGAAGCAAACGGGTAACCAGAGAAAGGATTGGTCCACTAAAGGAAAATGAAGGAAGGCTGGATGTCGAATCTGAGAGAGTGGGTATGATTCTGAATGATTATTTTGCATCAGTGTTCACTGAGGAGAGGAGCATGATGAATTTTGAGTCTAGAGTAAGACATTTGATTTATCTGGATCATGTTGACATAAGTAGGGAAGCTGTGTTGGGCAGGCGAGTGGTAATTAATGTGGACAAATCCCCAGGAACGGATGGGATCTATCCCTGGTTCCTCAGTGAGGTGAGAGAGGAAATAGCTGGGGCCCTGACAG
Organism: Chiloscyllium plagiosum; assembly: GCF_037043375.1. Classification (NCBI taxonomy): domain Eukaryota; kingdom Metazoa; phylum Chordata; class Chondrichthyes; order Orectolobiformes; family Hemiscylliidae; genus Chiloscyllium; species Chiloscyllium plagiosum. The sequence continues at coordinate 114,309,262 of NW_028270152.1, forward strand.
ATATCTTCGTGGCATCCTTCAGCACAGGTGAGGTTCTGGCCGACTGGAACGTTACTCATATTGTCCCCTGTACAAGAAGAACAGTGGGGATATTATGGATAACTACAGAACAAGGCGCCTAACATCAGCGTTGGGAAAGTTGCTGGAGAAGGTACTGAGGGATAGGATCTATTCATATTTATAAAATAATGTGCATATCAGTGAGAGGCACAGAGTTTTTCGGGGAAGTGCCCAAGTTGATAGATGAAGGAAAGGCTGTTGATGACATATTGATGCACTACAGTAAGGAGTTAGATAAGGTTCCCCCTGGCAAACAAATACAGAACGTAAAGTAACATGGTGTGCAGGGTGTTCTAGACAGGTGGATAAAGAATTAGTTGAGCAATAGGAGAGAGAGAATGGCAGTTGAATGGAGTTTCTGGAAATGGAGAAAGATGACCAGTAGTGCTCCACAGGGGTCAGTGTTGTGGCCACTGTTGTTTGTGATATACATAAATGACCTGGAAGAGAGCACTGTTGGAATGATCAGAAAGTTTGCAGATGACACGAAGAACTCTGGACTAGCAGAAAGTATAAGTGACTGTTAAAGAATACAGGAGGATATAGATATACTGGAAAGTTGGGCGGAAAAGTGGCAGCTGGAGTTCAAAACAGACAACTGTGAGGTGACGCATTTCGGTCAGTCTAATTATAGATGGGGTTATACAATGAACGGAAGAGCTTTGGGAAAAAAAAAAGTTGATGGACAGAGAGATCTGTGAGTGCAGGTCCATTATACACTGAAGTTTGCTGCACAGGTGGATAGAGTAGTCAAGCAGGCATATAGTATGCTTGGCTTCATTGGATGGGGTATTGAATAAAATGGCTGACAAGTCATGTTAAAATTGAATAATACATTGGTCTGGCCACACTTAGAATACTGTGTAAATTTCTGGTCGCCACATTACCTAAAGGATGTGGTCGCTTTGGAGAGGGCACGTAAAAGGTTTAAGCGGATGTTGCCTCTTATGGAAGGTGCAATCTAGGAAGAGAGGTTGAGTCGGTTAGGTTTGTTTTCATTAGAAACAAGGAGTTTGACGGGGACCTTTTTGTGGCTTACAAAATCATGAAGGGTACAGACAGGGTAGATAGAGAAAAGTTTTATTTTCCAGTTGAAGGATTAAATACCGAGAGGTCACGCGTTCAAGGTGAGAGGTGAAAAGTTTAAGAGCGATACACGCGACAACGACTTGACACAGCGGGTGGTGGGTATCTAGAACGCGTTCCCAGCAGAGACGGGAGAGGTAATCACGGTAGATACATTTAAGATACATCTGGACAGATCGTTGAGGATGTGGGGAGCAGAGGGATACAGATGCTTATGAATTGGGTGACAGATTTAAACAGTAGATTTGGATCGGCTCAGGCTTGAATGGATGAAGGGCCTGTTCCTTGTCTGTACATTTTCTTTAGTCTTTCTTCTTAAATTGCGCCAATTTCATTACAAAATTTGCGAGATCTAAGTGCCTGAAGTGAATCGATTCTGAAACACTAGTCATAACAAATCTGAGCGTTGACTTTTGTGTGGTAGCGTGGTCGAGCAGTCTAATATGCTGGGTTTTAAGCTTCAGTTTCTATCGAATCGTGGCTTCAAATACCAGCATCGTAAGTGAGCCACTATGTGGAGATGTATGTGAGTGAACTGCGCATGTGTGGATGCCTTTTAATTTGAGTGTTTGCAGCTCCTCAGTGTGCTTACCCTCTCGGTGATAAAATCAGCGACCGTCTCTGAAAACAACGCAAGTTCCTGCTGTCCGACGTATCCTCATATCCCGTCGATGACATTGCTTTTGGATATCTGCGTTGCCAGTTTCTAAATCTCAAATGGTCAGCGCAGTTGGCTGAAATGTTGGTGGTTCGAGCCCACCCAGGGAATAAGCCTCAAATATTTCAGCACAAGCATTTACCCCGACCATGTATTGACATTGTAACTGGGAAAACTCATCCATGATTCACCCCAAGTCCGCAGGGAGTGAGACGTTTACACGCAGCAGAATACGACATCACTTTCTCCAAGCACCCGATGCCAACAGAAAGCGAAGACTGCAGCTTCAATCAGCGACTTTCTGCCAAGCCATGGGAAACAACTCGTGGAAACTCCTTCCTTCGTAACAGCTCTTCCCGTGTGAAAGGAGTAAAACTTTCACTTTAAATTGGAAAGGGCTTCAGGACATTAGAATGTTGCTCCAGTTCTTGGAACATGTTATAAATAAAACTCCTGACTTGTAAATAAGAAGTGGTAAAGGTTTTAGGTAGAAAGAACAAAGAAAGTGTTGATTGAGACGACTCTGTCTCGTCAGCAGATGGGAAATGCTCAACACTGTAAATGGAAATGATTGGGTTTCCTTAGGTAATTTCCCGACTGATTGACTGTCTGTCAGAGTGATTGGAAATCACATCAGCGACATAAAGGTGAGGATAAAAATATGAATATATTAAGGTTGAACCGTAAATCCCGGGACAACTGCTGAATAGATTGTAATGCTTTGAAGGAATAACTGAAATGAAAGGTGTGAATGATATTTTTGTGATTAGGAGGAATGAACTGGATCCGAACAAATTGCTGATGAATTATGCTCGGAATGTAATAGCAAACTAATCCACATTGCACCGTGCTAGGTTAGCCCAGTCGGTGCAGTGTGAGATGCTTAATCTGTGGTTGGTGGGTGCAAGCCTCACAATGGGCGCTTTCACCGCTTAATACAATTCCGGCTCTTCGTTCCACGTGCAGTATTGCAACCCTTCGCAGGGGAATGTTCTTGCTGCTTTCATTGACACATCTGTCCGCCTGCTTTTGATCACACGTCGGTTTCTGAGTGAACACTGTTTCCATTTTACTGGAGACACCAGAGACAACTTTATCAGTGCAGCCGAAAATACAATGAATGATGTCCGTTTCAAAACGTGAGGTTCCAAACCAACCGTGCACCACCCAACGTGTTCAAAGGCACGGAAAGCGAATGGCCACTTGCTAGGAGTCTGACAGAGACGGATCAATGTCACATGCGTCCTGAACCAATTTTCAGTGATTCAGATTGTTCTGATGGAAACCGAAGGGTACTCTCCCTCAACGTTTTGCAATTGTTCTTCTTGTGTTTAACGTAATGAACAGTATATTGTCAGTAACGAGGGTGGAGGTGCGGCAGTATCGTGAGGTTTCAGTGTGGGACATAGGCACAGTAAGTCAAATATCCCCAGAGCACGGGAGAATTGTTTGGTCCAGGATCACTGCCATCTTCTGTTTCTAAATCAACAAATGAAATTACTGGAAAATCTCAGCAGGTCTGGTAGCATCGTGGCAATATAAATCGATTTAAGACTTCGGGACTAGTGACACTTCTTTTCCATGTCTATCTCCACCTGCTTTCGCACACTTTTCCTTTTTATTGAATGTCTCCTGACTTCCAACTTTATGTCAGCTTCTCTTTTATTACTTCCTCTCCAACCATTTTCCCAGTCGCCAATTTTGTATCGATCTTTCACATTGCCCAGGACATCGAACTGAACAAATAACTCTGTTTCTATTTCCTTAGATAGCAGATGGCCTGAGACTGGAAGGCAGTGTTGGTCCGAAAACTCAGCCATGTTTCACCCCGAGTCCACAGGGAGCAAGACGTTTACACGCAGCAGAATACGACACCACGTTCTCCAATCCCCCGATGCCAACTGAAAGCGGCCACTGCAGCTTCAATCAGGGCTTTCTGCCAAACCCTGGGACACAGTTCGTGGAAACTCTTCCCGTGGGAAAGGAACAAAACTTCCAATTTAAATTGGAAACGGCTTCAGGAGATTGGTAGGTTGTTCCTGTTCTTTGAGCGTCTGAGAAACAAAACTGCTGTCTTGAAAATAAGAAGTGGTACACGTTTTAGGCAGGAAGAACAACGAAAATGATGATTGTGAGGACTCTGTCTTGTCAGTAGATGGGAAATTGCCAATACTGTAAACAGAAATGGTTGGGTTTCCTAAGATAATTTTTCAACTGATTTACTGTCTGCCAGAGTGACTGGAAATCACTTCATATGAAAATATTCAGGTTGAATCTTAAATGCCGGGACAAGTGTTAAATAGATTGTAGTGTTTTGACGAAGTAACAAAAGTGAAAGATGTGAATTATGTTATTTTTGATTGGGAGGAATGAGCTGGATCTTTGCAAATTGCTGTGTCAGGTGAATTGTGCTCAGAATTTAATAGCAAACTAATTCATCGTATGCCAATGCTGGATATCTCAGTTCGGCGCAATGCGAGTTGTTTCATCAGAAAGTCGTGCGTCCAAGCCCCATAATAGTCGTTTTCACTGTCTAATAGAGTTCCAGCTCTTCGTTCCACATGCGGAATTGTAATCCAACGCTAGTGGAGCATTCTTGTTGTTTTCGCTGACACATCTGTCCTCCTGCTTTGATCACATGTCGGTTTCAGAGTGAAACTGTCTGCACTTTACTGGAAGCGCCAGAGACAACTTTATCAGTGCAGCTGAAAATACTAAGAATGATGTCCATTTCAAAACGTGAGATTCCATTACATCCGTGCACCAACCAAAGTGTTCAAAGACACAGAACGCGAATGGCCATTTGTTAGTGGTCTGACAGAGACGGCTTAATGTCTCATGGGTCCTGAACAAAAATTAACTGGTTCAGAATGTGCTGATGGAACGGAACGGAGCTCTCCCTGTACATTTTGCAATTGTTCTTGTTGTGTGCTCATGTAAGTTTATGAAATGAACAGTTTAGTGCCAGTAACGAGGATGGGGGTGGGGAAGGATTCTGAGGTTTCAGTGTGGGACAGACGTGATCTGATCGAGCGGGTAAGTCAAATATTCCCAGAACATGGGAGAGCTGATTGGTCCAGGATCACTCCCATCTTCTTTTTCAGAATCAACAAATGAAATTGCTGCAAAAGCTCAGCAGGTCCGGTCGCATCTTGAAAATGAAAACCGAATGAGATTTTGGGACTGGTGACACTTCTTTTTCCATCTCCATGTCCCTCTGCCTTTCTGCAAACTTCCTTTTTATTGAATATGTCCTGACTTCAAACTTTATATTCAGCTTCACTTTTATTGCTTCCTCTCCAACCATTTTCCCAGTCTCTAAAATTGTATCATGCTTGTTCTATCTCTCACTTTGCCCGGGACTTCCAACTGAACAAATAACTCTGTTTCTATTTCCTGAGATACCAGATGGCCAGAGATTGGAAGACATAGGAGGACGGTTAGCGCTTTCAGAATATCTAGTCTGCTCCGCCATTCGATTCTGCCTTATATCATTCTTAACCCCATTCTCCAGTCCTCTCCCTGAACACTTACTCCCCAGTCTTAGGATCCAGTCTTTTTCCCAGTCTTTTTGGGTCCTAATCCGTCCCAAAGCCCTCCACATGTGTTGGCAGTTGTTACACCGTGTCTCCGTGTCATCAATCTCAGTTTCAGTGATTCTCGGCAAACACGAACTGTTCTGAGCAGCTCGATCGGGTCTCTGGCCACACTGTGATCCTGCGGGGGAGCAGTAATCATCTTCATCTCCTACGGAAAGGATCGACGCTTCAAAAAAATCGTACAGAAAGAAAGATAGGCTTGTGTGTCAAGATATATGGAGGTAATTGCTTTCTGACCTGGTCAGTAAACCTTACTCTGTATATCCCCGCACATTCTAGCTGTTGTGGTGAAAGGGAATACAAGTGCAATTTATTGCCATCTCCGCTTTTATTCGATATGTATTCTTCCTTGTTCTGAATATGCAGGGATGTTTCCAGCACTGATGGTCACCATTTCTAAGAGTGCATGCCACGGGCCCTGATCTTTTCTGGAGAGTAGCAGTATCAGTCTGTGCGAAAGTGGCCCAGTAAAAAGCTTAGAAGAAACATTGTTGTTCCCTCTTTCCGGACGACAGTCTTTCATATCATGATCGATGGGGTTTATTACATTCTTATCAGCAAACCTTGTTTTGTATTTACTCGCCCAATACTACTGTAGCGGTGAAAAGAATATAATTCCGAATACCTGCTGCCTGAATTTCATTTTCAAATTTCTATTCGCAGTGGTCCTTCATATGTGGCGATGTCTATATCACTGCTGGCCATTCTGTTTAAGAGTGCCGTTACATATGTTCCTCTGTCTTGGCGCGGCAGGGAAAATTGTCTGCACCTTTACAGCCAATATTTCCTGGATATTTCAACATGGTATTCTTTATTCTTTCAATCATGTCCACTTTAAGGACACAGTTACCGGGCACTGATCCTTTCTGTAACAACAGTACCGCATGTGCTTTACATGCGAAGGTGGCCTGGATCAGTAACAAGGAGAGCATTCATTTTCTTCTGTCACAGCGAACACTGGATTCATGATGTTAGTCTCTGTCAAATGCATCCGAAAATGTGCTGTGAAAGCTTCATTTGAACGCTGTCTGGCGTTTCTCAACGTGTGTCAACCAAAACCAGAAATCCTCAATCATAGTTTGGAGCAGTTCACATATTCGAGTTTCGAAGCAGCAGACACGGACACAGTTCATTCAGTCAACAACAGGAATGAACAGATTTACAGACACAGATGAACTATCGACTCTTGTTTTCATACTGTTACTAATATTACCGTGTGGCCTGAAGTCTAAGCCATTTTGTAACTGAAAATGAGGAAATCACAGACAGGCTGCCGAATGACAGTATGTATTTTGTTTTCTTGTTCTCTCAGAGTTCCAGGAAAGTATGACAGCGAGGGAGAGGAATGCAAGTCAAGTGCAGCTCTGGTGAAACACCTTCTGTCGGATTCAGTCATCAACAAGAAACGTGAATGCAACTGAAGTGGGAAACCTTTTCACAACTCGAACAAAGAGCAATCACGAACAGCGACCACCTCTTTGACATCTCAGATCGCCTTTGACCTTCCCTGAATATATATAGAAACTAATTTTTGTACACCTCAAAGGAGAACTGTTTGATTTACCGACAATATGTGAGTCACATGTCGTTGATTCCCACAAAGGTTTCCAACTCAGCTTGCAGCCAGGTGGCAGTTGCTCATGGCTCTGCTGGATAATGCACTATTATGGAGAAATAAAAGGAAAGTTAGAACTCTTATTGGCTCCGGGTTTCGAATAATCTTGCTACGTGTTCTGCCATTCTCGGATTCCAGTGCTAAATCAGTTTTTCAGTTCATTTGAGGAGCAGGAGAGTCGGCGTTTCTGACAGGAGCAGAATTCATCATCTCCAGTGATCACTTTACCTGAGGAGAGAAAATGAACAAAGTTCCATACAGCGACTAATCGGAATTGCATTCCATTTCAGCATGGCAGCAGATATGGGCTAGCAAATTCAAAGCCAGATTTGCTGATGAGAACAACAAGCACGACCGCTCAGATAGAGCAATTCCTTCCCACCGCTTATTCTGCAGAACTGGTGCAGTTGCTGTGAGTATGCTGCAGGGTATCATCAGGTACATGCACTTGGGTTTCCGGTTTTGGCCTGTGTGCTCGCGTGGCTGAGCAACCTGAGACTCTGATTTCAGATTCCACTTCTTAAGAAGGCTTGTGTTTGCATCCCTGCGCGGCCACGTGTGCTAATGGACTAAGCTGGCAACGTTTTGCAGGAATGAGTTTTGTTAAAGTTGAACAGAAAAAAAAGCAGTCATTTCTTCGAACCCGGCTGTGATGTGGCACAGCAGAAAACAACCAACATGTCAATGCCCATGTTTTCCCCTTCTGCTGTAGTTGTCACGTTCCCCTCCAGCTCGAAAGGCCACCAGCATAATATGCGACTCAAAAACAGGCTGCGCCAATCTTTCATATTCCAGACAATTTGCATTTTTCACCGTTTCTCTGAAAGTGAATCGAGATATTTATTTTCCTGTTTATGTGAAATTAGGTTCTACATTGAATCTGCTCGCAGTTTTCTGTTATTGTTGCGAAAAGGAGGGAAATTGCGATATGAAACTTGGTTACGTTTCCCAAATTTCCTTAATTTCTGTCCTGATGAGAGAGGCTGGTGATTGGTCCTCTCGATCCGATGGCGACATCAGCCCAATTGTTAACCTCATCTAATCGAGACTGTAACTGGTAATCTTCACTTTTCATGGTTCATTGTTAGTCAGTTCTGATTCATGTTACTTGAGCACTTTCCTGGAAGTATTGGTGCACTAAGGCGCCAGTACGTTGAAAGCACCATTTGGAATTGCCTCGCTGCAATTTGTGTGAGCAGCTCATGACCCAGACGACTCCCTCTGCCTCACAGACAGCATTCATGAGTCCGTGTGTCTGAAAATAGGTTGTCTTTGTCAGTTCTGCTTCTGTTCATCAGTTGTCAGGGTTTGGTTTCGCTGGAGAGCTGCGCGTGCAACATGATTTGTGAGGTATGTTCCGCAGCCAAAATCTCCCACTGAGAAGTTGGGAATGTGTCAAGAAGAATGGTCATTGGCAGCCTAAGACCAGAAAAAAAATGATTCGTTGCTGGTTTTAACCGAAGAAGCCTGTGGGAGTTATCTCAAATGGGAGAGTACTCGCTTTGCATGCGAGAGATTGCGGGGTTGCTAGCTGCATTCTCCATCCCCTTTTAGGGCGGCACCGTGGCTCAGTGGTTAGCACTGCTGCCTCACAGCACCAGTGTTCCACGTTTGATTCCTGTGCGTAGTTTGCACATTGTCCCTGCGTCTGCGTGGGTTTCTTCCCACACTGCAAAGATGTTCAATGCAGGTGAATTTGACATGCTAATTTGCCCATAATGATCGGTGCATTAGTTCGAGGGAAATTGGTCTGGGTGGGTTACTCTTTGTAGGGTCGGTGCGGACTCGTTGCGCGGAAGGGCCTGAATCTAACCTGTAGGGAATCTAATCTAACCATCTTCCAGAAAACTAGCCACTGACCAAGTGATGAGTGCCTATTCAAACTGGTGAACGCCACTGCAGCATCTCAACCACTCTATTTGCCAAATTTTCACGTTTATTCTTTTTCAACATTCCTGTCAGTATAATGATCCATATGCATTTGAAATGTTGAGAGTGTACCAGACTCCACCACTAAATCTGACAATTCATTCCAAACACGCAAAACTTTCTGTGTGAAAATAAAATGTCCTTCAGATCCCTTTTAAATTTTACCACTCTCCCCTTAAACCTGTGTTCCCTTGTTTTGAACTTGCCTGTCTTGGGAAGAAATATTCATTGACCATTTACTCTGCGTCTCCCTCATATTTATATAAACCTCTGTAAGCCCATCCCTAAGCCCTCAAGCTCCAGGGAAAATTTTCATATCCTACTCAGCTTCACGCTACAATCCTAACACTGTAAGCCTTGCAACATCCTCATACATATTATCGAACTTGCGCCAAGTTCGCCATTGAAAGGGCGTGTGTTAAAGTGCCTGAAGTGAGGCGATGCTGAAACACTCATCCTGAAAAACGTGGTTGCGGAGGTTTGTGTGGCAGCATGGCAGAGGTGTCGAAGGAGCTGTCTTTAAACTATAACCTCGATCCAGTCATTGATTTGAATTCCCACCACGACCAGAACCACAGGTGAAGACGGGAACTCTGTTTTTCATGAAAGACCTATAAACATTGAGATGTCAGGATTTGATCCCATATTCGGCTGATTTTTTGACAGGAACTTTCACTAACTAAGGCAGAGGGACTGCCCAATCTCAACGATTCAAAACCATGCGTGCATTTACTTGACTGTTCGAACACAGGAATTCGGACTCATTTTTGTGTGTTTCACAGTTACTCAGAGAAAATTTAAAACAACCTCCGTTTGTGCAGAAGATTTCAAAGCTGGATATTCTCCACTGAAAATGCACAGGGAGAGGCAATCTCTTATTGTTTTTGTTTTAAACTGATAACTTCGACTTTTAAACTGACAGGATAACGAAGATCTGTACATCGTCTTGGGCACCTTTAACCGTATTAATATACGCAAAGGGAAACTCACACTAAGAGGAATGGGCTCATTGTGGTGAATTGTTAAGGCTTGGTGTGTGAATCAGAGTGAATAGTGGTTAGTAAATAATGACACTGACATCGAACGTTGCAACGCCAGCTCCTCACTCACTTGCTGTCTCATGTCTCCCAGTCATCATTGCCTTTCATATTTTCCCCTCGTTGTGGTTCTGTTCGCCGAGCTGGAAGTTTTTGTTGCAAACGTTTCATCCCCTGGCTAGGCGACATCATCAGTGCTTGGGAGCCTCCTGCGAAGCGCTTCTTTGATGTTTCCTCCGGTGTTTATAGTGGTCTGTCCCTGCCGCTTCTGGTTGTCAGTTTCAGCCGTCCGCTGTAGTGGTTGGTATATTGGGTACTGATGATGTGGCCTAGCCAGGGGACGAAACGTTTGCAACAAAAACTTCCAGCTCGGCGAACAGAACCACAACAATGAGCACCCGAGCTACAAATCTTCGCACAAACTTTGAATATTTTCCCCTCGTCCGTTCCACTTCTCAACTTATTCCCGACTGCTTGCAAGTGTTCCCTTAGAAACTGCAGCTTTTGGAAACGTATTATTGGGATAAAGTCATTACTCAATGGGATGGGATGCACCGTCAATCCCTAATTACCCGAGAGATTAAGATTTTGAGTTACTCCGCAAAACCCTGGATGTCCTCAGTACCGAGGTTACAGGCATGATGCCACGAGGCAAGGATTTAGACCTAGTGACATTGAAGGAACAGCGAGATATTTTCAACTGGGAAACGCGAGATCTTTGTATGGATAATTGCGGTGATAGCTTTCACTTGTATTTGCTGCCATTGTCCTTCCAGACAGATGCTGATCGATGACTGAATTTCTCTGGCAGGCTCCGTGTGTGTGTTCTGTGTGCAATCAGGATTTAGTTTTCATTCGGATAACTCACAAGAAGAGAATTAAATCTTCACTTCCTGACTGGGAATTAAAGTCTGTTCTGGGCAATATAAACTCAGTCTCGTATGCAGGGATGTCCATTGATACTGCAATAGCATTTGGGACCTGACCTGTACAAACGCCTGTGCCTGCTCTTCACGTCATAATCGTCTTCTCAGTAGCGTTTCTCTCTCCATGTTTCCAAGTCGGTTCATATTATCACCCTTGGTTTCAATGTGAAGAAGGCAATGCTGTGATAATCTGAAGTTGTTCAGCAGATATACTGCAGCAAGTTAAGTAAAGACTGATGCTAACACGAGCTCGTTTTGAGCTGTGGTGATGTGTCGACAACAAGAAAGGCATCGTTCAACTCGCCTCATTCCGGATGACGGGCTCGAAATGACCAGTGGTTTCTTGCTTAATTAGTTCATGGTCTGGAATGTAAAAAACTTCAAATATGAAAGTACAGCGAAAGGTAACGGTTCACAGAGTGTGGAATTCCAAGTGAAACAGTGACGGTGATTATATTTGCTGATTTGTCACCTTGTGATTGCTGTTTCCATGATGTGGACGTTTACATTTCAAATAGACAAACTGTCACAGCAAAACCTGATCTTTGGGTCAGTGACGGAATTGGTAACACGCCTTTTATGTCGAGTTAGGGGATTGTCGGTTCGCATTTAAAATCACGAGGATGCAGCGTGCTAGTCCATTCCTGTTGTCTGTCAGGAACGGAAGGGTTTGGGTGTTCGAATTTACTGTTTCTTTCGTCCACTTTAAATTCTAGCTCAGAGCTAGAATGTCTCTCATTGTCTGTAGAACTGGCTTTGCTTTAACCAAAAGCTGCCTTTTAGCGGTTGAACTTGCATGTTGGAGCGGACAGCTGAAGTGAAGCACAAGGAGCTGGTCAAATCCTGACAACTCTGCCACTCTTGTGTGTCTCTTTCTGTTGGAGACACGACGTGGGTAATAACACAGTGTGACTATGTCAAACTTCAATCCCATTGTTGTGTCATCTAAGATCAAAGTGAGAACCTCACTGCCATTTGCACTGGAAACATCAGAACACATAAGGTTATGGACCAAAGCTGGAAACTGGGAATGGAATAGATGAATGTCTTTAAACCAGACTGCACCATGGGCCAAATGGACTTTTCCATTCTGCAAAACGTGAAGACGAATAGAAAACAATCTGCAGTGAAACTGATCAGGAATGAAAGGGAAAAGCCATTTCATTGAGAATAAGTGCAAGAGCGTCTGTCTTCATTCAGTGTAATCTCGTAGGTAGGATTTGGAACTAGAACTGCCATGGCATTAGTTCTATTTTCGGACCGGGAATGAATGTTTTATTGTGCAAACATATCGTGGTACCAGTATTTCTGACCACTGGTCCGATCCTGGTAATGCTTGGTTTTGTGCCAGGTTATCAAAAATCAAAAAGATGCAGGTTTTGGAAATCTGAACTAAAAACGAGAATTGATAGAGAAACCCGCTGCACCTGGCAACATCTGCAGAGAGAAACAGATTTTTTTAGAGCGACAGAAGCAGGTTAGTTATTGATTTCTAGATTATACTGTTGGGAAAATGATAATCTTACCTGTCGAATCATTGCATTTATCAAAATCACTCTTGAGCTTACAAATGTCGAATTTACAATCTTAAAAGAACTTAATAAGTTGTCATGCTACTTTAATTTGCCTGAGCTGGTGGAAGGCTATGTTTTAGTGGCTACATTTCCTTTTGCTTTCTGTTATTTAGCAGTCACGTCGAATGGAGAATTGTTTCTTCCAGTGTCTACCTCAATACGTGTCTCTGTTTTTCTATATTTCTCTCTGTATCCTACTGGGCATTTTTAACATTCTCCGACACTCTAGCTGTCCATATCCCTCATTTCTTATTTCTGCTCTTTGAAAAGCCTGACAGTCAGAGACAGCTTGAGATTCGAACTGCTGAGAGGCTTTCTGACGCCTGGCTGGAATCTGTCGAATGAGTCTCACATTCTCTGTATAATGCGTCTGTCACTTCGACCTGAAGCAAGGAGACATTTCTTCCTCAAAATCTAAAGACCCTTTCGAAGTTAAAGTTGAATTCCTTATCCAACATAAAAAGAAAGTAATTACATGATAGCTGAAGAAGAACAAGGATTCATTTACTGTTGGTGTACAACCAATGAATGGTGACAGCAGAGAATGAGGGTGATCAGGTCGTGGTGTCAGTGCCAGTACCACTACATTCCCCGGGAATGCTGCAGTGTCTCCTGCTTCACCACTTAATTTCCACCAAACTGGAAATAAAGGAATGAGAATAAGAGGATGAGAAGCAGAAGTGCTTGTGGAACTGCGGTAGGAATCTCCAGGTTAAAATAGTAGTTAAAAAGAGCAACATACACTACTGGATTTAAACCTGGAAAATGAAGCCGGAACACAAAATCAGAAAATATAGCAATTCAAACAGGACACTGAGTGTTTCGATCAGCAACATAATACTTGCGAGAAATAACGAGCTTTCAATACAATGAGCAGGTACCAGTGTGATGGGAGGTGCTTTCACCAGCTAAGCCACGGCGCCACGTTAAAAGCCAGATTTGTTGTCCATATGTGCAATGTCTGAACCACTTGATCACAGGAATTCGAAAAGGCATTTTCTGTATTAGCGTTGCTCAGTATAAATGGCAATCAAACTCTGCTTGTGCAAAAACAGACATTTCAATACTGAGCATTCCCCACTGAAGAGGCACAGAAAAAGACAGTATCCTCTTGCATTGGCATCCAACAGATATTTTCATCTGTTTCAACTGACAGAATAAAGAGGATGTGCTCATCTCCTCTCGCGTCCCATTAATCACATTAATACACACGCAGGGATTTTCAAACCAAGATGAACAGGCTCATTATTGTGAATTGACAGCAGTGGTGTGTGAGTCATTGCGAACAGTGAGAAATAAATGCTGAACCAATAGCACTGACACTGAGCCTTGCACCATCAGCTCCACACTCACATCTTGTGTCATGTCTCCTCGGCATCAGTGCATTTGACTTTAATTGTTCTACCCTGCACCTCTCCTCAAGTTATTCCCGACCGCTTGCACTGTCGAATTAGTACATGCAATTATTAGAAATGCATTTCTGGGACACAGTTGTCTTTCAATGAGATAAGATTCACTGCCCATCCCTAATTATCCCAAAGATGTAGGGGACGAGTTACTTTTGTCAACTCCTCAAAGACGCCACTCCTGGCGCCACTCTTTCAATGTAACTCACTGAGGGAAGAGCAAACTGACACCACTCAGTCAGTGTTACTCACCCAGGGAAGGGCAGACTGACCCCACACTCTCAGTGTAACTCAGCAGACTGATCCCACACTGTCAATATAAGTCATTCACTGAAGAGCAGTCTGACCCCACTCTATAAATGTAAATCCCTCAGGGAAGAGCAGACTGATCCCATTCTGTCTACGGCACTCACCCAATGAATGAACAATAACCCCACTCTACCAATGTAACTCGCCAGGGAAGAGCAGATGGAAGCCAGACTGTCAACATAAATTATCGAGGGAAGAGAATACTGACCCCCCTCTGTCTGTTTCACTCAGGCAGGGAAGAGCAGACTGTCACCACTCTGTGAAAGAAATTCGTCCAAGGAAGGGCAGACTGGCACTACTGTATCTGCGTGACTGACACAGGTAAGAGCAACTAACCAAACTCTGTCAATGTATCTCCCTCAGGGAAGAAGACCCTGACCACTCTCTGTCCATGTAGCTCACCCAGGAAACAGCAGACTAACCCCACTCTGTCTATTTAAGTTCACAAAAATCCATTGAAGTACGTCCTATCCAGACACATCATTGTCTATGTAACCGCTTGCGTTCAATGGCGATTCCAAATAACCTGCAAATGTTGAGAATGTGGCATCAAACCAGAGCAACCACACAGAAATTGGGCGAATGTGCAAACTTCCATCAGGCTGTCACCTAAGCCTGGAATGGAAACCAAACCCGATAGCAGTCGTGATTATAAAATGGCAGAACAGAAACCTAGCAAAAAGAATTGCGTCCCTGTGTGTTGCAACGATTCTGAGTATTAATTAAGCCCCCCTTACTGTAGTTACTTTCCATTATCATCACTGCCAACCTTCTTCAAAGCAAAGCACGCACTTGCTTTTTTCAGACTTCCTATATCCCGCTTTCATCCCGCTTTTTACCTCATCATATTTCTGACTTTACAAACTACGTCATAATAGGTTGACAACTGCAGGATGAGCTTTGTTCCGTTCTCCACTGATGTTGATAGTAGTAATCCGGCATATTCGAGTAGGACTTGATGCACTTGCGGGTGATGTATTCGCGGCATTTTGGCTTCTTTTTTCATGTTCGGTCTACTATTTCGAGTTCATTGTGCAGACTTCTGAAGAAGACTTTTTGAATTCGAAATGGTAACTATTTTCTCTCGAAAGACAGACGTAGGTTTATTTCTGTTCTCTTATAAATTGATCTTCTTCTGATCTTTGCCAGTAAAATAGGGTGCATTACTATTGCTCGGTTTTAGTTTCAAAATCAAGAGAAACATGGAGGAGAGAATATCAAAGAACACAAAGTTCTGAGTTGTTAAGATAATTTTTGCAGCAATGGTGGACATGAAGGTCAAATTAAGATAACGGTTCAAGAACATTTAGTCTGTGGAAGTGGTATGTGACTTTAGTTCCAAATATATGTTTCCATTCTTCCAGTACATCTTTTTGACTCCCAGAAAACATTGATTGTTTTCTGTATTCACTTTGTTTCGCGATATCTGTCTTCTGGTCGACCAGGGACAACTTGAATTTGCGTCTGCATTGAATAAGATTTCGCTCTTTGTTTCGTGAAGCAAACCTGTGCATTATGTACCGCTTATCATGCTGATGGCTAAGAAGTTCAAAATGAATTACGGTTTATGGATCGTGAGCAAGAATAAAGTGATCCACTTGCGAACAGATGTCACCACGCCCTATTCCTACATCGGGCCTGAACGATCCATTGGCAGAGTCTGCAGACAGGAAATGTCTAAGTGACTAGTCCTTTGTTCAGTTTGATTTGATACCAATGGTAGTGCCTATTTTGGTGCAGAAATGTGTCAACATCTCTGACGTTAGAGTCAAAATTTAAGTCACATGTACTCATAAGGGTCTTCTCTTATCGGAACATGCTGACATGAAAACATTTAACTCTGATAGCAAAGGTTTTTTTCATTAAACTGGGAGTATGTTTAACTAAGCAATTCAGACAGCTAGGATGAATAATTGGCATTTGGTTCTTCAAGCTGAGCTCTCCAAAACAACTGCTCCAACGAAGGCCGTGGATAAGATCCCCATCGATTATTTTGGTCAATTTTAACGTCAACAACAACCTTTTGTTCTGAACAATGCTACACCACAAGCAGAGGGCTAAGTCTGATTTTCATCGTTAATTTTCAATTTCAGTTCTTAATGCACAGTTTCTAACGAATGTGGACAGCAGAAGACCGTAAACATTCCATTTCTAATATTTCCAGAAAATTCTACTCCGCTGATATCGCCTTGCCTTTTCACATCGCAAGCCAGGAACCTGGATCAGTCGAGTTCCTTTCCACACATGGAGTTGTTTTTTTCTAATTCATTGACTGCTGATATAAAAGATTATTGGCCTTGAGAGTCAGCTGTAAATTAGGTCGAACTTTCTCAGCTTGACTTTCAACTGATCCTAAAAAAAGTCATCACCTGCAGGTAAATGTATTGCATTGTTTCTTGTTTTACTTAATTCCAACGCGCCCCCCCCCCCCACCCCACCCCAAACATCCAAATTTCACGATAGTTCGACAAATGTGTTGAAACTGATTCGTGTTGGAAGTTGGTGGCTTTTTGTGTCTCGACATATAATTTATTCAATTAGATGACTGGGTCAGTCTTGAAACTACTTCGGATTCTTCACAGTTGAAAATTTACTTTCGATTGAATGCAAAGCTCAAGCTCCACGAAATCCAGCAAAACAATTAAAGACTTTTAAGAGATTCTGCGTTGTGAACAGGATTCGAATCTGTGTAGAGAGACCCCATTGGATTTCAAATCCAACGCCTTAACCTCTCGGCCATCACAGCTACGGGAATGTTATCAATTTTAATAGTAAAACAACTGAATTCATTTGTTGGAAGAACAAATTGTCAAGACCCAAAGATTTCGCCAACTCCTTTGCAGAGACCCAGACGAACGTTACCTTAGCAGATTGACAGGCTTTCACCACAAACTAGATTCTGACACAGCTGAAGTTGTGGGAATGATTTTTCGTCGATTTATAGAGTCACGGATGTACACCACGAAGACAGGGTCATTGTCTCACTGCGTCCGATCGATTTTGACTCAATTGCTCATCATCTGGTGCCAAATTAGATGTGCTGTTGTGTTTTAACATTCATCGACATATGGCATTAGAAAAATTGATGCTAAGTCCATAAACACCAGCTACATTTGTAAGAAAAATATCATAATTAGAAAGAATGCAGAACCAATTTACAGGAATGCATCCAGCAACTAATCCGTATGTTCTGATATCAGGTAATGAACTTGTGAGCACAAGAGAGGAAGATTAACCAAAGATTTGGAACTTGAAATCGTCTTGACGGAATTATTTGCAAAGTTTTTGCGGTAGTTCTGGAGTCATCAAGTCCTTGAAAAATACAACACGGAAATTGGCCCTTTTTCCAACATGACCATGGTGGACAGTTACCCTAAATTAATAGGTCCCATTTGCCAACATTTGGCCCACATCCCTCTAAATCTTGTTACTCATATATCCATCCAGATGCCATTAAATGTTACAGTTGTACCAGTCTCCAACAATTTCTCTGGCAGCTCATTCTGGACGCGTCTGAAAAAAGTTGCCCCTGACGTCCCTTTTAATTCCTTACCCATTAATTTTAAACCGATGTTTTCTAAATTTTGACTTCCTCACCAGCCGAAAAACACCTTGACGAGACGAGTGAACCTATCCATGTCCCTCATGATTAATAAATAGCAACGATTTGACTTTATCATACTTGTCAGGAGGGAAATGTGTGGAGATTATTTGTCGAAGGTTTGAAGTAGAAAGTCTAATGTACAGATGTTTAGAAATGCATCTTGGAGAGGTTTTTAATAAGTCATTGAAGTCTAGTAGCAGTTGTAGAAGTCTGCTGTGAAAGCTACAGAAGGATTTCAGGGCACGAGAACGAAGCATTATTTCCAATGTATGGTTGCTCAGTTCGACCGCACTTGGACTACAGTATGAGGAATTATAATTCTCAATTTAGGAAAGATACTAATGCCATATGAGGAATACCACGAATGGTGATTAGCCTTGATATCATGGATGAACGTGAGTCCTCTGAATTGAATTTTTTTTAACAGTTTCAAAACAAGAGAGGTAATCGCATTGAGAGTTGCAAAATATTTGAAGAGATAAACAGGGTGGTGCAATTAAACTTTGTTCCCTCATTGGTGAATCTAGAAGCAGGAGAGGACAATTTTAAAATGAAGCACTGTGATTTATGACCAGGATGAGAACTATTGATTTTTGTCTTAGCCTTGAGGAGTCTCGCTATTCAGCACAACAGTGAGACTTGGATATTTGGTCTTTGAATGCATCACTATCAGCCTGACCCGCCGACACTTACTGCATCACTATAGACCTGACCCCTCACACTTCCCACCTTAATATCAGCATGAACGCCTCAAACTTACTGCATCACTATCCATCTGGCGCCCTCACATTTACTGCGCCACTTTCATTTCGAGACCCTCATTTTGACTGTGTCACTATCAGCCTGACTGCCAAACACTTACTTTGTCACTATAAGTCACGCCCTTACACTTCCTATGTTACTATCACCCTGACTCCTTACACTTACTGTGTCACTATCAGCCTGACTCCATCACATTTATTGTGTCAGTATCAGACTGACGCCTCACTCTTATCTTGTCACGAAAACACTGTCCCGTCACATTGACTGTGTCACTATCAGGCTGACCCCCTCACACTTACTGCTTCACTATCACCCTGCCCCTCTCTCACTTATGACGTCATTTACACCCTGACACCCCAGACTTGCTGCGGCACTATCACACTGAGGGCCTTACACTTAGTGTCTCTGTCATCCTGACCCCTTACACTTACTGCGTCACTATCACACTGTTGTCTCACACCCACTGTGTCACTATCATCCTGAACCGCTTACACCTATTGCGTCACTATCACTTTGACCCCAACACACTCACTGCATCAATATCAGCCTGACCATCTCACACATACTGCGCCACTACCAGGCTGAGTCCCTCACATATACTGCGTCCCTATCAGACTTATCCACTCATGCTTACTGCGTCACTATCACCCTGACTCCCCACTCTTACTGCGTCAAGATCATTGTGCCCCCATATACTTTCAGCGGAACTATCATCCTGACAACGTCACACTTACTGCGTCAAGATCAGCCTGATCCCCTCAAACGTAATGCGTCACTATCAGCTTCAATTCTCACATTTACTGCGTCAATTCTAACACTACCCCTGCAAACTTACTACATCCCTATCCGCCATAGCCCCTCGCATTTACTTCATCACTATCAGCCTGAGACACTCATACTTACAGCTTTACTACAACCTGGCCCTGTGAGTGCATCTATATCACTGTTACCCTGACCCCTTGCCCATACTGCGTCACTATAAGCCTGGCCCCTCAAATGTTCTGATTCACTATCACACTGACATTTCACAATGACTGCGTCACTATCACCCTGACCCCTCACATTTCCTGCATCACTACAACCTGACCCCCTGAAAACATCTGCGTCACTGTCACCCTGAACCTATCACACTTGCCATGTAACCATCACAATGACACATTCACACAGTCTGCTTCAGTGTCATCATGACACCTCAAACTCACTGCATCACTACCATCCTCCCCCTCATACTGACCTGTCACTATCATCCAGAGCCGCTCACACTTATTGCGTTCCTGTCACTCTGCTCCCAACACACTCACTGCGTCACTATCACCCTGACACTCGCACACTTCCCGCATCACTATCAGCCTGACCCCTCACAATTTCACCGTGTCTATCAGTCTGACTCCTCACATTTCCTGCATCACTGTCACCCTTTCACTTAACACTTACTGGCCAGTATTAGCCTGACGACCTCAACTTACTGCATCAATATCAGCCTAAACAATCACACTTACTCCGTCACCATCACGCTGACCCCCTCACACTCACTGCGTCACTATCACCCTGTCCCCTCTCACTTCCTGCATTAGGATCACTCTCACTCACGGATACTTACTGCATCACTATCAGCCTGACCCCTCACGCATACTGTGACACTATCAGACTGACCCCTCACACTTACCGCATCCCTAACAGCCAGACATCCCTAACAGCCTGACCCCACCACACCTGCTGCGTCTCTATCAGCCTGACCCCCTCACACATACTGCTTCACTATCAGACTGACCCTTCACACTTACCCCATCCCTAACAGCCTGACATCTCACACTTACTGCGTCACTATTCCCCGAACACCTCACTTTTATTGGCCACGATCAGCCTGACGGTCTCAACTTACTGTGTCACTACCAGCCTGAACGCACACATTTACTCCCTCACTATCACCCTGACTGTCTCACACTCACTGCGTCAGTCTCTGCCTGACCCCATCACACTTACTGCGTCATTATCACCATGGCCCCTTCCACCTTATGCGTCAGGATCAGCCTGACACAGTAACACTTACTGCATCACTATCAGCCTGATCTCCTTCCAATTACTGCGTCACTATCAGCCTGACCACTCACTCTTATTGCGTCACTGTCACACTGACCCCTCACACGAAGTGTTTCACTGTCATCTTGACCACTTCACACTTACTGCATCACTGTCACTCTGACCCCCCTCACTGCGTAACTATCGGACTGATCCACTCACACAGTCTGCGTCACTACCACGCTGACACCTCACCCTCATTGTGTCACTATCGTCTTCACTCCTTCACACTTATTGAGTCACTGTCAGCCTGATCCCCTGTAATGGAAAATTATCATTTATTGTGAAATCTGTGAAACCATGGTTGAAACAAAGAAGTATGGACCTAACTTTGCAAAAAGACAGAAAAAATGTAAAGTTCAAACTAATTTACAGCTGACTCTCAAGGCCAATAATCTATTATATCAGCAGTCAATGAATTAGAAAAAGCAACTCCATGTGTGGAAAGGAACTCGACTGATCCAGGTTCCTGGCTTGAGGTGTGATAAGGCAAGGCAATATATAGTATAAAGGGAATATATTAAAACCGTCAGGCGTCCATTTCATGAGGCGTCTTGCAAATGTGTCGGGAACACTCTGCAAATTTCAAAAATAAACTTTTTATTTGCTCTTGGTAGCATTTGCGTCGAGTCGATTGAAATTCCACGGCAGTAAACTAGGGGGCTCGCCTCGGACCCTGCGACTGGGTAAGATTTTGAAGATTCCCAGGAGGTGTACGCGCCACTGCCTTGAATGTCTTTCACTTCATCTCCAGCGCTGAATTGGCCCCTTTGCGTGAGAGGATTGGGGTAAGTGGATCGCCCCAGAGTCGCGTTCCGAATCGAATAGGGTCAAGGTAAAAGTTGTGGCTAAAGTAATCCGACATAGAGACTCGTTCGAAGAGAATAAATGAAGCAGGAAGAGGGACCAGTGAACTCTCGCGCGGTATTCGAGTAAAACTCTAGGGAAAGGATTACCGTCTCTCGAGAGGTTAAGAGATAGCAAGATTAACGGTGGTTTGAGACTTGGAGCCACCATGGGCAGCGTTGGAGTCGCCAAAGCTGTACCAGTTACGTGGGTTCTTGGTTTGTGAAAACCAAGGCAATGAGACGTCGCGCCCAATGAGAGGGGACCTCCTGAGGTAAAAGCAAGTTATATTGGCAAAGAGAAGATTATGGTATCGTGTGTGTGTGAGAGAGAGAGAGATAAACAGATATACAGACAAGAGACAGACAGAGAGAGATGAACACTTTTCCAATATCCATGAAAATCGGCTCCAGCAAGAGCGAACAAAAAGAGGGTCGACAGACAACTCAGAATGGTCAAGAAAAAATACAATATATGCTGAATAATTATGGCCCAGTTTCAGTAAAGCAGTTAAAAATGTAAATCAAGGAATGTGTTTTTCTGGAGGAAGGAAGTTTTAGTAACATGCAGTTGCAAATGTTGAGGTCACCGTTGGAGGAGAGAGAGAGAAGGAGAAACGTTAGGGTAAAATAGAACCTGTGCTTATAACATGTTGAAGGCTGAGCCTGATTTAAGGGAAAGAAAATCTCGAATAAAAGATAGATCAAGTACAGGTACAAACACCAGCGCACATGCACACACACACACGGAAAACAACCTAATGAAGCTGTACAGTGTCTTAAGACTGGATCAGATCCTGACCTTAATGGGTGCCCTCGAAGAGCTCCAGCCCTCCTACAAGATCCACTTCGCGAAGATTCCAAGTCAACGGTCGCCGCCTCAGGGTCTGCTGAATCACCAATAGCATATCGTACCCACAATCAATTGAAGCAAGAATCCCTAAAGAAGTCAAGACAATGTCCCAGTACATTAAGCGCCTGACGAAAGTCGATAACGTCTATTGTGGACTGATACCACCCAAGGACAAAACGACGGCAGAGATCACACCGTATGAGGCACACCTGAGGAGCAGCTTCATCAATGGAATGAAGTACGAAACAACAAAATAGGTAACAATATATGTGTATCACCTGGGACCCTCGAAAGCTGAATTAGATAGTACAATACGTGGTACATGCTGAAAAATCGCTGGCTCAAGAGAACCATAACAGGAAACTAAAGATGGAACAGCAATCACATAAACCTCAGCTTATTATTATGCAAATGGTCGTTCAGCCGTTGGAGGGAGGAACTGCGGGAAAAGAGAGAGGCACAGGTGGAGCTTGCAAAAGAGGAAGGGATCGTGGAAGTGCACTTTCAGAGATAGATCTGGCTGGTGCTTTGTTTGCGGAGCAATGGACCACTGGTCGAGACAATGCCCGCACAGACAGCCTCAATCGGTCCTGGGGGCTGGACAGCATAGTGACTGACAGGGGACGACTGAGGTTAAGGTGGGCAGGCCACAAGGTACAGCTAAACCGCTTTCCTTTATACTTGGCAACGGAGAATCCCTTATGCTAATCACTTCTACTTACCTAACGGGCACTGCGATGTGTCCCAACTCTACATTGAACATTAAGATTGCGAAGTGTGGACAATATGTTCAATATAACAATGATGCGTATTTGTCAATGCCTACCTGTATGTTATATGTGGAAGGTACACCAGTTACCTTTTTTGTAGATACATGGCCAGCACATTCACTCCTCAAATCAAGACAGTTCAGAGAGTTGACGCCAATAACGATGAGTGGAATGTTTCTGAACTCAATGGAGGCATCAGGCGTCGTGATATGAGAGAGTTTTACCGCACCCATATTGTGTGAAATCAGTAATGTGTAAAAATTCTAATTCTCAATTTTGTTAGCGGAATTCTGTCCTTTACATTTGATGGCTCGGGATCTCACAGTGAGACTGGGGTTGTATTTGCTCAGTACTCCGACGGGCTTGCAGGCAATTCAAAGGGAAGATTCACAAGTGTAAACTGCAAAATACAACCCACGACCCCTGGTGTATGTCTATGAGTGGCGAATACGCCAGAGAGCAATGAGTTCATTGAGCAATTCACTCGCCCTGTAAGTAGGTAACCATGTTAATCCTATTAACACGGATTGTTTTGTGGGAATATGCTGCACTGCACAGCAGACATGCACCACGATGGCCCTGAGGAACCATAAGAGAAGTATTGGTTCAGGAGATTGGTTAAACCGGGTCAGTTGTTATTGTGCGAATTTTATTGAAGGGATGGCAGATGTGCAGTCAGTGTGAACTTATGTCAAGTACCTATGACGGCAAGTAAACTCAGTACTTTTGATATGGAAGGCTATGCTCCTCGCGTGTTACTGGCGAAGTTGTCCAGTGACTGGTGGCAGGACTTGGGGCCATGGGTACTGAAGGCATAAAGAACGAAATGTTGGGTGTTCTGGGACGATGTGGGTATGTGGTTTAATGCAGATGTGCGGACATATAGGAAGAAATTAATTTGTCCAATTCAGGCAATAGAACAGTCGAGGTAACCACCGCTAGCCCTGAAGAGCCTAGAAGGCTGGCCTGGTGTTTTCCTAAGATAAACTTCTCAGACCCAAGATTACTAACGGTTCCTACTGAATTCTGCGTAAAAGGCAAACATGATTTGGGGCTTATACGAAGTTGTGAACCAATATGAGTAACCACAGAAGTCGGAGTATCGTCCTTGAAGGGCACAATACCCGTTAAAACCCGAGGCCATGTACGTAGTTACTACAGTCTTTCAATCCTTCCCAAAGGCTAGAGAGATAATCCCCTATGTAAACTCACCGGTGAGAACTCCGATTTTTCTGATCAAAAAGGCAAAAAATCCAAGTGAACCGGAGGAATGGAGGTTTGTTCAAGACCTGCAGGTAGTCAATAACAATGTTGTCCCGCGCGCATCAAACGTTCCCAAACCCTATACTGTATTAGTTCAATTTCCACGGGACAGTAAATGGTTCCCTGCTGTGGATTTAGCAAATACATTCTTTAGTGTAACGGTGCATCCAGATAGTCAATTCTGGTTCGCTTTTTCATTCAAAGGGAAATCTTATGAGTTCACACGACTTTATCAATGTTACTGTGAATCACCCACCATATATAATGAGGCTCTACCTTGGGGTCTGGAGATTCTTGTTTTAACCCGTGGGTCTGCGCTTCTGCAATCTGTCGACGATTGCTTAACAGTAGCACCGACAGAGGAACAATGTGAGAAGGGTTCCTTTGCATTGCACGAGGGAAGGGCACAAAGCCAGTCTCGCAAAGCTTCGATTAATGCAATAACAGGTGAAGTCCTTCAGTCACTTAATATCTGATCAAGGGAAGGCCATTGGTCAAGACACAGTGCAAGTAATTCAGCAAATTCCAAGGCCTCACATGAAGAAACAATTGCTGTCCTTTTTGGGGCATACGCTCCTACTGAAGAACGTTTATCCCACATTACACAAATCTTGAGGCGCCCTGAAGTGACATGGCCCATGGAAAAGGGTAGCAGAACCAAGGTCCGTTGCAATGGATCCCAGAGGCCGAGTTGAATTCAAAAAGACGTTTCAAAGTCCACCGACACTGGGGATTCCGAATCCAAACAATCAAACGTTAGATGAGAAACATGGCTGCATGACATCTGTGTTGTTGCAGGATCATGGGGCAAAATTCAGACTGGCAGCGTATTTTTCGGCTAAGCTCGACCTCGTAGCGGCAGGATTCCGTAAATGCCTGCGAGCTGTGGTTGCAGTTGAAAAGGCTGTTGCAGTGTCCAGGGATATAATCGGCTATGGCGACTGAACCAAACTGATCGCACATGCAATATCCTTTCCGAGCAAAAGACAGCACACACGTCGGCAACACGTTGACTCAGATACAATACTGTGTTATTGAAGAAGCCTAACATTGCAATAAAACGATGTAAAGTCCTTAATGCTAGAGAAGGAGACGGAGACCCACATGATTGTATCGCTGTAATTAATGAAATGTGCTGCCGAGACAAGACTTGCAGAATTCACCACTTCAGAATCCAAATATGGCGTTTTTTTTTTTGTGGATGGGTCAGCATTCAGGTGCAAGGAGATAGGTCAGAATTTTATTGGGCATGCTGTAGTAACTACTCATGAGGTATTCAAAGCGGGATCACTCGCTTCTCAACTGTCAGAGCAAGCAGCGGAGCTGATTGCCTTGACTGAGGCATGTAAATTGGCTAAGGGAATCACAGGAATATTTAACCGATAGCAGATACGCATTCGGAGTTGCACATGATGTTGGAACCCTGTGGAATTACAGGGACTTCTTGACCTTCACCGGAAAGCCCATCACACACCGTGATCAGATTTCTGACCTCTTGTAAGCGGTCGTATTGCATAAATCAATCGCTGCGTTGAAATATGATGCCCACATGAAAAATAACGATTCCGTTTCTCAAGGAAATGCAAGGGCAGACTCAGCGACAAGGACGGCAGCCCAGCAGCCGGTAAATGATCAGTTTGACATGGGAATGACAAAAATCCTTACCCAAACAGCAGACGTACGGGAATCACAGTTCGAGGTTGTTCGAGGTAAGGGGTATGGTGTGGCCCCAATGTTAAACCTTTTCGACCACGATCATTATTTCCATTCTATGCCAAACTGACACACGGTAAGGAACATGTGTCAAAAGTGGGGAGATATGACAGCATTTCAGCACAGTGGTACACTGAGGGATTTACTCATTACTTCCAGACATATTGTGAACAATCTGTTATCTGTGCCACAATAATGTGGGGAGGGGAATATAGATGAGTCATGTAGCACTTCCGAAACCCCAAAAACAATTTGAACATTTACAACTGGATTTTACCAAACTAACACCCTGTGAAGGAAAAAGGTATTGTCTGGTAATAGTTGATATGTTTTCCAAATGGGTGCAAGCGTTCCCCACGGCAAAACAGAATGTGAGTGCCATAACCAAAGCTTTCCTAACTGAAATAATTCCGAGATGGAGCATCCCTGAGAGGTTTAGTAGTCCCAAGGTTTGTGAAGGTTTATAGCTCCGGTTGACGTTTAGGGTGTTGGTTTGCTCGCTGAGCTGTACGTTTGTTATCCACACGTTTCATTACCTGGCTAGGTAACATCATCATTGGCGACCTCCAAGAGAAGCGAAGATGTTGTCTCCTGTTTTCTATTTATATGTTTGTCCTGTATTTGGTTCCTGGGATTCGTGGTGATGTCATTTCCTATTCGTTTTCTGAGGGGTTGACAGATGGTAAATCGATTTATGTGTTTGTTTATGGCGTTGTGATTGGAGTGTGAGACCTCTCGGAATTCTCTGGTGTGTCTGCATATACAGCAAACCGACAAACACTGACCAAATACTTAACTACACCAGTAACCATCCCAACACGCAAAAAGGAAGCTGTATCACTATTCCAACGAACCACCACACATTTCAGCACAGACGAACTTCGGAAAACAGAGGAGAACCACCTATACAACGTATTCAAGAAGAATGGATACTTAAAAAATACAGTCCACAGATTCCTCAGGAACAAACCACGACAAGTAGACCTAACACAGCCAGAAACCCTATCGACCTTTCCATACATCAATGAAGTCTCAGAAGTGGCGGCCAGACTACTAAGACCCCTCGGAATCTCACCAACAGACTCAAACAAAACTAACAAATTTAAAAGACCCAGTGCAACCCATGGATAAAACCAACATCATATACAAAATTCCATGCAAGGACTGCCACAAACACTACATAGGACAAACAGGAAGAAAGTTAGCCACCAGGATACATAACACCAGCGAGCCACAAAAAGACCCTCTCTCCTCCGTAGCCCCTCACACGGATGAAAGAAAAACTCCATTTCGTCTGGGACAACACATAATCCTGGGACAGGCTAAGCAAAGACATGCCAGAGAATTCTTTGAGACCTAGCACTCCAACCACAACGCCATAAAAAAGACATATAACTAGATAGATTCTATCAACCCCTCAGAAAACGAACAGGAAATGGCATCACCACAAACCCGAGGAATCCCATCCTGCACAAACATATAACTAGAAAGCAGGAGACAACAGCTTCTCTTCACTTGGAGTTCGTCACTAATGATGTTACCGAGAACAAAGAACATAGAAAAATACAGCGCAGTACACGCCCTTTGGCCCACGATGTTGCGCAGATCCAAGCCCACCTACCCTACACTAGCACACTAACCTCCATATGCCAGGTAATGAAACGTCTGGATATCAAACCTACAGCTCAGCGAGCAAACCTACACTCTAGGCTTAGTAGTGACAGTGGGATACCATTTGTCCATAATGCCCTACAGCAGATTAGTGAGTATTTGGGAATAAACATGAGATAACACTGTGCCTACCACCAAACGAGCGGTAGAGCAGCGGAAAGAGAAAATTCTAACTTAAAAAATAAATTGACAAAATGCTGTGAGGAACTAGGGATGACATGGACCCAAGGCACTTCCAATTGTGCTAATGTGTATGAGATCTCGGAGGAGAGGGAGAGTTAATCTTAGCCCGTTTGAGATTTTGTTTGGTAGGCCGCCAAACACAGGAATTGTCCCGAGACGTAAGGGAAGCCAGAAAACAGGCCACTGTGAGGATGAGTTGTTGTGTTACTGCATGAAACTCTCTACACTTCTGTCCCAAATACAGAATCAAGTGAAGACAACACTACCCCAATCAGCAGAAGGGAAGATGTACGAGCTATAACCTGGAGCCTGAAAAGTGGCGAAAGAGTTTAGGAAGGAAAACAGGAAGGCGAAGCGATGGCTGGGACCATTTCAAGTATGCCTTCCAGCACAGACAGCTGTTAAGATCGTCGGAACAGCCACGTGGATACACGCCAGCCATTACAAACTTGCAGCTGGGACTGAGGAGACATCGCACAACAACAAAAGCAATTTAGAGCAAGTATATATTAGAAGACTTAAGCAAATGTGGTGCTGCCCCAGTTCACACTGATGGCAAACGCCCTGGTAGGACTATTCATTCGGGCAGGAGCGTCTGGGATACTGCAGCTGACGGTTATCTGAACTGATAGGACGAAGTGGATCTTTACATGTGACCCATAGCTGTTCAGTAACAAGGACTACTATAAATTCGATCATGAAGATTTATGCAGGGATCCATGCTGCGCCGGTGACTGGCACTTAGTAGTAGCCAACACGGCAAAAGGGGCACCTGACATGGGAAATAGATATTCTATGATCAAAGTAAGACTCAGAAGAGCATTGAGGGAGTCTCGTGGTGTGGAATAGATAGATCCTTCTTCGACATCTGTAGACAGGTGAATATAGTGGTGCAGTCGCCCCACCCCCGCCCTCCGAGATGCAGTGCAGAATGTACTACAGGCGATAGGAGCACTGGAGCATGGCAACCAATCAAACCAGATCATGGACCTAACCCCAAGCCGGGCACAGGTCATTAATGACACACCCGAACCCGAAGGGAGACAGCCGTGGCTAGAGGGCGAATTTAAAGCAGGAGGGGAATTTGCCTGCTGGAGCTAAATGGCGTAAATGCGACGCCAGTAGTTTGGGAGCTGTGAAGGGCCACTGCTCGATGTGAAGGGAACAGAGCATGTGCTTCGGTCATAAGACAAAACGAGAGATTAGACGTTGGCTACACTTGTTGGATGTGCTTGCACACAGCCCAAAGGTAGTCTGCCCAGCAAATTACTGAGAGCCTGGCAAGAAATGCCAGCTGTCTGCTTCTACGGGAGGCGACTAGCCTGACCCTGATAGTGGGGGGCAATTTGGGCAAATCTCGTGTCACCACCCGAACTCCAGGCTAACTACAGCCCCAAGCCTGACACGCTACCGACCACAGCATTCCAGATAGTGGATTGCAGGGGAGAAACGTGTATTTGCACCAATCGGGGGAGACTCATTTTGGGTATCTCCCAGTGTACTTGAACAATGACTCTTGTACAGCAACATACGCACATGATACGACCACAAATATTGCTTGTTCCTTTATCAATGGTCAGACCATGAGCGGCACGGTGGCACAGTGGTTAGCATTGCTGCCTAACAGCACCGGAGATCCCGGTTTAATTCCCGCCTCAGGCGACTCACAGTGTGTAGTTTGCACATTCTCCCTGCGTCTGCGTGAGTTTCCTCCCACAGTCACCAAGATGTGCAGGTCGGGTGAATGGGCCATGCTAAATTGTCCGTAGTGTTAGGTGTTAGGTAAATGTATGGGTGGGTTGCGCTTCGGCTGGTGTGTGTGGACTTGTTGGGCCGAAAAGCCTGTTTCCACACTGTAAGTAATCTAATCTAAACAGGATGGCAGGTATAATATGGGCAGGTGGCGAGAAAGGGTCCCACCACTCCCCCGGGGAGAAAGGGGTGCTGCTACGCCGCGATACTGTCCATCAACACAACAGTGTTCGCCCTAAAAGGCAGCAATTGCCGAACTCGAAGGGGCATCCCTCTGCATTGGAATGGGTACACACTCGCAGAACATCCTCGCATTTAGTGTATTCGCAAATGGGACGGAGGAAGGCCTAGCACTCATTAACACTGAGTTAATGGCGGTTAGGAAGCAGTGACACAAAATCGAATAGTACTAGACATCCTGACGGCCGAGAGAGGGGGCGTCTGCAAATGTTAGGTACCTCATGCTGTATTACTATTCCTGATGACTCCCAAAATATGACTGGTTTAATGAATGGTATGAAGACCGCCTCCACGAGCAGATGAATCCTGCTCCCGATGGCTCACGTCCCTTATGGAGGATGGGGGAATTGGCCCCTATCGTGCTACTAGTTTGAATAAGACCCTAGTTGTGTACCTGCCTACACAATTGCTTATGAATGCAGTAGGATACGAAATGTTAAACTATCCGTGGCCCCAAAGAAAGAAGATCCGATTGCTTGTCCGCACCCTACAGCGACGTTGACGAATGTGAAGTGTGAAGATGGCTGTGTATCGGACAAACCAGGGAAGTGGTAAAACCATCACAAAGCTTTGTTAGAGTTAGGTGGTGTCTGAGGAAATGCCTGGTGTTCATAAATTATTTTTGATGTATAGCTATCTGGCTTTTTTTTGGTTGTTGTCCTTGTAAAATAACAAAGATTTGGAAAATGTAATGGAAAATTGACAAAATTAACATTTACTGTGAAATCTGTCAGAGAATGTTTTGCAAAATTTAATACTTCGCCGAAATATGCAAATACTTTGCTGAATTCTGCTTCGAGGAGTCAGCTTATCTTTGTGGAACTTTGCAAACATTTCACCTGGCCTTGCGAGCAGCCGAGTTCATAAAAAAGCTTCGGAAAACATAAAGACAATTATGTCCAAGGCATGGGAATGAGAAAATATGAGGTCGAATGTTTCCCAACACGTGTCCTTCAGCATGTGATAAGAATAGTATAAAAGGAATATGTGAATTTTGTTCACAGCCCTTACATAAGACACTTTTGCCAAGCAAATTGGCCGCCCTGCATGCAGAGGTTGAAAAATAAAGCCTTTCCTTTGCTCTTGCTCGCAGTTGATTCGAGTCCATTAAATTTCCATGACAGGCGTCAGGGTGTCAGGCAGTGGGAGAATTGTTGGGTATCAGTAAATGGGAGAATTGTTGCACAGTGCCATTACATTGGAAAATTAGTACAA
This sequence comes from Chiloscyllium plagiosum, assembly GCF_037043375.1. Taxonomy (NCBI): domain Eukaryota; kingdom Metazoa; phylum Chordata; class Chondrichthyes; order Orectolobiformes; family Hemiscylliidae; genus Chiloscyllium; species Chiloscyllium plagiosum. The sequence continues at coordinate 114,340,411 of NW_028270152.1, forward strand.
ATTGCCTATTCATTAAAGAATGTCAGCAGAACACCTCTATTTGGAAGAATAGGGGCAGAGAATCATTGAGAAGGAAAATTTTGTAAGCAGCAGTAAAGTCGAGATTCGAGTGCGCCCACCAAGAAATGAAAAAAAAACTTTGGAGCAGGGAATCCATACGTAGAGGAAGTGTATCAGGAAACAACGCAATGGGACAATTGACGCAGGGTATCAATAATGGAGGAATTGGTGCCGATGTCATGAAAGTAGAGAGTTGGTGGAAGACGTGGGAGAACTGGTGCTGAATAATATTAAATGTAGTGGAGGTGCAGAAGCTGATGAAAATAAGATTCGTGCAGGATTCGAAAATGGTAGAATGGTGCACGGAAGTGAAGCTGTATTTGGGACAATTGTTGCACGAACCACAAAATGGAAAAATTGCACAGTTGAACTTTACCAGCGAATTGGGGTATGGCACCACTATCTCAGAGAGTCAGAGTGTAGTTCCCCACAACTGGGAGAAGTTGGTTTGGGTATCAATGAACATGAGAATTGTTTCAGGGAAATATTGAATTCGTGAATTCGTGTGGGGTACTTAAAGCATGCAGACTTGGAACAGAGCATATTTAAATGGGAGAACACGGGCAGGAATCAGTAAGTCAGAGAAATGTTGTAAAGTGCAGGAAAGTGGCCATTCGATGCAGGGCGACGATAATGAAAAAGCTTTGAGCAGTAAACCATTATGTGGAAGATGTAAGTCAGGAAACAGCAAAACAGGAGAGTTAGGGCAAGGCAATACTCAATGGGAGAGTTTCTTCAGATCACGACGAAAGGGTGGATTAGTGCAGAATTGGCAATTTGAGAATTTGATGCAGTAAACGCTAAAATTGGAGAATTACAGCAGTGGACCACGACATAGGAGAATCATTGCAGCCACATAGTTAATGGAAGAAGTGTTGCGGAGTGGACCTAAATTAGATATTTGGTGCAGGTTACCATTAAAATGTAGAATTAGAATAGGGCACTCCTAAATGCGAGATTTGAACCCGGGCATCAGAAAATGAGAGAATCATACTGGGATATGAGGAAATGGCAGAATTAGTATCATTATATGAAAAAGCAGGAGAATTTAGTGTCGGAGCATGAGGAAATGGGAGAATAAGTATAGGGGTATGAGTAAATGGGATAATCCGTAAGTGGGAGATGACAAAATTGATGGGAGTGCCAAAATATCAGAGAATTGGAGCAGACCACGTCTAAGTAGGTGAATCTGGGCAGGGAATCAGTGTAAAGGAGAAATGTTGGAAGCAACAGCAAAATAGGTATTCGGGTCAGTGCACCACAAAATGAAAATAAAAACTGAGCGGTGCACCCATACGTGCAAGAGGTGTACAGGGAATAACTGAAGGGAATGAATTGATACAGGGCATCAATAATTGGAGAATGCACGCAGGTGCTGTTAAATTCTAAGTGGGAGAACTGGGGCTGGATAATATTAAATGGAAGAGTTGATGCTTTTCCAGAATTTGTGCAGGATTGATAAATGGGAGAACGTGTGAAACACTGAGAATCGCTGCATAGAAACAGACACTCTGTCCAACTTGTGCATCCCTAATATTTATGAATTTAACAGTGCACCAATGAATGGGACAATAATTGCAAGGAATGACGAAATGGAACCATAGCCAAGTGTTTATCTCAGTAAGAACATTTGGAACATGGCGTCAGATAATGGGGGAAACGGTTATAACGGTAAAACAGCGAATGGGAGATTTGGTTCAGGGCAGGAGTAAATCGGAGATTTGGTGCAGTGCAGCAGTAAATGGAGCAGGACATACTGCATAGTAGAATTAAAGGAGGGAACCCATAAATGGGAGAATGCAACAAGGGCACTCCACCAGTTCTCAGACAATATCACAGCTCTGAATGATTTGGAGATGCCAGTGTTGGAATGGGGTGAACAAAGTTAAAAATCACACAACACCAATTTATAGTCCAATAGGTTGAATTGGAAGCACACTAGCTTTCGGAGCGTCGCGATATTTAACACAGCTCTGAATGTTTGACAAGTCACTCGCTCAGGACTCAATCGCAGACAATAAGGCACGTCCTCATCACTGACCCTCCTAAAAGGAAGCATTACCCCGCTCCAAACCTCCAAACACCTCAGAATACTTCAGTACTGCTCCCCCCACCTGCAGTGAAAAGAGCCACTGGCTGTGTCTTGACTCTTTGTTAATAGTTCAGTTCCGCAGTTGCAAAGTGCAACAAGACCAGAAACGAGGGATTTCATACTATTGAAGTGTGAGGTCAGAGGCAGTACAAAAGCGCCGTCAAACGGCCAGTATCGTGTGAGTAAGCCCGCGCTTTCAGATGGCCAGTACTGAGGAAGGGCACTTTTCCTGGAGATTCTGTCTGACACTTCAGTGTGAAAGGAGTCAGTCAAAATGAGAGGATCAGCACTGTGGTTATTGCAGATCGATAATGAGGGCACTCCTGAAGGAGGACTGCAATTTCATTCCTGAGGCGGTGTCTCGCCGTTAGAGTTGCAGCCTGGAGGAATGCCTCATCATCAGAATGTCAGCCTGTGGCAGCGTCTCACGATCAATGATCGGCCTGAGACAACGCAGCGCCGCCAGAGGGTCAGCGTGAGACAGTGCCACACGGTCAGATGGTCAGCATGAGGCAGTGCCTCTTTTTCAGAGTATGGGTCTGAGAGTGCCTCAACGTCAGATGAAGTGCCTCAGTGTCAAAGGGGCAGTGTAGCATCAAACAGGAACATTGATGCAGTGTAGCACTGAATGGGAGACTTGGGCAGTGCACCACTAAATGGGAGAATGGTGGCAGTGTAGTTCTGAACGGGAGAATTGGGGAACTGTCACTCGAAATGGGAAAACACCGCGAGCACAAAACCAAAAGGGAGAAATGGGGCAGAGAATGTTGAATAAGAGAATTGGACTGGGGCACCAGTAAATGTGAAAATTGTACAGGGCAATATTGAGTGGAGAGCCTCTTCCAGATATCAGGAAATGGGAGAAATGGTATTGTACAACACTGAACTGGAAAATTAGTGCAGGGCATCAGTAAATGACCGAATTGGTGCAAGATACTAATATCTTCGAGACTTGCAGCAAATTGATGAACAGAGACACCGAATCAGGAAATCGGATAAATGCTAAGGGTTATGATGGACATTAACTAAAGGAAAAAACGGACCGTCTAGATTCAATTTTAGTAAGTTTAAAATCACACAACACCAGGTTATAGTCCAACAGGTTTACTTGGAAGCACACCAGTTTTCGGAGCGACGCTCCTTCATCAGGCGATTGTGGAGGGCTCGATCGTAACACAGAATTTAAAGCAAAAATTTGCAGTGTGATGTAACTGAAATTATATATTGAAGAATTGATTGTCTGTTAAGCCTTTCATCTGTTGGAATAAAGTGATAATTTCAATTCTTTCATGTGTAAATCACAAAACTCTTTTTTTTAAAGTTGCATTCTCGGGTTAGCTGTTAACAATGGTGATAGCTAGACAATATTAGAGAATTGGTGCAGGAATTGGGAGAAATGGTGCTGGATCATACTCACTGCAGCTGGAGTGCAGTTGCTGACTGAAAGAGGATTTCTGCAGGATTCGAAAATGGGACAATGGTGCACGGAAGTGAAGCTGTATTTGGGAAAATTGTTGAACGAACCACGTGAATGGAAAAACTGTGCAGTGGAAGGTTTACAGCGAATTGGAGGATGGCACCACTAACTCAGCGAGTCACAGTACGGCACCCCTCGCTAGGAGAATTTCGTTCGATTATCAATGCATATGATAATTGTTTCGGGTAGCATTGAATGGGAGAATTGGTGTGGGGTACTCACAGCACAGAGTATGGGAACAGAGCATGTGTAATGGCACAACACGGGCAGGGAATAAGTAGGAGAAAGTGAGGTCTGCAGATGCTGGAGATCAAAGTTGAAACTTTATTGCTGGAGCAGCACAGCAGGTCAGGCAGCATCCAGGGAACAGGAGATTCGACGTTTCGGGCACAGGCCCTTCTTCAGGAATCCTGAAGAAGGGCCTGTGCCCGAAACGTCGAATCTCCTGTTCCCTGGATGCTGCCTGACCTGCTGTGCTGTTCCAGCAATAAAGTTTCAACAGGGAATAAGTAGGTCAGAGGTATGTTATAAAGAGCAGGAAAGTGGAGATTCGATTCTGGCAACACAAAATGAATAGAATTTGTGCATGGCACGATTATGTGGAAGATGTATATAAGGAAGCAACCAAATGGGAGTCTTGGGACAAGACAATACTCAATGGGAGAGTTTGTGCAGTTCATCGTTAAAGTCAGGATTTTTTTCAGGTTTGCCAATTTGGAGATTTTATGCAGAAAAAAAAAAATTGGAGACCTCTGGCAGTGGACCACCACATGGGAGAATCATTGCAGAGAAATAGTTAATGGAAGAAATGGTGCAGAGTGGAACTAAATCAGAAAATTCGTGAAAGGCACCTTTAAATGCAAACATGAGCGTAGGGCACCCTTAAGTGGGATATCTGGACGAGGGCAACAGGAAATTAGATTATTTGTATCGGGATATGAGGAAATGGGAGTATTATTATTGGCAGTTTGAGGAAGTGGGAGACATCGTGTCGGGGTGTGAGGAAGTGGGATGATTAGTGTAGGGATATGCATAAATGGATGAATTGGTGGGCATCAGTAAATAGGGAGATTAGAAAATTGGTGGGAGTGCCAATACGTGAGAGAAATGGAGCAGAGCACATCAAAATGCAAAATCGGGACAAGGAATCAGTGAAAAATAGAAATTCTGCAAGCATCAGTAAAATAGACAATCGGGTCAGTGCACCACGAAATGAAAATTAAATGAGAAGGGCATGTGGAAGACTTGTATCAGGGTACAACTAAATAGAATGAATTGATGCACGATATCAATAGTGAGGGAATTCAGGCAGATGCGAAAAAACGCTAAATGGAAGAACTGGGTCAGGACGATCCTTAATAGGAGAGTTGGTGCAGTTCCAGGATTTATGCAGGATTGATAATTGGGAGAATTGGTGCAGAGCAGTGAAACACGAAATAGAATCATAGAGACGTGCCCCAAAGTTACAAATCGAACTTGTCAATGCTTAAAATTTAAGAATTTAACAGCGCACCAAACAACAGGAGAATCACTGCAAGGGATGACGAAATGGAAGAATTGTGCAAGGGTTTATCTCACTGAGAGAATTTGGAACAGGGCATCAGATAATGAGGGGAGTGGTGTAGTGTAGCAGAAAATGGGAGATTTGGTGAAGTTTAGCAGTAAACTAGGTAGGAAAATACTGGATGGGAGAATTAAAAGAGGGCATTCGAAATGCAAGAATGGAGCGAGCGCACTCCGTCAGTTCTCAGACAATGCAACATCACTGTCTCCGTGAAAAGTCAATCCCTCAGGACTGAATCTCAGACAATAAGACATTTCCCCAACTCTGACACTCCCAAAAAGGGAGCCCTTCCCCGTACCAACACTCTGACAGGGTTCGAATACAACAGCACTGGTCCCCCCAACCTTCAGTACAAAGAGTCACAGGCTGAATATTGCCGCTGTGTTCCTAATGCAGTCCCCTAGTGCCTCAGTGCAGTGAGGCAAAACGGAGGGCTGCCACACTACTGCAGGGTGAGAACGGAGCTCTTACAAAACCTTATTAGAAGGCCAGCAACGAATGTTAAGCACCCTCCTGCCAGATGACCAGAACCAAAGAAGTGCCCCATTCCTGGTTATATGCTTGCTGCTAGAGAATTAAAGGAGATCCTCGCGATGAGACATCAGCACTGTGGGTATTGCAGCTCGAGGATAAGGATTCTCCTGAAGAAGGACGGCAATTTCAGTCCTGAGGCAATGACTCACCACCAGAACCTCATTCTGAGGCACTGCCTCACCGTCAGATAGTCAGCTTAAGGCAGTGCCTCACCGTGAAAGGGTCAGCCAGAGGCAGTGTCTCTTTGTCAGAGAGTCAGACTGAGACCGTGTCTCATCGTCACAGCGTAACCCTGAGGCAGTGCCACACCGTCAGAGGACATTTGACTATGTCAAAGAGGCAGTGTCGCACTAAACGGGAGAACTGGGGCAGTGTAGCAGAAAATGGGAGAGTTGGGCCAGTGTCGCTCTAAATGGGAAAACAAGTGAAGTACAAATCTGAGTGGGAGAATTGGGGCAGGACAACACTGAATTGGAGATTTAGCTTGTGCACCAGTAAATCTAAGAATTCGTACTGGGCATCACTGAGTGGAGAACCTCTTACAGAAGTCAGTAAATGGGAGAATTAGTATTGCAGTACCCTGAACTGGAGAACTGGCACAGGGCATCATAAAATGAAAGAATTGGGACTTTATCTTCGAGAATTAGAGGAAATTGGAGAACACGGGCTGTGAATCTGGACATAGGACAAATGTTACAAAGGAGTAATGATAGAGATTCAATAAAGGGAACATCTGACCGTCCAGATTTAATTTTAATCAATCTGTTCTGAGGTATTATGACACACCGTGTTTGAGCAGTGTCCCCCTCACTAGGAAAATTGGATTGGGGCATTAGTGAATATGAGAATTGGTTTACGCAGAGACTGAATGGGAGAATTAGTGTGGGATCCAAATAACACAGAGAACTACAACAGAGCATATGTGAACGAGAGAACTCGGGCAGAGAATCAGTGTGGAGGAAAATGTTGGAAAGAGCAGGAAAGTGGCGATTCGATACAGGGCACCACTATATGAAAATAATTTGAGCAGGGTACCGTTATATGGAAGATATATACCAGGAAACAACCAAATGGGAGAGCTGGTTCAAGACAATACCCAATGTGCAAGTTTGTTTCGTTCATGACGAGAAGGAGCATTTGTGCAGATTTGCAGATTTGATGCAGAAAACACCAAAATTGGAGAAATCCAGCAGTGGACCACTATATAGGGGAATCATTGTAGACACATAAGTCATGGAAGAATTGGTGTAGCGTGCATTTAAATTAGAGAATTCGTGCTTGAGAAAATTAAATTAGGGAACCCCAAAATGGGAAATTTGGTCTAGGGCATCAAAAAATGAGAGAATTCGTGTAAGGGTATGTGGAAACGGAAGAATTATTATTGTCCTATGAGGAAGTGGGAGAATTAGTATTCGGGTATGAGGGAAGGGGAAAACTGCATGGAGTTACCACGAAATGGGCGAATGGGTTTGCATCATTTATTGGTAGATTAGAAAATTGTTGGAAGTGCCAACATGTTATAGAATTGGAGCAGTTCATATCTTCATGGGAGAATCGGTGCAGGGAATCAGTGATAACAAGAATGAGCAGGGCACCCCGATGTGGAAAAGAACAATTAAATGGAATGAACTGAGACAGGAGGTCAATAATTGGAGAATTCAGGCTGTTGCTACATAATTTTAAATGGGAGAACTGGGGCATGTTCATACACAATGGGATAGTTGATGCAGCTTCAGGATTTGTGCAGGATTGATAAGTGGGAGGGTTGTTTCAGGGCAGTGAAACCCTCAATAGAATCATAGAAATGTGCTGCACAGAAACAGACGCTTCGTTCCACCTTATCCATGCATACATTTAAGAAATCAACAGAGCAGCAATGAATTACAGAGTCATTGCAAAGAATGATGAAATGGAGGAGTTGGGTAAGTGTTTATCTGAGTAAGAACATTTGGAACAGTGCATCAGATAATGTGGTAATTGGTGCAGTATAGCAGTAACTGGGAGAAATTGTACAGCGTATCATTAAATGGATGAGAAAATTAGAGGAGCGCACCCCTGAGTGGGAGAATGGGGCGAGGGCACTCTCTCACTTCTCAGATAATCCCACTGCACTGACCTTGTGACAACCCGCTGGCTCAGGAGTGAATCTCAGACAATAAAACACTTCCTCACTTCTGACCTTGCAAAACGGAAGCACTCTTCCGTACCAACCCTCCGAAATTTTCTGAATACCTTATTACCTCTCCCCATGAGTACATTCCCAATAGCCACTGGCTGAATATTCATCCTTTGTTACTAATGCATTCCCCCAGTGCCTCATTGCAATGAGGCCAGAACCGAGGGCTGCCACACGACTGGAGGTTGAGGACAGAGGGAGTACAGACGTTCTGTCCGAAGACCAGAACCGACTGACTTACACCCTCCTGGCAGATGGCCAGAACCGAGGAAGTGCCCCATGACTGGAGATCTTGTCTGGCATTACATAATTAAAGTAGGCCCTCACGATGAGAGGATCAGCACTGTAGGTATTGCAGCTCGACGATTAGCGCACTCCTGACCGAGCACTGCAATTTTAGTCCTGAAGCAATGACCCACTGTCAGATGGTCAGCCTGAGATTGTGTGTCACCGTCAGAGGTTCAGCCTCAGGCAGTACTGCACCATCAAATGAGGTATGCCAATGTCAAATGAGCAGTGGTTCATCAAACGAATATTGGGCCATGCAGAACTAAATGGGAGAATTTGGGCAGTGTAGCTCGAAAGGGCGGAATTGGACAGTGTTTCACAAATTGGGAGAGTTGGCGCAGTGTTGCATTAAACGGGAGGCTGAGGGCAGAGTAGAACTAAATGGGACAATCGGGGCAGTGTAGCAATAATTGGGATATTTGAGGCAGTGTGGCACTAAATGGGAGTTTTGGGGCAGAGTAGCAGTAAACGGGAGATTTGTGGCGGTGTACATCTTAAAAATTTGGAGATGTGTCACACTAAATTGGAGATAAGGGATAGTGTTGCACTAAATGCGAGATTTGGGGGAGTACACATCTGAAAGGGAGAGCTGGGACGGTGAAGCTCTAAATGGGAGAATTGGGACAGTGCAGTACTAATCGGGGAACTGTAGCAGTGTAGAACAATGGTAGAATTGGGGCAGTGCAGTGCTAAATTGGGGAGTTGGAGGCGTGTAGTACAAAGTGGAAGAATTGGTGCAATGTAGTACAAAGAGATCTTCGTACAAGTGCAGATTCATAGCACATTAGAAATGGAGTTGCAGGTACCTAGGACAGTGAGAAGGTGATCATTATGCTTGCCTGCATTGTTCAGTCCATTGTGCTTCGAAGTTCGGCGGTCATTGCGGCTGTACAATACATTGATGCGGCCAGTTTTCGAATACTGCGTGCATTTCTGTTGACCCTGCAAACTATCAGATGTTGTGAATATTGAAATTTCTCATGTAAGCTTTACAAGGATGGCGCACCGACTGGAGGATGTGAGCGAGAGGTAGCGGCTGAATAGATTCAGGCAATTTCCCCGACAAACGTGACGCTGCGAGGTGACCTTGTTGAAGTTTTTGAAGTCATGTGGGATGGGTAGGATAAATAGAGAAGGTCTTTTCTCGGACTTGGGGGAGTCCAAGACTTCAGGGCATATGTGTACGTTGATATGGGAAAGATTTAAAAGGGACATAAGGAACGTTTTCATACAGATGGAGATGCGTGCATGGAATAAGCTGTCAGAGAAAGTGTTCACGAGAGCTGGATGTACCTAGCTTGCCTATCGCCCCTCCCCCCGTTTATATTTTACAGCTCTTCTGTGATATAAAGGAATGATGATGGATGCAATGTCATTTGGCAGCCTGTCTGTCATTTCCTCAGTTTCATTTCCAACATGTCTGAGATTTCAGAGCACACATTAGTATCAGTGAGTATATGAGGCCACGAGTCCAGAGGTTCATCTGAGTGAACAAATCAATTCATTCAGGTTGTTGACTGAATGAGCTGGACATTCTCACAGTGCTTAGACACTTGAATATGTGAACTGCTCCAAAACATGTTTGAGAATTTTTGAATCTTATTCCGGTATAGAAACGGCGTACAGCATCCCAATGAAGCCTGTCAGAGGCTACTTTGCGATATATTTAGCAGAGAGTGTAGAGAAGCAATTCGATGTTCACTGTGATAGCAGTAAATGACGGATCTCCTTGACACTGAATAGGTCCGCCTTCACACAGAATGCAAATGCGGTACTACTTTTACAGAAATAGAGATGCACGGTAACTGCACTCTCAAACAGGATGGTCATCAATGCTGTACATATTGGCGGATGTTGAGGACCAGGGAGGAGACAAACTTCGAGCACTTAATCGAAATTCTATTTCTTTCACCACGACAGCAGATACGGGCGAGCAAGTTCAAAGTAGATCATGTTGTCCAGGGTTATTGACGTTAATGAAAAACAAAGAAAATCACTTGAAATTGCTGAGGAAATATTTACAAGGATGTTGATATGTTTGCAGGAGTTGGACTGTAGGTTGTGGCTGAATACGCTGCAACAAGTTTCCCTGGAACTTCGGGGCAGAGGAAAGTTCGTAACTGCACTCTGGAATAGGATGGCCATCGGTGCGGCAGACATCAGCACTTCTTCAGGACCAGATAGGACGGATATATATATGTGTGTATATATATATATATATATATATATATATATATATATATACACATATATATATTCACAGAGCAATTAATTGGAACTGTGTTCCGTTTCAACACGACAGCAGTTTCGAGGGGCAAAATTAAAAAAAAAAATGTTTGCTGATGGGAACTACAAGAAAGCCCCAAGATCGACAGACCTTAAATCTGTCGCAAGTAACAAGGGGACACCAATGTTTCTGCCTGAATCTGACACGGGCCGATTTTGCATAGAAGGCAAACTGATAAATCTCCTCTGCAGAAATAAAGCGGCATTGCCGACTTCACTCTGAAAAATAATGAATGCAGGTTTTGGAAACATGCTTGCATATGCAGGATGAAGAAAATGGGAAATCTGACAAAATCGCTCACAGCAATTTATTGAATTTGCATTCCCTCTCGCGCCAACAGTCGACATGTTCGGGAACATCGTGAGCAAGGTTTCCTGACAAGAACTGAAAGCAATAAGCTCAGCCACGTTAACACTCGTTTTGTCTCAACGGCTATTTGAAGCAGCGATCCATTCCGTGAGAGCTGAACATGATAATCACGACTCCATACAAACATTGTGGGGCCACAGCCTCGATCGAATTGTCCCCCAGCAGGGATGGCTTTGCTAAGGAGGGATTCGGAACGTCAATGCGGGACTGAAATGGAGCTCGGTCAAACACAGAAATGGTGTATTGTGGATGGAGCCGGATTCAGATCGTCGCTGTGAAAGAGATGGATCACGTGTTACAGTGAGAATACTGGAGAATGGGTTTGAGAACCACATGGTCGATTGGCAGAGCAAGGTACAGGGGCTGAAAGACCTAACCATGCAACGATATCTTACTGTCTGTGGCCTCTGCTATTTCGAGAGATAGAAACAGAGTTAATTGTTTGACTCAATGACCTCCACTCTTAACTTGGCAGTTTGACAGATGGCACAAGTCTGAAACAAATCTAGATACTGGGATAGTGGCAGGAGAGGAAATAATAAAAGAGAAGCTGAGGATGAAGGTGGAGGAGAAGACAGTTTCAAATAAAAGAGTGGGGTTCAGAAAGGCAGGTGGAGATGGACCTGGTGAAACAATAGCGTCACTGGCGTTGCAAAATTAACTCTGCTCTCATTCCCAGATGCTGCAGACCTTCTGAAAGTTTACAGGAATTTGTCTTTACGCCACAGAAGCAAAAGATGTGATCGTGGATCAGTCTCGCCTCTGGAAATGTTTGTCTTCCCGTTAGCCCAGATCACTTCTGTCCAGAACTGAAACCTCACAATTCTGCCGAACCCCCAACCCCACTACTGATTTCAAACTGTTCGTTGTGTAAACACACATCGGCACACAAGAAAATAATTTTCCGAGTGAATTGGGAAACTTTCAGGCAGAATTCTCTTCGGTTTCCATCAGAACCATCTGAATCATTTAGTTCTTGTTCAAATTCATTTGACATGGATCCTTCACTGACCCTAGAAAAATTTCATTTTCATTTCGTTCCTCTGAGCAGTTTGATTGTTGCATGGTTGGATTGGAACCTTCCGCGTTGAAAGGGACCTCATTCATGTATATTTGGCAGCAGCGACAAACTTGTCTCTGGCACTCCCAGTAAAGTGGAGACATTTTTCACTAAGAAATGGACTTGTGTACAAATGCAGTACGGAAGAGAAAGGTTGCGGTAGTAATGGGATTCAAACCCACAAAACCTGGATAAAGACTGAATCTTAATTCCAGTTCAATGTTTGGGAGAAGATTTGTAGCTCGAATGGACTGCACAAAACACTACATAGGACAAACAGGAAGACAGCTAACGTTCCACATCCATGAACGCCAACTAGCCACTAAACGACATGACCAGCTATCCTTAGTAGCCACACACTCAGATGACAAGCAACATGAGTTCGCTTGGGACAACACTACTATTTATAGGACAAGCCAAACAGAGAACAGCCAGGTTTTTCCTAGAGGCATGGCACTCATCCACAGATTCAATCAATCAGCACCTTGACCTGGACCCATTATACCGGCCACTGCAGCGGACAGCTGGAACAGACAACCGGACTATAAATGTCGGAGGAAACATCACAGAAGCGCCTCACAGGAGGCTCCCAAGCACTGAGGATGTCACCGAGACAGGGGACGAAACGTCTGCAACACAGATTCCCAGCTCAGCGAACAGAACCACAACAACTTAATTCTAGCGCTTTAGTCCACTCGGTCACGCTGCCAAACAAATCTAGTGCTCTACATTTTCCATGACTATTTAAGAGGGTGCTGCAAGGTATGTTGGTTTTGGACTGTAGCGTGAAACTGAACAAGCTGGAAGAATTTCACTGGAGCTTCAGGGCTGAGGAATGCCAAGGTGCATGTTTTTCACAAGGCAGACGAATTCAAAACTAGAGAGGGAAGGTTTAAAGTGAGCGTGGTAAGATTTAAGTGGGATCTGAGATACAATGTACTCACACAGCCAGTTTTGCGTGTGTGGAATGAATTGCCTGATGTAATGGCGGAATCTGACACTCTCACAACATTTCAAATGCATCTGGAACGGTATATAACAGACAAATGTTGGCAAATACGGCTAGATAAAAATCGGATATCAGTTCAGCAGGCAGACTTTGGATCAGAGGTCTGTTTCAGTGCTCGGCCTCTCTGAGACGCTCCAGTGATTCACACCTGTGTAATAGACCATTTCCAAAGATCATGGCACTCATTACTTGGTCAGCGCATTTGGCTAATTTTCTGGAAATACATGTTTCGAAACCACCCACGAATGAAATCTGACTCAACTTTCTATGCAACTGACATTTCTCCTTGATCCATTCCCGAGTTCTCCGTGAAAGAATTTGGCTGCCGAACAATGCCTCCCAAATGGTGTTAGCACCTCAATTCTGCAGCAAAACCAAAAACGGACAGCTTTTAACATGGTGCAGAAGCAAATTTTAAAAGGAGAACCAATTTTCAGGCACACTGAAGCATGAAGGCTGTTTGTGTGGCACTGCCAGTTGTCTGGGTCACGAACTGCTTCCACAAAAGGCAGCGAGGCAATTCAAAATGGTGCTTCCAAATATAGTGGAAACTTAGTGCATCTCCACTTCCTCAAAAGTGCTCAAGTGACTTAAAATAGAATCGGACAACAATGGAACGGAAGAAAGTGAAGATTATCAATGAGAGTCTCCATTAGATTCGGTCAACAATGCTCTATATCTTCCACCGGATCGTGAGGGCCAATGACCAGCCTCCTTAAAAAATAGCGGAAATGTGAAAAAAATGTGATTCAGGATTTCTGGTTTTGGTTCACACAGGTTAAGAAACGGCAGGAAGCGTCCAAATGAGTCATTTCAGATCCTACTTTGGGAAACATTTGACAGAGACCGTGCATCAGAACCCAGTGTTCGTTGTGACACCAGCAAATGAGAGCTCTCCTTGACACGAAACCAGGCCGCCTTCAAGTGGAAAGCAATTATGGTATGAATGTTGCAGAAATGATCAGTGCCCGGTAATGGCGCCGTTACACAGAACAGCCACCGATGGTGTACATTTCGATGCATAAACTGGAACTTGGAGGAGAGAACTTTAGTTGAGAGTGCGCTGCTGGAATAGCACAGCGGTTCGGGCAGCTTCCGAGCGCAGGTGAATCATTGATTCTGGCATAAACCCTCCATCATCTCCCATCCTCAATTTCTCCGTGGAGAATGAATAACAACAAACTTTCACACAGCAAATAATCTGAATTGTGCTCCTTTTCACCACGGCAACAGAAATGGTGGAAAAAATGCAGTTCCAGATTGACTGATGAAAACAACAGTTGAAACTTTATTGCTGGAACAGCACAGCAAGTCAGGCAGCATCCAGGGAACAGGAGATTCGACGTTTCGGACACAGGCCCTTCTTCAGGAATGAAGAAGGGCCTGTGCCCGAAACGTCGAATCTCCTGTTCCCTGGATGCTGCCTGACCTGCTGTGCTGTTCCAGCAATAAAGTTTCAACTTTGATCTCCAGCATCTGCAGACCTCACTTTCTCCTTGATGAAAACAACAAGCGCGAATGAGGTCGCGTGGACTGAGTTTAGAAACAGGAGAGGAGAGGTCACACTGCTTAGAATTTTTATATGCCTCCACAGTGTTCCGGAGAGGTGGAAGAAAGGATTGGCAAAATAATTCTGGGTAGGACTCAAAGGAAAAAGGTGGACATTATGGGGGATTTTAACTTCCCCAAAATTGACTGGAAATGTTGTAGCTTTAGTACGTCGGTCGGAACAGTTTTTATTCAATGTATACAGGTGGTATTCTTGACACAGTATGTCGAAATGCCGACAAGTGGCGAGGCCACACTGGATCTGGTTCTTGGAAATGAATCAGGCCAGGTGTTTGATTTAGTTGCTGGTGAGCACTTTGGAGAGAGTGACCATAATGCAGTAACGTTTAGATGAGCGATGGAAAGGGATAGGTACATGCCACTGGTCAAGATTAATCGACGGGGTAAGGGCAATTATAATGTGATAAATCAAGAATTATGAAGCATAGAACAGGGTAGCAAAATGCAGGGAATGCAGACAATGGAAATGCGGAGATGGTTTAAGGAACAGATATTGTGTGTCCTTGACAAAAATGTCCCTGTCAGGCAGAAAGGAAGTGATAATATAAGGGAACTATGGTTTACTAGAGAAATTGCATCTGGTGTAAAGCAGAAGAAAGAGGCTAATGTGTTGTTGAGGCAACATGGTTCAGATGAGGCGATGACGAGTTACAGATCAGCGAGGAAGGATTTAAATATATAATTAAGTAGAGTAAAGAGAGGATACGAGCATTCTTTAGCAAAT
Source organism: Chiloscyllium plagiosum (assembly GCF_037043375.1). Lineage (NCBI taxonomy): Eukaryota > Metazoa > Chordata > Chondrichthyes > Orectolobiformes > Hemiscylliidae > Chiloscyllium > Chiloscyllium plagiosum. The sequence goes on from NW_028270152.1 coordinate 114,355,620, forward strand.
AGAATAAAGGAGAACCCTAAAGCTTTCTATAGGTATGACAGTGAAAATACGATGAAGAGGTTAGTAAAGGCAAAAGTGGCAAATTGTGTGTGGACATTATGGAGGTTGGAGATGTGCTGAACAAACAGCTCTCATCGGTTTTCATTCAGGAAAAGGAGACTATTGTAGAGGAGAAGATTGAGGTATAAGATATTAGACTAGAAGGGATAAAGGTTAGTTATGAACTGGTGTTATCAGACTTGAAGGAGTGAAAGTACACAAGTCCCCTGGCCCGGATGGAATTTTTTCGAGGATTCTCTGTGAAGGTCGGTCAGATATAGCAGAGCCTTCCGCATTGATATTTGAGTCGTCATTGTCTACAGGTTTAGTACCAGCAGACTGGAGGATTGCAAATGCTGTGCCGTTATTCAGGAAAGGCTGTAGGGATGATCCAGGTCGTGATAGACCAATTAGCCCTGCATCTATTCAAGGAAAGGTTTTGGAAATGATTATAAGACATAAGATTTATATTCATCTGGCAAGCAACAATTTAATTTTGATAGTAAACATGGTTTCGTCGATGGTAGGCCATGTCTTCCAAACCTCATTGAGTTTTTTGAGAATGTAAGCAAGCATGTAGATGATGGTAGGGCTGTTGATGTAGTATACATGGACTTCAGTAAAACCTTTAGTAAGATTCCACATGGTAGGATGTTGGCTAAAATACAGAGGCATGGAATTGAGGGCGAAATAGCAGTTTGGATTAGAAACTGGCTTTCTGAAAGAAGGCAGCGAGTGGTGGTTGATGGAGTTCAATGCAGCTAAATGTGTGGTGATGCGCTTTAGGAAGAATAACAGGAAGGCAGATACTGCGTAAATAGAAAGATTCTTGGTAGTGTGGATGTGCAGAAGGATCTTGGAGTCCACGTACATAGATCCATGAAATCTTCCAATCAGGTTGATAGTGCTGGTAATAAGGCATATGGTGTGTTAGGTATCATTCGTAGAGGGATTGAGTTCTGGAGCCGTAATATCATGCTTCAACTATACAAAACGCTCGTGCGGCCACAATTGGAATATTGTGTACAGTTCTGGTCGCCATATTTCTGGAAGAATGAGGACGCATTGGAAAAGGTGCAGAGAAGATTTACCAGGATGTTGCCCGGTCTGGAGGGAAGGTCTTAAGAGGAAGGTTGAGAAATTAGCGTCTGTTCTCATTGGAAAGAAGAAGGCTAATGGGGGATTTGATAGAGACATACAAGATGATCAGAGGATTATATAGGGTAGACAGTGAAAGACTTTTTCCCCCGGGTAGATGACGTCATCTTATACAAAGGGGCATAATTACAAATTGATGGGTGATAGATTTGAGACAGATGTCAGAAGCAGATTATTAACGCAGAGACTGATAATGGCGTGGAATGCCTGACCTGCCAATGCAGTCAACTCAGCCAAATGAGGGAAATTTAAACCACCCTTGGTTAAGCACATGGATGATAATGGGATATTGTAGCGGAACGATCTGAGACTAGTTTACTGGTCGGTGTCTTGCTCTATGTTCTATGTTCTATGTTCTATGACTGCTCGGTTCACATCAATCCAGAATAGAACCGCCTGAAGAATGTTTCTGCCAGGTTTTGAAGCAGGGATTAGATTACTTATAGTGTGGAAACAAGTCCTTCCGCCCAACAAGTCCACACCCACCCGCCGAAGTGCAACCCACCCAGACCCATTCCCCTACACTTATCCCTTCACTTAACACTACGGGCAATTTAACTTGGCCAATTCACCTAACCTGCACATTTTTGGACTGTGGGAGGAAACCGGAGCATGCGGAGGAAACACACGCGACACGGGGAGAACATGCAAACACCATAGAGAGAGTCGCCTGAGGCAGGAATTGAACCCGGGTCTCTGGCGCTGTGAGGCAGCAGTGCTAACCACGGATGTTTTGTGTGATGTGAACGTCGGCTGGGACAAATTTCTCTGGGCTACCGGGACTCAGTGAAATTTGTAACTTTAGTCTTAAACAGGATGGCCGCAGTATGGCAGACTTCGGCATATATTCCGGACCAATGTGGTCGAGAAATGGCACAGTGGTTAGCATTGCTGCCTCACAGCGCCAGAGACCCGGGCTCAATTCCCACCTCAGGCGACTGACTGTGTGGAGTTTGCACGTTCACCCCGTGTCTGCGTGGGTTTCCTCCGGGTGCTCCGGTTTCCTCCCACAGTCCAAAGATGTGCAGGTCAGGTGAATTGGCCATGCTAAATTGCCCGTATGTTAGGTAAGGGGTAAATGTAGGGGTATGGGTGGGTTGCGCTTCGGCGGGTCGGTGTGGACTTGTTGGGCCGAAGGGCCTGTTTCCACACTCTAATGTAATATCACGCAGCAGTTATTTGGAAATGTACTCTTTTTCACCACTAGAGTAGTGATTGGCGAGTAATTTCAAAACGAGGTTTGCTGAAGACACTGCAATAAATCCCCATCCACCACATTTCAGAAACATTGTTGCCCGTAAAGAGGGAGAAACAATGTTTCTGCTCAGCTCTGAAGCGGGCCACTTTTGCACTAACTGATACTTCTTCTCAACAGAAAGTATCAGGATCGGCTGACTGCACTCTTAAAACTGGTTAACATCTGTTTTGGAAACATTCACGCCTATTCAGAACAACGAAGAAAACATCAAAATAAATCGTACACAGAAATTAATTAGACTTATATTCACTTTCAGCACAACAGCAGGAATAGGCATAAGGTTTACTGACAAGATCAGTAAGCAATAAGGTATATTTTGTATACCCGCAAAGGCTCACAAGATCATTTTCTGTGTGAACTGGGAAACGGTCATAGAATTTTCTCCAACGTTTCCATCAAAACCTTTCGATTCAGTTAATTTTGGTTCAGCACCATTTGACATTCAGCCGTCATGGACTGCCTCCCCAGCAACTGGTCATTTTTGTGAGACGACTCTGAACATTTTGATTGGTGCAGAACGCACATCTTTCAAAGTGACATCACGTATTGCATATTCGCCCACACTGATAAACATGTCTCTACTACTTCCAGTGAAATGAAGACAAATTACCCTCAGAAGTTGACATGTGAACAAAAGCAAGACGCAAGCGTAACTTTGAAATGGAGTTCGGTGATACAGTCATGAAATGAAAGTGATCAGTGTGGGGACCAAACCCCTGGCTCTGAAGATAAGAATCACATGCTCTACCGACTGAGCTAACTGGTTGGCCAAGGAGCTCCTTATTTCATACTGAGAATGACTCATCTGCAACCTCAGTTTGCAAGGAGACAGTTCATTTGTCCCAATCACAAATAACATCATTTAAACCTTCCAATTCACAGCTGTTATTCCTTCAGGACATTGCAATCTATTTTCGCGCATTTTCCAAGATTTCAAATTCTATTTCACTATTTTAATATTTTTACTTTACCTATTACGCGGCCGATCTGACAGACAGTGAATCAATTAGGCAATAACTTCACTTAACCCAGTCATTTCTGTTAAAGACTATAGGGAATCCCATCTGTCTGACGAGATACAACCTGCACCATCAACATTTTATTTGTTCTGCCTGCTCACAACTTTTAACAGTCCTCTCTTTCGAGACAGAAGTTTTGTTTAAAAAACGCTCCAAGAACAGGATTAAACCTCCACAGCCGTTACCAAATTAAACAGAAATGTTTTGACCCTTTCGCACTATCAGAGCCGGTCCTGAGCAAGGCGTTTCTGTAACTTGTGCCACAAGGCTGGGCTGGAAGCCACCGTTTGAAGCTGCAATTGACGTATTCTACAGGTATTGTAGAATGGGACTGCATCCTGCTGCGTATCCCTGTCTCCCTGTGTGTGGATTCGGGGTGAAACATGGATAGGTCCTCGTGGGTGGAGTGTCGTTACATGGTCGGTCTCTTTGCATGATCTGAAATATTACAGGCTGTGTCTGGGCTAGGACAACCAATATTTCAGACAAATGCGCTGATCAATTGAGACAAAAAAGCGAGAACCAGCAGTGAACATGTAAATAGATATAAAGCAGGATTGGTTGATAAGGTGGTTGCATGTGCAAGAAATTCTCTGCTGGATGTGAAGTGTGTGTACTTCAACGCGAGGAGCATCCGAAATATCGTGGGTGAACTGGCAGCGTGGGTTGGTACCTGGGACTTCGATGTTGTGGCCATTACGGAGACAGGGATAGAGCAGGGACAGGAATGGCTGCTGCAGGTTCCGGAATCCCTGTTTCCTTAAGAACAGAGAAGATGGTCAAAGAGGGGGAGCTGTGGCATTGTTGATCAGGGACAATATTGCAGTTGTAGAAAGGATGCTTGGGGACTCCATACTGAGGTAGTATGGGCTGAGGTTAGAAACAGGAAAGGAGAAGTCACCATGCTGGGAATTTTCTATAGGCCTCCGAATAATCCCAGAGGAAAGGGTAGCAAACATGACTCGTGATAGGAGTGAGACAGGCAGGGTAGTTGTCATGGGGGACTTCAACTATCCAAATATTGACTGGGATCATTACAGTACGAGTAATATAGATGGGTCAGTTTTTGTCCAGTGCGTGCAGGAGGGATTCCTGACACAGTATGTAGACAGGCCTACAAGGCGCGAAGACACTTTAGATTTAGTACTGGACAACGAGCCTGGCCAGGTGTTAGATTTGGAAGAAGGTGAGCGCTTTGGAGACAGCGATCACAATTCTGTCAAGGTTACTTTATTGATGGAAAGGGGTAGGTGTACTCCACCGAGCAAGAGTTACAGCTGGGGGAAGGGAAATTACGATGCAATTAGGAAAGATTTAGGAAGCGTAGAATGGTTAAGGAAACTGCAGGGGATGCGCACATTAAAAATGTGGAACTTATTCATGGAAAAGCTCCTTTGTGTCCTAGATAAGTAAGTACCTGCCAGGCAGGGAAGAAGATATAGAACGCGTGAGCAGTGGTTTACTAAGGATGTGGAATCCCTGGTCAAGACGAAGAAGAAGGCTTGCATTAGGACAAAATGTGAAAACACAGTTAGGGCGCTTGAGGGTTGCAAGGAAGTCAGGAAAGACCTAAAGAGAAAGCCAGAAGAGCCAGGAGGAGACAGGAAAAGTTTTGGCAGATAGGATCAGGGTTAACCCTAATGCTTTCCAAAGGTATGTCAGGAATAACAGAATGACGAGAGTTAAATTAGGACCAATCAAGGATAATAGTGGGAAGTTGTGTGCGGAGTCAGAAGAGATAGCAGAATCACTAAGTAAATATTTTTCGACAGTGTTCACTATAGAAAATGAAAATGTTGGCGAGGAAGATACAGAGATGCTTGCATCTAGACTAGAAGACATTGAGGTTCACAAGGAAGAGGTATTAGAAATACTGCAGAGTGTGAAACTAGACAAGTCCCCTGGGCCGAATGGGTTCTATCCTAGGATCCTCTGGGAATCAAGGGAAGAGATCTTCATATCATCATTGTCGACAGGAATAGTGCCTGAGAACTGGAGGATAGCAAATGTGGTTCCCTTGTTCAAAAGAGCTAGTAGAGACAACCCTGGTAATTACAGACCAGTGACCAAACTGATAGATGAGAGTAAACCAGTTGATGTGTTGTACATGGATTTCAGCAAGGCGTTCGATAAGGTTCCCCACTGTCGGCTATTATACAAAATGCGGAGGGATGGGATTGTGAATCAGGAATTGCCTTGCTGAAAGAAAACAGAGGGTTGTAGTTGATGGTACATGTTCACCTTGGTGTTGAGTTACGAGTGGCGTTCCGCAAGGATCGATGTTGTGTCCACTGCTGTTCGTTATTTTTTATAAATGACCTGGATGAGGGCTTAGAAGGGTGGGTTAGTAAATTTGCGGACGACACTAAGGTCGGTGGAGTTCTGGATAGTGACGAAGGATGTAGTAGGTTGCAGAGACATAGATAGGATGCAGAGCTGGGCTGAGATGTGGCAAATGAAGTTTAATGTGGACAAGTGTGTAGTGATACACTTTGGCTGGAGTAATCAGAATGTAAAGTACTGGGCACATGGTAAGATTCTTGGAAGTGCAGATCAACAGAGAGATCTCGGTGTCCATGTACACAGATCACTGAAAGTTACCACCAGATTGACAGGGTTGTTAAGAACGCAGAGAGTGTTTTGACCTTTATAAATGGAGTGATTGAGTTTCGGAACCAGGAGGCTATGCTGCAGCTGTACGAAGCTCTGGTACGGCCACACTTGGAGTATTGTGTACAGTTCTGGTCACCGCATTATAAGAAAGATTTGGAAGCTTTAGAAAGGGTGCAGAGAAGATTTACAAGGATGTTGCCTGGAATGGAAGGAATATCCTCCGAGGAAAGGCTGAGGGCCTTGAGGCTGTTCTCGTTAGAGAGAAGAAGGTTGAGAGGTGACTTAATAGAGATAATCAGTGGGTTAGACAGGATGGATAGGGAGAGCCTTTTTCCAAGTATGGGAACGGCCAACACGAGGGGACAACACATTAAAGTGAGGGGAGATAGGTATAAGACAGATATCAGAGATAGTTTCTTCACTCAGCAAGTAGTAAGGGCAAGGAATGCTTTGCCTGAAGAGGTAGTAGATACGCCAATTTTAATTGCATTTAAGTCGTCATTGGACAGGCATATGGACGTACATGGAATAGTGTAGGTAGGATGGGTTCCAGATTAGTATGGCAGGGCGGCGCAACATCGAGGACCGAAGGACCTGTACTGCGCTGTTATGTACTATGATCCTTTGGGACGGGAGAGAGAGGTTAGGCGGTTGTTGTTACTGTGAAGGGTTTTCGCCTCTTGCGCTGGCAAGGGAAGACCAGCTTTAAGCCTTCTATTCTCCAAGGAGAACTGCCCCAACTTTCCAATCTACCTTCACAGCTGACAGTGTAAATACTCTGCTCCATTTACATTACCCTGTTCAGCGCTCTCTAAAATCACTTACTTTCACCACTTCCTGAAGTTTCACGAGCAGAATTGAGCAATAATGCCGCTGGTGGTTTCATTCGGAGTCGGATTGACGAAGTGATCCGGCAGAAATACGTTTTCACTTTTAAAACGTGCTTCGCTTTGTCGTGTTTGCTGCAACATTAGCTCTTCCCACCCCGACTTCAGGCCGTCCGACATAATTTATAGGAACTAGTTTTTGAGAAAATCCATTGATCATTTTTGCGTAAGTGGAGAAAGGACATATGGTTCCGTCCTGAATTTGAACCACATATCTAAATCACTGAAAGCCCAAAAGGACAACAAAACGATATTCAAGGAGCAGTGCGATACAGACTGGTCGTGTTATACACTGTGCCAGCGGCTGACTCCGTCCCTGGTTGAAATTCATTCCTCATCGCTCCTGAAATTTAGAGCAGCAAAGTGTTTCCATAGTATCTGCTTCCCATTCTGTCTAACTGCTCACCGACGTTGCTCTTTGTCCCGCATTAAGGAACCAGACTGTCTCCACTGGCGGACAATGAAACCATTTTGTTTGTACTTGCAAGCTGTGCTGGGACAGGGCACAGCCCGTTCGCTTTTCTGCCCAGTGTCAATCACGGTGGGTGGAATCAGTTACACGGTAGTAAACGAGCAACTTTGATTGTGGATTTTTCCGAATCTCTTTTTATCCGAGAAATAGAAAGATGTAGAACTTTGCAGGTTCTTACTCCAGGTAAATGAATATGAGTTATCTTGCTTCCAGCTTGTTTGGTGTTCAGAGTTCGGCTTTATAGATAAATCCTGCAGAAAGTCTCATGCAACACGGGCGTCTGTTTCTTTCGTGCGATCGAGTAAGCAGTTAACATCTGTGCCCAAATTTTCCCAGATGTAGCGAACCGAAGAGAAACGCTTCCTGACTGACAGTTATCTGCACAATCCAACGCTGCAGTGAGTGGTAAAAATGAGCTATTGCTTCTCCCTCTGCCCAGGGACAGGCAGATGGATGGCATAATCACGTGGTGTCATTCCCACGCAGACTGAAGCCATAAGGTCATCCAGTCCACGACGACTCTCTGTCACTTGTACCTCTCTGAGTTGGTTCTCAAACGGTGATACATGTCCAAACACTGAGAAAATGTATCTGCGTGGTAATACTGTCTTCCAAATGCTGATGATCATGCCATTCATGTCGGAGCCAGTCATGAATAACGCTCCTGATTACGCGTCGGGATAGTGAAGCTTCGAATCCTAACTGGCTCGAAAACAATGTCGGCTTTTTTGCACTTACAAACCAATCGTACTATTTCTTCTGACGTCGAACTGACGTTGAATTTCCTGACCTTCAGGAACCTTCAAACAATGTCCGTGATAACATCAGAAACAATGTCCTCACATGATCACAGGAGGGGATCTCAAATTGTCCCACACGCGCTTCATGGGCACCTTCCTATCTCCATTACTCACTCACCCAATCACTGCGATTCGTGGGAATGCAAGGAAACAACATGAACAGACAAGTCGCAGCTGCGAGAATCTTTCGAAACTCTTTCTGAAGTGGAATCAAAGAAGAAGGAAGGTTGGACTGTTCGACTGAGCAGGGATGATCGAGGCACCATCCGCTTCTTTAACAGGATAGAACATTATCTCTTTTTTTTCTTCTTGGGCAGAAATCGATTCGAGGCATTGAAAGTCCTCCCGTCACAAATGCTCTATTTTCAACCGTGGGTTACTGCTGTTTAAGAAAAACAACACCTTTTATTTTCTGACCGGGCATTGAACCCGGGCCACAGCGGTGAAAGCGCTGCATCTGAACCACTAGACCACCAAGGAAGCCGACAGCAAGCTACTGTGCATGTTGCCTGATAGCCCTTAAAACATCTTCTAAGAGCTCTTGTTAGAAACAACCGCTTGATTTTCCTCATACCATTTTTCATTCTTTGGCTTTGTCATCACAAAATCACTCCTGAATGCCTCTGAAGGTTATGTGGGCTTCTGTTACTCCGACTCTGACAGACAGTGGGCTCCAGCTTCAAACACCTGCTGGCTGATTAGGTTTTATTGCGTAAATCTTCCACTCTATCTGCCTTTAAACTTAAATCTGTACTCCGCGGTGATCGATCAAGATCGTTTCGTCTACCCGATCCATATCCTTCATTATTTTGTATTTCAATCACGTCTTTTCAAAATCTCCTCTACTGTAAGAAACATAAAACCAGTCTGTCCAATATTTCTCCACAAATGAAACTCTTCAACAAACCAATATCCTGTTAAATCTCTTCGGCACCGTTTCCAGTGCTATGATATCCCTGCTGTAATTTGATTTGCAGAACTGCACACAATACTCTGGCTCTAACAGAATGAACAAATGAAATAAATGACGCAGAAAGCCACACAAACTGTCCTTTTCCAATAAATTCCCATTTGCTAAATACTGCGCTCTGTCCTTTTCCTGAGCATGATACTCCAATAATGTCTGGTCTATGTCAGTAAAATCTGCTGTATTTGGATTAATCTCACAGCCAAGCATCTTAATCGATGGACTGTTTGGAAGTTCCCGACGGTGGGATTTGGGCGCATTCACCCAGCAACAGTGAACGCTACAGCGCAGACTGAATGCTGTTAATGTGAGTTTTAGATTGTACAATGTCTCAGTGAAATTGGAGGAGTGATGCAAAGGTGGAAGGGAGAGAAATCTCCGAGAAAGTTTTCGTTTGAATCCTATTGCATGAAACGCTGTGATGTGTGAAAACGGGTAATTCAAGGCAAAAAATCATCACCTCGAAGAGTATTTTCATGTAAAATATGACTGATTCATACCCGCGTTTGCTACGCAAATATTACTTAGCATAAAATGGAAAGATGCCCATTGCTATGACTTAGATTGGAACAGAACTTGCGGCAGTCACAACACAAAGGAAGACGCGAAAAGCAATGACGGTCGTATTAGAGGATGTTTCGGGTACAAACCCACACGCACAACACAGTTGCCAAACAGTTACTGAGATGTGGTTGTTCAGAGAGGGCTGAATCTTTATATTAGAGTTTGCTGAAGGCTGATATCGATAGATTTCAACAAAACATCAAAGGGTTAGGGGTACTGCAGGGTATTGTTGAAACGTATTCCCAATAACAATATAGCTTCACATTGGTTATTTCACCAATTTGCTCACAAAAGCAACGAACCACTGCTGCTATATATAATATAATTCCAGTTCACAAGCCCAGAATCCGGGAAGCTGGGTAGTTTAGCCCGGAAGGCTCAATTGGAAATGAGGTTGGGAAATGCAGGCATGTGGCTCCAGTGATACAATAGATGTGCGCAAAATTCATCTAAGACGGTTCAGATGGGCGCAAAATGTCGCGGCTGGCTCCAACCTGAACTGGAGTAGCTTCTGTTGACATGAAGCAACGGGTAGTATTGGATATTAGTTTGGAAACTCCAAAATCAACTGTACCAGTTACATTGACATGGAGAAGGGTGTATTGGACATCAGGATGGAAGCTCCTACCTCACCCAAAGCAGCTTCTATTGATACGGAGAAGGGTGCACTTGGACATCAGGCTGAGGGAAAGATTTTAATGTGAGGTGAAATAATTTCTGGCAGGACACATTTTCGTGGATTGAGGGAATATCTGCCTGAGGGAAATGTCTCGGTTATAAAGAATAATCCTGCAAAGGTTCAAATCTTTCAGGAGCTCAGTGGTTCTCACTGCAGTCTCAGAGTGCGAGGATCTGGGATCGATTCTAGCCTCGGCTGACCGTCCGTGTGGAGATTGCACGTTCTCATTCTGCTTGCATGGGTTTCCTCCTGGTTCTCTGGTTTCCTTCTCCAATCCATAAATTATCAGATGGTTTGGCCTTGCTGAATTGCCCAGAGATTTAGGCGCATTAGTCAGAGGGAAATGTGCCTGGTGGTTTACCCTTTGGAAGTTCGATGTGCACGTGTTGAGCCAAATGTCCTGTTTCCAAACTATGAAGAATCTATTCGGTGTAAAGTGGAATGGAGACAATGTTTTCTCTCTTTATTAAATTTCTGGAAGGGATGTTTAGTCTCTTTCGTATTTTTTAGTTTCCTACGATTTCGTTCTGTTGGTTAAAGTAATGAACACAACAAAAATTAACAGAATTATCCAATGCTGTGATTCAGCTCGGGATTTCTTCGCGATGTTGGGGAAAATGCAGGAAATGGAAATGAGTGTTTTTCAGATTAGTAATGTTCCCACTCAATGGCTGAGCAGACAACGGGTGAATGGAAGCTTCATGTGTAGCGACAAGTTATCTTTGCAAATCTTGCCAATTCACATCGTGGGTGCTATTGTAGTGAAGCAGCAAAATTGATTATCTTGACAGGTCGTTCAACTTGTGGACTTGGCTGCTATTGTGCATGTCCATGTGAACATCACAACTCTACGGCATGCAACGACAAAGCACCCACGAGGACAGTGATGCAATGGATATTGTGTCTGATTCCGGATTAGGAAATTGTAGGTATGATTCGTAAATGGGGCGACAGCAAGACTGGCAAGCTTCACACACGAAAAGTTGTTCTGAAGCGAGGAGGAGGTTTGAATTCCTAATATGCAGGAGTGGGAATCTCTTCAGTAGATGACTCCGAAAACAACGCAGTCATTTTCCTCCCTCCATCATCGAAGTGCCATGTTGATGTGGGTGCATATTTAGACAGTGATGGATTTGCAAGTACACTGATTGCTGGAGAATTTACAAAGTAACATTTGTTTTAGAATAAACAAAACTCACTGAGTTGGTAAGAGATAAAAACGCAAAATCGAATTCTGCAATTCACTTAAAGTATACCTAGAAACATATCAAACTCAAATCCAAATTGTATAGAGTTATATAGAAAATCTTAAAAGCAAATGACACAATCTGTCGCATTGGGCATAAAACCCTGAGCCAAAATTGAACGGTTAGGAGGAGAACTACCAAGAACAGCATAGAAATACATCGCTTGAAAAATTCCTCTTTTAAAAGGTACCTTTTCGACCGGTAACCTAGGACGAAGAAATTCCTAAGAAGAAGATAAAAAGATGCAGGATTATCCAAATAGAAGCAGGAAAGCTGCCTGCTTTCGTGATAAGAAGGTTGGTTTTGTAAATGTTAATTGGAACTTTCATCAGACGAGCAATATAGAAGTGAAGGTAAAAGATAGGCTTCAGGAAGAATTTGTAAATCGTGGTTAATTAATTATTCTATTACACTTTGAGAAATAAAGTTGTTAATTTTAATATTAAATAGTTCTTGACTACTCGGATTTTTAACGGATGACTGCAAGGGATAAATCTATTCATTGTAGCTGGTTTTAAATTAAGCAGGAGTATTTACCCGCGCTAAAAGAGAAGAGGAAGATGAAATGGTCCGACAAGCAACTTGTGGGCACCTTACCTTTACCAAACCCAAATATCCAATTGCTGCGGCTTACGGAAATATGAAGGAAACAAAAAATAAGACCTGTCTTAGCTTTCAAAATCTTCAGACATTCATTTGAAGCGGAAACAGAGGATAATGAATAGTGAAGTGTCCGGTTGAGGAGGGACTATCGAGGCACCTTCACCTCCTTGAAGAACCTTGGAAATTGACTATGATGTTCTTGGCGACATTAGTTGATTCGGGACATTGAAACAACTCCTGTCACAGATGCTCGACATTCGTTTTTGTCTGTGTCAGGAACGAAAAAGCCGTCATTGCCCGATGGGGAAATCGAAACTGGGACGCCGAACTGAAGACACGGAATCTTAAGTCTTAGACCACCAGTGATGAATATCGGAGTGCGATGCCCGGGTTGGTCGACAGCCTTCAAGCTTCTTAAAACAATCCTTATCGCATTTTCCATCACCTGGCCTGTATGCCTGAGCATCACAAATTCACATCTGAATACTTCTGAAGGTTATGTGTGTTTCTGCCTCTGCGTTCCATTCCAGTGATTTCCCAATTCAACCGCCCTCTGTTTAGTAATGTTTTTGTCTGTCTATTGCATGTCAGGAACAAAGAAGCCTGTGTTTTCGGAGCGGGAAAGGAACTCAGGCTGCTGTGCCACCGGGGATGACTGCTGCGATCCTTGCATCGTTTCTTACTTACACAGTTTTTGGCTTTTGTTATTCAGTGGAGATTCCTGTCACTCTGTCGGTTATACTGACTGAACTCTCTCATCATGTGAAATAGGTACATTTGTTACGTCAGCTGCTTCCTGTCCTTCTGAATGATCTTCCACAATTTCTTGTGAAGACAAGCAGGAACGGGGTACTTCAAGAGAATTTTGAGTTTACAAGACCAGTGTTCTAACCACTGAGCTGCAGAACCAGTGCATTACCATGTGAGAGAGATGATCTCATGCGTGATAAACTGCAAGGTAATACATGGATCAATAGCATATGTGTCATAGATCAAGCAAATGTAACGAAACCAAGACAGTGTCGAAGGAATCGAACGAAAAACGGGAGAATACAATGCTAATTTAGATAGTATACAAGATGATATTCCCGGATAATCCATTCTTTCGTATTCAGTCCTTTCACTGCTACGGTCTATTAATAGTTAGCATTTATAATGATCAATAGCAAATAACTCCTGATCTTTCGAATACGAATTATGCTGTGGACCCATCAGGATCACCTTCCTGCATGTGACAGTCCGACAACAGTAATGTCAGCTGCTATTGCCACGTGCACTCGGCTTAAAACATGAACAGATGGGATGGCAGAACAAGGGATAGTCAGTGGTCGGTTGTGAGAGGTGAGTGTGGACCTTGTGGAGCCAAGCTCAGTGTGGATGCTGAAGACTGGTTATCCTGCTTACCCTGTTACACTGATCACACGGATCAATTACCCAAAATGGCTGCACTTTGTTTCACGTTAGTGTACATCTCACCTCGGTTTAACTTGGCAAAATTTAACGAAATCAGTTTTGCAGATTCATATTTTTACACAATTAATTTTAGAGGCAGAAAGAGAACATTCAGCCCAAGTCTGTTCCGCGATTTAGCGAACTCATATCGGAACTGATAATACTGAAATGCACATTCATGCATTTCTTCATAACCCTTCATAACTTTACTGAGTAAATATGTGTCGCTCTCAGCCTTGAATATACGTTATGAGCCAAACCCTACAGCCCATGCTGTACAGAATTCCACGGAAAGTGAGGATGGTACAGTAATCGGGTGTCCATCTGCCAGATTAGAAAGAACAGGGAGTCCCACTCCAGTAGGTGGAGGAACGAGAGGACATGGGACAGACAATGCAACAGGTTAAGATAAGCAAGGTAAGGCGTGGAAGTGCGTTCAGAGTCACACTATTATTCGGTGCTTCTCACATTCCAGACACTTAATCTGTATAATTTACATCATTTCGCTCGCAACAGACCAACCTGTTCCTCACGATTGCATAAACACTGCATCCTCCACACTTCACATCACACTTGACATCATACTTCACATGTGATGAAGCGTCAACTGGACTAAACACATGAACTTGCTTTCTCTCCGTGTATGCTGGCTAACCCATTGTGATTTCCAGCATTTATTGTTTTCAATACGGACTGCAGCATCTGCAGGAATTTTCTCCTGAATTCTTTCTCATCTCTGTCTGAAATGTGCAACCACCATTCTGATTTAAACACTCTAGTAGTAGGCTGCCCTACAAGTGAACCAACGTTTCTGCATTCAAGAAGTTAAATCTTTAACAAACTTGGATGTTTCAATAAAAAGATTGTTTTGTTTGTTGTAGTACTGTGTATGTGCAGGGCAAGGCAATGGATTTCCACCATTGGCGTTCATCTCTGTTGTGAAACTCTCACTGACTCCGGCAGAACGTTCCATTTACTGTCTTTAATTACAGGAATTCATGTTTGTTTTTCAGATTTTGTACAGGAACAATTGATTCTCATTCGCTAACTCGGAATTAAACCTGAAAATAGCAGTGAGAGTGCTGATTCCTAACAACTGGAGTACCAGTGAAGGGTCGTGCAATGCTTGCACCTTCTTGACACTGTTATTGTCTTCTTGTTCAAATGCAAATTGATGACGAATCACTGAGTTTTATGAGCAATCGGACAATGTCTTTGGCGCATTATATCAGTGCCAGTCATCTAAAACCACACTTCTGAACACAGATGTCAGCACTTGGCCTTGTGTGTTCTAACGTTGTATTGCTCATCGAAACCTACTGGAATAGGTTTTCCATGACTTGAGGGATTCCATGGGACGAACAGAATTCACTTAATCACTGACAGGAAACGTTGCTGTTTGTTGGAACATGAACGCTAAATTTTCCTCCTTGAAGATATTTCTGAAAATCAAACTCTTTCTCGGAGCTTTTTTCCATTTTTCCTAATGATGCCATCAGTTTTGGATTAAATTCGCCAGGCTACTACGAATGACTCGCCGTTGCATTCCCTCTGCTCATCCGTCGTATACTGTCCCTCAAAGTAAACAACCAGCAGTTGTCTGTCTCTCATCAAAGTCCAGAAATAAAATGGTGACTTTATCGTTAAATGTGAGGCTCACGGTCAGAATTTGTGATATTATAGCCCTATTACATGCATTATATAGGTCAATTATGCTCGTCGTCGATAAATAGAATAATTCGTTGTATTTATAATAACAATAAATTGAGTTTCTACAATGGTGGCTCATAACCCAGCACAGCGATTCAATGATTAGCACCAAATAAAAATCAAATAAAGAGCCAATGCGGCAAATTGGAAATAAAACCACAAGATGTGGTAAAGATACAGCAGGTCTGTAAGTATTTATAAAGAGAAATCAGCGTCAATGTTTCCGTTTCGCTGAACCATGGAAGCAACATGTTGACTCAGAGTTTTCTTCACAGATGCAACCAGACCTGCTGAGCAATCGACGGAGTTCATCTTCTAGTGCTGTGCTCTGTTATGTGTGAAAGCATTACATGGCGCTTTGGCTGATGTGATGCATCTAATGTGAATCTGAATCAATATCCATCTATTGCTCCGTTTCATCTCTGCTGTCCTTGATCAACTCTCTGTCAAGATCTTTCTTCCATTATATCCGAGAATGCGTTCAACTGTCTTAGATATTTTATTATTCAATCCATTGACTCTAAAGATTAGTATTTTTTTTTACAGCTGAACGTAGTAGCCATAATGTCAGTAGTTATTCACCAAGGAATGCAGAAGGGCCTGCGATTTGTGTCCAAATCAATAAAAATTAAATGACATTGTTATGATTCTAGAATACAAATTTCCGCACCAATCAAATTATGAGATAATAGGGAGTTTACAAAATATTATCTGGCCAAATATGTAGTTTTCAAAGCATATTTTACAGTGAAAATCTGAGGTTGAGACAGAGGGAAGGTTAGTGAACATGTGTCACAATTCATGGCCTTCATAGCCGAAGGTTTAAGGCACGAAATGTGTAACAGTTAAAACCGAGAATTCTCAGGAAGTTAGAATTACATGTAACGCAGATAAATGAAAGAGCATTTGTAAAAAGAAATCAATATCGGAATGTGCGAATCGCTGGTTGTGTTAGCGATTATTGGTCTGGCCTCATTGCACTTGAGAGGGCTGGAAGCCCGAGGATATTACAGGTCTGGGTCGAGAGCAAATGACTAAGAGATTTGAATAGAAGGAAGTGAAGTTAAAATGCATCTGCCCAAATACGAGTTGGTGGGTAAACCGGAAGTGATGTGAATCCTGACAGAGGAGCAGAGTTTTGGATAATGTATAAGTTTTGGATGAGTGAATAACCTCTGAGTGAATTACCTTCCCTTACACCATTGTTGGACTTCAAGTGAACAGATAAAGCTGGTAAAAATTAGAATGGACATTGGTTGAACCCTCATTCAGATGCAGGAAATGGAAGGAACAATGAAACATGAAACAGAACTCATGTAAACTCATTAATAGAGGCAGCGAAAATCAGACAAGTGCCGAGAGGGAATGTGGGAGGACGGCTCTCAGTGTATTAGAGGTTAGGTCCACGGAGAACAAAAGAATTCATGAGAGTTTCAGCAGCAGATGAACAGAACATAGGTGCATTCGGTTTGTGTAACTTAGGTGGGCAGTCTCTTCGGCAATTGTGATATGTGGTTGAAAACTCATTTCTAGGGTGATGCATTTCACCATGGTTATGACGCGTGTTTTTCACACTCAGATATTTGCCAGGGAGAGGGCTTGATACAACGTCGAGACATTAGCGTTTGTGTTGGAGTCTGAAGAAAAGCCACAATTTTGCCAGAGAGTCATAGTTTCATAGAAATGAACAGCATGGAAACAGACACTTCGGTCCATCTGTCCACGCCGAAAAGATATCCCATCCCAATCTAGTCCTACCTGCCAGCACCCGGTCCATAGCCCTCCAAACCCTTCCTTTTCAATTAACCTTGCAAATGTCTCGTAAATGTTGCAATTGTACCATCCTCCACCACATCCTCTGGCACGTCACTCCATTCACGTACCACCCTCTGCATGATAAAGTTGCCCCTTATATCTCTTTTATATTTTTTTCCTCTCACCCTAAACCTATGCCCTCTAGTTCTGGACTCCCCGATCCCAGGGAGAAGACTTGTCGATTTATCCTATCCATGCCCCTCATAATTTTGTAAACCTTTGTAAGGTCATCCCTCAGCCTCCGACGCTCCAGGAAAAACTGCCCCATACCTCAATCCTCCAACCCTGGCAACATCCTTATATATCTTTTCTGAACCCTATCAAATTTCACAACATCTTTGCAAGCAATATTTTAACAGTGGCCTAAGCAATGTCCTGTACAGCCGCAACATAACCTCCCAACTCCTGTACTCAATACTATGTTCAATAAAGGAAAGCGTACCAAACACCTTCTTCACTATCTTATCTACCTGCGACTCCACTTTCAAGGCGCTATGAACCTGCACTCCAAGGTAGCTTTGTTGAGGAGTTTTTCACTCGACCAGGTGTGGACGTCTGACAAGTCAGAATGGTGTGCAAACTGAACAGAAATCTGCAGATCACTAAGCGGCACGGTTGCTCAGTGATTAATGTTGATGCCTCACAGCAGTCCAAGCCCAGATGCGATTTCAGCCTCGAGTATCTGCCTGTGGGCAGTTTGCAGATTTTCTCCCTGTCTGTGTGGCTTTGCTCCAGGTGCTTCGGTTTGCTCCTACAGTGCAGAAATGTGCAATCTGATAAATTGCCCATAGTTTAATCTGCATAAGTCAGATGCAAATGGGACTTGGTGGGTTATTCGTTGGAGGGTGGGTCTGAAATTGTTGTGCTGAAGTGCGTGCTTCCACACTTCAGGGAATCTCACCTGATCGAATCAAACTAGAAGTGATGGTGTTCACTTCAATCTGCTGCGCTGCTGTTTCTCGATGGTGGGGACGGAGTGTTTGGAAGATTCTGACGACGCTCTGGTCAAGTTTTGGGTGTTTGTATTCTATCTCTTTCAGTCGCTACCTTCACATAGAAGACAGAGTCTTGAGAGACATTATCTCTCAGTCTCTTGTTCTTTTGTTTGACATTAATTTCACGGGATATTCGAAGGGAAAGACTTACAACACATGGTATGATGGGGTTGTTAATTTCATCAAAAATGATAAGTGATCAGATATTGAACATGGAAGGAAACATCCAATTTACAGTGGGAGAGAAACCGTATGCGTGTTGTGTGTTGGGCAAAGCTTTAGCCAATCATCAAAGCCACAAACCACAAATGCAGTTACTCTCGGGAGGAAACTGTGCAACTAAAGGGATTGTGGGGAAAGATTCATTTTCGCAAATGAGTTGGAACCTCGTTGATGGAGTCACAACTGTTCTGTGTGTGGGAAGGGATCCACTCAGTCATTTCAAATGCCGCATCAGCAGCTCATTCACACTGATACAGACCATTCGAATACGCGGAGTGCACGCTTAGAAGAAACCTTTCAAATGCTGAGACAGTGGGAAGTCCTTTAGAAAGTCTGTGCAACAGAAGTCCCATCACCGTGTTCACACTGAGGAGAGATTTTCTCAAGGCTCTTACTATGGGAATCACGGTACAATTCACTGGGGACTGTTTTGTCATCAACGTGTTCACATTGATGATAAACCTTGCAAGTGTCTCGTCTGTGCGAAGTGCTATTCAAGTTCTCTGGAACTAATATCCCATTAACATATTCTCACATTCTCATGTATTCTATCTCTTTCAGTCGCTACCTTCACATAGAAGACAGAGTCTTGAGAGACATTATCTCTCAGTCTCTTGTTCTTTTGTTTGACATTGATTTCACGGGATATTCGAAGGGAAAGACTTACAACACATGGTATGATGGGGTTGTTAATTTCATCAAAAATGATAAGTGATCAGATATTGAACATGGAAGGAAACATCCAATTTACAGTGGGAGAGAAACCGTATGCGTGTTGTGTGTTGGGCAAAGCTTTAGCCAATCATCAAAGCCACAAACCACAAATGCAGTTACTCTCGGGAGGAAACTGTGCAACTAAAGGGATTGTGGGGAAAGATTCATTTTCGCAAATGAGTTGGAACCTCGTTGATGGAGTCACAACTGTTCTGTGTGTGGGAAGGGATCCACTCAGTCATTTCAAATGCCGCATCAGCAGCTCATTCACACTGATACAGACCATTCGAACACGCTTAGAAGAAACCTTTCAAATGCTGAGACAGTGGGAAGTCCTTTAGAAAGTCTGTGCAACAGAAGTCCCATCACCGTGTTCACACTGAGGAGAGATTTTCTCAAGGCTCTTACTATGGGAATCACGGTACAATTCACTGGGGACTGTTTTGTCATCAACGTGTTTACATTGATGATAAACCTTGCAAGTTTCTCGTCTGTGCGAAGTGCTATTCAAGTTCTCTGGAACTAATATCCCATTAACATATTCTCATGTTAAACTCAACGTGGCATGTCGTTGTAAGGATGTGTTCACAGAGTAAATGAAGAGATGGCAGTGCTTCATAAAATCTGGTAGAATTCTTTGAGGAGTCGAAGAGCAAGTGAAACAAAGCAGAACCACTGGATGTAAGTTGTTTGTATTTCCAAAAGGCATTTCACAATGTGCATTTTGGGAAGGTGTTAAATAAGAATACATTGTGTTAGTGTCAAGGTACTGGCATGGACTGAGGAGTGGCTGAATGGCAGAAAACATGGAGTTGGGATAGCGGGGTTCTTTTAGGATGGCAGGCGATAACTTGTGGAGTTCATTATTACGTTTTCAGATGAGACAATGATACGGGGACGGATAATTCGTATTTAGAAGGGGGAAGGCTGCAGAATGACCTGGACAATCGCGGAGAGTGATTAAAGATTTGGCATGTGGAACAGTGCGTGGTCAGATGTATTGGGCAGAAGAGTAGAGACATAGCATATTTTCTGAAAGAGAAAAGGCTTCCAAAATCGGAAATGCTGAAACATTTGTGAGATTTAGTTCAGTATTCTCTTAATGTTGACATATAGGTTATTTGAGAGTTGATGTGAGATACTTTTGTTTAATCACGATAATCAAAAGTGATTCTACAAGGACGTTCCAAGCAAAAGAATAATTAGCGCCTTTTGATGGTGTAAATACTTATCTTTGTGTCGAATCGCAGTAGATGAAAGAGATACAAAATGACTGTCTGGCAGTTTTTACTTTTGATGTTTGAGAATTCAAATTGATGTTTTAAAAACAGTTCGCAATTCTAAGGAGGAAAAGCTGGATTTATTTGAAAATAAACGTTTGGATATTTGTCTGGAATCAGACTTAGTGTATCCCAGGACTTCGTAGGAGGCTGTGAGCAAAATATGGGGCCCCTTTCAGAAATAATTTATCATCTATATCCACAGGTGAAGTGCCAAATACTTGAGGATTACCCAAAGTTGTGCATTTATTTAAGAAAGGTTGCACAAAGAAACCCGTGAACTACAGGACTGTGAGTCTAGCTTTGGTGGTGGGTAAGTTATCGTAAGTGATTCTAAAAGGCAAGACGTTTTCGCATTCTGAGTTTAAAAAAATATATATGTTCAGCATGGTTTTGGGTGAGGGAAATTCAGTCTCACAAACATGATTGTATTTATGAGAAAATAACTGAGAAGATTTATGAGGGCAGAGCCGTAAGACATTTTTCACTTGAACATTGGTAATTCCTTTAACAAGTTTCCACATGGTAGATTTATGCTTCCAGTTATGTCACATGTGAATCAGGGTGAGCTTTCCAGTTGGATATAAAATTGATCTGATAGCATGAGACAGACACAGAATGTGACGGTTGATGCTTTTTCAGAATGGCGGATTGTTCGCAACAGTCAATGACAGGGATCGGTGCTGGGTCCACTTCTGCTCGTCCATTTCATATAAGTTATTTAAATGAAAATATGCCAAGCATGGGAAATAATTTTGTAGATGCCAGCAAAATTGGTGGCAGAGTCGACTGTGAAGAAAGTCGTCAGAGATTACAAAGATGTGACTGGACGAAGGATCAGCAGGCTGTGTTTAATTAGGATAAATGCTATGATCAATACTTAGACAATTAATAGTGTGCATTTGGGTGATGTTGTCCAATAGAATACCAAGGGGTTCAGGCACATAATTATTTGAAGTTTGCATGACATGTAGATCGGGTGGTAAAGGAGATGTTTATGATGCTCAGTCCGTTGAGAATAGGAGTTGGAACATCATCTTGTGGTTGCACAGGGCGTTGGTGAGGCATTGCCAGGAGTCGTATTCTTGAGGAAGCATATTATTAAGCTGGGGATGGTGCAGTAAATATATGTCAGGGTTTTGTTGGGAATGGAGATTTTGTATTTGATGGAGCAGCTGGAAAGTCTGGGACTCGTTTTCAGTGGAGTGTACGAGATTGAGCGGTGACATTAGAGCAGTTTATAAAGTGTTAAACGGTACAGACAACGTAAATGGCAGTTTCATTTTACCTTGGATGAAGGATTTCAAAATTAGTGAATAAACTTTTAATGTGAGAGGAGGAAGATTTAAAAAGACTTGAGAAGGCTCGATGTTCCCCAATTTATTGTAACCTTTTCCTCCTTCTGCCATCGTGATTTACTCTATTCAGATTTTATCCCCTCCACTCAGAATCAACTCTCTCAATTTCTATCTTAATGAAGAGTTCTATCATTGCATTCTTCAATCTCCCACAAGAGCTAAATTGCCAATTATTCTCTTTTCATTACACAAATAAAGTTATCTAATTAAAGTTGCCAGAGCCCCAGAGACAATGGGACAACTGCCTCACTTGTGAGACTGAGACAACTGATGGTGCTTTACCCTAAGAGCTTCAAGCAAGGGGCAAGCATAAAAAGCTGAGACTTTCAGGGCGAACTTAGCTGGTGCGGGGACTGAATGCATGGTATTCGTGTTATTCTGATTCATAAATCAACCGTCCACACAATTGATCTAACCCAATTTCAAACAACATGCATTACTGGGGGGAGGGATGTGGGGGATCAGGATGCTGAAATACTAGTCATGACAGATTTGGCAGGCTTCCTTTTTGGAGTAGCGTGGCCCAGCGGTCTGTAGCGCTCGATCTCAGCACCAGTCTCTATCGAGCTGTGGGTTTAAACCTCAGTGCTGTCGATATCACAACTCCACTACTGTCCGCACTTGTATACGAAAGGGCTACGCGTGTTCTGGCGGTTGTAATTTGAGCGTTTGCGACTGTTGATCTCTGGGTCGTTGCACAATGGGTGCTTTCATTTTCGTACTTGATCCCAGCTCTCCATTGAACTTTCACTGTGGGCACTCTAATTCTTTCGTTGACACGTCCGTTTCTGAGGGAAAATTCTCTTCAATTCACTGCAAGTTGCCAAGACAAGTCGATCAGTGTAGGTAAATGTACGATGCATGATGTCCCTTTCAAAGATGTAGGTTCCACTCCACCGTGCATTAAAATGGCCACTTGCTGTGGGGAATGTCAGTGATGGTTCCATTTCAAATGGAGCTGAAACGAAATTAACTGATTCAGAAGGTTCTGATGGAAAACATAGGGAACTTTCAGTGAATGTTTCACAACTCACATGGAAAATGATCTTCTTGTGTGCCCATGCAACAAACAACTAATTTTTGGTAAATGGTATGGGAGTGGGGTTGAGCAGTGTTGTGAGTATTCAGTGATGGACGAAAATGATCTGTGGGAGCGAGTCAGTCAAACATTCCAAGAGCAGGGAGAGCTGATTTTCTGTTTTTGTAACAAACATAGAATTTGCCCTAAAATATCAGCAGGACTGTCTGCATCTTTTTTCATGTCCATCTCCCTCTGCCTTTCTGCCCCTCCCTTTCTATTGAATATCTCCTGACTTCCAACTTTATCCTTAGCTTCTCTTTTATTATTTAATCTATGTCCATCTTGAAAGTCTCAAGATTTGTTACAGACATATCCCATCTCAACATGTTTATAGCTCTGACGGGAGGTTCTGGAACTGAATAAACAACTGTTTCTGTCTCCTTCCGTACCTGATAGCCAGAGACCAGAAGGTAGAGGAGGCCGCATAGGCCTTTCAGTCCAAGTCGTCTGTTCCACCATGTGATGATGGCAGATGTGAGTCTCAACACCTATCTATAGCATTCTCCCTGCAATGCTTACTCTACCTGCTTTTAGGATCCAGTGTGGTTTCCAACGTGGGTCTGAACTTGGCCCCCTCCATATGTATTGGCAGCTTGTTGCAATGTCTCTGTGTGTGACCGAGTTTGGTATGATGCCAGCGCAGCAAACACGATCACTCGTGAGAAAAGCAATTACCGCTTGGATTGTGGTGGGGGGACGGGGCAGTTAAATCGGGTCCCTGGCCCCGCTGTGTTTCTGTCGGGGAGCGGTTATCACGTTCTCCTCCAAACTGAAGTATCCCTGTTTCCAGTTGTCGAGTACAAAAAAATGATAGGCTTGTTTCTGAACATGGATGGATCTTATTGGTTGCTGGTCTTGCAAGTAAACTTTCCATTGAATGTCCCAGCCCATTCCTCCGCTGTGGTGAAAGCGAATACAAGTCCAATTAATTGTTGCCTACGATTTTATTCGATATCTATTCTTCCTTGTTCTGAATACGCACGGAATTTTCCACCACGGACTGGAAGTATTTTTAAGAGAGCAGTCGGCGAGCACTGATACTTTCTGTCGAGAAGAAGTATCAGCTTCTGCGAAAGTGGCCGTGTTCAGAGACGGGCAGAAACATTGCTGTCCTTCCTTATGGGCGACAGGCTTCCGGATTGTGATGGATGGTGATTGATTGCAGTCTCTTCAGCAAACCTCGTTTTGAATTTAGTCGCCCAACACTACTTTAATGGCGAAAAGGAATACAATTCCAACTAATTGCTGCATGAACCTCTTTTTTCAAATTTGTCTCTGCAGCGGTCCTGAATATGCGCTGGTGTCTGCAGTACTTGTGGCTATCCTATTTAAGTGGGAAGTTACATGCTTCCTGTCCACTCGGTGCTCCAGAGGAAATTTTCCCAACCGAAATTCACATAAGACACGGACATCCCCGTTCAAAACGAGGCAGCATCATTCTTGTTCCATTGTTACAGGGGGAGCCTTTTGGATTGACGTGAACAGAGCATCAGTGTTTGATGTTCACATTAGCAAAACTGTGTTTGAATTTGCTCGTCCATATCTGTTGCCTTGGGGAAAAGGACTGTAATTATTCCGGATTAATTACTGTGTGAAACTTTATTATGTTGCCTTCTCGCCGTGGAAAGAGTATTGGCGATGATGACGGGCTTAAGCCAGAATCGTCAATTCTCCTGCTGCTCCGATTTGCAGCACCACTTTTTCTTCTAAGTTTCTGACCTCCTTGTTCCTAAATATAAGTCAAATTATACACCTCTGATGGCTGTGTTGTGTAAGGCCAATTAACGGGAATTCATCCTTTCTGTACCAGTCATACTGCATTTCCTTTACATGCGAAGGTGGCCTAGTTCAGTGTGAAGGGGAACTTTCAATTGCTGATGTCACAGGTAAACACTGGATTCCGACGTGTGGTCTCTGTCAACTGAATTCAAATCTAGAGTAAGAAATGCCTGACTTGTACGTTGTCTGCCGTTTCTCAACCTTTGTGAACCAAAACAAGAAATCCTTAATCATGATTTGCACAAATTCACATTTTCGAGTTTTTCAACACAGGGCACATTTGCAATTTTATTCGGTCAGCAACAGGAATGAAAAGATCTACTTCCTCAGATGAACTGCTAGACGCACACTCTTATATCTTCGCTCTGAAATCTAAGCCATGTTGGAACAGAAAATGAGGAAATACTACACTTCTTCAGAAATGACTTCGAATCAATTATATTTCCTTCATGTCAGCAACGTCTAAAAGGTAGAAATAGGAAACGGAGGCACATGCAATTCCGGTGAACACTTCTTTGATTCAGTCATCAACAAGAGGAGTTAAACGACTCAGGAGAGAGAGAGAGAGAGAGAGAGAGAGAGAGAGAGAGAGAGAGGCAGAGAGAGAGAGAGCAAAGAACGAAAAATAATCACTTTTTTCACCTCGAACAAAGAAAAATATAAATACAAAGCAGGAATCAGCAACAGCCCTTCGCTGGAAGGCCCAATGAAGATGTTACCTCGTAGGTTGAAGAAACGTCAGGAAATGAACATTCCAGCTCAGTGAGCAAACCGACATCCAGATAAATAGGCGAGTGGGTGCGTGAGGCTATAGTGAGTGGTGCGCCCCGAAAATCCAGCTTGAAATGGGGATGGAAAAAACCACCAGTGATGTGATCGATGAGGGTCAGTTCCTTCTCTGCCGGTACAGAGATGCGTGAAATGCTGAGACTGGAATCTCCAACCTCATGTGGAGCACCTTGAATTGCTGTAGAGAAGGGAGAATTGTGACATGAGGCTGGGGGATTGAACCACACCTGGACCAAGTTTTTGACATGGAGCAGCAGGAATTATTGGAATATCAGGCCGGGAGCTCCAACCTCACTTGCTGCAATTGTTACTGATATTGAGAAGGAAGTACTGGGACGTCAGGCTGTAAGCTCCAACCTCACCAAGTGCAGTTCTTATTGGCATGGAGCAGGGAACATTTGGACATCGTTTTTGGATATTCAAACACACCTGAAGCAATTTCTATTGACATGAAGCAGGAAGCATTGGGATATCTGGCTGAGAGAAAGGATGCTCAGCTATTTTAATCTGAAGTGAAATAGTTTTTAGCAGGACACATATTTGAGAACTGAGGGGATATGCTTCCAAAGTGGTTCTGTTCGCCGAGCTAGAAGTTTTTGTTGCAAACGTTTCGTCCCCTGTCTAGGTGACATCCTCAGTGCTTGGGAGCCTCCTGTGAAGCGCTTCTGTGGTGTTTCCTCCAGAATTTATAGTGGCCTGTCCCTGCCGCTTCCGGTTGTCAGTTTCAGCTGTCCACTGTAGTGGCCAGTATATTGGGTCCAGGTCGATGTGTTTCTTGATGGAGTTTGTGGATGAGTGCCATGCTTCTAGGAATTCCCTGGCTGTTCTTGGTTTGGCTTGCCCTATAATGGTCGTGTTGTCCCAGTCGAATTCATGTTGGTTGTCGTCTGCGTGTGTGGCTACGAGGGATAGCTGGTCGTGTCGTTTCGTGGCTAGTTGATGTTCGTGGATGCGGATCGTTAGCTGTCTTCCTGTTTGTCCTATGTAGTGTTTTGTGCAGTCCTTGCATGGGATTTTGTACACTACATTAGTTTTGTTCATGCTGGGTATCGGGTCCTTCGTTCTGGTGAGTTGTTGTCTGAGTGTGGCTGTTGGTTTGTGTGCTGTTATAAGTCCTAGTGGTCGCAGTAGTCTGGCTGTCAGTTCGGAAATGCTCCTGATGTATGGTAGTGTGGCTAGTCCTTTGGGTTGCGGCATGTCCTCGTTCCGTTGTCTTTCCCTTAGGCATCTGTTGATGAAATTGCGCGGGTATCCGTTTTTGGCGAATACCTTGTATAGGTGTACTTCTTCCTCTTTTTGCAGTTCTGGTGTGCTGTAGTGTGTTGTGGCCCTTTTGAATAGTGTCTTGATGCAACTTATGAAAGCAACCACCCCAACACATACAAACGAAGGGGATGAAACGTTTGCAACAAAAACTTCTAGCTCGGCAAACAAAACCACAGCAACGAGCACCCGAGCTACAAATCTTCTCACAAACTTTGAATATGCTTCCAAAGTTAAATGTCTCAGTTATAAAGAGAAATCCTGCAAACGTTCTACTTGTGGAGGAGTTCAGTGGTTATCTCTGCACTCTCAAAGCGCGATTGATCGGGTTCGATTCCAGCACTGGGCGACTGTCTCTGTGGAGTTTGAACATGCTGCTTGAATATTTGCGAGTTTCCTCCGAGTTCTCTGGTTTCCTCTCACAATATAAAATGGTCAGTTGCAATGACCATGTTAAATTGCCGATACTGTTAGGTGCATTACTCAGAGGGGAATGAATCTTGTGGGTTACTCTTTGAACAGTCAGTGTGCATTTGATTGTCCAAATGGCCTGTTTCCAGTTTGTATGGGATCAAATCTGTGCGGAGAGATGCAAACAGAAACTCTATTCTCCAACTTTGTGTGATCTTTAGACATTCCTTGGGTAGAGGAGTCACAGGAGAATGAAGGGTGAACTGTCCGACTGAGCAGAGACAGTCCCGACACCTTCCCATATTTTAAGAGGCCGATACATTAACTCTGATATTTTCTGGATAAGAATTAATCTGAAACATTGAATGAACTCCCGTGTTTGCACGTCAGAAATTCAAAAGTCATCTTAGCTCCTGGACACAGAGAAAACATGGGAACAGAAAAGGCCCTGACATTTTCGAAGGAAGACGGTCCCAGTTGTAGGACAGCTGGTTCCCAGTGACATGGAGGTGCCTTCAGAGTGTGGGATCAGACTGTTCTCTAGTTTCCAAAATTAATGTTCCAGACTTTCGAATGGAAAAGCAAAACCGATAGATGGCAATTGTTATTCTGCGAAGGCCATGCAAAAGCTTGGATCCACTAACCGCCTGCTTTATGAGATGCTACAAGAAGCTTATTCCCCAGTCTCTGTGGTGCCATGGGTTAGCGCGTTCGGCAGTTAATGGAGAGGGTGTTGGTTTGCACCCACTCATGGTCGCTGTACTTAGTCCATCTGTTTCCTTTGCTGCATAGTTTTGTGTTTTTAATGTGGTCAGGGATATGTTCCCCAAACGGACACCTTACCCAGTGAGGAGCCATTAAAGCGTTTCTGTATTGGTTTTGTGGCTACCAAGGGGATGTGGATGCCCTGAATCAGAAACAAAAGCAGAAACTGCTGCAGAAACTCAGCCGGTTTGCAGTAACTGTGGGAGAAAATAGAGGTCTAACAAACCTTGGAAGAAGTTCTGAATCGTTGTATCAGTTTCTCATTCCGCAGATGCTGCCAGACGTGTTTAGTTTCTCTGATATATCTGCTTTTGATTTTAATTTAATATCCATTCCAACTATCGGAATGGATCACACAGACCACAGATTCCCCGACGTTTAACACTGTCGAAGCTGTACTGATTGAATGGAAACAAACCTAACAATGGTTCACTGTCCCTCAGCTCCACAGGGAGAGAGAACTGGCAAACCAGTTCAATCGTGTGCTTCTGCAGTTGCTGCCAAGTGGGTAAGGCGATGAGTTTTAATACAATCGGTTTCTCGTGCAGTTTCACATCTTGCTGACTGTAATTGAGAGCCGCGACTGAACTGGAAGAGTGTGTGTTCTTTGCTTTCATGTTTGAGATTCGAAATACTGAATCGGTAAAAACGCACATAACCCAGACTAGGAATGTTGGGAAACTGGAACCATTGCTTTTCAAGATTGAACAAGCAGAATCTTTCAGAAGAAGTGAGACCCATTTAATTGTACACTTTCATTACTGACTTCATTTGCACCTCTGCGCCAAGTACTGCAAAACGAGATCAGAACAGTGAGGGGATTACGTGGAACTGGAGCTGTCCTGGTGGGCCAAAGCACATTTTCTGTGCTTGTGATCACCATGGCCCTCAGTTTGTGAAGTAACAGGAAACTGTTTGCAAAATGTTCCGGAGCGTTGAAGGGTTTGAACAACTCTCTCCTGATCTGTCTGTCAGTCACGGCATCCATTGGGAAATTTTCATTGGTAAAAAGTGGTATGGTGCACATTCCTGGAATCAGTCCACAGGATAATCAAGAAGATAACATCGTTGTGTCACATTTTCCAGCCGTGTGCAAGCCCTTGTGTCTTACATTTCCTGGTTATAGAACATAGATAGAACATAGAACAATACAGCAAAGAACAGGCCCTTCGGCCCACGATGTTGTGCCGAACATTTGACCTAGCTTAAGCACCCATCCATGTACCTATCGAATTGCCGCTTAAAGGTCACCAAAGATTCTGACTCTACCACTCCCACAGGCAGGCATTCCATGCCCCCACCACTCTCTGTGTAAAGAACCCACCCCTGACATCGCCCCTATTCCTTCCACCCTTCACCTTAAATTTATGTACCCTTGTAACACTCTGTTGTACCCGGGGAAAAAGTTTCTGACTGTCTACTCTATCTATTCCTCTGATCATCTTATAAACCTCGATCAAGTCACCCCTCACCCCTCATCCTTCACCGTTCCAACCTATCCTCGCACGACCTATTCTCCATTCCAGGCAACATCCTGGTAAATCTTCTCTGCACCCTCTCCAAAGCTTCCATATCTTTCCTAAAGTGAGGCGACCAGAACTGCACACAGTACTCCAAATGTGGGCTAACCAAAGTCCTGTACAGTTGCAACATCACTTCACGACTCTTGAATTCAATCCCTCTGCTAATGAACGCTAATACACCATTGGCCTTCTTACAAGCTCTATCCACCTGAGTGGCAACTTTCAAAGATCTATGAACATAGACCCCAAGATCCCTCTGTTCCTCCACCTCACTAAGAACCCTACCGTTAACCCTGTATTCTGCATTCTGACTTGTCTTTCCAAAATGGACAACCTCACACTTGGCAGGGTTGAACTCCATCTGCCACTCCTCAGCCCAGCTCTGCATCATATCTAAGTCCCAAACTTAGTTATGCTTTCGAGATAATGATTGCCTGCATTATCTGTCTCTGTTTGTATCAAGCAGCTCATTGAGCACGGAGTTGGATGTTCAGAAGAAGTTGGAAGTGTGGCAGGGACAAAAACAGGAAGAGACGAGACTTGAAAGTGCTTCGAATTTGCGTGTGTCGGTTGTTTTTAGTGGTAAATGTCTGCTGAACGGTATCTTGTCAGATCCCAGGAGTCGCAGGGACTGTTTGGGTGGAATTTCGAAATTTAAAGTTACACACGAGCAGTCCGTTGGACTATTTCAACTCAGTTTCAATTTCATACCCAAGCTGCAGCAACGGTTCACATTTTCTGTGGAACTGGCTAGTGTTCCACGTGAAGCTTTCTTTTCCAGAGAAACTTGCAGACTTGAAACACATAACGCTGAGGCTTCAGTCTCTGTATGGGATGTGCTTGTGTGTCTGCCTGTGTGTGTGAACATGAGAGTAAGTTCGTCAAAGGGGTTACAACGCCGTATGACCATGTCAATTTTCAGTCCCATTGTTGTGTCAGTTAAGATCACAGAAAGAATATCATTGATATTTGCCCTGGAAACATCAAAACACGTCTGCTTATGGGCCAAATGCTACAAACTGGGACTAGAATATATGGACGCCTGATGGCTTGCGCTTCACGGTGGACGAATGATCCTTTTCACCCACGCTTTTAAATTTCGAAGACAGAGAGAAACTGATCTGACGATAAACCCTTTTTTAAAAATCTAACGTGATCTTTTGTACTGTCCACTCTACTACCAACCCTGATGTCATCTGAAAACTCACTGACCATGCTTTCTGTATTTTAATCTAAATCATTTGTACGAATGTAAAACGGAAGTGGGCTCAGCATTTATCCCTGTGGAACGCAGCTGGTCAAAGTCTTCCAGTCTGAGACCGACCCTCCACCACCGTTTCCATCCAACTACCATTAAATTAATTTGATATCTTATCTGAAAGCTCACCTTGAATTTTATGTGATCTAACTTTAAAAATTAATCGACCATGTGGAACCTTTTAAAAGGATTTATTAAAATCCAACTTAACAATGCCGACAACTCAGTCCTCATCAATATTATTGGTTACGTCCTCAAAACAACCAACCATGTTTGTGAGACACAAATTACATCGCACAAAACCATACGGATTATCCCTATTCATTACTCGTCTCTCAAAATGCTTATAAATCCTATCATTCAGAATTGCTTCCAAAAACTTTGCCAGGAGCTTAGCCAGCCTCACAGGTCGATGGTTTTCAGTTTTCTCCATTCATCCCTTCCTCAACAAAACCGCCCCCAAATTATTCGGCACATCACTCACAGTAATAGATGATGCAAATATTTCTAACAAGAGCCCAACAGTTTATTCCCCTGATTTCCCACAAAGCCCTGGTTGCACGAGATCAGATCCCAGAGAAATATCCAACTTTATATTTTCCAAGTCCTCCAGAACTTCCTCTTTTCAATGTGAACTACTTTTAAAATATCAATGTTTGTAGCCGCCATTTTGCTCCCCTTGGCATAAACTAATGCGAAATGAACTTTTAATATCTCTCCCATCTGCTGACGTCCAAGACAAATGTGAGATCTTACATCTTTCAGGGATCCTATTTGATCTCCAGCTCTGAATGTAATTATAAAATCTCTCTCGATCATCCTTAACTTTGTGCGCTAAAGCGATCTAATATGTTCACGTTGTCTTCATGATTTCCTTTGAAGAACGCTCCTCTATGCCTTATATTGTTCAAGAGATTGACTTGAGACCGCATGTTTACATGGAAACTGTGATTTTTAAAAAAAATAAGTTCTGAGACGACAAGTCCTTCATCCCTGAGCTCAACATTGTTCTAATAGAATCCCGCAATGTGGGAACAGGCAATTCAGCCGAATAAGAACACATGAAGATCATTTTACTCAAACTCACACCTCTACCCGATTCCTGTAATTCTGCATTTCTCATTGCCAAAAGACGTCATATCTTTCCTATGTTGAGGAAACCCAGGCAGAGTCGGAAAGAATGTGCATGTGCAGACAGTCGCCCGAAGATGAACTTGAACCAGTGTCGCTGAGGCTGGAAGACAGCAGTGCTCACCACTGAGTCAGCCACTGTAAACCTCCTATTCACCACTCATAATATATCTTCCCTTAGACATGGGTCGAAAAGCTACTCCCGATTAGCCAAATACATCTGACGAGAGCCTTTTATCGTGTCTGTTGCAAAACTCTGTGGTTGGTTTTTAACTCGCGTGAATGAATGCTGACGTTGCATTTACCCTCCTAACAAACAACAGAACCTGCATGTTAAACATAAGAGAAAACTCAACTAAATCTCTCAAGTGCCTTTAAACTATAGATCTCTGAAGCCTTTCCCCGTCGCAAAATGGTCGAGGCCTTTAATCATTCCATCACTTTATGACCTCACTCTTTTTCAGAAAGTGTTCTATCTGCAACATTTTTTATCCAAGCACTCAGCCCGTCCACGTCATTCTGCAGCCTGTCCGCCTCCTCAATACGATCTGTCCTATCCACCTGTCATTGTGCATTCTGCAAATGGAACAGCAATTCTGGAAAAACTCCCCTTCACCCAACTGTCTGCCTTCCGCCTGTGAACCAAAACTCAAGCCATGCCAGTACTTTGCCCCTAATACCAGAGATTCTTATTTCGCAGCTTCTGATACTGCACCTTGACAAATGCCTGCTGGAAATTCAAGCTGATCACATTCACAGAATAGACGTTTTCTCACTTGCTCATTATCGCCTCATAAAATTCTAATACATTTATCCTTGAGAACCTATTCTGATGCTTCAAGTACTACGTAATCCCATCCTTACGTTGACCTCTCATGCGTTATTAGATCCTAAATTGATGTGTTTGACATTTATCTAAAATACTAAACTTTGCTTTCAGTCCTGAATGTCATGAACAACAAAGTCCATTCGCAGTTGAGATATGTGAACTTGCGCTGTCTCAGCAGGCTCGATGAGAGAGTGAATTCCTTCCCCCAGTGGATCTCTCTGCACTCTCAGCAGGGTCGATGAGTGAGCTAACAGTTTTTCTCAAATGAAGCAGGAAAATATGTTCTGCCCAGTGCAAACTCGCTGGTGTATTGAGAGTTATGATAATCGCCTGAACGTAGTCCCACAATGAAAACCGTTGAAATGTCTCTCATTTTGTGAAAATATCGATGGAAGTTCAGTCCTGCAGAGACTGGGAGCAGATCCCACACATTAGATAAATGATAGGTCTCTCCTCAATTTGAAGACGTTCATGATAAAACGATCCCAAGGAATTTGTATAGTGATTTCCACAGTCTGAGCATTTAAAAGATCTCTTCTTTGTGAACACGTTGATGTCATGTCAGGCCCAGGAACATTTGCAGCACTTCCCACTCTGGGCGTTGAAAAGACCTCTTAATAATGTTGATGGGACTTCACGTCGCTCGGACATTTGCAGCACGTTCTACAGTTGTGGAATTGAAGATATCTGTCCTTCAGGTGAGTACGTTTTAAAGGACTTTCATTCGTGTGAGCACATTTCCCATGCATTAACTGCACAGAGGTCTGATAATATTTTCCAAAGTCTGGACAGATAAAGGGTTTGTCAGTAGTATGAGCATTGTGTTGGATAATCCAATCAACGGACGTTTTAAACCATTTTACGCAATCCAGACATTGAGATGATTTCTCCTCATTGTGATCGAGCAGGAGTCGCAGCAGGTCAGAGAATGAGTGTATGCCTTCACACACAGAGAGCTTGTTCCTGATATAATTGCTTTCATGGGGTTCAAGCTCAGATGGAGAAATGAATCCTCACATGTCTACAGTCTCACCTAAATATGACCGCAGTTGTAGTTTGTGAGCTCTGACGATAGTAGAAGCCTTGTCCACATACACAAGTGAACGATTCTCTCCTACTGTAACCGGAGCCTTTTCATTCCATGTTCTACCTCTGATCAAGTTCTATTTGGGATAAAATGCGTGATTTGACCAGATCATGGTGGAGTGATAGTTCTTTCTTTAAAGCTTCCCCTTCTAATATGCTCCGAAATTGATGTTGTATATTTTTAAAAATCAAGAGAGTGAGAAAGAGTCTCTCACAGACTCTGGATTGTGCCTGAAGATAGGGATTGAGGTTCAGGGGTTTAGACACCAACAATTTGACTGGAACTCTGCCAGAATCTTTCATAAACACACCCTCCACTACTGAGAAGGAGCAAGTCAGCAGGTGGATGTGAACACCATCAACTCCCTGTTCACTCGAGATCAAACACTGTCCGGAGTTGTCTGACATCCTGTCCATTGGAGCAGACATTTCCTCTAACTGAATCATGGAAGGTGAGACCTCTGTCTTCAATCCCCAACACAAATCCACTGTCTCACCACTGCTAGAGAGTGTGGTCTTGGTAAAGCACAGCAGGACAGCCAGCATACTAGGAGCAGGGGAATCGACGTTTTAAGCAAGAGCCCATCATTTGAAATGAGGTTCGTGAGCCAAGGCGGGAGAGAGAAAAATAGGAGGAGGTCTGGTAGCTAAGAGTGTGATAGGTGGGTTGAAGTGGTGGTAATGGTGATCTGTCGGAGATCGGTGAGAAGGAAGCTGGACAGATAGGAAAGATCATGAGATCGGTGCCAACTTGGAACATTAGAACTGGGATAAGATGGGAGGAGGAAAATGAGAAATACATTGAAGTCCACATTGGTGCCGTGTGGTTGGAGGGTTCCAATGTGAAAGATGAGGCCTTCTTACTCCTGGAGTCGGGTGGTAAATGTGGAGCGATGGTGGATGCCCAGGACCTGCATGTGCTTGTCTGAATGGGTGGGAGAGTTGAAGTGTTCGGCCACAGGGCAGAGATGTCCTTTGGTGTGGGTGCCCCAGAGATGTTCTCTGAAGCGCTCTGCAATAAGGCACTCTGTCTCACAAATGTAGGGGAGACTGCATTGGGAGCAACGGATGGAGTAAATGTCATGTGTGGAAATGCAGGATAAACTCTGATGGATGTGGAGGAATCCTTTGAGTCTTTGGACGGAGTTGAAGGCGGAGGTGTGGGTGAAATTTGCAATTCTTGTGATGGAATGGGAAGATGCCTCGAGGGGAGGGTGGTTTGGTGGGTGACGTGGACCTGACAAGGGAGTCACGGAGGGAATGATCTTCACAGAAAGCGGCTAGAGGCGGGGAGGGAAATATATTTCTGCTGATTGCGTCCGTTTGAAAATTGGGAAATGGCGAAGGATGATGTGATGTCAACGGTATTTGGTGGGGATGAAGGTGATGACCGGGGGATTCTGTCTTTTTCATAGATGGAGGGGTGGGTCTTGAGTGCGGAGTTGCTGGAAGTGGTTGAGATGCGCTGGAGCGCAGAATCGGCCACATTGGTGGAGAAATTGCCTCACCACTGACTCAATCTTCTCCTTGATAATTGTCAGAGTCTGAACCAGTTACGTCATGACTATGGAGACATACTTCACCTCATTAACATCATACGGCTCTTCGATATCTCTGCTCATCTGCAGCTCAAACTCTTTTCCATCCCTTTGGACTAAATTATCGTAATGCACTTCCATCCGTCCTGTCACATTCCCTCTCTACTCTGGTCAAACCTCCTCTGCCTCTATTCATGCGTGTACTTGATCTTTGTTCTGTGTTTTATTGTAACTTATTTGAAAGAAGTTTTTACCACCGCCCATTTTCCCAACCACGTGCTGCTGCCATCGCAGCTTTATCTTTCCACACGGGCTCTCAAATGGTGGAAGGGAAGGGGTTGTCGGTTTTTCACCCAATGTTTCAATCCTGAGGTTTTTGAACAACTCTGCTGCACGTAGGAGTATTCGCAACAGGGGTTCTTCACCGATCACTGCTCTGCTACTTATCAAAAGTTTCGTCAATTTATTCAAATGTTTAAACTGTCTCCGCTCAATCTATCGTTGCAATGTCCTACAGCCCACTCAAGAACAATTAGAGATGGTCAATAAATGCCAACCCAGCCAGCGAACCACACCAAGATTTTATTTCTTGTTTAAAAAAAAACTCTCTCAGATATCTACCTTCCCTCGAATTTCAACCTTATGATCATGGTCGCTTTTAACTGTTTCATGTCTGGCGCCGAAATTTCATGTATTAAGGCCATAAAGAATGAAATCTCTTCACTCAGGAGATCGCAGAATGCCGTTAGAAAAGGAGTTCCTCACCAAGTGATGTAGAATATCTGTGATACGAGTTGAAAACAACAGCAGTAAATTGTATCAATACTGCATCATGCCTATCATATATGGAAACATTAAAGCTTTTCCTCTGAAAGGAGTTTAAGCAAATTTTGTTTGCAGTCGCATAACGAGATATTGGGAAGCTGACGAAGTGTTATAAGAAACAAGTGATCAAGCAAGGAGGAGTCAAGCAGACGTTTAAACCATAAAACTCTGGTTGCATCACAAACCTCGGGTCATGGAGTTTGTTCTACTCGAGGCCATCATTTTCTTGTCAGTATAAAAGCAACACATTCGCGCATAGATCCGCAGCTCAGTGATTGGAGCTCTCGTCTTGTTTGCCAGTGGTTATGCGAAGTCCCACTGGGGCCTTGCTGCATTTTCTCACATATACTGCAGTAAACATCCAACGTGCTTTCTCACTGTTATTCGGAATTATCTATGATGAAAAAGCGTGAAGTCATTCTCTCCAGGGCTAATCAGTTTGAGTTTGGATTTCCACTTCTGTGTTTCCCCTTCGCGAAACATGAGGAAACAAGCAACTGATACGAAGAATGTTCCCGTTTGGCAGGAAGAACAACGTGACACAGTAGAATCCGTAGAGCAATGGGGAAACAGTGGGGGAGGAAAAGTACAGCAAAACGGCTTAATGTTCCTGTTCCTTACGTAGCGACAAAACAACTACGTGAATCCAAAAAAAACAGGCAGGGGTTGGAAGAACACCGGAAGCCAGGCTGCCTCAGGAGGTATACATTCAGCATGTATCAATACTTCATGGCTGGGCCTGTCCTCCAACGGCAGCCTGCTGCTGGTTTACCTCTTTGCTTACGTAAACAGACTCTGGTTTTAAATCTAAAGTGAAGGAAGAAGAAGCCAAATGGTTAAAATCATTGCAAAGGAAACCACTGAATCATCGTCCCTGCGCTCTCCCCCTCTCGTCCCCTCCCTCTCCCCCATCATCCCCACTCTCCTCCTCCATACTCCCTTTTCTCTCTCCCTCTCTTCCCTCTCTCTCCCCCTCTCGTCCCCTCTCTCCCCCCAGTGTCCCCTCTCTCTCCCTCTTTAGCCCTCTGCACCCATCGTCTCCTCTCGCTCCCCCATCGTCCCCTCTGTCTCCCCCATCGTCCCCGCTCTCTCTCCCCATCTCATCCCGTCTCCCTCTCGCCATCGACCCCTTTCTCTCCCTCTCTCATACCCCCATCGTCCCCTCTGTCTCCCTCTCTCCCCTCTGTCTCCCCCTCTCGTCCCCTCTCTCTCCCCACATCGCCTCTCTCTCTCCCCTCTCTCTCCCCTCTCTCTCCCTCTTTCGACCATCTCTCTCCCTCACTCTCCCCCTCCTCATCGTCCTTTTTCTCTCTCTCTCTCTCGTCCCCTCTCTATCCCCACGTCGCCCCTCTCTCTCTCCCTCTCATCCCCTCTTTCTTCCCCATCGTCCGCGCTCTCACTCTCTCGTCTCCTCTCTCTCCCCCATCGTCCCCCCTCTCTCCCCTCTCTCTCTCTCACTCTCTCGTCCCCTCTCTCAACACATCTTCCCCTCTCACTCCCGCCATCGTCCCCTCTCTCTCCCCTCTCTCCCCTCTCTGTCCCCCTCTCAACCCCCACCCTATCCGCTCCATGGTCCCCCCCCTCTCCACCCCTCTCTCTCCCCACGCTCGTCTCCTCTCCCTCCCTCTCTTACCCCACTTCCGCATCATCCCCTCTCTGTCACCCCATCGTCCCCTCTCTTCCTCTCTCTCCCCCTCTCTCCCCTCTCTGTCCCCCTCTCATCACGTCTCTCTCTCCCCATCGTCCCCTCTCTCTCCCCTCTCTCCCTCTCTCGACCCTCTCTCTCCCTCACTCTCCCCCTCCCCATCGTCCTCTTTCTCTCACCCTCTCGCCCCCTCTTTCTCTTCCATAGTACCCTCTCTTTCCCCTCTCTCTCCCCACATCGCCCCTCTCTCTCCCCTCTCTCTCCCCTCTCTCTCCTTCTCTCCCCTCTCTCTCCCTCTCTCGACCCTCTCTCTCCCTCACTCTCCCCCTCCCCATCATCCTCTTTCTTTCACCCTCTCGCCCCCTCTTTCTCCCCCATAGTCCCCCCTCTCTCTCCCCCTCCCCATCGTCCTCTTTCTCTCATCCTCTCGCCTCCTCTTTCTCCTCCATAGTTCCCTCTCTTTCCCCCTCTCTCCCCACATCGCCCCGCTCTCTCCCTCTTCTCCTCTCTCTCCCTCATTAGTTCCTCTCTCTCCTGCTCTCGTCCCCTCTCTCCCTTATTCGTCCCCTCTCTTTACCCCTATCGTCCCCTACCTCTCCCCCATCCTCCCCTCTCTACCCCCTCTCTCTCTCCTCCCGACTCACTCACTCCCCTCTCTCACTTCTCTCGTCCCCTCTCTCTCCACCTCTCGTCCCCTCGCTCCCCCTTCTCATCACCTCTCTCCCCCTCTCTTCCCCTCTCCCTCCCATTTTCTCTCCCCTCTCTCCCTCTCTCGTCCACTCTCTCTCCCGCTCTCTCCCCCTCACCACCATCGTCTCCGCGCTCTCCCCTTCTCATTCCCTCTCACTCGCCCATAATCCCCTTTCTCCCCATCCTCCACTCTCTCCCCATCTCTCTCCCCTCTCTCTCCCCCTCTCATCCCCCCTCTCTCCCCCATCGTCCTCTCTCTCTTCCCCATTGTCCCCTCCCTCTCCTCCTTTCGTCCCTTCTCTCTCAACTCATCCCCCCTCCCCTCTCGTCCTTTCTCTCTCCCTCTCTACTCCCTTCTCTCTCCCTCCCCTCTCACCCTCTCTCGTCCCCTCACTCTCCACTCTCGTCCTCTCTCTCTCTCCCCTCTTGTCCCACCTCTTTTACCCTCTCTCTCCCTCTCTCTCCCTCTCTCACGCTCGCTCTCTCTCCCCCATCGTCCCGTCCACTCTCGTCACCTCTCTCTCCCCCATTGTCCCCTCTCTCTCCCTCTCTACCCCTCTGCACCCATCGTCCCCTCTCTCTCCTCCATCATCCCCTCTCTCTCCCCCTCTCGTCCCTTCTGTCTCCCCCCATCGTCCCCTCTCTCTCCCCCTCTCGTCCCCTCTGTCTCCCCCATCGTCCTCTCTCTCTCCCCATCTCATCCCCTCTCTTTCCCGCCATCGATCCCTGCCTCTCCCTTTCTCTCCCCACCATTGTCCCCTCTCTCTCCCTTCTCTCTCCCCTCTCTCTCCCCTCTCTCTCCCCTCTTTCTCCCTCCATCCTCCCCTCTCTCGCCCTGTCTCTCTCCCATCACTCTCCCCTATCATCCCCTCTCTCCCCCATTGTCCCCTCTCTCTCCCCCTATTGTCCCCTCCCTCTCCCTCTCTCATCCCCCTCTCTCCCCATCATCAACTCTCTCATCCCCCATAGTCCCCTTTCTCTCCCTCCCCTCTCAATCCCTCGTTCGTCCCCTCTCTCCCCGTCCCCTCTCTCTCCCCATCGCCCCTCTCTATCCCTCTCACATCCCCTTTCACCCCCATCGTCCCCTCTCTCTCCCTCTCTCTACCCACTCTCTCCCCCATCGTTCCCTCTCTCTCCCCCCATCGTCCTCTCTCTCACCCTCTCTCCCCTCTCTTTCCCATCTCTCTCCCTCTCTCTCCCCTCTCTCTCTCCCTCTGGTCCCCTCTCTCCCACCATCGTCCCCTCTATCTCCCTCTCTCTCGCCCCCATCGTCCCTTCTCTCTCCAGTGTCTCTCCCCTGTCTCTCCCCTCTCTCTCCCCACACGTCCCCTTCTTCTCCCCCATCGTACCCTCTCTCTCCCCCTGTCGTTCCCTCTCTTTCCCTCCATCGTTCCCTCTCTCTCCCTCCATCGTCCCCTCTCTCTCCCTCTCTCTTCCCTCTCTCCCTTCTCTGTCCCCCTCTCGTCCTACCCCTCTATCCGCCCCATCGTCCCATCTGTCTCCCCACTCTCCACCCCTCTCTGTCCCCTCGCTTGTCCCCTCTCTCTCCCTCTCTCTACTCCCTTCCCCATCATCCCCTTCTGTCACCCCATCGTCCACTCTCCCCATCTCTCGCCCCTCACTCACCCGTCTCTGTCCCCCTCTCGTCCCCTCTCTCTCCCCATCCTTGTGTGCGGCACGGTGGCGCAGTGGTTAGCACTGCTGCCTCACAGCGCCAGAGACCCGGGTTCAATTCCCGACTCAGGCGACTGACTGTGTGGAGTTTGCACATTCTCCCCGTGTCTGCGTGGGTTTCCTCCGGGTGCTCCGGTTTCCTCCCACAGTCACAAAGATGTGCGGGTCAGGTGAATTGGCCATGCTAAATTGCCTGTAGTGTTAGGTTAAAGGGGTAAATGTAGGGGTATGGGTGGGTTGCGCTTCGGCGGGTCGGTGTGGACTTGTTGGGCCGAAGGGCCTGTTTCCACACTGTAAGTAATCTAATCTAATCTAATCGTCTCTGTAACCCCATGTCCCT
Organism: Chiloscyllium plagiosum; assembly: GCF_037043375.1. Lineage (NCBI taxonomy): Eukaryota > Metazoa > Chordata > Chondrichthyes > Orectolobiformes > Hemiscylliidae > Chiloscyllium > Chiloscyllium plagiosum. The sequence goes on from NW_028270152.1 coordinate 114,396,099, forward strand.
TCTCTCTCACACCGTCCCCTCTCTCTCCCCCCCTCTCTCTCTCTCTCCTCCCCTTTCGCTCACTCCCCCCTCTCTCCCCCTCTCTCTTCCCCTCTCCCTTTCTCGTCCCCTTTCTTCCCCCTCTCATCCCGTCTCTCTGACCCATCGTCCCTTCTCCCCCTCATTAGTCCCCACTCTCTCCCCCAATCTCCACTCTCTCTCCCCTCTCATCCCTTCTCTCTCTCCCCATCTCTCTCTCCTCCCCTCTCGCTCCCTCCCCTCTCTTTTCTTCTCTCGTCCCCTCTCTCTCCCCTCTCGTCTTCTCGCTACCCTCTTCTCGTCCCCTCGCTCCCCTCTCTCATCCCCTCTCTTCCCCCGCTCATCCCCTCTCTCCCCTTCTCATCCCCTCCTTCTCCCTCTCGCTACCCCTCTCTCTCCCTGTCTCGTCCCCTCTCCCTTCCTCTTTCCCCCCCTCACCATCATCGTCCCTGCGCTCTCCCCCTTTCATCCCCTCCCTCTCCCCATCATCCCCACTCTCCTCCTCCATACTCCCTTTTCTCTCTCCCTCTCTCCACTCTCTCTCCCCCTCTCGTCCCCTCTCTCCCCCATTGTCCCCTCTCTCTCCCTCCTTAGCCCTCTGCACCCATCGTCTCCTCTCGCTCCCCCATCGTCCCCTCTGTCACCCCCATCGTCCCCGCTCTCTCTCCCCATCTCATCCCGTCTCCCTCCCGCCATCGACCCCTTTCTCTCCCTCTCTCATACCCCCATCGTCACCTCTGTCTCCCTCTCTCCCCTCTGTCTCCCCCTCTCGTCCCCTCTCTCTCCCCACATCGCCTCTCTCTCTCCCCTCTCTCTCCCCTCTCTCTCCCTCTTTCGACCATCTCTCCCCCTCACGCTCCCCCTCCTCATCGTACTATTTCTCTCTCTCTCGTCCCCTCTCTATCCCCACGTCGCCCCTCTCTCTCTCCCTCTCATCCCCTCTTTCTTCCCCATCGTCCGCGCTCTCACTCTCTCGTCTCCTCTCTCTCCCCCATCGTCCCCCCTCTCTCCCCTCTCTCTCTCTCACTCTCTCGTCCCCTCTCTCCACCCATCGTCCCCTCTCACTCCCGCCATCGTCCCCTCTCTCTCCCCTCTCTCCCCTCTCTGTCCCCCTCTCAACCCCCACCCTATCCGCCCCATCGTCCCCCCCTCTCCACCCCTCTCTCTCCCCACGCTCGTCTCCTCTCCCTCACTCTCTTTCCCGACTTCCGCATTATCCCCTCTCTGTCACCCCATCGTCCCCTCTCTTCCTCTCTCTCCCCCTCTCTCCCCTCTCTGTCCCCCTCTCATCACGTCTCTCTCTCCCCATCGACCCCTCTCTCTCCCCTCTCTCCCTCTCTCGACCCTCTCTCTCCCTCACTCTCCCCCTCCCCATCGTCCTCTTTCTCTCACCCTCTCGCCCCCTCTTTCTCCTCCATAGTCCCCTCTCTTTCCCCTCTCTCTCCCCACATCGCCCCTCTCTCTCCCCTCTCTCTCCCCTCTCTCTCCCTCTCTCGACCCTCTCTCTCCCCCTCCCCATCATCCTCTTTCTTTCACCCTCTCGCCCCCTCTTTCTCCCCCATAGTCCCCCCTCTCTCTACCCCTCCCCATCGTCCTCTTTCTCTCATCCTCTCGCCCCCTCTTTCTCCTCCATAGTTCCCTCTCTTTCCCCTCTCTCTCCCCACATCGCCCCGCTCTCTCCCTCTCTCTCCTCTCTCTCCCTCATTAGTCCCTCTCTCTCCTGCTCTCGTCCCCTCTCACCCTTATTCGTCCCCTCTCTTTACCCCTATCGTCCCCTACCTCTCACCCATCCTCCCCTCTCTACCCCCTCTCTCTCTCCTCCCCACTCACTCACTCCCCTCTCTCTCCTTCTCTCGTCCCCTCTCTCTCCTCCTCTCGTCCCCTCGCTCCCCCTTCTCATCACCTCTCTCCCCCCTCTCTTCCCCTCTCCCTCCCATTTTCTCTCCCCCTCTCTCCCTCTCTCGTCCACTCTCTCTCTCCCTCTCTCTCCCCCTCACCACCATCGTCTCCGCGCTCTCCCCTTCTCATTCCCTCTCACTCGCCCATCATCCCCTCTCTCCCCATCCTCCACTCTCTCCCCATCTCTCTCCCCTCTCTCTCCCCCTCTCATCCCCCCTCTCTCTCCCCTCTTTCTCCCTCCATCCTCCCCTCTCTCGCCCTCTCTCTCTCCCATCACTCTCCCCTATCATCCCCTCTCTCTCCCCATTGTCCCCTCTCTCTCCCCCTCTTTCTCCCCTCTCTCTCCCCTCTCTCTCCCCTCTTTCTCCCTCCATCCTCCCCTCTCTCGCCCTCTCTCTCTCCCATCACTCTCCCCTATCATCCCCTCTCTCTCCCCATTGTCCCCTCTCTCTCCCCCTCTTGTCCCCTCCCTCTCCCTCTCTCATCCCCCTCTCTCCCCATCATCAACTCTCTCATCCCCCATAGTCCCCTTTCTCTCCCTCCCCTCTCAATCCCTCGTTCGTCCCCTCTCTCCCCGTCCCCTCTCTCTCCCCATCGCCCCTCTCTATCCCTCTCACTCCCCCTCTCACCCCCATCGTCCCCTCTCTCTCCCTCTCTCTACTCACTCTCTCCCCCATCGTTCCCTCTCTCTCCCCCCATCGTCCTCTCTCTCACCCTCTCTCCCCTCTCTTTCCCATCTCTCTCCCTCTCTCTCCCTTCTCTCTCTCCCTCTCGTCCCCTCTCTCCCACCATCGTCCTCTCTATCTCCCTCTCTCTCGCCCCCATCGTCCCTTCTCTCTCCAGTGTCTCTCCCCTGTCTCTCCCCTCTCTCTCCCCACACGTCCCCTTCTTCTCCCCCCATCGTACCCTCTCTACCTCTCTCACCTCTCTCTCCACTGTCACTCTCCCGTCTCTCCCCACATCGTCCTCACTCTCTCCCTCTCTCTCTCCTCTCTCTCTTCCCACATCGTCCCCTCTCTCTACCCCATCGTCCCCTCTCTCTCCCTCTCTTTCCCCCTCTCATCCCCCCTCTCTCCCCCATCGTCCCCTCTCTCTTCCCCATTGTCCCCTCTCTCTCCTCCTTTCGTCCCTTCTCTCTCAACCCATCCCCCCTCCCCTCTCGTCCTTTCTCTCTCCCTCTCTACTCCCTTCTCTCTCCCTCCCCTCTCGCCTTCTCTCGTCCCCTCACTCTCCACTCTCGTCCTCTCTCTCTCTCCCCTCTTGTCCCACCTCTTTTACCCTCTCTCTCCCTCTCTCTCCCTCTCTCACGCTCGCTCTCTCTCCCCCATCGTCCCGTCCACTCTCGTCACCTCTCTCTCCACCCTCTTGTCCCGTCTCTCTCCCCCATTGTCCCCTCTCTCTCCCTCTCTACCCCTCTGCACCCATCGTCCCCTCTCTCTCCTCCATCATCCCCTCTCTCTCCCCCTCTCGTCCCGTCTGTCTCCCCCCATCGTCCCCTCTCTCTCCCCCTCTCGTCCCCTCTGTCTCCGCATCGTCCTCTCTCTCTCCCCATCTCATCCCCTCTCTTTCCCGCCATCGATCCCTGCCTCTCCCTTTCTCTCCCCACCATTGTCCCCTCTCTCTCCCCTCTCTCTCCCCTCTCTCTCCCCTCTCTCTCCCCTCTTTCTCCCTCCATCCTCCCCTCTCTCGCCCTCTCTCTCTCCCATCACTCTCCCCTATCATCCCCTCTCTCTCCCCATTGTCCCCTCTCTCTCCCCCTCTTGTCCCCTCCCTCTCCCTCTCTCATCCCCCTCTCTCCCCATCATCAACTCTCTCATCCCCCATAGTCCCCTTTCTCTCCCTCCCCTCTCAATCCCTCGTTCGTCCCCTCTCTCCGCGTCCCCTCTCTCTCCCCATCGCCCCTCTCTATCCCTCTCACGCCCCCTCTCACCCCCATCGTCCCCTCTCTCTCCCTCTCTCTACCCACTCTCTCCCCCATCGTTCCCTCTCTCTCCCCCCATCGTCCTCTCTCTCACCCTCTCTCCCCTCTCTTTCCCATCTCTCTCCCTCTCTCTCCCCTCTCTCTCTCCCTCTGGTCCCCTCTCTCCCACCATCGTCCTCTCTATCTCCCTCTCTCTCACCCCCATCGTCCCTTCTCTCTCCAGTGTCTCTCCCCTGTCTCTCCCCTCTCTCTCCCCACACGTCCCCTTCTTCTCCCCCATCGTACCCTCTCTACCTCTCTCACCTCTCTCTCCACTGTCACTCTCCCGTCTCTCCCCACATCGTCCCCACTCTCTCCCTCTCTCTCTCCTCTCTCTCTTCCCACATCGTCCCCTCTCTCTACCCCATCGTCCCCTCTCTCTCCCTCTCTTTCCCACTCTCGTCCCCTGTCTATCCTCCCATCTTCTCGTCTCTCTCCCTCTCTCTCCCCTCTCTCCCCCTCTCGTCCCCTCCCTCTCCCTCTCTTGTCCTCTCCCTACCCCCCGCATCGTCCCCCCATCTCCATCTGTCTCCCCTCTCTCTCCCACTTTCGTCCCCTCTCTTTCCATCTCTCGTAGTCTCTCTCTCCCCATCGTGCCCTCTCTATCCTCCCATCGTCCCCTCTCTCTCCCTCTGTCTCCCCTCGTCGTCCCCTCTCTCTCCCCCTCTCTACGATCTCTCTCCATCTCTCGTCCCCCCTCTCCCCCTCTCTCGTAAAATCTCTCTCCCCCATCGTGCCCTCTCTCTTCCCCTATCGTCCCCTCTCTCCCTCTGTCTCCCCTCGTCGTCCCCTCTCTCTCCCCCTCTCTACGATCTCTCTCCATCTCTCGTCCCCCCTCTCCCCATCTCTCTTACCATCTCTCTCCACCATCGTGCCGTCTGTCTCCCCCCATCGTCCCCTCTCTCTCCCTCTGTTTCCCCCATCGTCTCCTCTCTCTCCCCCTCTCTACGATCTCTCTCCACCTCTCGTCCCCCTTCTCCCCCTCTCTCGTACCATCTCTCTCCCCCAGCGTGACCCCTGTTTCCCCCCAATCGCCTCCTCTCTCTCCCTCTCTCTCCCCCGTCATACCCTCTCTCTCCCCTCTCTCTCCCCCATCAGCTCCTCTCTCTCACTCTCTCCCCCCCCCCTTTCTCTCTCGCCCCTCACTCTCCCGCTATCGTCCCCTCTCTCTCCCTCATTAGTCCCCCTCTCTCCCGCTCTCATCCTCTCTCCCCCCTCATTCGGCCCATCTTCCCCCCCCCCCCCCCCGGCATCCTCTCTCTCCCCCATCGTCCCCTCTCTCTCTCTCACCCCATCTCTCCCCCATCGTCCCCTCTCTCTCCCCCCTCGTCCTCTCTATCTCCTCCTCTTGTCCCATCTCTCTTACACTCTCTCTCCCCCCTCTCACCCCCTCTCACTCTCCCTCTCTCACCGATCGTCTCCCCTCTCTCCCCCTCTCGTCCTCTCACTACCCCCTCTCATCACCTCTCTCCCCTCTCTCCCTGCCCTCCCTCTCACCTCTCTTGTCCCCTCTCTCTCCCTCTCTCCCTCTCTCGTCCCCTCTCTCTCCGCATCATCCCCTCTCTGCCCCCTCTCTCCCCCTCTCTCTCCCCTCTCTCTCTATCCCCATCGTCCACTCTTTCTCCCTCTCTCATCACCTCTCTCCCCCGTCATCCCCTCTGTCTCCCCCCATCGTCCCCTCTCTCTTCCTCATCGTCCCCTCTCTCTCCCCGATCGTTACTTCTCTCTCACCCCCGTCCCCATCTCTCCCCTCTCGTCCCCTCTCTCCCTCTCTCCTCCCCATCTCTCCCTCCCCTCTCTCTCCCTCTCTCGTCCCCTCCCTCTCCACACTCCTCCTCTCTCTCCCCCTCTTGTCCCACCTCTCTTACCCTCTCTCTCTCTCCCATCTCTCCCCCTCTCACGCCCATCCCCATCGTCCCCTCTCTCTCTTCTCGTCCCCTGTCTCCCCTCCTCTCTTCCCCTAGCACCCTCTCATAATCTCTCTCCCCCTGTCTCTTCCCCTCTCTCTCCCTCTCTCGTCCCCTCTCTCCCCCCATCTCGTCTGCTAACTCCCCCCTCTCGTCCCCACTCTTTCCCCCTCTCTCTCCCTTTCTCGTCCCCTCTCTCACCCCCATCGTCCCCTCTCTCTCCCCATCGACCCCTCTTTTCCCCCATCGTCTCCTCTCTCTCCGTCTCTCTCCCCCTCTCTCCCCCCACCGTCCCCATCTCTCCCCCCATCGTCCCATCTCTCTCCCCCTCTCATTACCTCTCTCTGTCACACTGTCTGCCTGTATCCCTCAGCTCCCCTCCCTCTCTTGCCTCTTCTGTCTCTCTCGTGCCCCTCTCTTTCATCCCTCTGTCTCTCGTTCGCCTCCCCTCTCTTTTGCTGTCCCTCTCTCTCCCTCTCTCTCTCTGTCCCTCTCTCTGTCGCCCTCCCACTCCCGCATCCTCTCTCTTTTACTCTTCCTATATCTCTCTTCCTCTTCCTCACTCCCTCTTGCGCTCTCACCCTCTCTCACGCTCTCTCTCTCCCTCTCTCTTGGTCCCCTCTCTCGCTCATCTCTCTCTCTCTCTCTCTCTCTCTCGCTCGCTCGCTCGCTCGTGCTCTGTCTGTCTGTCTCTCTCTCTTCCTCTCTCTCAGTCCTCCCTCCCTCTCTCACCTCTTCTCTCTCACTCCTACTCTATCTCTCTCTATGTCTGTCTGTTGCTCTCTCTCTCTCCCTATCTCTTTCAGTCCTCCCACCCTCACCTCCTCTCTCTCTCGCACCCCTCTCTCTCATTCCTCTGTCTCTAACTTGCCCCCATCTCTCGCTCTGCCCTCCTCTCTCTTGCTCTCCCCGTCTCTGTTTCTCTCTCTCCCTCTCTCACTTGCTCGTGCTCTCTCTCTCTGTGTCCCTCTCCCTTTCTACCCTCGCACTCTCTCCCTTCTCTCTCCCTCTCTCTCTCTCTCCCACTCGTTCTCTCCCCCTCGCTCTCTCTCTCTGTCTCCCCTCTTTCGCCCCTCTCTTGCTCTCTTTCGCTCACTCTCTCCCTGTCTCCCTGTCTCCCTCCCTCGCTCTCTCCTCTCTCTTGCTCTCTCACTCTCTCCTGTATCTGCCCCCTCTTTCCCTCTCTCTTGCACCTTTCTCCCTCTCTCTTGTTCTCCCTTGTTCTCTTTCTCTCGTTCTCTTTCTCTCTCGTTTTCTCTCTCTCTCTCTCGTTCTCTCTCTCGTTCTCCCTCTCTCGCTTTCTCCCTCTCTCCCTTTATCCCTCTGTCTATCACCCCCCCCCCCCTTCCCTCTCCCTCTCGCACCTCTCTTTATTTGGTCCCTCTGTCTGTCTCTCTCTCTCACCACTGTCTTCCTCATTCACTCTTGCCTCATCACTCTCGCACCCTCTCTTCCTCTCTCACCCCTCTTTCTATGTCTCTGTCTGTCTCTCTCTGTGTGTCTCTTATGGCCTTCCCTCCGTCTCTCGCCTCCTCTCTCTTTGTCATCTCTCTACCTATCACTTGCCCCATCTCTCCATCTCGCTCTCCCCTATTTCTCGCTCCCTCTCCCTCTCTCGTGGCCTCTCCCTCTCACTCCCCCCTCTTTCTCTGCAGCCCTCTCTCTCTATCCCGCCCCTTCTCTCTCTCTCTATCAATCCTCTCTCTCTCGACCATCTCTCTCCCTCTCTCTATCGCACTCTCTCTCGTATCTGCCCCCTCTCTCCGGCCATCTTGACCTCTCTCTCTAGCCCCCTCTTTCTCTCGCTGTCTCTCTCGTGCACACGCTCTCCCTCTTACTCACCTCCTTTCTTCATCTCTCTGCGACTCTTTGTCTCTTTATTGTGACTCTCCCTGTCGCCATCTCTCACTCCCCTCTATCACTCTTGCCCTCTCTCTCTCTCGCGACACATCCCTCCCTCCTTTGCGCTCTCATCCCATCTCACTCTCTCTCTCGCACCCTCTCTTCCTCTCTCAACCCCGTCGCACTCTCTCATCTCTCTCTCTTTCTCGCTCTCCCTCTCTCTCTGTCTCTCTCGACCCTCCCCCCCACTCCCGCCTCCTCTTTCTCTCTACCCCCCTCTCTCTCTGTCCCTCTCTATCTCTCTCTTTGACCCCCCCCTCTCTCATCTCTGTCACACGCTCGTCGCCTCTCTCTCACTCTTCCCCGTCTCTCTCACAAACTCTCTCCCTCATTCCCTCTCTCTCATCCCCTCTCTTTCGCTCTCGTAACCTCTTCTCCTCTGTCACCCCTCTCCCTGTCGATCTCTCTCTCGCCCGTCTCTCGTTCTCTCACCCCCCTCTATCTTTCTCTTGCCTATTCTCTCCCTCTCTCGCTCACCCATTTTCTCCCTCCCTCCCTATCGCTCTGCCTCGTCCTCTCTTGCTCCCTCACGCACGCTCTCATCCTCTCTCTCTCCTGCCCCCTTCTCTCTCGACGACCCCCCATACACTCCTCTCTCCTTCTTGCCCTTGCTCTCTCCCACCATTTCTCTCTCTCGCCCTCGCTCTGTCTATCGTCCATCTCTCTCTCCCTTTCTCTCTTGCCCCCTCCCTAACCCCTCTCTCAGTCTCACACTTTCTCTCGCCCACTCTCTCTCGCGACCCTCACTCTCATTATCTACTCCTGTGTATCTCTCTTTCTCTTCCTCACTTATCACTCTCTTTCCCCCCTCTCTCCCTGCCCCTCACTCTCTCTTCACCTTCTCACACTCTCGATCCCGCTTCCTCGGTGTCTCTCTCTCTCTCCACCTCCTTCGGTTTCTCTTCGGCTGAATCTCTCTCCCTCCCTCCCTGTCTATCTGACACACACTGTCTCCCTGGTCCTTCCCTTCCCCTCTGACCCAGAGACTGGGGAATTGGTGGTGAGGCTGCGTGTGCGATGGTGAGGATGGGATATGGGAGGAGGAGGGAGATGCAATGGGAGGAGGAGGGAGATGGTAGAGATGCAATTGCAGGAGGGAGACAGAGGCGGCAGGAGAGAGGGAGTGAGGGGGAGAGGGAGAGCGAAGAATGGAGGCAGGTGGAGAAACCAGTTTTGGGTGTGTGTGAGTGAGAGAGGGGGATGAGGGAGAGTGAAGAGGAGAGGTGGTGGAAGAGAGAGTGGAAGAGAATTGAGGAGGAAGAGTGAGGGAGAGGAAATGGGGAGGTCAGGTTGGAGTGGGGAGTCAGAGGGAGTTAAACCAGCTCCTGAGCTCAGGGCGCGGTGGCCTTCCCTTCCCTGTGGACCAGGACTTGTGGCTGAGTCTGTCTCTCTCCAGCTCAGCTTCTCCAAAGACACACAACAACATCGTTCACTCTGCTGCTCAGCACGCTTTAAAGAACATTTTTATTGTTTACAAATGGAAGTGATGGATACAGTCAGTGGATGGTGCCTTTTCTCACCGGCTCCTGAGTGTGAGAAACATTGAAATGTTTCCCTGTAACCCCGCTGTGGGATAAGGATGGACAAACCAGCGCTACCCTCAGTCTGTTACCATAGCGACAGGCTGCTCCATAGCTGAAACACTGAACTGAAATGAGTAAATCCCGGATGGATTGATTAATGAGGGAATTTGATGGATGGATGGATTTGGGTGAAGGGATATTTCAGCACATTCTTCAGCTGCTGCCTGAACTTAGTCTGGGTCACGGCATAAATCGCGGTGTTTGTGCAGCAACTGAGGAGCTGCAGCATAAATCCCAATTCCCGCACAAAGTCATCGAGAGACAGAGGGGTATCCACAATAAACCACATCCGGTACCATATAGAATACAGCATTAACGTTGACCATAACAGGATGAAATTGGCCGAGATCACAAACAGTAAAATGATGGATTTTTTTCGGTTTCTCATTTCAGTGTCAGACTGAGCGTCCCCATTGGTGTGAGCGCGGAGTCTCCTGCGGGCTCTGCTGGTCACTAAAATATGTCTGACGGTGAGAACATTGAGCAGCAGAATCAGGAGAAATGGGACACACGGGGTTAGAATGTGGTGGAGAAACTCGATTGTGCCCCAGACACTGGAGAATATAACAGCGTTTGTTACATAACAAAACCAGGGGACGTTCTCCAGCCAATACTGAGCCTAGAGCATAAAATACCAGGAAATGTTCTTTAAACAGCTCAGCACAGTCACTGCTACCAGAACCACGGCCGCCGTTTTCTCACTGCAATATTTACTTTTCAGCTTCTGGCAACAAATGGCCACAAACCGATCAAAGGTGAAAGTGACGGTGAACCAGACAGAGCAGTCAGTGGCTGCATAAAGCAGAAAGGCGTGGATATTACACACGGGGACGGAGTACATCAGGAAATAAAACTGTTGCCGATAAACAATGGGAATGTGTCTCAGGATCAGGTCGAGGATAATGACCAGGAGATACGCCGCTGCCATAGCCCCCAGGTAACGTCTGACACATGGAGACAATCCACAATCTTTATAAAGCAGGACGTAGATGGTCACTAGGTTAACTGTGAGGAAGGAAAACAAACCCATTATCTATCAGCCTGGAGGCAAAGGGACCCGTTTGATCGGGGACCCAGTGAGATTTTCAAATGTGTCCCTGTATTTAAGGATTTATTAAAATAATTGGAGCTGGAATAACAAATGGGAAGGTCGGAATTACTGACAAAAATGTGACATAAACCACAAGCAACCCTCCCTCCCCAAACACACAGAGACACATCCATAAGGACAGATGGTTTCTAGATCATTCCCACACACTCGATCACTCGAGAGCAGACACAGGTCACTCCTTCCCAGTTCCTAATACGGAGGGTGGAAACGTTGCTGTCCTGAATGATTCTCTCCCAGTTTCCTGAAGACAAACGGAGTTTGGGAATTCCTGTGTTTTGTTCTAAATTGTGGTCAATCCTGTGTCGTGAAGAAATGTAAACGCAGGGAAAACGTATTCACCCCTTTAACTGCCTGAGGGGCCTTCGGGACAGTATCTCTTTCTCCATGGAACGGGATCTATTCCCTCGGCATCTTATCGTTTGTTCAATTCACTGACGTCCGGCCGTTCACAAACAATGTCAGGGACAGAATGTTCCGGGGAATGGCAGTTATAGAATGTCGGGGATAGAACGTTCCAGAGATCTGCTTGACCTGTCCATCACCTTTAACCCCTATCCCCCCCCTCACCAACATGATGTACTGTGCACAGGCTACATATCTGTCCAACACTGTGAGCTGCACTGACCACATCATTACATTATCTATAAACCTCAACCAGATAGTCTGACCAGCACAGTGACCTATGTAGTGATCACCCGTGAATTGATCTGTAAACCAGGAGCTGTTACCCTCTCAGCATGGAGGACTGTGTACCACACCCCAGTGCACTGATGTGTAACCCAGGAGCAGTTCCCCTCCCAGCATGTAGGACTGTGTACCCCACCCCAGTGCATTGATGTGTAACCCAGGAGCAGTTCCCCTCCAAGCATGTAGGACTGTGTACATCACCCCAGTGCATTGATCTGTAAACTAGGATCAGTTACCCTTCTTGCATGTAGGACTGTGTCCCCCACCCCAGTGCATTGCTGGTAACACTGTGTTAAATCCCTGCCCAGTGTGGGGAAGATTGCAGCCCATGCTGGAAGTGACAGGATGTGCAGCTCCCACCCATTTACAGCTCCATTTCCCCATTGTGCCCTAAGAAGCGGGTGCTGTAGGTGTGAACGTTACTGCCAGAGAGGGGTGGCGGGGGAATCAATGAAAATTTCACCACATGGGAGGGGTTTGGGGTTTAGGCAGAGATGGGGGTGACTGAGAGACAGTGTCATGTTCCCAGGTTTCAGAATGCTGAAATGTAGCCACTTCGATAGCATCCTGTAACATGAGCCAGTCTTCCCAGGAAAGATGGGAAAAAGGGATATTGGTGTGAAGTCAGATGAGCATTTGTTCTGCATCTTTGTAACTGGAATTAGTTTCCACAGAATCTATGACTCATTGGGCAGATTCTAACAATAATTTATCTTTGTTTGATTTTCCTTGAGCGTGACAGAGGGATCGTCCGCGTGAGGCTGAGCTAGTTTCCTGGTGCTATCGTATTGGACTCACCTCATTAAAACCCACCCCATCCCATGGTGTCCCTCTCATTCAATACCAGCCCGATTCTCCCACCCATCATGGCTGGAGGTACTCACCATCGCCCGGAGGCCCCTGGATATTCGGTGATCCCTGGCAATGGTGCCATCTTTAGAGGCCAATGGGTTCGAGCTTTCTCCGTTGGAAGCTGCCCTGCACAGTTTACCACGAGTATGGCAATTCAGGGGCAATTACACCATGGCTTGTCGACAGGGGCACGGAGGTCCTGGTGGATAGGCTAGTACAGAGGGGGACCATTCTCTTTCCAGTGGGGGCCACACCACTAGACCCACCAAGCATGGTCTGAGCTCCCCACCCAGCTCAGTGAAGTATTTGCGGTCTGAGGAAATATCCAGCAATATAGGACAAGCATCAATAATCTTCCCCGCTCTGTCAGGATAAGGGTCACTGTATTGTCTCTGCTCCTTCGCACTCACTGTACATCTGTTATAGCACCGACCCCCGAACAAGGCTCATGGTCCAGCACTTCTCTCTCTCTGTCCTGTCTGTCTCTCTCTTTCTCTCTCTCTCTCTCTCCCTCACTTTATCCCCCTCCACTAATAACATTGCATGGATACAACACTGTGGACTGACTCCCCCCGGACCCCTCACCATGAACCTGTCCCCCACCTCCTCCAGCACTAACAGCAGAGCCACCCACTCCCACCCTCCTTTCTCCCTCCCTTTCTCCCTTTCCACGATAAGCAGTCTGAAATAGGACAGAAGGGGCCAAGCCGGGTGGTGGAGTTCCCGATATCCGTTCCCTCACCCCCTCCCTCCGCCATGTGGGAGGACCCTGGTACGAGCCGGAGAGGACCAGGACGCCTCGTGTGGAGATTCTGAAACATCCACGTCCCACCGACCGAGTAAGGAGCAATATTCAGTGAAGGACAATTCTCACTTTAAACCCACTGGCAGCTCCGTTTCCTCCCGGCACAACTTAGAAGCTGTGGCCCTAATGCCATCTCCCTTATGTGTCGAGCTGGTACAAATTCTCTTTCCAGTGGGGGCGGCACGGTGGCACAGTGGTTAGCACTGCTGCCTCGCAGCGCCTGAGATCCGGGTTCAATTCCCGCCTCAGGCGACTGACTGTGTGGAGTTTGCACGTTCTCCCCGTGTCTGCGTGGGTTTCCTCCGGGTGCTCCGGTTTCCTCCCACAGTCCAAAAGATGTGCAGGTCAGGTGAATTGGCCATGCTAAATTGCCCGTAGTGTTACCTAAGGGGTAAATGTAGGGGTATGGGTGGGTTGCGCTTCGGCGGGGCGGTGTGGACTTGTTGGGCCGAAGGGCCTGTTTCCACACTGTAAGTAATCTAATCTAATCTAATCTAAATGGAATCCCCATGATCTCGGTGGGCAGGAGGGTGGGCTCACAACACATCGTCACCATCACCTCCCAGGAAGGCAACACTGAGACTCCCTCCTACACCTCCCCCTGTAAACAGCTCAGATATTGAAACTAATCTGTGATAGTTACTGCTCTCCCCACTTATCCTGACATCTTCAACAATCTGTGCTTGTATACACCCAGTGCTCTCTGCTCCTGCACCGCCTTTATAATGGTACAGCCTGTTTTATTTTTTCTTGCATTGTCCATCACCTCACACTGCTCTGCATTGATCCCCATCTGCCCGAAAACTACACCAACGTATCAGTGTCCTGTTAGAGTCCCACACTGTCCTCCATAGACTTCACAGTTCTTCCAGGTTTGGTGCTATTTACAGACACTCAGATTTTCATAGCGCCACAGTCCCCAAGAAACAACTGAAATCCTGCCCCACACACACCACTGCGAGCAAGTGAAATACTGATATATTCCCACGGAGGGAGTCGAATGCTGTCAACAGACCAACAATCCTAACACCCACCAGACACAGTGAATGAAATATTAACAAACCATGGGGCAAGAGAAGTCCGGATATGCTCTGCTTATCTTCATTGACATCATGGTATTAATGTTATGAATTTGGAAGTGTGTACTAGACCTTTAAGAGAGAGTGAATACTGTTCTGAACTGAGAGCTTCCAAGCTCCTGTGTATATGAGAGGATGGCAGACCCAGCGTATCAAGGGACAACTGAATTTTTGGCTTTGAAATCGATCTCTGAGTTGGTTGCTCTTTCGACAACAATTCGAATATTACCAATTAGTTTCAATTATGCCCCAGGAAGCTAAAACCAAATAAAGTTTGTATTTCTTGGTTTTAGATAAATGATCTGATGCTGTGGATATTCAGAATGCAGGCATTTTGAAAATTTCAAACAGAGCAAATGCCATCAACACAGACCCAAGAAGTTGGAAAATAATCTCTATCAAAGGTGCCTTTTCATATGAAACATATTCACAGTAAAAAGGAAGAAAATAACCCAGGGAGATCCACGACCGAAAGAAAACATCGAAAACAACAGCTGCTGTGTGGTTTTGAAATTAAATGATGTAATTTTAATAAGTGTCTGATTGAAATAGTATATTACTATAGAGTTGGAGTGGGGTAATAGGCAGTTAAAGAGATTGGGGGCCCCAGAGTTGTGAATAGTTGATGTAAAATGTTCACTTTCAGAGTTATAAAATAAATTGATGTTTTGATTTAAACAGGGGAATTTGGGAGTTCTCTGTCACTCAGATTTTAACAGTTTACGAGGTGAGTTCAGCATTTAAGTTGTTTCATTTAAGTTACCAGATGAGCTTCACGCCGTGCCCTAGTAATTCCCGTGTGTGTATCTTGTGTGCCTCTGTGTGAGGCAGGTCTGGCGGTCTCTGTGGTGCTTAAAGTGATGCAATGCCACTCCCCTGCTGGCCTCCACACGCCACTGCACAGGCATTAGCAGAGGGTGAAAGCCAATAGGGATACATTCAGAGTGGAGGAGGGAGAGGGAAGCTGCGAACAGCACCATCCAAACTGATGTCTTATCCATGGACGGATCTAAATGTCCTTCAAACATTGTAACTGTCCCTGCTTTCACCACTTCCTCTGGAAGTTTATTCCACACACAAGCCAGATTCTGTCTAAAATATTTACCTCTCGTGACGTTTGTAAATCGTTTTTCCTCGCACCTTAAAATATCCCTCAGTTTTGAATCCCCACCTCGAAGGAAAAGACATCAGCCCTTCAGCTTATCTGAACCCCTCATGATTTTATAAACCCCTGTAAAGTTACCCCTTAACCTCATACTCTCCAGTGAAAAATGCCCCAGCCGATCCTGCCTCTCATTATAGCTCAGTCCCTCCTTTCCCAGCAACATCCAGGTTAATCTCTTCTGAACCCTCTCCAGCTTAATAATATCAAGGTCAATAATATCAAAGTGAATAGTCAAGGTATTTTCTAAGGGTACGGGGGGTCCAAAACTAGAGGACATAGGTTGAAGGTGAGAGGGGAAACATTTAAAAGTGACCTAAGGGGCAGCCTTTTCACACAGAGGGTGGTGTGCCTATGGAATGAGCGGACAGGGTGACCAGACTGGACACAGTATTCCAGAAGAGGTCTTACCAATGTCCTGTACAATCTCAAAATGACGTCCCCATTCCGATACTCAAAGGTCTGACCAATGAAGACAAGTGTGTTAAACACCTCCTTAACCACACTATCTGGATGAGATGCAAATTACAAAGAATTATACCTGATGGCCTATGTCTCTGTCCTACAACACTGCCAAAGGCCCTACTTTTAACTGTATAGGTCCTGCTCTTGTTTGATTTACCAAATCCAGTACCTCGCATTAATCCAAACTAAATTCCATCTGTCACCCCTCAGCCCAGTGTGTGATATCACTGCCACCTCACCCTCCCCTTTCAATTTTAAAATGCCCATCCCTCTCCAGGAGGCCTGCACACTCCGGCCTTGATTTTCACAAAGACCCTGAGCTTGGTTTGCCTTGTGTAGTAAGGGGGAGGAGGGACAGCTTGTAGACAAAGTCAGGGAGGAGGAGAGGCTGGATCGTAAACAGTGGCCTGGTGTCATTTCATTGTTTTAGGAAGAGGGCAGTTCGCACATTAGAGTTGGGTAATAGTGATCGGTGTTTTGGGACCAGAAATCTGGCTCTTCCTATGTCTCTGGTGTTCAGGAATAAATATCTCTTTGAGACCCTTCATTGGGCAGAGTGTGCCTGCAGGATTTCTTTCCCTAATATTGCAGATTACAGTTAATAGCGATTGAAGACGTTCATAGTTAATTTCTATGGCACAGCACGTACACACAACATCCTACAGTTGAGACAAATATCTTGCATTTGTTTAACAATGCAAAGTGTTTTGTGTAGTTCAGTAATGGTAACCTGATTATAATAAATCCACACCGATCTGAAAGTGGGCACTAAAATATGACTTATAATCTGGGTATGATAGTGCAGTGGTTTGTGTCCCTGCCTCTGAGCCAGAACTCTGGATTTGATTCTAATTCCTGAACTTGTGCAGTCGTGTTACTAGCTCTGGACTAGAAGTCCTGCCTGTTGCAGAGGTATGCCGCAGCATGTCAGAACAGGCTGATGAACAAACACACAGGAGAATAATGTTACAGCTTTATGGGTATTGCCCAGTGATACTAGTGTCCCACCTCCGGGCACAATAGTCTCAGTGTAAATCCCACAGAGGTGTCTCAGGATACATCTGAACAAACTGATTAAAATGGATTTAAAATTGTGACTTGATGGAGAAGGAAGAGGTATTGCATTTCAGAATTTAGGCCCAGGATGACTGAAAGCACAGCTATTCGTTTTGATTGGAGTCACATTTCGCAGCAGTAAAGGCTTGTAAAATCGGAATGGTCATGGATAGGGTGAGTAGTCAGGGTTTTCCACAGGTTAGGGGCATCCAAAACTAGAGGGCATTGGTTGAAACTGAGGGGGAAAAGGTTTTGATGAGGCCTAAATGGCACCTTTTCACACAGAGGGTGGTGTGCGTATGGAATGAGCTGCCAGAGGAAGTGGTGCAGGCTGGTACAACTACAGCATGTAAAAGGCATCTGGATGCTGACAGACCTGCCGAGCGTTTCCAGCAATTTCTGTATTTCTTAAAAAATGCATTCATTTTAACAAAGGTATTGTGAATAAATTAAACTTTTTTAATGACGCAGGACCTTGTAAACATATTTCAAGTCGGCCGAGATCATTTTCTGCTGAGAGTATGGGTCTGTGCATGACAGCAGCAATGATGCACCTACATGGAACAGGGAATGTGATGGAGACATAGTTTGGACAATGTACAAGGAGACCTCACATGGTCCAGTTTGGGAGAGGATAACATTATTGTGTGATTCAACTCAGAGAGGGAGAAAATGTAATCTGCCAGAGAAGGAACGGCCTATTGCACTCTCACTCCTCCATTGTTCCACAACACAGCAATGTGTGCGAGCTAAAAAAAAAAAACTCTGGGAACGATGATTGTATTCTTATTTTTTATAGAAACCCTGCAGTTTTGAAACAGGTCCTTCGGCCCAATAAGTCCATACCAACCTTCCAAAGAATAAACTTCCCAGACCCGTTCCCCTACATTCACCCCTGACTAATACATCGAACCGAGAAATCCCTGATAATTTAGCATGCTATCCCTGATACTACACCGAGGCTACACAGTGTGAGCTGTGGGAGGAAACTGGGGCACCCATTAGAAGCTTACACAGACACAGGGAAAATGCGTAAAGCCCACACAGATAGTCGCCCGAGGCTGGAATCGAACCCAAGTCCCTGGGGCTGTGAGGCAGCAGTGCTAACTACTGAGCCACCGTGCCACCTTTTGGGCAGTCGCTGACCCGAACTCACTGGAACCTCCTCACAGCCTAATGCAAAGGGAATTCAGCCAAATCCAACTATTACAGGATAAAATCCCATTGCAAGCAGCTTGTGTGAGGAGAATATCTTCAGAAGCAGGATGACATTTTGGACAATCTCTCAATTTTTCGTTGTGTCATGAGTTCCACTAATATCTGGACAAAGTTTTTTCAAGTTAAAATTGCAGAGATTGTGTGTGTGTGTGTGTGTGTGTGTGTGTGTGTGTGTGTGTGTGTGTGTGTGTGTGTGTGTGTGTGTGTGTGTGTGTGTGTGTGTGTGTGTGTGTGTGTGTGTGTGTGTGTCAGCGTTTTTAGAAACCGGAATAATGATTACATATTTGCAATAACCAAACACTTTGCAATTCTTCTTTCCATCATAGTTTGAGTAACATTGCTCTGGATTATAAACGTGTTGTTTTTGCAGATTAAAGAAACTAGCCTGACTTGTTCCTAAAACTGACCCTGACCCAATCTGAGACATATGTCATCGGCCATATCACAAACCTGGTTACATTTAACATTTGTTGTGAGCAGTGGAGCAGTGAGACTAGAAAAGGAAATAGTGACCCCAAAAAAGCCGGGGAATGATAGACCGGTGAGCCTGATGTCAGTGGTGGGTAAGTTGTTGGAGGGGATTCTGAGGGACAAGATTTACATACAGTTGGGAAGGCAAGGGCTGATCGGAGTAGACAACGTGTCTTTCTGCATGGGAAATCATGTCTCATTAATTTGGTTGAGTTTTTTGAAGAGGTGATAAAGAAGATTGATGAAGGCAGTTTGGTTGACATTGTCTACATGGACGTCAGCAAGGTGTTCATTTAAAGAACAAAGACCAATAAAAATGTACAGCCCAGGAACAGGCCCTTCGCCCTCCAAGCCTCAGCCGATCCAAATATACTGTCTAAATCTGTCGGTCAATTCTTAAGCATCGTATCCCTCTGCTCCCCACTTACTCATGCATCTGTCCAGACGCATCTTAAATTAATCTGCCGTGCCTGCCTCTACCACCTCTGCTGGCAACACGTTCGAAATGACCATCACCGTCTGTGTGAAGGACTTACCGCGTGTATCCCCCTTAAACATTCCAACTCTCACTTTGAAAGCACGACCCCTCGCTACTGAATCCTTCACCCTGGGGAAAAGCCCCTCTCTACCCACCCTGTCTATAACCTTCATGATTTTGCAAACCTCAATCAAGTCCCCCCTCAATCTCCTTTTTTCTAGTGAAAATAAACCTAACCTACACAGCCTCTCTGCATAGCTAGTATTTCATTCTGATTGTTAGACATATTAGTAAGTTTCAGTCATATTGGATACAGAAGAAGCTAGTCACAATTGGCTTGAAGGTAGAGGGATATTTTTCTTGTAAGCAGCAGTGTGCAGCAAGAATCAGTTCTGAGTTCACTGCATTTCATCATTTATGTAAAGGATTTAGATGTGAATATTGGGGCCATAGTTAGTAAGTTTACAGATGACATCAGAAAGGTGGTGTAGCAGATTATCTCAGAGTTCAACGAGACCACAAATAAATGGGACAAAGGGGCAAGGAGTGACAGATGACGTTTAATTTAGATAAATACGAGATTTTGCAAACTAGGGCAGAAGTTATACACTTAATGGTAAGGTCCTGGGGCGTGTTGTGAAACAAAGGGACATAGGGCTGCAGGTGCATTGTTCCTTTGAAGGTGGAGTCGCAGGTAGACAGAGTTGTGCTGAACACATTTGGCACATTTGCCTTAATCAGTCAGAGCATTGCGTATAGGAGTTGTGGTGGTATGTTGCATCTGTACAGGATGTTGGTGAAACCACTTTACGAATACTGCGTACAACTCGGTTTTCTGCAGAAATCGCTTACACACAGATGTTTCAGGACTGAAAATTTGAGCTTTCGGGAGAGGTTGATTAGGTTGAGGTGTTTACCCCTGGAGTGTCAGTGGTTGAGGGGTGACATTATAGAGGTTTATCAAACCAACAGGGGCACGGATATTCTGAACAGCCATGTTCTGCTCCTCAGGATAGGGGAGTCCAGAACAAGAGGGCATATGTTGAAGGGGAGAGGGCGAATGATTTAGAAGGGACCTGAAGATAAATGTTTCACACAGTGGGTGGTGTGTGTACGGAAAGTGCTGTCAGAGGAAGTGGTGACGGCGGTTACAATCGCACATTTAAAAAGTATCTGAAAGAGGAGGGATATTGGTCAAATGCTGGCAAATGGGACTGGATCAGATTTGATATCTGATCGGAGTGAACAGGTTGGACTAACGGGTCTGTTTCCGTTCTGCATTACTCTCTGGTTTTATAAGAAGGATGATTAATAATTCTGAAACGACCTTTCAAGTGGGAATTCTCTTCACTGAAAGTTTATCGTGCCTCCATGTTCACATTGATTGAAAGCTGCATTAGTTAAATATTTGACAGAGAAGTGAGTCATGCATAATGGGATGCAGACAGGAAAGTGTGGCTGAGTCCACAACCTGATCAGCCACAATCTTAGTGCCTGGTGGAGAAGGCTCAAAGTATCTAATGACCCCCACTCCTGCTCCTCAGTCCCATGTTTCTGTGTTCCATTCAGCCCCTCAAACCTGCTGGAAAGGAGCAGTTGGAGGCCACTTACTGCTATAACCTGGTGCACAGAAACAGGAGACCATTCAGCCCCTCAGAGTGTCCCACAGGTGATTTGGGAAATGTAATTGGAAAACCCAGACTGGGTATGAAAGAGGCCCCTCATCTCTCATTACAGAGCTTCCCCTCTCTACAACTTGTGCTTCATTTGTTGGTCATATTGTAGACCCAGATTCACTGTGAATACAGCCCATATAACTCACCCAGAGATGGCTCACAAAACCGTCTATTCTTCCTGACTGCAATATTCAATAACATAACATTCATGAAAATAACACCCACTGACGTTCCAATAACAGAATGTGAGAACATCAGAAACAGGAACAGGTCGTTCACTCCCCAAGCCTGCCTTGCCCTTCACTCAAATCATGCCCTTGGTCTCAAATCCTCTTCCATACCCAATTCTTCATCGCCCTCAACCCTCTGACAGGTCAATACCCATCGACCTCCTCTTCAAATAATTTCAGTCATCTAGCTACCAGAACACTCTTGAGAAGAGAAATCCTGATATTCAATACCACCTGCTTGAAGAAAACAGTTGCTGCTCCGATATCATGGCTTATTGGTATGAACAAAAGAGGTTGGCTCGAGGGTTCAGGTAAAAATGAATTGCCCTTATATCAAGGCAGTGGTTGCCTTCTATTGACATCAAGGAGCTGAACAAAACTGGACTTAATGGGAATCGGAGTAAACTCTCCAGTGTTTGGAGTCAAACATGGCACAAAGGAAGATGTTCACCATCTCATTCCTGGGTCACCTCTGTGGGAGATCCTCAGGGTAGCTTCCTCTTCACAAACAGCTTCAGCTGCTTCATTAATGTCTCCCCGCCCCCACCCTCCGCAACATAAGTTCAGAAGTGGGGATGGTCACTGAAGATTCCACAATGTTCAGAACATTCGTCGTCCGTCAGCTCCTGAACCAGTCTCTGTCCATGTGCAGCAAGACCCAGACACCAGTCAGGTTTGTGCTCTTAAAGGCACCATAACATTCATGTAACAGCACTGCCTGGCACTGCACATTGCCACAGTGAAATAGAGTTCATTCAGCAGCTTACGCTGGTTACAAAGGAATATGAGGAAGTCATTCAGCCCATTGACATTATTGGAGAAGAACAGGGACAGCCCATTCAGTGCCTCCAGCCTATTACTCAGGGAGGGAAGGAGTCTAGTGTGATGGACCACACGAGAGCCCCTCGGAAATATTTGAAGGCGGTAGCCTAGACTCTGATTTTTTCGTATTTTAAAGGAAATGTAAACTGTCTGTTCCAGATGCAATGTGACTGGTCAAACTAATCGGTGTGAAGCTAAATACCATTTATTTAAACACAGAAGATAAAATGAAACCAAAGAAAGAGGAATTTAGGATGACGTAATTCTATTGGACGAGTTAACAGAATAATAGATCGTGGAGCCATTACAAATGAACTGTTCCAATATAGGAAAATCGCATAAAAACAGCCCTTGGCAAAAAGGAATATTTAGACACAGATTGTCATAAACATTTCTCCGATCCAGGAATTAAAAACAGCATCAAGAGAAAATTCAGGGAGAGTAGCAACCAGGAAACATCCACTGAAGCTTCCAACTCTGTGGAGACCCCAATAGTTCTGATGTTACTGAGAAACCAAAACCCAGAGATCATATTCTGTGAGGGCAGGCCACATCCATTCAGTCTGCATTAAAATAAAGGCCTCTCTCGCTGTTTCCTCAAGTGGTTTTAACAAGCCAGCTTGGTAACGGTCGTTCAATCTCTCTCTTAAAATAAACCAGGTAAAAATAACCTCTTAAAGCTGCAGCATCATCACACCTGTCAGTACATCGAGCTGTCAAACAGGAACCAGGGGTAACCCAATCCGGCCCTTGGCCCTGTCCAATCGGACGAGGAAGCAACCATTCAGTCCCTTAGGTCACTTACACAGGAACAATAACAGGCCATTCCCCGCTCTAGGTACTTGCACAGGGACAGAATGAGGTAATTGATGCTGATTCCTGATGAATGGCTTATCCCCGAAACATCGATTCTCCTGTTCCTCGGATCCTGACTGGCCTGCTGTGCATTTCCAGAAATCCACTCTCTACTCCAGTCTCCAGCATCGGCAGTCCTCACTGTCTCCTAACTGATGCTCTAACATGATGAACAAGTGGAGCAGAGGCTGCACAGAAAGACTGTTCCACGTTGTTCCTCTTGTCTCCGTTGCTCATGAAACACACGTGGGACTTTAACGTGCTTTTCTAGTGGTGAGTGGGACTTTAACGTGGTTTTCTAGTGGTGAGGAGAGAAACCTTGTGTGAAGTCTCAAGAAGGCATCTTTCATCTCCGTGAAGACAGCCTGCTGTTCTCTGTGTAAGGTGGAAGTGGGTGGGAATGGCTACCTGTTTCAGATGGAAGGTATTGTGGTTGCTGTTGGGGATTGTGAACAACATGGCGTTCAGTACAGGTGCACTCATCGACTGCACAATAACGTGGGGTGAGTTAGTAAAGGCATATAAATTATTAGGAAAGCCACGTTAGACTGATGAATGGAGTCTCTAAGTTCGAATAATGCTGACCGTGTTCATGTTGATCTGGTCTAGTGCACGTCCTGTTCAGTGTAACCTGTATGCCTTACTCTGTCCAAGTTTATTTCCACCCTATGATCTGCCTCCACTGCTCAAAGTTTTTCCCTGTTCTGAGGTACACGTGACAATAAATCAAAGCAATCAATCCTGGTTAAAGTAATCACCCTACCAATGTCTCTTTTGGAAATAAGTGATTGCTGCCACTCCTCGTGTTTCAGCGTCACCATTTCTTCGTCTCTCACAGCTCTACAGATTAAACACTCAGCTTATTCACTCTATCCTCATGTTACCATCACCCGTGTCTGTGATAAGGAGATCATTCCTTACAAAGGGAATCAAATCTATACAGAGTGCCCCAAATGCTCTCTCAGCAAGGCTCTACAACAGCAGGATGATGGCTTTACTTATGTACTCGAATCATCTTACAATGAAGGACAGCATACCATTGACTGCACCCGTTACTTACACAGGGTTTGATTCGGAGCACTCAGCATAGACTTGTGAGTGGATGATCATGCTTCCCAAATTTGTTAGAGTTCTTTGGTGAAGTGACCAAGAAGGCTGATGAGGACAGAGCGGGAGACGGAGTCTCTATGGATTTTAGTAAGGTCTTTCAATAAGGTTCCACCTGACAGGCTGCTCTGAAAGGTTCCATCACGTGGAATGTTGCGGGAACTGGCCAATTGGGTACACAGTTGGCTTGATGGTAGGAAGCCAAGGATTTCGTGGAAGGATGCTTGTCAGACTGGAGGCTGTGTCCATTGCTCTTTGTTATCTATGATTTGGTTGAGAATGTACAAAGCAAGATTACCAAGTTCGCAAATGACACTAAAATAAGTGGGAGCATGATCAGTGAGGAATGTTGTCAGAAATTGCAGCAGGACTTTTATCAGGTGGGGAAGTGGGCCGAGAAATGGCAAATGGAATTTAATATAGATGCTTGCATTTTGGAAACTCAAATCAAGGTAAGAGTTTCATGGTGAATGGGAGGGCCTTAAGGAGTGTTGTGGGCAGAGGGACCTTGGGGTTCAGGTGTACGCGGTTCTCTGAGAGTGGAGTCACAGGTAGACAGGACAGTGAAGAAAGCCTTTGGCACACTGGCCTTCATCAGGCAGGACATTAAGTATAGAAGTTGGGAATTTATGTTGCAGTTGCACTGGAGGTTGGTAAGGCCGCACTTGGAGTATTGTGTTCAGTTTTGTAACCTTGTTTTAGGGAGGATATTATGAAATTAGAAAGAGTGCAGAAGAGATTTTCAAGGACGTTGCCAGGATCCAATCGTCTGAGTTATAGGGAGAGGTTGGACAAGCTAGGACCCTTTCTTTAGAGTGTAGGAGACTGAGGGGGGAAGGGGACCTGAAAGAGCTGTATAAGATCACGGGGGTTAATGCTCTCAGTCTTTTTCCAAGGTGTAGCGAATCGAGGATTAGAGGGAATCAGTTTAAGGTTAAAGGGGAAGGAATAAAAGGGAACCTGAGGGGCCACTTCCTTACACAGAGGCTGGTACGTGGATGAGCTGCCAGCAGATGTGGTTGAGGGGGATGCAATAACAACATTTCAAAGCATTTGGATAAATATGTGAATAGGAAAGGACTGGAACGATATGAGCCAACTGCAGGGAAATAGGTTTGGTGTGGATGGACATTTACAAGGTGGAGTCGAAACTCTCTGTCAATTAAAATCAAACACCCAGAAAAGCTCGCCTCACCGCGTAATCTGTTAAAATATGAGCGACACAGATCTCCTACATTCCACTATTTAAACAAAAATTATCAAGTTATTTTCTTAACTTAAATAGTGAACACTAAACAACAACTGTTCACAAACACAAGCCCCTCTTTTCTGAACTACTTACTATCTGACTCCAACTCTGTAAACATCTGCTGTTCCAATAACCCACATATTAAACCTTACAATTTCAATACCACACAGTCTCTATCTTTCCCGCTGTGTTCACTCTTCCAGCTGCTGATCTCCCTGGGTCATGTTGTATTTTACTGCAAGTAGGTTTTACATGAACATATATCTTTGAGTGTTTGAGCTGGCCAGTTCGCACTCCTGCTCTACAACAGTTACTCTGCTGTGTGATGGCAGTGGCTCTCCCTCTAGTGTTCAAAATGCTGGGTTTAGATACTCCCCATGATACAGTAATTCTCATAATTTGATTGCTTTCAAGGTGCCCAAACAATAATATTCAAATTCCGTTGGCTCCTGGTATCCTGAGCGTTATTTAAACTCTTTGGTTGCATTTGAATTGCTGTCAAAACAGCAACCATAACTCAGGTATCCATTTCCCAGCGAATGGTGACATGTGGGACAGCCTGACCTTTAGCTGTCATCTGTGGCTGTAGTTTCTATTCAGCAAAACCCGTTCTGTCTTAAAGTGACCGGACATGCTTTCGGCTTCATAACACCTTCTTTCTTCAGAAATAAAATGGACCATCAGAATGAAATGATAGCTTCATTTCTTTTCCTTTAGTTCTTAATCCCATTATTATGAAATTCAAAAGTATTCATTTCAGTTATATCATTCATATTAATTCTGCACACCTATAAAACGGTGGCACAGTGGTTAGCACTGCTGCCTCACAGCGCCAGAGACTTAGGTTCAATTCCCGCCTCAGGCGACTGACTGTGTGGAGTTTGCACATTCTCCCCGTGTCTGCGTGAGCTTCCTCCGGGTGCTCCGGTTTCCTCCCACAGTCCAAAGATGTGCAGGTCAGGTGAATTGGCTGTGCTAAATTGCCCGTAGTGTTAGGTAAGGCGTAGATGTATAGGGGTATGGGTGGATTGCGCTTCGGCGGGGTGGTGTGGACTTGTTGGGCCGAAGGACCTGTTTCCATACTGTAAGTAATCTAATCTAAAACACTGGAATAAGTCAAATCTTATCTACACTTTTTCTTTTAAATCCACGATAACACATCTGCTATCACATTTTAGGACCCACAGCATGTACATTTTGTAAGTTTAAAGCCGGTAACGTGAGACTCAAATGAAATACTCTCATTTTCTGGTCTTTAAATATTCCAAAAAATGCGAGAGGTTTGTCGTTGTCCACAACCATCTGCGATAATTTGTTTGTCACATAAACATTAAAATATTGTCAGGCCACTGCGAAACTTAGTTTTTTCAACAACTAGCCAATTAGCCATACAATTCCATCATCATCTTTCTGTATCAATACATCTCCTACCCCTATATCCTGAGCATCAAACACAATTTTCAAAGAGTTTCAAAATATTTGGTGTAGCTAAAACTGATGCAGTGATTAATCCTGCTTTAAGATTCTCAAATGCCTCCTGGCATTGTTCTGTCCTCCACAATTCTATGTTTTTCTTTAGTAAATCCAGCAGTGGTGCCAATACGCTGCTGAGGTTTGCAACAAACTTCCGATAGAATCCACTCAGTTCCAAAAATCGAAGTTGCTCTTTCTTCGAGGATAGCCGTGAAAATTCCTCAAAGCCCTTCATCTTTGTGTTCCATGGGGTCAACCTTCCATGGCCAATATAATGTCCCAACAACATCACCTTTGCCTTCGCCAATTCTGTTTTCTTTAAGTTTATTACCAAGTTTGCTTCTTGTAATCGTTCAACATGCTCTGCCAACTGTAACAGGTGAGCTTTGAATCACTTGCTAAAGATCACTACATCATACAGATAACCTGCACAATTTGTTCATACGGCCACAGCTCTGTACCTGTTTCTTAAATGTGCCTGGTGCATTATTCATCCATATGAAATACATGGTAAAGTTTTTTGTCATCTCTGGTATCTTTACTAGATAGTTTAACTGACTCCACATTTTTTTTATTTGAAAGGGGCCACTAAACCTGGCTTTGAAGAGATTTCTTACCACTGGTGGCAATACTAATACGTCCTCCCCACGGGAAATCTTCAAAGTTTCAGTGTTTTTATCTGCCACCTGCTTCACTCCATGCTGTGCTCTTCAGATACTGTTTAGCTAACTTACCTACTCCATCTACTCTCTCCTTCACCTCATACACATAATCCAGGTGTGAGATTTCCGACTTTGGTCCCGTCAATTTATATATAATTAATATCAAAGGACCTCTCACTTCATGTACGAATATTAACTCAAAGGAAGTAAACTGAGTAGATTTATTTGGGGCATCTCTCATAGCAAACAATATAATGGGACACCTTTATTCCAATCGTTCGAGTAATCATAACAGTACTATGTTAACATAATCTTCAGTGTCTGATGCTAACTTTCCAAGGCTCTCTGGGAGTCAGGATCCGACGCCCTTGATTTGAAGTGCTGTATGCTGAAGCTATCCATGATTTCCTTAAACAGCTGAGCGGTAAAATGAGATCCTTGGTGTGACTGAATCTTACTGCGTAGCCCACAGCGAGTAAAGAAAGCTACCAACCCCTCAACCTCCCTGTTTATCTTAACACACCGTACTGGAATTGCCTCTGGAAATCTGGTAGACACATCCATCATGGTCAGCAAATAATTTCTATTTTAGAAAGGGGATCGCCACAATTAATCATAAGCCGCGTGAAAGTTTCTTCGAATGCAGGAATTGGCAAGAAAGGTACTGGTTTTATTACTGTCTGTTACTTACCTACCATTTGGTATGTATGTCATGTACAAAAACAACTACATCCTTGTGCATTCCAGGCCACTAGAAATGCTTCTGTACCTTAGCCTGAGTCTTCTGTACACCTAGGTGACCGCCTGCAATTAGTTTATGTGCTACCCATAACATTGCATGCTACCGGTAACACAATCTGGTGCACTTCGGCCCATTTCCGTTCTGCAGTAACCTATCGGGGGTCTCCATTTTAATTTTATGATTCTATCTTAAAGTTAATAACTTTCTACAATAAATTCTGATTCCTTTTCTGTGTGTGTGCATGCGTATGTGTGTGTATATATCTGTTGTAAGTCCATTAGCCTTTCTGGACTAAACACCTCTGCCTGACCCTTTGCCTGTTCAGGTTTTTCCTGCACCGTTACATCAAACAGGGTGTCAGTTCACTGAGCATCAACCCATTTGTCTTTTTCGTTCGTTTGTCCTTCCTGCTGTAACTTATGACAGTGGGATCTTGTTACTATACAGTCTGGAAAAATTCCTGGGTAATTTTCTTTTAACCCACCAATTCCCTAGTCTTCCTTTGGCTTCTCCACCACAAGGGGTGCGTCTCCCACGTCGCCTCCTGCTAAATCGTTCCCAAGAACAAACTGTATTCCTGGAACTGACACTCTATTACTCACTGTCACTGTTACTTCCCTAATCTTGAGTTGGCATTCCATCCTGATGTGACACAAGGCAATGCTTAATTTCTGTCCCCATTCCACAAATTAACACGCTCTTGATTAACATGCCAGAAACAGTGAAAATACTTTCATCTCTTACTATTAGAGGGTGAGAGAAAGTGAGGGCTGCAGGTGCTGGAGATAAGAGTTGAAAAGTGTGCGGCTGGAAAAGCACAGCACGTCGGCAGCAGCCGAGGGGCAGGAGCGTTGAACAGTTTCAGGCATAAATCCTTCATCAGGAAAGTGGCGGGTAAGGGACGGGGAAGGACGTTGAGAAATAAATGGGAGGGTGGGGGTGGAGATAGGTGGAAGGGAGCTTGGAAGCCGATTGGTAGATGCAGGTGGGGTGTGGTGGTGATAGGAGAAAGTGAGGTCTGCAGATGCTGAAGATCAGAGCTGAAAATGTGTTGCCAGAACAGCGCAGCAGGTCAGGCAGCATCCAGGGATCAGGAGAATCGACGTTTCGGGCATAAGCCCTTCTTCGGGAAAAAGAAGGGCTTTTGCAATTAGTTCATTCCTGAAGAAGGGCCTATGCCCGAAACGTCGATTCTCCTGATCCCTGGATGCTGCCTGACCTGCTGCGCTGTTCCAGCAACACATTTTCAGCTGTGGTGGTGATAGGTCGGAGAGGAGGGTAATAGGACACCTATTGGTTGTATGACAGCTGGAACCCTCAAACTGTATAGCATCAACGTTGACTTCACCAAATTCCAAATCTCCCCTCCACCAACCTCTCCCAGATCCAACCGTTCAACCTCGCACTGCCCTCTTGGACTGCCCTAACTGGCCATCTTCCTTCCCACCTATTGACTCCATCTCCCCCTCCGACATATCACTATCACTCCCACCTACATCTTCCTATTGCCTTCCCAGTGACCCTCCTACCAGCCCAGCTACTACCCTCGTATTTATCTTTCAGCCACCTTGACCCCCGACCACATTCCTGACAATCGGTTTATGCCTGATATTTGATTCTCCTGCTGTTCGGATGCTGCCTGATCTGTTGTGCTTTTCCAGTGTCCCGCTTCTCAACTATTAGAGACTGAGAAGATCCCATATCTCACAAAACTATAACTTCTTGTCCTTCTCCCCCTGTTCTTTCTGACTAAACTTTATCTACAGAGGTGAATTCTTTATCGCGATCAGGTACTGACTCCATACCCAGCCCCTGCCTCGGCTGTATACTTCCCTGCAGCTCCTTGGCTCTACTTGGGGTATCCTTTACCAGTTTCACTAATGCCACTGGCTTAGCCTCTTCTGCCACATCTTTCTCCAAAGAGCCTTCCTTCAACGACCATCACAGTGTGTCCCAGCTTACTTCAATGAAAAGACCTTTTCCCAGTGCCCTTCTTAAACCATAGGCACTGTCATTTTATGTGTTCCACGCTCTTATAGTGAGAACACATGAGACCTTTCACCTCCTTTCAACCCCCTTGGGCTTCTTTTTTCACCTGTGGTAAACTATTGTGCGCTACTGTTCGCTTTGTAATGTGTGAACTTCCCGTCTCCCAATTTCTATCCCTCATAGCATGAAAAGTCTCCCAGAAGCTAAATTTCATCTCATACACCAATGCATATTTACCTGCCATTTCTGCCGCGCTTCTCGCTTCTTGAACTTTCTGTTCGTGCACATGAATTCTTACCATCTCTGGAAGTGAGTGTTTAAACTTCTCCAGCAGAATAATCTCCCTTCAAGCCTCACAGGTCTTATCTATTTTGAAGTCCAGCACCCATCTATCAAAATGACTGTAGTTAATTCTTTCAAACTTAACATAAGTCTGACCTGGTTCCGTCTCTATTTTTATGAAGCTATGCCTATATGCTTCTGGTACCAATTCATAGCCAATCAAAACAGCCAATTTGACATCTGCATAATCTCTTGAACACTCATCTGACAGTGCTGCACATGCCTCACCAGCTGTGCCCACCAGTTTATTCTGAACTAGCATTACCCGCAAGTTCACTGGACACGTAATCTACCGAGTCTTTTTTTTTCAAATGAAATAAAAAAGGTTTTGACATTTTTCTCACCGAAATATGGCAAGGTACTAACATAGTTGTATACACCCCGACGTTTTCCCTTCATCTCCATCCTGTTAATTTAACTTTCTTGTCTAATTTCCAACTTCTGAATTTCAAATCCTCTCTCTCTTCCTTTTTCCTCTCCATCTCTTATTTCTCTCTCTGTTTCTGTCTCTTTCTTTATCTTCTAACTTCAGTTGCCATATTTGCAATTTAAGTTTTTTTTCTAACTCGACTGCACTTGTCTGTTTCTTTGATACATCAAAGTGCTTGACCAACTCCATTATAAATTCAGGTTTCCTTTTGTCTCTGGTTAAACCCAATTCCAACTTATTTGCTAATTCTTAAAAATGTTCTGCTTCTGTCTTTTTAAACTTTCTTGGCAAATTTGGGAACCTCTTTAGTAATGTTAAAAGCTATTTCTCTCACTTTTAATTTAAACAACCACAAGTGAAAAAAGTTAAACAGATTTTCCGACCGGTTTTATTTGAAGATCTAGGTCACTAATTGCAACGTGTTGGAATTTGCTGGGACATTGTGTACCCGAAATCTGTTCAAATCTGTCCAATTCCCGTACGGCAGGGCCCCAAACTGTGAAGACATCTGTGTCGAGCACATCTGTTAATTAAAACCACAAACCCAAAAAAGCTCACCTCACCTCGTAATCTGTTAATACATGAGTGACAAAGAACTCACAAATTCCACTAATAAAAGAAAAATAACGGGTTGTATGAGTGCAAGTTCGGTCGCTGTGATTGAAGGTTTGTTTTCTGACGATTTGACACTATGACTTAGTAACATCATCAGTGAGAGTCTCTGCTGAACCTCTGGTGGTATGTTGCGCCTCTCTATTTATAGGTCTTGGGTTCTTAAAATGGGTGATGTCATTTCCAGTTCTTTTGTTTTACAAGAGAAGGTAGATAGGATCTAAATTGATGTGTTTATTGACGGACTTCTGGTCAGAATGCCATTCCTCTAAGAACGTCCTTGCGTGTCTTAGTATGTGTGTGCGTTGTCCCAATCAAAGTGGTGCCCTTCTTTGCCTGTATGTATGGAACATAGTGATATTGGGTCATGTCTTTTGGTGGCCAGTTGGTGTTCATGTATCCTGGTAACACGACAATAGGACCATTTCAATGTTGTGGTTCTGTTCGCCGAGCTGGAAATTTTTGTTGCAAGCGTTTCGTCCCCTGTCTAGGTGATATCCTCAGTGCTTGGGAGCCTCCTGTGAAGCGCTTCTGTGGTGTTTCCTCCGGCATTTATAGTGATTTGTATCTGCTGCTTCCGGTTGTCAGTTTCAGCTGTCCGCTGTAGTGGCCGGTATATTGGGTCCAGGTCGATGGGTTTGTTGATGGAGTTTGTGGATGAGTGCCATGCTTCTAGGAATTCCCTGGCTGTTCTTTGTTTGGCTTGCCCTATAATGGTAGTGTTGTCCCAGTCGAATTCATGTTGCTTGTCGTCTGCGTGTGTGGCTACGAAGGATAGCTGCTCGTGTCGTTTCGTGGCTAGTTGATGTTCATGGATGCGGAACGTTAGCTGTCTTCCTGTTTGTCCTATATAGTGTTTTTTGCAGTCCTTGCATGGGATTTTGTACACTACATTAGTTTTGCTCATGCTGGGTATCGGATCCTTCGTTCTGGTGAGTTGTTGTCTGAGGGTGGCTGTTGATTTGTGTGCTGTTATAAGTCCTAGTGGTCGGAGTAGTCTGGCTGTCAGTTCTGAAATGCTCCTGATGTATGGTAGTGTGGCTAGTCCTTTGGGTTGCGGCATGTCCTCGTTCCGTTGTCTTTCTCTTAGGCATCTGTTGATGAAATTGCGCGGGTATCCGCTTTTGGCGAATACCTTGTATAGGTGTTCCTCTTCCTCTTTTTGCAGTTCTGGTGTGCTGCAGTGTGTTGTGGCCCTTTTGAATAGTGTCTTGATGCAACTTCGTTTGTGTGTGTTGGTGTGGTTGCTTTCATAGTTCAGGACTTGGTCTGTGTGTGTGGCTTTCCTGTAAACCTTTGTGGTGAATTCTCCGTTCGGTGTTCTCTATACCATCACGTCTAGGAATGGGAGTTGGCTATCCTTTTCTTCTTCTCTCGTGAATCGGATTCCTGTGAATGTGGCGTTGATGATCCAGGGTGTTTTCTCTATTTCTGTGTTTTTAATGATTACAAAGGTGTCATCAACATATCTGACCCAGAGTTTGGGTTGAATTTGTGGTAAGACTGTTTTTTCTAACCTTTGCATTACTGCTTCTGCTATGAGTCCAGAGATCGGTGAGCCCATGGGTGTTCCGTTTGTTTGCTCGTATATCTGGTTGTTGAATGTGAAGTGTGTTGAGAGGCACAAGTCCAGTAGTTTAAGTATGCCGTCTTTGTTCATAGGTTCAACGTCCTGTTGTCTGTTCTGTATGTCCAGCAGGTTGGCTATTGTTTCTCTGGCTAGGGTTTTGTCAATAGAGGTGAACAGTGCCGTGACGTCGAATGAGACCATAGATTCTTCCTTGTCTATGTGTATATTTCTGATAATGTCCAAGAGTTCCTGTGTTGATTGTATAAATTGTCTTGATCCTCTGATCAGATGTTTCAGTTTCTGCTGTAGTTCTTTAGCCAGTTTGTGTGATGGTGTCCCTGATAGTGATACTATGGGTCTGAGTGGGATGTCTGGTTTGTGCACTTTATGTAGTCCATAGAATCTGGGGGTGCTGTTGCTTTCAGCTTTCATTCTTTGTAGGTCAGACCTGGTTCTTTGTAGGTCAGACCTGGTTATGTTCTTATCGTTTCTTAGTGATTTTAGTGCTTCCCTTTCCTTGGTGTTGAGGTTATGTGTTTGTCTTTTCCTTGTTATCAGAGATACGATACTTTGCCTCACTGTTTGTTGTGTCTCTTCTGTCAGTCTATTGTTCCTGAGTGTGCATTCTAGTGCTGCTAGGAAGTCTGCTGTCTTGGCGTCCCTGTGGTTGTAGTTGAGTCCCTTGGCCAGTATGACGACAAGCTGCAGACGACAAGCAACATGAATTCGACTGGGACAACACTACCATCATAGTGCAAGCCAAACAAAGAACAGCCAGGGAATTCCTAGAAGCATGGCACTCATCCACAAACTCCATCATCAAACACATCGACCTGGACCCAATATACCAGCCACTACAGCGGACAGCTGAAACTGACAACCGGAAGCGGCAGATACCAATCACTATAAATGCCGGAGGAAACACCACAGAAGCGCTTCACAGGAGGCTCCCAAGCACTGAGGATGTCACCTAGACAGGGGACGAAACGTTTGTAATAAAAAATTCCAGCTCGGTGACAGAACCACAACAACGAGCAACCGAGCTACAAATCTTCTCACAAACTTTGAGGACCATTTCAATGGCGGAAAAATGATTTTATATGCACTGTTTAATTAATGTGTTGTGCAGATATGTAACATTTTCCATATGTGTATATCACATTCTCAATGAACCACGGAGACACAATAACGAAAAATGATGCATATGATGTCTAAAATTTATAAAACATTAAAACATCATTTGATTCTCATCTAAAATGATATGTTCCCCTTCTCTCAACGTTCCCTCGTTTTCTGGAATTCTCCACTCCAATCTCTCATTCTTATCAGGATGTGTGTTATAAATTCTTGCTTCTGGTGTCCCAACTTATTTCAGTTAATCCCCTTTCTACCAGAATTCAATATATTGGCCTGTTGGGTACTTTCCAAAGCTAGTGTCTGTCATATTATTGGAGATAAAAATTCTGGCATCAGAGCCAGCATTTGAAAATATTGCTCTGTTGTATATGCACTGTACAAAGGACCACAGCACACAGGAATTGCCAAAAACATTGAGGGATGTACATCTACTTCTTTCGATGATCTAGTTTTCTCATTTTTCACATTTCCTCATCTATGTTGTCTCGCTCTTTATCTCTTTGTATCTAGTTAAGGAATTTACCAATTTTTCTTTGCGTCCCTTCTCTCAATGCTCCTTCTTTCGGTTTATATCTATTGCTCTCTTCTTGATGTAATGTGATTATAATTAAGCAATGTAACTACAAAGACATTCGGGAGGCGCTGGCCAGAGTTAATTGGAAGGGGAGCCGAGCAGGGCAGATCACGGAGCAGCAAAAGCAGGAATTTCTGGGGATATTTCAAAGGATATTAGAAATTCTCCCAAAGGAGATGAAACATACTCATGGCAGGACAAGGCAACCATGAGTAAGTAGGCATCAAACCAAAAGAGGAAACATTCAATGTGGTGAAGATGATTAGGAATCCAGAGATTTCATTGGCTCTGAAACTACATAAAGCTGACATCACTGCTATTATGGAGCTCTTAATCATGGTCTGGGAGAGAAACAGAGGAAACACATTCACTTTAAACACAGAAGATGATATTACTCAAGGAAAAAGATTCAGATGAATTAAACAATTGAATTAAAATCAGTTAATTGGTTTTGCAGAATGTGTCAGATTGAAAGCATGACCCGGGGAGAGACCCTCAGCAGAATGAGAGTATGAAAATGGAAGTGTTACCACATCAGAAACCAGAGTAGGTCATTGGGTACATGACTGATGGGTGAATGGGT
The DNA here is from genome assembly GCF_037043375.1 of Chiloscyllium plagiosum. NCBI lineage: Eukaryota > Metazoa > Chordata > Chondrichthyes > Orectolobiformes > Hemiscylliidae > Chiloscyllium > Chiloscyllium plagiosum. The sequence goes on from NW_028270152.1 coordinate 114,430,805, forward strand.
CTCGATGTGAACTAAGGGACAGACAGCAGAATTGCATTGCAGATATTGCAGCTCAAAACTGCGTATTTATGTAGTACTGTAGACTACAGCAGCAGGAGAAGCAGAACAGCATTCAACCACAACCTGTAACTTTTAGCCTCGAATAATCTCAGTCTGCCATTACCATCTATACGATCTATGTTTCAGTAATGACTGTGGGTGAACTTGACTGGATCAGAACCACATGAATCTAAACCTGACGCAAACCCATTAAAGCTACCACACTTGACAAACAGATCTGATCGTAGCTCCGCAATCCTGTCACATTCTGTCATAAATGGTGATGGACGATTAAACAAATGATGGAGGAAATGGCTCCAGAAATATCCCCATCCTCAGTAATCGAACAGCTCTGCACATCAGTGTAAAAGACCAGCTGCACCAACCTCAGCCAGAAATGTTGCGTTGATAATCCACCTCACCCTCGCCATGATACCCACAGAATCAGAGATGCCAGTCTTCAAACAAGTCAATTTGCTGTACGTGACATGAAGAAACAGCTGAACACAGTATGTACGAAAAAGGCAATGGCCCCTGACACCATTCCTGCAATAGGACTGAAGACTTGTGCTGCACAAGCCGTGTCCCCGAGGAAGCTGTTTCATTCCAGCTCCAACTCTGACATTTCCCTGGTAATGTGGAAAATTACTCAACTATGTCCAGTTTCTAAGAGGATTATAATTACAATCAGACCAGTTACCTCCCCCTCAGACCCACCACGATAGTCAAATTGGTGGGAGTTCTTTTTGACAGAGTTATCAAACAGCACAGAAATAACCTGCTCAGTATGATTTCAGATAGGTCCCCGTGGAGAGATGGTGCTGCTGTGGAAAGGTCACTGGATTCCTAATCCAGACCAGGCTAATGCTCTGGCAGCTGGTGTAAGTTAAACACAATTGACAAAATATTAAGATGCAAAATCTGGTGTCCGTAAATAGTGACCTTCAAGCCAATGGCGATTGTACACACCAATTTGCTTCACAAATGTACTTTCAGAAAGTGAATCTCCTGTGCTTTCCTGTTCTGGCCTAAACGTGACTGCAGACACACAGACATGTGATAAACTTTTCAATGGTCTCTGAATCCGCCAAACAATCCATTCTATTGTATCAAACTGTTCCGAGCTCTAAAAGATAAAACCAGACAGAACACCCGGCCGCAGCCTCAGTATCGGAAAAGGGAATGAGAAACACAGTCCTGTTGACCCTGCAGACACCTCCTTCCTAACATCTAAGAGCTTGTGACAACATTTACAGACTACATAGAAACATCGGGAATGGAGTAGGCCATATAATACTTCCCATTCCAGTTCATGTTCAAACGTCACCTCAATGCACTTTTCCCACACACTGTACACATCCCTTAATGTGTTTAACCGTGGGAAGCGATAAAGTAGGAAGTGCAGTAGTCCATTTGGTCTGTCGAGTTTGCTCCCCAATTCAATATAATGATACCTGGCCCTTTATTTCCATATCGTTCTCCTTCTCTCCCAACATTCCTTTACTGTCTCTAAGTCCGTATTTATATTCAGTGTCTTGCCTTCCAGGTTCGAGCGCATTCCCCAGGTTCTCCAGTCTCTGAGGGCAGTCATTTATTGTCATCTCATTGCAGAATGGTCTGTCTGTACCTAATACTGTGGAGCCTTGTTTTAGACACCAGAACCTGGGGAATTATTCTCCCTGCTTCCAATCCGCCTTACCCTGTCAGAGCTTTATATATCTCAATGAGATCTCCACCCATTTTCCTAAACCCCATGGAAAACAGGCCCAGTCGCCCCAAACTCTGCTCCCACAACAAGCCTATCATCCCAGAGATCAGTCTGGTCATCCTTCACTGCACTCCCTCAATGTCAGGTTTGTCCTTTATTCGGTACGGAGACCAAACCTGCACACAATACTGCACAGTGTTTGAGACGGGGTCTCACCAACGCTCTGTACAGCTGCAGTAAGACACCCTTTCTCCTGGATTCAAGTCCCCCTGAAATGAAGGTCAGCACATCATTGATCTTCCTAACTGCGTTCTGCTCCTGCAATATCGCTTTCAATGACTGGTCTACAGAGAGATCCAGATCCTTTGCAATGTTGCAGGTCCCCACTTCGTGGGTCTATGTACACTGGGCAGTGTATGAATGCCATTCCCAGTATTGATTTCTGGCTTCAGAACTCACTGCACTGCAGGGACCTTGAAGGGCTGCACAGAAGGAAACAACAAAAAGGCGCATCCGTCGCTTTTTAGATCAACATGTTTCAAACAATCTCTTTTCAAATGAAAAGCTGCCAATCTCTTTTTCCCACCAAATGGCACACCGTCACCTCTACCCACATTACTCTCCATCTGCCACATATTTACCCATTCACTCCACTTGCCTTAGTCACCTTGAAGCTTTTTTACAACCTCCTCACCCACTCGCAATCCAACATCCTTTATTTCTATCAGTAGGTTGAGATATATTGCATTTGATTCCCATAACCAAAGGTTTATGTATATTGTGAACAGCTGGGACCCGAGCACCAATCCCTGTGATACCTCAGCAATCTTCCTCTGTTAAAAAAATCTGTTTTTTCAATTTATTTACTTCGTGAATCTGTGTGTGACTGGCTGGGCCAGCATTTATTGCCTGTCCCTGGTTGCCCCTTGAGAAGGTGGTGGTGAGCTGCCTTGTTGAACCGCTGCAGTCCACTGTGGATTCAGTGATGGTGACACCATTGAATGCCAAGGGCAGTGTTTAGATTGCATTTTAGTGGTGATGGTCACGGTCTTGCAATTGTGTGACGTGAATATTGCTTGCCACTTGTCAGCCTGGATACTGTCCAGAACTTGTTGCATTTGGACATGGACTGCTTCAGTATCTGAGGAGCCACAAATGTTGCTGAACATTGTGCAATCATTGGCAAACATCCCCACTTATGACCTTAGAATAGAGGCAAGGTCATTGATCAAGCAGCCCTGAAGATGTTTGGGCCTCGTCCACTGCCCGAGGGACTCCTACAGACTTGTCCTGGAGCTGAGTTGACTGACCTTTATCAACCATGACCACCTTCCTACGTGTCAGGTATGATTCTAACCAGCGGGGAGTTTGCCCCTGATACTCATTGATTCCAGTTTTGTTTACGCCGCTTCATGCCACTCTTGGGAGAAGACAGCCTTGTTTTAAAGGACTGTCACTCTCACCCCACCTCTGGAATTCAGCTCTTTTGTCAATGTTTAACCAAATTAATGAGGTCAGGAGCTGCGTGGCCCTGGTGGAGCCCAAACTGGGCGTCATTCACCCGGTTATTGCTGAGCAGGTGCTGCTTGAAAGCGCTGAGACCTTCCACCACTTTACTAATGATCGAGAGTAGACTGATGGAGTGGTAATTGGCCGGATTGGATTTGTTCTGCTTTTTAGGCATAGGAGATACTTGGGGTAATTTTCCACGTAATTGGGGAAATGTAATTGTTATAACGGTATTGGAACAGCTTGGTGAGTGCAGTGACAAGTTCTGGAGAACAACGTTTCCGTACTATTGACAGAATGTCGTCAGGGTATGTACCCTCTGGGGTATCCAGTGTCTCCAACTGATTCTGGATATCGCGTGGAGTGAATCAAATTGGCTGATGGCTGGTAATTGAATTGCTGAGGACCACTGGAGGAGGCTGAGGTGCATCATCCATTCAGCACTTCTGACTGAAGATTATTGTGAATGCATCAGCCTTATCTTATACACTGAAGTGCTGGGCTTTTCCATCATTAAGGATGGGGATACTTGGGGAATCTCCTCCTCCAATGACTTATTTAATTGTCCATAACTATCCTCAACTAGAAGTAGAAGGACTGCAGAGCTTAGATCTGATCCGTTGCTTAGCTCTGTCTATCACTTACTGCTTATGATGTCTGGCGCACACGTAGTCCTGTTTGGTGACTTCACCAGGCTGACACCTCATTGTCAGGTATGCCCGGTGCTGCTCCTGCCCCCCTGCACACTCCATTGAACCAAGGTTGATCCTCTGGTTTGTAGGTAATTGTTGTGAGGAGGATATGCCAGGCCATGAGGTTATGCAGGAGTACAATTCTGCTGCTCTTGATGACCCACAACACGTTATGGAAACTCAGATAGATCTGTTCGAAGTCTGTCCCAGTTAGCACGGTGATAGTGCCACCTAAAATGGTGGAGGTTATTCTCAATGTGCAGGAGTGACTTTATCTCCACAATGACTATGCAGTGGTCACTCTTACCGATAATGTCATGGACAGATACTTCTGCAACTGGCAGATTAGTAAGGCTGTAGTCAAATATGGCTTTTCCCTCTTGTGGGTTCCTTCACCACCTGCCGTAGACCCAGTCTATCAGTTATATCCTTTAGGACACGGCCAGCTCAATCAGTAATGCTGCTGCTGAACCACTCTTTTCGTGGACATTGACATCCCCAACCCAGAATACATTTTGTGCCTTTGCCACCCTCAGAGCTTCCTCCAAGTGTTGATCAGCAAGGAGGAGTACTGACTCCTCAGTTGGGAGGGACTGGTACATGGTAATCAGAAGGAGGTTTCCTTTCCCAAGTGTAAACTAACGCCATGAGACTTCATGGGATACAGAGTAACTGTCGAAGATTCCCAGAGCAATTCCCTTCCAACTGTACCCCACTGTGCCGCCACTTCTGCTGTGTCTGTCCTGCTGGTGAGACAGGAGATATCCGGGAAGGTGATGGGGAGTCTGGGACATAGTAATACTCACAGAATCAGAATTAAATATAATGTCCGGCAGTTGCTTCATAAGTCTGTTTATTTCTATTCACTCTTTCCTGCCAGCTGTTCGATTCTAGAAGCTTGTCCATATATTCGCCCCAATCCACTAAGATTTGATTTTGAAATCTGGACTTGGAGCTTTAGCAAACTTTTTCTGAAAATCCACATGTTTTACATCCATTGTTCTCTTTCGTTTGTCTCCCAGTCTGTTTCTCAAACATAATTCCCATTTTACAAATCTATGTTAGTGTTGTCTATGACCATCACTTTCAGCCTCAATAATTGCTCCTAAACCATTTACTTACTATGTTCTATGTTCCATGTACTATTTCGTTTTCCATACCGGACTTGGTTTTCCTGGCATTGTCAGAAAGTTCTGTGAAGACAGAACTAAAGTAGTGGATTGATAGTTCTGACATTTCCCTGTTTCCCATTCTCAATTCTCTGGTTTCAAACGAGAAGGAACCCGCACTGTTTTTTCATACTTCTCACATCTCATCCGCCGTCATTTCCGCCACCTCCAAACGGAGCCCACCACCAGGGATATATTTCCTTCCCCTCCTCTTTCAGCGTTCCGTAAAGACCATTCCCTCCGTGACTCCCTCGTCAGTTCCACACCCCCCACCAACCCAACCTCCAATCCTGGCACCTTCCCCTGCAACCGCAAGAAATGCAAAACTTGCGCCCACACTTCCCCCTTCAATTCCCTCCAAGGCCCCAAGGGATACTTCCATATCCGCCCCAAATTCACCTGCACCTCCACACACGTCATCTATTGCATCCGCTGCACCCGATGTGGCCTCCTCTATATTGGGGAGACAGGCCGCCTACTTGCGGAACGTTTCAGAGAACACCTCTGGGACACCGGAACCAACCAACACAACCACCCCGTGGCTTAGTAGTTCAACTCCCCCTCCCACTCCACCAGGGACATGCAGGTCCTTGGACTTCTCCATCGCCAGACCATAACAACACGACGGTTGGAGGAGGATCGCCTCATCTTCCGCCTAGAACCCTCCAACCACAGGGGATGAACTCCGATTTCTGCAGCTTCCACATTTCCCCTCCACCCACCTTGTCTCGGTCAAATCCGTCGAACTCAGCACCGCCTTACTAACCTGCAATCTTCTTCCTGACCTCTCCGCCCCCACCCCACTCCGGCCTATCACCCTCCCCTGGACCTCCTTCCACCAATCGCATTTTCAACGCTCCTCCCCCACGTCCCTCTTCCCTACCTTTTATCTTCGCCTGTCGGACACATTTTCCTCATTCCGGAAGAAGGGCTTATGCCCGAAACGTCGACTCTCCTGTTCCTTGGATGCTGCCTGACCTGCTGCGCTTTTCCAGCAACACATTTTTCAGCAGTTCCTCTGTAGTCAGTATATTCAATCTTAGATTGGGACTCCAAGCGGTACACAATACTCTAAGTTTATTCTCAGCAAGATTATATGCAGCTGGTGCACGACATCTTCTATATTCTAATTACATTCACGTGAATGAAAACCTATTTTTTCGTTTCTTATTTGCATGCGTTCTTCCCAATTCCTTTAACTTTAACTTTTTTTATGATGTTAGTGGGAGAGATGTGAAAAAAGATCCTCCTGAATATTCAACGATACGTTATCCATTGGCTCCTCATTGCCTACGTCCATAAGGATCATCTTCAAACCGTTCCAAAAAATATTTGCCACGTATGGTTTTCATTTCATCGATGCATTTTCATCCTCCCCAGTTTTCCCATTACCTTCTATTTCTCCAGTAACAGGTTCTTTGTAATCAAACCCAACAGACACCTGGCCGCGGATGACAAGTTACTGGTCCGTAGTTAACCACTCTCCACCTTCATCCTTTCTTAAACTGTTGGATAATATTTATAATCTTTGCCTTATCCAGATTGGCGAACTATCTTTCGGGCATGCATTGGAAATAACGTGAAAATTTGCGATGCAATCAATATGCCTATTGCTGCTTCCTCTTAAATTTTTGTATGAAGTACATCTCGTCTGTCAGATTTATAAATACTCAATCCAGCTTCCTTTTAAAAAATGACCTCAACACTGATAAGAATGATCTTAGACTTTACTTACACAAGTCCCATGTTCACTTGGTATTTCTGGGAGAATTTCTGGATATTCTGCCTTGAAGATAGACACAAAGAAACTGTTTCTTTCCCCTGTGATTTCTCTGTTCTCTTCAATAAATTACCCTGTCCGCACACCCACTGTTCCACATTTTGTTTCATACACTGATGTACGTTTTTTTTAGCAGTCTTTATGTTTTTCTTTTGTTTGCATGCTTTTTCGCTTTTTGATTTTCTTCTCAGTTTCTTGGTCATCCGTTACTGGGTCCTATATTTCTCCGAATCCACTGGCTTACTACAACACTTGCCATTTTCTAAGCTGCTTCCTTTGGTTTAATAGATAGTTGAAGGTGAGGCTGAAAGGGTTCGGTCGGAGAGGAGGGTGGACAAGATTGATGGGAAGGAAGATGAACACATAGGAACGTTCAAAAGGGGGAGTGTGCTGAGTTGGTAGATTGGACTGGGATAAAGTGGAGTTTGGGGAAATGGGGAAACTGGTGAAATCTACATTCATCCCCTGTGGTTGGAGGGTCTCAAGGCAGAAGAGGAACCTTTCTTCATCCATGCTTTGGGTGGTTAGGATTTGGTGATGGAGGAGGCCCAGGACTCTCATGTTTGTGGCAGAGTGGAAAGGAGATTTAAAGTGTTCAACCACAAGGTAGTGGAGTTGGTCAATGTGGCTGTTCCAGCGATGTTCTCTGAAATAATCAACGTGTGTATCGCCAATGTAGAGAAGACCACACTGAGTTTAAAGGATGCATTAGTTGAGGCGTTCTGTCTCCCTTCATCACTTATCACTTTCAACCCACCTACATCTACCTATCACATTCCTAGCTACCTGCCTCCTGCCACACCCCCTTCTCATTTATCTCGAAGCTCCCTTGACCCAGAAGCCTCATTCCCGATGAAAGGTTGTGCACGAAACGACAATGCTCCTGTTCCTAGTAAACTGACTGACTGTGCTTTTCCAGCGCCACTGCTCTCCAGCATCTGTAGTGCCCACGTTCTCCTCAGACCTTCAGAGCTTGCATGATTCAGATTTATAACAGTTACTTCAAATAAAACGAAAACTACCGTGTACTCAATCAGCATAAAAGAAAACCAATGCATTGTGGTCACTGATTCCAAAAGGTATTCTACAGCAAAGTTTTCAATTAGCTTTTCTGATCATCCAACGCCAATACCGAAATAACCTGATCTCCAGCTCAGTGCTCGACAAAATGTTAATGCCAGCTATCTAACACATGCTCATGAAATCTATTTTTCCCAGCATTAGCATTCAGTTGTGTTAACACAGTTTAGATATAATGTAAACAGGACATTATTACTGCAGTACCCACAAATGTGTATGTCTCATTTTCCTGTTTTATAACATGCCCAACATTTGTATTGCAGCTTTCACTTTGATATATAACTCCCATCAATGTTTCCTTCTCCTTGCTGTTTTTACGCTCCACATTACAAGATTCTGTAGAATCTGAGTGACATGAGCTTTGGGGAGATTAATGGTAGAGATCATCTCGCCACATCATTTATGTTCTTCTTAAGCAGCATCGTGACATTTTCTCCATATTTCCCGTTATGTTAGTGGAGTAGAGAAGGACAATGATCGTTCAACAATGCTCTGCATTATCTCCAAAGAGCTAAGACTGCGCTCTCCTGGGTGGGGACCTTACAGCAGGGTGGTAAAGCATTGCTGCTGCTGTACGAGATCTTAGTAACATCACATCTGGAGTAGTGTGTACAGATTTAGTCTCTTCAATGAAGAAAGGATATTGTTATATTGGAAGCAGCTCAGAGATGGTCCCCTCAACTGATTCCTGCAATGAAGATGCTAGCTTAGAACAAAAGGATGATCAGGTTGATCCAATAGCCATTGGAGTTTACAAAAATGAAAGAAGAACTTATTTCAACATAGATGACCGGAAGGAGTCAAGAACTGAAGAGAATTACACAGATAGTGGAGGAATCCATTCCGTTCACCAGCCTGTTACACAGGAACAACAGAAGATATTCAGGCATTTGACCCTGTTACACAAGAATAGGGTGAGGCTGTTAAGCCCCTGTAGCCTAATGTATATTTACAGGAGAAGGCCAATCAGCCTCTCGAATCTATAACACTGGACCCAGAGTAGGCCACGCGACGCCAGAATCCTGTTACACAGTAACAGGATCAGTCCATTCAGCCTCCTCAAGTTTGTAACATAGGAACTGGAAGCGGTCACACAGTGACTGGAGATTTGTTACACTGGGATAACAGGAGGTTATTCAGACCCACCGAGCCTGTTGCAAGGGAATTGGATAAGGATAAAAACTATCTGAGACTTATTTCATGAGAAAGGAGGAGATAATTCAGTCATATGTCTGTTGTATGGGAACAAGAGAAGACCAATCGCTCCCTTGGTCCCATCTCCAGGATACATGAGGAGACCGTTCAGTGTCTCCACCTATTATGAATGAATATGAGAAGACCCATCAGCCCCTCAATATGTTACACGGCAACGGGAAGATTCCATAAGCCGCCACCCGTCTAACGCATCAACAGGAGGAGGTCATTCTGGCCTTGGAGATGACAGCATGGGAATACCAGAAAGACTTCATCCAATCGATTTTGTATACCAGCAGGATGATGAGTCCATTCAGCCACACATGCTTCTTACACAGCAATTGGAGCAGATCTCTTAAAACCTTTTGCCCGTGAGACAGGAATTCAAAGAAAACGTAAAGGTTTTCGAAAGGGAAGAACTTGCAATAGATGTACACATTAATAAGAAAAATGTAACAATAAACTATTGTAATTTGAGGCAAATTATTAGAATCCACTGTTGAGGACATTTGCAAAGTTAAACCACAATCCATCGGAGTAAACATGGTTTTACAAAGATTAAATCAAGTTTGAAGTGTTCGATTGAGTTACTTAAATATGTGATATCTAATCTTCCAGAAGGCATTGGATGTGTCGCTTCTCCAAAGAGAGTAAGTGGTAAGATCAGACAACATGGGTTTAGGAGTAATTTATTAGCTTGAATGGAGGATTGGTTAACCAACAAAATGGAGTCAGATTGAATATATGTGTCATTTTCTTTTGGAAAATGCAATTTGTAGATTGCCATTGATTTCAGTTCTCATGCCTCAACCATTTGCGATGGACATTATTTCTCGTTTGACGGGATAGAAAATACTTGAGCTACATTTTCAGTTGTACTTCGGAATGGTGATGCAAGAGATTTAAAACTACATGGATAGGTTGGGATAATGCGCAAAAATTTGGCAATGAAAATTGAAGTCGATAAATATAGGGTTATTCAAGTTGGCCAGCGTAGCAGAAAGGCAAATTATTATCTAAATGGAGACACACTTCAAACTGCTCAGGTACAGAGTGATCAGGGTATCAGCTTGCATACCACAAATAAACTGTCTGCGAGTACTGCAAGTATTGAGAAATGCAAGCATAATTTCAGCATTTATTTGTAAAAGGACAGAGTAGAAATGTAGGGAGTCTTGCTGTAGCTATACAAGGCATTAGTGAGGCTGTACTGGAGTACAGTTTGTGTGTCCTGCGGAATGAGGCATTTGCATTAGAGGCAATTCAGAAGAGGTTCATTATATTGATTCCAAATTTGAAGTGTTTGTCTTATGAAGAGAAACTGAGCAGTTCGGGCCTATACTCTTGAGTTTATAAGAATGAAAGGAGATCCCATTGAGGTCTGCAAATGCTAAATGTAATTGAAAGTGTAGAGGTGGAGTGATTTTTTTTTCATGTGGCACAATCTACAACAAGAGACTCGAGATTGAGGATGGAGAGATGGCAGGAAAGTGGAACAGAGGGCGCGATGACATCAGCCATGATTGTATTCAATGGCGGAGCAGTTTCGAGGTGTTGGATTCCTGACTGAGGGTCCTTATTTATATTCAGCCTTTCACTGTGTTACACAGTAATGGGGGAGTACTGTGTATCAAACAGGAAGCAGTCACTCTGGATAAATCAGTCTTAATCAGATTGACCGAACGCCACCAGTGGAGTCACACAGTGACCAGTGCTGGGTCCTCAACTATTTACAATCTATGTCAATGATCAGGAGAATGGAACAGATATACAGATACTGAGTTTGGTCATGTTGCTGTGATAAGCAAGAGATTAAATTAGCAAGAGAGGGTAGAGGGTCTACAGATAGATACAGAGAGGTAAAGGCAATGGATAATAATTTGGGAGGTGGAAGATAACATGATATCCTCTGTCATTTCATTTATTGGAATAATGGAAGGCAGTACGTTACTGAAATGGAGAGGGATTACAGGACTTAATGATACTGTGTACTCGTGGGTTCACCCTGACCCGTTCACACATGGGGGGTTTTGCTCCATCCCTGATCATCTGCTCCCAGACGGTCCAACTGACCGCATTGCTCTCCGTGCACATGGAATATTTTGATGTGGTTGGTTTTGTGGGGGGGATGGTGTTTTGAAACGTGTATCAAGGGGACGGCCTTTATCCAAGATACATTTATTCATATCTACATGGAGAGATGAAGACGATGGGAATGGCTGCCTGCTTCTGAATGAAGAGGCCGTGACTGCTGCCAGGACAGGGGTATTCATCAACATGATGTACTGTGCATGGACACACTGTTACATTAATAGAGTGAGAGCTCCTTCAGTTCCTCTACCTCTCCCCATTGACATGGCTAACCCGCAGATGCCATGTCCACCAATGGGAATCCTACAATACTAGGAAAAAAAGGATACACCCAGCAGCCTCCCGCTGAGGGAGAAACGATGTATTTTACTCATCCACCATATATATCCTCCGTCACCGAATGGTGACATTGATGTTGAGATACTGGGAGATGATGGATATGTCACCCAGTCCTGCCTGGAAAGTTCCGGATCATAGAAGCTGAATGAAACAGTGACCCTAACAGCCACTGACAGCACCGTCCTCCGCCTCGTGTGCAGCTGTGGGTTGAAGGAGGTGACACCGCTCTGTGACCAGCTCCTTGTTCAGTCAGGATCCTCTCACACTCTGCTCCTGGGTTAAACTTTGCTTGAGAAGCTGTTCCTGGAAAATCCGCAGTGGATACAGCAGATCTCTTTCACCACTCGCACTCACTGCGTTGTTTCAGAGCTTCCCCTCTCTGCAGCCTCTGCTCCATTTGTTGTTCATATTGCAGGCTCAGATTCTGTAACTACAGTCCCCATGCTCCATCCCGAGTTCGGTCACCAAATCCTCAGGTCTCCCTGAATGTCTGAGGCAGCTCACAGCACAAACTCCAGCAAACCGTCCCCAGCAACTCCGTTAACTTTTCAATAAAATGAGTCAGTCAGAAACTCCTCGGCTACAAATGTTGTAGACCAGACCAGATCCCCACAAAATATTTTAAGCAGGCCACTTAAACCCAAACCTTTCCTTATTTTAAACATAGGTGGGAAGTGTGCTTTCCAGATGCGTTGTGACTGGTCAACCAACTCGACATTAAACAAAATATAATCGATTCAAATGCTTTAGTTAAAATACAATTCAAGAGAAGAACATTTTGAGATAGCTTATATGTTTGGACACGTACACATACAATAGATACCATACCTTCTTCGTATACACTGCTCGGCACACAGATATATTCAAATACAGATTCTTACAAACAGTTTTCTGATCCAGGAGGAATCAACATCAAAAGAGATCTCAGAGAGAAAGGCAGCTAGGGATCATGCATTGAAACTTCCAACCCTTCTGGGATCTCCAGCAGCTTCTGAATGCTGCAGCTAAAAACAAAACAAGAAAACCTGGTCTGGCAGAGCTGGCCACTGCCCTTCCATTGTTATCACCGTTTTTATAAAACCTAAAGCCTTTCTCAGTTATTTACTTAAACTGTTTTCAGACAGCATTTCTGCATCTCTGCCTTTAAAACCTCTCTTCAAAAAAAAACCCCAAGAGAAAATAACTTTTTTACAGTGATAGTATCCTCACAACTCCACCTTTAATAAAATGATCCATCAATATACAAAGATCCTAATCTTCCTCTGTTAGTAGACTGAAATGCATATATATTACATTGACTCTGAGCACACAAATGTTCACAACTCGATTCAATTTCAGTCATTTCACTCCTGCCACAGAATGCCTTTTGTCTTTCTTCATTCACGTCTCCACAATGTGTCAAAACTTAGGTTTTCTCGCCCTGTCAACTGTAAAATTTCAAATTGAATGGAAGCAAGAAGAAGCTCAATCGAAACAGACTGGTATTTTTCTCCCTAAACTTCTCCAAAAACTTTAAGGGGTCACGATCAGTGATAAAGATTTGTCTCATATATGTTATTTCAAATTTATATACTTCTCAATCTCTCATAGAAACCAAGCTTTGATTTCTGAACCAAATCAACACCATCAGCCATTTCAGCTTCTAATCTTGCCATCGCATCTCCCTGCCCTTCCACACGAGTTCGCACGACTGCAGGAAGTCAATTGTTGAACTTCTCCAAAATAAGAATCTCTGTAGAGTGCCACAACTTTGCTCAGTTTTTAATACTCTTCCCCACCTTTCAAAATTACTTTGTTAGATTCTTTCAAACTCAATGTGCGTTTAACCATGGAGGCTATTTTAGATTCCTGAAACACTGTCTGTCAGCTTCTGTCACAAACTCATATACACTTCAGATGGCTTTCTTCACCTCCTCCTACTCCCCCGACACCGCCTCCGATAGGGATGCAAATACCTATCAGCTTTGTTTGAATCAACTAAATCCACATGTTCACTGAGCACTGCATTTGTTTAGCCACTTTCTGAAATGAAATTAAAAAGGCTCCCCCCTCCTTCTTATCAAATGTAGATAATACCTGGATGTATTTAAACAGATACCCATCAAGCATTTGGCTACTATAGGGTTGCTCATCCTCACTATCCTCCTCATCCAGCTTACCGTCTCCCTTCATCACCGCCTTCTATGTCAACTTTACTCTCTAATTACTAACCTTTGAAGTTGAAACTCTCTGCTTTTCTTCTCTCTTTTTCTCTCTTTCGTCTTCATTTCCTGTTCTTTTATTTCTACTTTTCATCATAATTCAAACTGTTGCAATTCCTTCTCATGTTAAAAGTGCCTCATTTGAAATTGAATTCTCGCCATTTCCGATGGATGTGTGGGTGAGGAGTTTTTCTCGGGGTAAATGTGTAATAATAGGGTTGAGTAATGTGTCTGGGTAGGTTCCTCCTCCGAGGGTCAGTGTGGACTTGTTGGGTCGAATTGCCTGTTTGCACACTGTAGGGATTGTAATTCTAAACCGAATTTGCTGTTACCGATGTAGAACCAGACAGGAGCCCCCAGTTTGCAATAGACAAACCAGACTGCCTCAATTTATTTTAAGGAGGTAGCTTGGATTCCAACCTTTTCTTGTTTTAAAGGTAGATGTGAGTTGCGTGTTCCAGATGTGATGCTACTAGTCAAACCATTCACCATTAAGCAAAACACAATATATTTAAACACATGAATGAAAATCGATATAAAATGAAGAGGAATTTAGAATAACTTAACTATTGGAAACCTTAACCGAATAATGGATGGATTACCTTCTACAAATCAACTATTCCAATATACTAAAATAACGTCAACACACCCTTTGGCAAAAATGAACATTCAGACATGCATTCTTGCATACAGTTCTAATCCAGGAGGAAACAACATCAATTGAAGTTACAGACAGAACAGCAGCTAGGGATAATTTACTAAAACTTCCAATCCTTCTGGACCACAAGCACCTGGTAACTGTTACAGCTACAAGGAAAAATCTAGAAAGCCTGGTCTATGCGAGCTGGCCATTGTTACTACTATTTATTAAAAACCCGAGAATCCCCGTAAGTTATTTACTTGAGCCGTTTTCAGTAGGCAGTTTGTCCTTTATGACCTCTTACTAAAAATCAGGAGAAAATAACCTTTTATTTAAAAAGTGACAACATTGCCACGCAATTTAGATGCCTGGTCCTTTACTCAGTGGGCTTCCTCGTGTTACTGATCGTAAGGTCACCTGAGAGGACAACCACAGGTACAGACCAAGTTGCAAGGATGTGTCTCATAAGTTCTGAAACACGCCTGTCTATGGTCATCACAGGGGACATACCGGGAAGTGAACAATAGCCTGTCACACACCATTTCATTATTTCTGAGCTACACAATGCCAGCACTCGATACACTAGGGAGACAAAACCCAAGGCCAGGGAAAGATACAGAGGGACAGAGAGATTCACATTAAAGACAAAAACAGACAGTTAATTAACTGAAAATGTGTTGTGGAAATATGGGGAAAAGACAGGGCAGTGGGACTAACTGGAGAAGTGAGATCTTCGTGAGTAAAATTACAAGAATGAGCACATTGAATAAAGGCATTGTCAGGTCAGCTGAAATGATTTGTTACATCAAATTCTGAATCTGCTTCACAGAACACCCCAACAACATAAACTGGGACAAGATGACAGCCCAACATGGAGAGATGTGCAGACCATGCTAGTGTGTTGCTCAAGAAAATGCACTATCTGGAGAGTATTGCAAACTTTACTATCATATGCTAACTATACTCGCATCAGATTACTGCCTACAATGGGAAGGTTTGCTCTCTCTGTGTGTTGATCAGAGACTGAGTGAGAGAGTGCATGTGTGTGTTTATCAGAGACTGAGAGAGAGAGAGAGTGTGTGCGCACGATTGGCGTGGTTGAATGCGAAACTCATTGTTTGAGAAGGAACGCTCATGGAGGCAACTATTTTAATTACGACCAACTGGCAGGCTCTTTGTTAATCAACAGAGAGAACGAGAGATGTTTCATGGGCAGATGAGGTAAAGTGTTTGAGAATGTCAAAATAAATGTATTGCCAGACACAGCAGCAATATACATCGGCGTGCGCATGAATGACAGATGGATAGGAGTTTGGTGTCAGTTCGAATCAGATTTGCTTCGGCATGTTTGAACCCGGGAGCGTCAGCAAAAGATTATTGGGTTCTTTAAGACTGTAATACATAGCTCAAGATTCAACAAGCAGATGGAATAATCCAGTGAGATATATTCTGGAGTGGTGAGTATTTCAAGTGAGAAACGGTCCGAGTATGGTGTCAGGAATCAGCTCATAGTCAAAGCGATCTCCCACAGTTGTAACTTGTCTGCTTCAGCCGCAGAAATTGGTCAGGGATGGGAGGGAAACAGTGGAAGGAAGTGGAGTTTGTAACTAGAGCAGTAGATGGTGACCTCCATGCTCTTAATATTTAAATAACAAAGGCAATGATACAATAAATTGTAGTTCTCCGCGGAAACTGAGTAAGTCAACATAGAGACCCGTGAGTAACAATGTTAGAGCAGAGAGAGAGACAGTAATTGAACACATTCATTGATGTAGTTAGTAGTGGTCTGTAGAGTGAACATCTGGATTGAGAGTGTCAACAGGAACAATAATAGTAACAAGAAGTATAGACTATATGAAAGAACAGCAATACAGTCATAACTGGTTTATAGAGAAAAGAAATCTGGACAGTGACACTTACCAGGAACACCAAAGATAGCCAGGAAAGGATAATAAAAATATTGAATAATGAGAAGAGCGTAATAGATCCACGATGATAATGGCCACCAAGAAAATGCAGAAAGATACCAAAGATAATTGGATAAACTCCTGTCTATTGTTGGAACATGCCAGTCCAATGTTCCCAGATGCTGATCCATGTTTGGAACATTCCAGTCTAATGTTCTCAGATCTGATCCATTGTTGGCACATTCCAGTTTAATGTTCACAGATTCTGATCTCTCCTCCCCCTCTCTCTGGATCTGCTGATCAATGTCAGTGCTGTCAGTGATGCTCCCGCTCATGTTATGGGATAACACATTGAACGGAGCACATTTATCATTAAAAGATGGAAACCCTCCACTGGGATAATTCGAATCCATGGAGATTGGCATTAATCACAGTCACTGAACAAATACTGGGAAACTGAACAAAGGCAACGACAATGGATGAATGGGCACCGCACAACAATGACCAGGCAGGAGTATTCCCTCCCTGTTGGGGAACACTGCAGTGGTCCAGGATATTCAACCTCGGACCTTCTGGTGACCATCCGCCAAGGCGGACTTCAGGACAGACAGCAGCGAAAAGTGACCGAGCAGAGGCTGATAGCTAATTTCTTTACCCATAGGGAGGGCCTCAACTGGGACCTTGGGTTCATGTCACAGTACAGGTGACCACCATTGCACTATACACACACAAACACAGACACCACTACACACACACACATATGCAGGCACTCCTATACCCCCCCACCCACCCCCCCACACACACGGACACACATGTACACTGGCACACACACAGACACTCCCACACACCCTTACAGAAACCCACACTCACACAGCAATGCGCTAAGGGACTTAGACTACTCTACACTCATGTACACGCATATACATTCTCTCTTACAGACATCACAGCCCCCCACCCCAGACACGCACACACACTCCCACATGCACCCCATCACAGTCTTAAGACTACATCACTACACACACATATACTCCCTCACACTCACAACCCTCAACCCAGACAAACACATACACACATACACAAACAGACTACCTTAATGCGCACATATATTTTGTGGGATGAATTTGTACTTGCAGAGTTACATTGTACTTTGCTGAAAAACTGCATGAATTCATGTAAAACTCTGTTATCTCACTTTTCAGATTAGAATCAATCTAAACATCATGTCATAGACAGAGAACACAAGGGGCCAACACTTTCAACATATTGTCTAGCTATCAGTCAATGTTACCGCTAACCTGAGAATGCAACTTATTTTTTAAAAAATAGTTTTGTGATTTGCACATGAAATAAGTGAAACGATCATGGTATTCGAACAGATGAAAGACTTAACAGACAATCAAGGTATTTTTCAATGTATAATTTCAGTTACATCACACTGTAAATTTCTGCTATAATTTCTCTGCCTTTGAATTGTGTCCTCCATTATTATCTGGTGAAGGAGCGACACTCCGAAACCTAGTGTTGCTTCCAATTAAACCTGTTGGACTATAACCTGGTGTTGTGTGATTTTTAACTTTGTACACCCAGCCCAACACCGGCATCTCCAAATCATGACTGAATAAACAAGCTCAGTGAACGAGTTCCATGCATCACTTTCCATATCACTATAAAAAGGAACATTTACTGGATTTGGATGGAATGTATGAGGGTTGCTGAGGGATGAACCATAAACCTTTATAATCTTGTTTTAACTTGTATATGAGCCTATTAACAGAACACTGCAGTGGTCTATATGTGTTCCACTCTGCTGATGAAAGGAGGCAGTTATAAAATAACAGATCTGCGACATAGAAAACGTGGGCAAGTTTCTAGATACCTTAACTCAAAGTATGATGCTTATTGACCAGTGTGAGGCTACTCCTGGTTTTAAGTGCCCTGCTACCAAATCCTTTCATAACCTTGAGACAGAGCATTTAGACTGCTGCTCAGCAACGGGCCGAAGGAATTCTGTCCCAATGGGCCTCTTATCGAGGGATAAGAGAAGGCCGTTCAACCCATATTAGCCTGTTGCTACTTGAAAAGGTGGAAAGCTGGAATATTGGCACATTTTGCCAACAGAATCATTCAAAAAAAAGAGATGTGTCGCTGCAGCTGTAAGAGGTATTACTGAGAGGGCACCTGGAGTACATTGTGTTGGTTGTGTTTCTGTAACTGAGAAGGGATGGACCTCCTTTAGATACAGTTTAACAGCTGCTCATAATCCACGGGTTGCTGTGTCATTTGATGTCTCGGGTCTGTTACACAGGTACAGGAGGAGGCCATTCAGCCTCCCGAGCCTGTTACAGAGGGGCAGGAAGTGTTTATTTCACTTTCAAGCTTGTTACATATAAATATTAGTTTTAAATAAGTTCTGGAATAGGAAAGACCTGATGTAAACATTAAAGTTCTAACTTTGAATAAGGCCAATATTGAAAGTGTTTGAGAGTCCTGTGAAAGGCTGATTGGAATACCCTATTCACAGGGAAAGGGATGGTTGGAAAATGCAAGGCCATCAAAACTTGGATTCAGAGGGTCCAGAGCCAACATGCTTCTATTAGTAAGAGGGGCAAGGCTGGTGGGTGCAGGGAATGCTGGATGGCTAGATATATTGGTGCTCTTGTCAAGGTAAGGAAGGAGGCATATTTCAGGTAAACAGAGCTGAGATCAAGTAAATCCCGAGAGGAGTATAACGGCAGTACGTGTATAGTCAACGGGGAAATCGGGCCAGAAAATTGTTGGCGTGAGATGGCTTTAGAAATAGGCATTGAAGGAATTCTACAAATCCTTTAATGGCAAAAGATTAACTTGGGAGAGATTAGGGCCCCTTAAAGGTCAGTAAGGCTACCTATGTGTGGAACCACAGGAGATGGGAGAGATACGAAACAAGTATTTCTACTCAGTATTTAATATGGAGGAGATTACAAGAGCGAGAGAATGAAGAAATATATAGTGATATCTTGAAAAGTGTCTATATTATAAGGAGGTGTTGGACATTTTAAAACTCATAAAGATAAACAAATCTCCGGGACCTGATCAGTTGTATCCCAGCCGTTTGTGGGAAGCGAGGAAAGAGATTGCTCAGCATTTTGCTGAAATACTTGTATCATTGATTTCCCCAGGTGAGCTGTCAAAAGACTGGAGGGTTGCTAATATTGTGTCATTATTTAAGAAAGTAAGGAAAAAGCAGGTAACTATAGACAGGTGAGCCTGACGTCAATGGTGACTAAACTGTTGGAGGGGATTTTGATGGAAAGAAAACATGTGCATTTGGAAAGACAAGGACTGAAGAGTGCTTTGTACATTGGAGATCACGTCTCACTGAATCGGTGGAATGTTTTGAGGAAGTGATGAAGATGATTGATGAAGACAGGACAGTGGATGTTGTCTTTATGGAATTCAGTAAGAAAAGCAAAATGTTCCATATGGTAGAGTGGTTAACAAGGTTAGACTGCCTGGAATCCAGGGAGAACTCACCATTTAGATCCAAAATTGTCTTGAAGATTGGAGACAGGGCGTGACAGTGGACATTTGTTCATTAAACGTGGAGACCTGTGACCAGTAGTGTGTCACAAAGATCAATAATGGTTCCACTGCCTTTTATCACTTATTCAAATCATTTACATTTGAGTATATGAAGTATGGTCAGAAAGTTTGTAGATAATACCAAATTTGGTGGTGTAGTCGACAGTGAAGAATGTTCTCTCAGACTATAATGGGACTTTCCTCAGGTGAACCGAGGAGTGGCAGATGGAGTTTATTTTAGATAAATGTGAGGTGTTGCATTTTGGCAAGAAAAATCAGGGCAAGGCATATAGGTAGGGTCCTGTCGGAAAGTGGCAACCAAGAAGAACTTTATAGAAATTATGGAATCCCTGCACTGAGAAAACAGGCTATTCAGCCCATCGAGGCAAAACTGACCGTCTAAACAGTATCCCACTGGACAAACCCCTACTATATCCCTGTGACCCTGCATTTCCCATAGCTAATTCACCTCGCCTACACATCCCTGGGGACTCTCCACAATTGAGCATGGCCAATCTACCCTTATCTGTATATCTTTATACTGTCGGAGGAAAACATGGCAACCGGAGGAAAGTCACGTAGGCACGAAGAGAATGTACAAACTCCATACAGCCGATCATTCAAGGATGGAATTAAACCTGGATAGCTGCGCTGTGAGGCAGAAAAGCTAGCTTTGTGGTGCAGTTTCTCCTTTCCTTGAAAGTGCCGTCACAGGTAGGCAGTGTACTGAAGAAGTCACTCAGTGATCTTCCCTTAATGGTGCGTGCTTTGAGTCGATGCGTTTGCATGACATGTTGCATCTGTAGAGGACATTGGTTTGGCTACTTTTGTAATATTACCTTTAATTCTGGTCACCCTGCTGTCGGAAAGATGTTTCCAAACTTGCAGAGGAGATTTAAAAGAATGTTGCAGGTGTTGGAGGGTGAGAGTGACAGGGAGAGTTTGAATAGGCTGGGGCTATTTTCAAGTGTTGAGTTTGAGGGGTGACCTTAAAGAGGTTAATAAAATCATGAGGGGCTTAGATAAGGTAAACACTCAACGTGTTTTCTGCAGGCTGGGCGAGGCCATAATTAGATGACAAAGGTTAAAGGTGAGAGGGGAAAGATTTAAAAAGGGACATGAGGGACAACATTTTCACACAGAGACTGCTGTGTGTATGGATTGAACAGCCAAAAGAGGTGGTGGAGGCAGGTACAGTTACACCATTTAAAAAGCATTTGGATGGATATATGCATGGGAAGTGTTTAGAGGGAAATGGGCCAAGTGCTGGCAAGGGGGACGAGATTTATTTAGGATATCTGGTCGGTATGGACGATCAGACTGAAGGATCTTTTTCGGTCCTGTACATCTCTCAGACTCTATTGACCCTTGTGTGTACAACACAGGAACAGAGAAGGTTATTCAGATTCTGAATTCTGGAAGTCAGCTTGTTTGCTCAATTACTGAGAGTCAAATACATCATTCAGATTTTGGTGTTTTACATAAACAACAGACAGGCTTTTTGACAAGAGAAGCTGTAAGGAATGTGAATACGCCATTCAGTCCCTCAACTCCATTCCACAGAAGCAGCAGGTGAGCACAGAAATATAGGAACCTGTTACTCAGAAGCAGGAGGAGGAAATCTATTTTCACAAAACTTGGATTAGGAGGCAGTCACTCAACTGCTCGAGTTTGGGGCACAGGAACAGGAGAGAGTCATTCAACTGCTCGAGACCGGGTGACAGCAACAGGACGGTGTAATTCAATGCTCTAAACTGGGGCACAGGGAAATCTTGAGAGTAGTGAGGCCCCAGAATCCTGTTACGCAGAAACAGGAGGATGTGCTCCACTCCCCACTTGCATGGGACATTGGAAGAGAGGGGAAGTTTGCTTGGAACAAACATAAATATATGAATAAGTTGCATTAGTGGTCCATTCAATCCTGGCCCACAATTCACTAAGACCACGGCTGTTCTGATTATGATTCCCTCATTCCATTTTACGGAGACTGTCCTCTCTGCAGCCTCTGCTCCATTTGTTGGTCATGTTGCAGACCCAGATGCTGTAACAACAGTCACCATGACCCACCCAGAGGGTCGGGTTTAAGGGTGAGTCAGGATTTGAAGGGTCCAATCACAAGAATGGAAACACAAAATGAAGGTATTGCCAGATGTTTGGTTCTCTCACATTCACAATCCAACTCACCTAACCAGCCCATCCATAAGACATTCAGAATGGAGCACTGTGTAGATCCGGACCAGAGTGGAACTCTGTGCAACCTACACCAATACTTGATCTATAATCCTGGGCTAAATGTCCAGCGTGGGGAGCTGTGCAGACGGCATTGGTTCATTCATATATAAACCCAGATTCTTGCATTGTTCGGTAACACTGTGTTAGATCACTGCCCAGTGTGGGGAAACTTGCAGCCCATGCTGGAAGTGACAGGATGTGCAGCTACATTCCATTTACTGCTCCATATCTCCACTGTACATTGACAAGGGGTGCTGCAGATGTGAAAATCATTGCAAGGGAGAGATGCAAATGGAAACAGTTCAAATAGCAACAGTTCTGATTAAGGCGAGTATCATACAAGTATTTAAAGATGAAATAACTGAGATAATATCCGATGAGGGTTTTGTGAATGGCGCAAGGAAGTAAGGGGGAATGTTGATGTTATAGTAGTTAAATAATCAATGGGAATTGGAGGAACAAATATGCAGGGAGACTGGTGAGAGTAGCAGGAACAATAGGGCTGTTATAATAGGTGATTTAAATTTTCCTGACATAGTCTGGGACTTCCAGAGGGTAAAGAACTTCGATGGAACGTAATTTCCCAAGTGTGTTCAGGAAAGTTTCCACAAGCAGCAAGTAGAGGGTCCTACTCGGGAGCGACCAACTCGACTGACTGTTGCGAAATAGGGATGAATTGGTGACGGAGGTAAAGCGGGGGAGTATTTTGGAAAAATTGACTAGCGTAGTATTAATTTTAAAATAGTCATGGGAGGAAAACAATTGGTCCACGGATTCAAGTTCTAAATAGTGGCAAGGCATACTTGGTTGGAATTAGACAGGAGATTGCAGGGGTTGATGGGAGTAGTTTGTTTCCAGGTAAAAGGATTCCGGGCAAAAGGACGGCTTCAAAAGTGAGATAGCTCGAGTTCAAGGTCTATATGTTCCTGTGAAGGAAAATGAGGCTGGAAGAGAGAACCCTAGATGACAAGCGATATTGAGGCTATGACCAACAGAAAGGAGGCGTGGCTCAGGTATAGGCAGCTGGGATAAAAGGAATCCCTGGAGGTACACAGGGGACACAGGAGTTTACTGAAGAAGGAAATCAAGAAGGCGAAGAGGGGGTAATGAGATAGCCTTGGCTGAGCAGATTAGGGTGAATCCAAATTCAGTATAGTAAAGAGAAAGAACAACTATAGAGAGAATAGGACGTCTTAAAATCCAAAATAGACATGCACATGTAAAACCACAAGAGATGGTTGAGGTCCTTGATTTCCCCTCTGTGTCTACCATGAAGAAAGACATGAAAACCTGTGACCTTTGGGAGCTTAATTGTCACATCTTGGTACAGTCCAAATCACAGAAGAGGTACTGTTTGACACATTAGAATGCCTAAAGTTAGATAAATCTCTTGGTTCTGACCAGATATATCTGAGAGTACTGCAAAAGGCGAGGGATGACAGTTCAGGGGCCAAGGACCCGGAAGACTGGGTGGTAGCAAATGTTGTGCCCTTATTCAGAAGGGCTGAAAAGAAAAGCCTGGGAAATATAGAGCAGTCAGCTTCACATCTGTTTTTGGAAACCACTTGAGAAGGTTCTGAGAGATAAGATGTGCATGCATTTGGAAAGGCAGAGTTTGACTTGGAGCAGTCAGCATAGATTTGTGCGTGGCAGATCATGCCTGACAAATTTTGATAGAGTGTTTTGAGGAAGTGAGCAGGAAGGTTGACAAGGGCAGGGTAGTGGATATAGTCTATATGGATTTGGGTAAGGCCTTTGATAAGTTTCCAAATGGTAGGCCGCTCCAGAAGGTTAGGTCGCATGGACTCCAATGTAAACTGGCAAATTGGCGACACAATTGGCTTGACGTTATGAAGCAAATGGCTATGGTGGAGGTATGCTTGTCGGACTGGAGGCCTGTGACCAGTGAACTGCCTCAGGGGTCGGTACTGGGCCCATTGCTGTTTGTTATCTATATCAATGGTTTGGACCAGAGTGCACAACGCAAAGTTAGTAAGTTTGCAGATGACACTAAATTAGGAGGCATCATTTACAGTGAGGAACGTTATCAAAAATTGCAGCAGTTCCTTGACCAGCTGGGGAATTGGGCTGTGAAATAGCAAATGGAGTTTAATATGGATAAGTGTGACGTCTTGCATTTTGGAAAATCAAATCCAGGTAGGAGTTTAGTGATGAATGATAGTGCCTTAAGGCGTGTAGTGCAACAAAAGGACGTTGGAGATCAGGTGCACAGTTGTCTGAAATTTGAGTCACAGATATACAGGAGAGTGAAAACTGTTTTTGGCACACTAGCCTTCATCACCGCATTGAGTATAGACGTTAGGACGTTATGTTGCAGTTGTACACGATGTTGGTAAGGCTGCAGTTAGAGTATTGTGTTCAGTTTTGTTCACCTTGCTCAAGAAAGGATATTATATTGAACAAGAAAGAATGTAGAACAAATTTACAAAGATGTTTCCTGAGCTCAAGGCTCCAAATTAAAGCCGGAGATTGGACAGGTTAGAACTTATTTCTTTACAGCGTAGGAAACCGAGTGGAGTGCATGTGGTGAATATTTCATTTTTTTTCCCAAGAATGGGGAATCAAGGACTAGAGGACAACCATTAATGTTTGGAAAGGATAAAAAATATAAAAAAGGAAACTGAGGGACAACCTTTTTACACAGTGTGTGGTACGCATATGGACTGAGCTGCCAGTGGAAGTGATTGATGTGGGTAAAATAACAACATTGAAAAGGCATTAGGACAAATGCACAGATAGGAAACTATTAGAGGGATACAGAGCAAGGGCAGAGAATTGGGGGGAGTGTGGATGGACATTTTGGTTGGCATGGACCAGCTAGACCAAATGGCCAGTTATACTGGCAGTCTCGTGCAATATGACTGTAAATGAGTGTATTTTGGGGTGGAGACAGGGTCGGGGGGAGACTGAGAAAAAATGTCATGGAAGGATATGTTTACAGGTTTCAGAATGCTGAAATGAAGATATTTCGATAGTATCATGCAACGTGGGTCAGTAGTTCAAAGAATTATGACTGAAAGGGATATTCCTACAAGTTCAGGTGATGGAGAGTTTTGGATGAGCATTTGTTCTGCAGCTTTGTAACTGGGAGAGAGGACAGCAGAGTCTTCGCCTCACTGGCTGAAACTAACAAAAAACTGTCGCTGTGACATTTTCATTAAGTGTGACAGAGGAGTTGTCTGCACAAGGCCGAGCTAGTTTGCTGGTGCTATCTTACCAAACTCACCTCATTAACTATCCACCCCACCCCATCGTGTCCCTCTCATACAATGCCCTCCCGATTCTCCCACCCATCATGACTGGAGATACTCACCATCGCCGGGATGCCCCAGATACTCTGTGATCCCTGGCACGTGTGCCAACTTTAAAAGAACAATGGGTACACGTTTGTACTTTCTTAGTTCAGAGCTGTCCTGCACAGTTTACCCCGAGCATGGCAGCTAAGGGGAAAATGCACCACGGTTTGTCTACAGGGGCACGGAGGTCCTGGTGGATGGGCTTGTACAGAGGGGGACCATTCTCTTCCCAGAGAGATCACACCACCAGACCCACCGAGAATGGTCTGAACTCCTCACCCAGCTCAGTGCAGTGTGCAGTCTGAGGAAATGTCCAGCAATACAGGACAAGCATCAATAACCTTGCACTGTCAGGGTAAGGGTCACCTTATTCTCTGCTCCCTCACACTGACTGTATATATGTTATAGCACCAAACCCCGAACAAGGCGCCTGCTCCACCACTCTCACTACTGCATGCAGCACCTTCCCTCTCTTTCTCTCTTGCCTTTCTAATGCCCCCACACAGTTACAAAATATTCTGGAGAATGCCAATTATGGAATGTTCCAGATAATGTTCCAACTTACAGAAAAACGGCTGTGCACCAATGTGTAACACGTAAAATGATGGAGTAGAGATGTACGTTTTCAAATCACACATAATTAAAATCCATCATGAGGCCATTCTGTACTTCAAATATGCTCCAACATTCAATACGTTCGGGGGCGATCCGATGGTTTTCTCAGCTCCATGTTACAGGAACTTTCAGTCATTCAACCCCCAGGTTCCTGTTATTGAGCAGACGATTCTCAGGCACATTTTACCCCAGGTTTCTTCTCGCATGTGTTCAGAAGGCATTTCCCATGGAGACGGACTCTCCTAACAATATATTTCATCTGATTTATAAATTCATGCAACAGTCATCATGCTTTCCACAGACCATTTAAAAACATGCACTTATTTTATGGTTATCGATATCCAACCACAATTAGTCATTCTGGTTATTTCACTTGTCTCACCTTATTGTATTCAGCCAAAGGCAGCTTCCAAAAACTTGAATCATTATAAAATACAATTTCTGGCAGAGAACATTTTTATCCTCAGCCGTTATCATGACATTTATCTCAAACATATCTTTTACCTTGTCGTGAAAGTTTCTTTTGCCCTTTGTCTGTAATTGATTCTGTGTGTAACAGTTACACAGTCTCCCACTCAATTGGCTGGATGGTTGGTTTGTGATGCAGAGGGAGGACACCAGCGCAGGTTCAATTCACACAGTGATAGAGATTACCGTGAAGGGGACGCTCTCTCAACCTCACCCTGTCACCGAGGTGTGGTGACCCTCAGGATAAACCACCATGAGTAGTCTCTCTAATGAGAGTTCGTTGGGACTTTATTCTATCAATTCTGGCATTTTACTTTTTAACAAACATTTTATTGAAAAAGAGATTTTTATTATTATATTAAACCAATAACAAAACAACTCAAATAACTGAACAAAATTACACCCAATTGCATGTACATACAAAACAACTTAAAGTCTCTAAATGGACAGAAGAAAAACAAAAACAAAAAAAAAAACAATAAATAAATAATACGGCTCAGCAAAACAAAATGATAGTTCTCGTTCTTCGAGAGCATTACACATTCACATGTTCAGAATTCTTCATACTACATTCATTAGACAATATCGTCATGGCTATATAAAATCCCTTTTTAGAGTGGCAGATATCGCGGTAATCCAAAAAGGGTTGCCATATCTTATATAAATCTCTGCTTTTTGCTGCACCATACTGGTGAGAAAGTCCAAAAGGATATTCTCCATGATGAGCTTACAAGGACCCAACAGACTCGGGGGTTTTTCAGACATCCAACAAAACAGAATAGTATTCTTAGCAGAGGAAGTATGGGGGAGATACTAAACAGGTATTTTGCATAAATATTTACTGTGGAAGACATAAAATGTAGGGAAATATATGGTGACACCTTGCAAAATGTCCATATTACAGAGGAGGAAGTGCTGGATGTATTAAAATGGTAAAGGTGGATAAATAAACAAGGATGTCTTGAAACGGGTCCCCAGGACCTGATCAGGTATACCCGCGAACTCTGTGGGAAGCTAGAGAAATGATTGCTGGGCCTCTTGCTGAGATATTAGCAATATGGAAGTCACAGGTGAGGTGCCGGTAGATTGGAGGTTGGATAAAATGGTGCCACTGTTTAAGAAGGGTGGTAAGGACACACCAAGGGACTATAGACTAGCTTCTCCCCTACTCCTACTATTAAGAAAACGAGAAACAAACCCGATCAAATCCGCCCTACTTTAATGTCAAATGTTCCTTGTCACCAAGGTGCATCTTATGCAATAGGACAACACCCACCCTCTCCTATCTAAGACTAGAAAGTACATTTTTCCTCTTGACTGGACGATGGCTCCGCTTATTGTTCCAGGTACACCATTTAAGCACTTTATTATCCATCACACACTGTAGCAACATTTGAGCTCGAGAGAGGAAGAACTCGAATTACACATCACTGATCATGAATGAAAAAAAACTCATAGAGCATAAAAACAACACAGACTAAGACTACTATATCTAACAAGCTCTCAAAACTTTCCAAAACTAAACACACACACAAAAAAACAAAAACGAAACAAAATCTAAAGTGCCAATGACACTCCATAGGGAATTTACCTCCGCTCTACCTCACGCCCGTCCAGTGGGAACGGTTACATACCCCAAAACGTCATCTTCTGCCCGTTACCAATATGACATCTAAGGCAATTAACAACAAAACTCGGGCTTCAACTGCCCTTTGGTGGGTATTTAGTCATCACAAGTACCTTTGTAACCCGCTCCAGCTTGAGTCGCACCCCAGATTCAAGCCAGGAGAGAGAAAAAGAGTAGTAATACTAATGAAGAAGTTAAAAGTGAGTACTCTACCCATCTCCGACTATAATTTAACACTGGTTAATACCAGAAAAATCCAAGAAAATTTCTTTAAGAGAGAAACATTATTATCTAAACATCCATCTTACTTTAAAGTATCCACAAAGTTTTTGCTTTCTCTGGAGAGTCAGACGAGTGTATGGATCCATTGAAAGCAATGTGGAGCAACGCTGGGTACATTAAGGAATACTGACTCCCGAGTTCCCTTACTCTTCTCTTGATATCATCAAAGGATTTTCTTTCCTGAATCACCGCCGTTGAAAAGTCCTGAAAGATCATAATCCTGGAGCCCTCGTGAAATAAAGCCATCGGATCTTTCCCCTAGGTTCTGGAAGCTTCCATCTGCCTTTGTTTATCCCAATAACTATGTAACCGCACAAGGACAGGGAGGAGGAGCTGGTCTGAGTCTGACCTCCGCACCGTAACCCGATGAATTGTTTCAGTCTTCACCTGTCCCTTTTCAGTTTTGAAGGGAAGGAATCACAGCTGCAAATTCTCAATAAACTCACTGGCTGACCACCTTCCATCTTGTCCAGCAAACCGACGATGTGAACATTCTTCATCCTACCCCTGTTCTCGAGGTCGTCGTCATGTTCAGTTAAGGTATGGACTTGTTTTTCAAAGGTGAGGATCCTCTCCTGAAAGGAACTGATCGCGGTCTTTGTCGCTGCAGTTCGGCGGTTGACATCGTCTGTTCTGTTTCCAAGGCTGTCAAGTTGCTGCTCATGTTTTTGGAGCACGGCAGAGAGCGGCTATAGCCACGGCTGAACCCTTCTTCAATCATGGCTTCAATCATTTCACGTAACTTGGTGAACTCAGTGACCAAGGCCTGGTGAGTAACTGGGTCTATCGAACGAGCAGAGTGGGTTGCAGTGGAGGACTCAGGCAGGCTCGATGCTTCTGACGGGTGCACCGTGTGTTGGGACTTACTCGATCCTTTCCCATGTTTTGTCATCTCCCTTTGACAACATGGGATTAGTAAAGATTCTATCGCTCTTTTAGTGTTGCATTTTACGTAAATGGCTGGGATGGGATGGGTTAGAGAACCACTTTGCCCGTGCTGTGATGCAGAGCCCAGCAAAACAGACCTTCCAGATCTCCGGTATCTTGGATTCCCCCTTAATGTTTTGTTGGTACTATCATTTCATTTTGCATTATATTCCTGGATGCTCTGGACCCGTGTAATTTGATACCACTATCTACATTTTCCCCTACGCTGCAAATTGCTGCCCATTCCTCGATAATCCTTGACTCTGTTGTTATTCATGAACCTTCTGTCGGTGCCTCAAAAATATTCAATATTTCTGCCTCCAACGGTCTGTGGGGAAGAATGTTCCAATGATTCTCAGCACTTTGAGAAAACAAATGTAAACTTTCTGATTTGAGTGTGAGTTTTTTTTGTGTCTCCTTATCTGAGAAAGGACATAATTACATTGAAAGCAGTTGAGAGATGTTTCATTTCACGTATTCCTGGGGTGAGGGCTTATATTATAAAGGCTTTAACAGGTTACTCTTGGAATGAGAATGAAACATACAAGACCTTGATAAGTGTGGATTAGGTAAAGACCCACTGGGTGTTTGTATAGTGCAAATTTGTTGTCATTGTCATAGAACCTCTGCAGTGTGGAGGCAGGACATTCCGTCCATTAAGTCCGCACTGATGCATCAAACAGCATCCTACCTGGACGTGGCCCCCTACCTTATCCATGTAACCCTACATATCCCATAACTAACCCACCTAACCTACGCATCCCTGGGCACTATGGGCAATCCACTTTAAACTGCACATCTTTGGACTGTGGGAGGAAACTGGAGCACTGGGAGGAAACCCACACAGTCACGGGGAGAATGTTCCAACTCCACATCGAGGGTTGCCCGGGGTTGGAATTGAACCCAGCTCCTTGGTGATGTGAGGAATCAGTGCCACCCACCGATCCTCCATACTTCTCCGTTTGCTCTGTTAGTAACTTGTGGTGGACTAAAGAAATCTGCCTGACTTCTTCTTATCACTGAACCTGACCCAGTCTGAGACCTTTAACATCGGCCATATCACCAACCTGGTTACATTTAGAATTTGTTGTGAGCAGTGGAGGAATGGGACTAGAAAAGGAAATAGTGACACCCTTGATCCTCAGTCACAAATGGAGTGAGAAGAAATTCACAAAGTGGGAATTCAGTCAAGTGGGAATTCTCTTTCCCAGAAGTTTGAGATGGCTGAATCTTTATATTGTATCGAGGCTGACTTCATCTGATTTTCCATAGATAGGTGAATCAGGTATAATGGTGCATGGAGAGAAAAGTGCAGCTGGGATAACAATGAGATGAGCCACGATCTCATTTACTGGTGGAGTAGTGTAAAAGGGCCGAATGGCCCACTCCTATCCCTCAGCCCTGTGTTCTGATGTTCCATTCAGCCCTTCGGACCTGCAAATGGAGGCCACTCCGATGGTTAGGTGCAGTTTTGGAAATGTACTTGGAAAATCCAGGCTGGATCAGGAAGTGACCCTCACCCCCATTCCCTGTTTCCAGGCTTCCCCTCTCTGTAACTTCTGCCCAAGATGAAGGTCATGTCCCAGACCCAGATTCGCTGTGACTACAGCTTCTACACCCCACCCAGGGTAAACTCAAACAAACCCTGTGCTCATCTCAATGTAGCATTACACAACAAAACTTCCAGGAAAATAACCAGTTACTTTCCAAAAGTCTAACATGTGAAATTAATAACAGTAGGAACAACAGTAGGCTACTCGGCCCCTTAAGCTGGTCCTGTCATTTAATACAAACATGGCTGATCTACTCCATGACTCGACTCCACTTTCTTGCCGACTCCTTGAGGAGAGTGAATGAGGTATATACCCGCTGGGTGTTTGTATAGTCCAAATTTGTTGTCCCTCCACATCTATCCGGGTTAGGGAATTCCAGACATTCTCTACCTTCTGAGAGAAGACATCACTTTGCATCTCAGACTGAAACCGATGTTCCATATTCGGTATCTATGTCCTCAAGTTCGGGACTCCACCCAGGAATGGTAACAACTTCTCAACATCTACAATGTCAACCCTTCACTGTGTCTTGTGTTTTTCAGCATTATCACTCCTCATTCATTTAAACCCCAATGAATGATCGCCTCACCATTTTAGAGATTCTCATTAATTCAAACCTATCGTCCCAGGAACCGTCTTTTGAGCCAACCCAGTTACTTGCTGCAGCAGCATGCTGACTTTATGTTTCATACACAGGAATACTCCAATCCCTTTGTACTGCTCCTTTTCTGGAAGTCCTTTCCATTAAGTGACAGCCTGCCTTTGGTTCTCAGTGTCATCCACAAATTCGGATGTATGCTGCACTTGACTCCCTCTTTCAGGCTATCAGTATAGATTGTAAATATCTGATGCCATCGGACTCATAGCTGTGGTACTCCAGCAGATACACCTTTATCATGTAGATTCGCTAATCCTGACTCTCCGATTTCGATGTGCGAAACAATCATCATCCCATGTTAATACATTATCCATCATCCTCTGACCTTCTGTCATGTGTAAAAACTTTTATTTTGTAATACCTTGTGGAAATTCTCTGGAAAGCCTGGTGTCTAAATGATCCCCTTTATCAAATCCGCTTGTTACATTCTCAGACATCTCCAGAAATACTTTGCATGATTTTACAGTGCAAAGTATGATTTACCTTTCACAAACCCACTCGGACTCTGCGTGAAGCTTTTCTAAATGTCCATGCTGGCCAAGTTTTCCAAATTAAGCTCGTCCCACCTGCTTTCATTTGGCCCATGTGCCTCGAAATGTTTCCCATTCATATGTTTGTCCAAATGAGTTTTAAATGTTGTAGCTGTACTGGCATCTACCACACTTCATCTGACAGCTCATTCCATACCCAACCACCCTCTGTGTAAAAAGGCTGCCCCTTCGTTCCTTTTAAATCTTTCCTCTTTCACCTTAAACCTGTGCCTTCTATGGCTGAACTCCCCCATGCCGTTGGAAAGATCTTGGCTATTCACCCTATCCATATCTCTCATGATTTTAGAAGCTTTTACAATGTCACCACCCAACCTCCTACACTCCATCTGATACTAATTTCAAGAATAAGCATTTAAAGATAAGCATTGCAAACAATATTAAACATGACAGGTAAACAATACTCAGATCAACTTCGTATGGTGATTTGTTTTTCTCCATATTACAATACTAAGGCAGCATGAAACGTTTACTAGTGCCAATAAGAAGTCAAACACCTGGATTCCTTTGTCTAAAGGGGGCGATGATCTCGATAGTGAAAACGTATCTCTGCCCAGATCTATATAATGCCACATTGTCAATATTCTCCCTCCTGGCCTCCCTATGACCTTGTGTGGTTGTGTCTTCTTTATATTCCACTCAATAGAGAGAACCCCTTTCCCCCATTCACACCTTAAATTAAACTCATTTTACATCATCCACTCGTTCACCAGTGCTAAAAGCCCGTTTATCTTTGCCACACCCTCTTTTCCCTGTCACCCATCCCCCACCTCTGACAAGGGATTAAAAATCCTAGGTTCCAATCCTTTTCAGTTCTGAAGAAGTACCACACTGGGCATGAAACGCTAACGCTGTTTTTCTGTCTCTGCAGATGCTAACAGGCCTGGTGAGTTTCTCCAGAAATGAATAGGCACAGAACAAATTTTCACTAAAACAAATAACTATGGATACTGGAAATAAAAATACAAAAATTGCTGGAGAAACTGGGAGCTTTGTAAAGGGTCACTGGACCTGACAGTTTAACTCTGCATTCATTCCAGAAGATGCTGCAACATTTTCAGTAATTTCTTCAGCAATTTCTGATTTTGGACAATTTACAAAGAAGGATGTCAATGATGGTCAAACATCCCGTCCAACCTGGAGCGCCAACACTGGGGACTGAACGATAATTCATGGTGCACAATTTCCTAGATTCTAAAACTGCATAAGACTGACATTACTGACACAACAGAGCTTTTAATCATGTCAGGGAGAAAAACAGAGGGAAACACATTCACTTCAAATACCAAAATTGACATTTTGGAAAAGAAACTATTTAGATTATAACCTTAAATGGTTTGAGATATAG
Organism: Chiloscyllium plagiosum; assembly: GCF_037043375.1. Lineage (NCBI taxonomy): Eukaryota > Metazoa > Chordata > Chondrichthyes > Orectolobiformes > Hemiscylliidae > Chiloscyllium > Chiloscyllium plagiosum. The sequence continues at coordinate 114,464,290 of NW_028270152.1, forward strand.
TAACAAATTGGAGGTGTGGCACCAGAGAGATGCCCTCAGCAGAATGGGAATATGAAAATGGAAATGTTACCGCATCAGAAACCAGGTTAGGTCACTGAATGCAGGGCTGATGCCAAGGTCGGAATCACGTGCACCTAAACCTGTTGACAACGAACACATGACTGGTTACATTCCAAACAGCAGAAATAACTTCTGACGGAGAAGTGAAAATGACCCCAAGACTAACAGACCGGATCTAAGCTCTGTCCTCCTGCTAAATCCAATCATAAATGTAGATGGATTAATGAACAATTTACTGGAGCAGAGGACGCCACAAATATCCTCATCATAAATATCGGAACAACTCTAAATCAGTGAAAAAAGAAGTCAAGGATATGGTGTCTGCACTACCCTCAGCCAGAGGTGTTGACTGGATGATCCAACTCACACTCATCACGATGCCCACAGACTCACAGATGCCAGTCTTCAAGCAATTCGATTTGCTGTACGTGACATGAAATAACAGCTGGACACTGTAGGTACGATAAAGGCAATGGGCCCTGAAACGATTCCTGCAATGGGACTGAAGACTTGTGCTGCTCAACAAGCCTGGGGAAGCTGTTTCATTCCAGCTCCAACTCTGACATCTCCCTGCCAGTGTGGAAAATTACTCAGCTATGTCCAGTCCCCGAAGAGGATATTAATTACAATCTGACCAATTACCACCCCCTCAGTCCCATCACAACAGTCACATTGGTGGGAATTCTTTTTGACAGAGCTGTCAAGTAGCACCGAAATAATCAGGTCAGTGTGGTTTCAGATAGGTACCCAAGTGGAGATGATGTTGTTGTGGAAATATCATTGGATTACGAATCCAGACCAGGATAATGCACTGGCAGCTGGTGGAAGTTAAAAATAATTAACAAAATATCGTGTCCGAAAATCTGGTATCAGTAATAGTGATCTTGTGTCCAATGTTGATTGTAAACATCGATCTCCTTCCCGAATGTACTTTCAGGAAGTGAATCTCCCGTGCTTTCGTCGTCTGGCCGAAAAGAGACTCCAGACGCATAGACATGTGATCAGCTCTTTAATAGTCTCTGAATCGGCCAAGCAAGACACTCAAGCGTATCAAACTGCTCTGAGGTCTTAAAGGATAAAACCGGAAAGAACACCTGGCACCAGCCTCGTTATCAGAAAAGTGAACGCGAAACACAGTCCTATCGACCCTGCAGAGGCCTCCTTACTAACATCTGAGAACTTGTGACAACATTTACAGAGCTTTCCCACAGACTGCGCACAAACATCGGGAAAGGAGGAGGTCATTCAATACGTTGAGCTTTCCTCATGCTAGTTCATGACCGAACATCTCCTCAACGCAGTTTTCCCCATACAATGATCATATCTCATAATATGTTTAAACATAGTGAAATATAAAATGAGAACTGATGTAGTGCTTTCGGCCCATCAAGTTTGGTTCTCTGTTCAATATACACGCAGTTCTTTGATAACGCTTGTGTATCATATACGATTTGATTGTTTTCTTTAAAGTGAACTATCATCCCTGCTTCCAATCTGTCTCACACTGACAGAGTTTGATATATTTCCTCGGACTGGTGAGGCCTGAAACAGGGAGATAATGGACTTGAACGTGTGGCTGGGGAACTGGCGCAGAAAGCAAGGATTTATATTCTTGGATCGCTGGGGTATGTTTTGTGGTAAGCATAAACTCTGCAAGAGAGACGGTTTGCGCCTTAATAGTTTGGGGAAACAGCATTCTGGCAGGCAGGTTTGGTACTGCAACACAGCTACATTTAAACTAAGTAGCGGGGGTAGGGGACAATCGGGATGTTTAAGAAGGAAATTGAAGGGAAAGTTAGAAAAAGGGAATTCAAGAATGACAACTGTATCAATGACGCAGAAAACTCGAAAAGGGATCATGCTGTAAGGGTTAAGTGAAATGGGAGTATTTGGGAAGTGTGAGGATAGTAACAAAGTAAAATACTATATATGAATGCACGAAGCATTAGAAATAAGATGGATGAGCTTGAGCCTCTTTTGGAAATTCGCAGATGCGATATTGTGGGGGTAACTGAGATGTAGCTTCAAGTGGACAGGGCCTGGGAAATGCTTATTCAAGGCTACACGTGCTATCGTAAGCACAGACTGATGGGCAGAGGGGGTGGGGTGGCCATGCTGGTAAGGGAGGATATCAGTCCCTTGCGCGGGGGGCCCTAGAATCTGGGGATGTAGAGTCAGTATGGATACAGCTGAGAAATCCTAAGGGTAAAAAGATCCTCTTGGGAATTATCTACAGGCCCCCAAACAGTAGTCTGGATGTCAGATTAAGTTGAATCAGGAGCTGAAATTGACCTGTCGCAAAGACGTTACTACAGTTGTTATGGGGGATTTCAACATGCAGGTAAACTGGGAGAATCAGGATGGTATTGGACCTCAAGAACGAGACTTTGTGGAGTGCCTCCGAGATGGATTCTTAGAACAGCAGGTGCTGGAGCTTACCAGAGAGAAGGTAATTCTACACCTGGTATTATGCAACAAACCAGAATTGATCAGGGACTTCGAAGTGAAGGAGCCATTGGTAAGTAGTGACCATAATACAAAAGGTTCAATCTGCAATTTGAAAGGGAGAGGGTACATTCGGAAGTGACAATATTTCAGTTGAATAAAGGAAACTAATGGAGCTATGATGGAGGAGCTGGCCAAAGTTCAATGGTGCAATACCTTAGCAGGGATGACAGTGGAGTAGCAATGGCGGATATTTCTGTGTATAATGCAGAAGATGCAGGATCAGTTCATTCCAAAAAGGAAAAAAGATCCTAGGAGGAGGCATGGGTGACCGTGGCTGACGAGGGATGTTAAGAAACATATAAAGTTAAAAGAGAAAAAGTATAACGTCACAAAGATAAGTGGGAAAACGGAGGACTGGGAAGCTTTTAAAGAACAGCAGAGGATTACTAAGAAGGAAATACGCAGAGAAAAATGAGGTACGAAGGTAACCTGGACAAAAATATAAAGGATGGTAGTAAAAGCTTTTTTAGGTATGTGCAAGGCAAAAAAAAAATGGTTAGGACTAACATTGGTTCCTTGAAGATGGACACAGGGGAATACATTACGGGGAACAAAGAAATGGCAGAAGAATTAAATTGGTACTTCAGATCTGTGTTCATTGGGGAAGACACAAGCAATCTCCCTGAGGTAACAGTGGCTGAAGGACCTGAACTGAAGGGAATTTACATTTGCCAGGAATTGGTGTTGGAGAGACTGTTAGGTCTGAAGGTTGATAAGTCCCCAGGGCCTGATGGTCTACATCCCAGGGTACTGAAGGAGGTGGCTCGAGAAATTGTGGATGCGTTGGTGATTATTTTCCAGAATTTCATAGATTCGGGATCAGTTCCTGCGGATTGGAGGGTGGTTAATGTTTTACCACTTTTTAAGAAAGGTGGGAGAGAGAAAACAGGAAATTATAGACCAGTTAGTCTGACATCAGTGGTGGGAAAGATGCTGGAGTCAATTATAAAGGACGAAGCTATGACACATCTGGATAGTAGTAACAGGATAGGTCAGAGTCAGCATGGAATTATGAAGGGGAAATCTTATTTTCTGGCATTTTTTGACGATGTAACTCTGAAGATGGACGAGAGAGATCCAGTAGATGTAGTGTACCTGGACTTTCAGAAAGCTTTTGATAAAGTCCCACATAGGAGGTTAGTGAGTAAAATTAGGGCGCATGGTATTGGGGGCAAAATACTAACTTGGACTGAAAGTTGGTTGGCTGACAGGAAACAAAGTGTCGTGATAAACGGCTCCATTTCGGAATGGCAGGCAGTGACCAGTGGGGTACCGCAGGGATCTGTGCTGGGATCGCAGCTTTTTACATGATATATTAATGATATAGAAGATGGTATGAGTAATAACGTTAGCAAATTTGCTGACGATACTAAACTGGGTGGCAGGGTGAATTGTGAGGAGGATGTTTGGAGATTACAGGGTGACCTGGACAGGTTAGATGAATTTTCAGATGCATGGCAGATGCAGTTTAATGTGGAAAATGTATGGTTATCCACTTTGGAGCAAGAACAGGAAGACGGATTACTACCTAAATGGAATCAATTTAGGTAAGAGGGCAGTACAAAGAGATCTGGGTGTTCTTGTACACCAGTCAATGAAGGCAAGCATGCAGGTACAGCAGGTAGTGAAGAAAGCTAATAACATGGTGGCCTCCATAACAAGAGGAATTGGGTATACAAGCAAAGAGGCTCTTCTGCAGCTGTACAGGATCCTGGTGCAGTTCGGGTCTCCAAATGTGAGCAAAGACATTCTGGCTATTGAGGGAATGCAGCATAGGTTCACGAGGTCAATTCTTGGAATGGCGGAATTACCTTACACTGAAAGACTGGAGCGACTGGGCTTGTATACCCTTGAGTGTAGAAGACTGAGAGGGGATCTGATTGAGACATATAAAATTACTAAAGGATTGGACACTCTGGAGGCAGGAAACATGTTTCCGTCGATGGACGGGTGCCGAACCGGAGGACACAGCTTTAAAATACCGGGTAGACCATTTAGGACAGAGATAAGGAGAAACTTCTTCACCCGGAGAGTGGTGACTGTGTGGAATGCTCTACCCCAGAGGGCAGTGGAGGCCCAGTCTCTGGATTCATTTAAGAAAGAGTTGGGTAGAGCTCTCAACGATAGTTGAATCAAGGGTTATGGAAATAAGGCAGGAATGGGATACTGATTGAGGATGATCGGCCATGATCATAATGAATGGTGTTGCAGGCTCGAAAGGCAGAATGGCCTACTCCTGCTCCTATTGTCTATTGCCTATTGTCTAATGATATCTCCTCTCATTTTCCTAAACCCGTTGAAATACAGGCCCACTCACCCCAAATCGCTGGTCCCTCAACAAGCCTGTCATCCCAGAGATCAGTTTTGGTCTCCTCCACTGCTCTCCCTCAATGTCCTTTACTTGGCAAGGAGACCAAAACTGCAAACAATATTGCACAATGTTCGAGATGGGGCCCCACTAAGATCCTATACAGCTGCAGTAAATCACCCTTAATCCTGTATTCAAATCTCCCTGAAATTAAGTTGAATACACCATTTATCTGCCTACCTGCTTTCTGCTCCTGCCATATTACTTTCACTGATTGGTGTACAGGGACGTACAGATCGATTTCAATGTTACAGCTCCCCACTTGCTATATACACTGGTCAGCGTGCCAATGCCATTCCCAGTATTGACTTCTGGCTTCAGAACTCACTGTCTTACATGGACTCGGAGGGCTGCGCAGAAATAAAATAAAAATGCAGCTTAAGTTCATTTATAGATCAACACTTTTCAACCACTCCCTTTGCAAATGATAGGCTACCATTCTATTGTTCCCATCAAAGTGTATAGCATCTCATCTCTCCCATTGCTCTCCATCTACCACGTATTGCCCATTCTCTCCACATGTCTCAATCATCTTGGAATCTTTTTTACATCCTCCTCATCCACTCACAAGCTGAAATCGTTTAGTACTGTCAGCAGACTGGGGAATATAGCATATGAGCCCCTCAACCGAAGATATGATGTGTATTGGGAATAGCTGGATGTCAAATCTCGATATAACCTTGTTATATCCTCGAAGTATTCCATTACAAAAAAACATTTTTCTGTTCTTACTCACTCTTTCCTGCCAGCTCTCCCATTCTAAAACCATGACCACATATTAGCCCCAGTCCCACAGGATTCGAATTTACACAATACGCTTCGGGCTTTATCAAAAATCTTTCTGAGATTCCAATCGTATTGCATTGATACCTCCTCATAATTTTATTAAAAGCCACTTTCTCAAATATGATTCCCATTTCAGTTGACTTTGTCTATGCCCATTATTTTCAGTCTATTATTTTTCTCTTAAACTGTTTAGTTGCTAATTTAGTTGCTATTCCCTTTTTCTCACCTGACTAAAGTTCTCTAGTATTTCTAGGAAGATATTTTGATTTTGTTTTTTTTTTCTTCTGTGAAGGCATAACTGAAGTGTTTATTCCATAGTTCTGCTATTTCCCGGTCCTCAATTATCCGGTATCAGACTCTAAGAAAGGTGCAACTTTTTCTGTTAATTTTGCCATTGACATATTTTAAGAAGATATTACAAGTTCGCTCTTACATACTTTGGTCAGATATTCTTCAGAAACCCATCAATTCTTTTGTTAAGCTACTCAATGATTGACCTCCCATTTCCATACAATAACAGAAGCACAGTCTCTGTTCCATCAGAAATACAGTACGGTCTACATTAGGCCCACTTTCCGAACAAGACCCGTAGCTGTGAATCGTATGGCATTTCGACTGCCCAACCATGTATTTTCTAAAGATTTTGAGGTTACCATGACAACGCCCCTCTCAAGCAGTGTATTCCAGACCCCACAAACTTTGGGTGAAAAACATTCCTCAAATCCTCACTACACCTCAAACCTTTCACTTTAAAAATATGGCTCTTTTACTGAAAGGAACAGCTGCTGTCTATGCACCCTTCTGATTCACATCCCCCTCAGCCTTCTCTGCTCCAAAGTAAACAACCCGAGCTTACCCAGACTGTCTCCATAGCTGATATGCTCCATCCGAGGGAACATCCTGTTGAATCTCCTGTGCTCTCCCTCCAGTTCAATCAAATCCTTCCTGTGATGTGGCCCCCATAAGTACACACAGTATTCCATCTTGGCCTAACCAAAGTTCCGCATAGCTCTTATGATCTATGCTTCGATGTATAAAGTCTGTGTTTACGCTCCCCTATGCTTTCCCAAGTTGTGCAATAACCTGTCCAGTCACATCCAGGGATTGAGGAGAAGCACCCTCTGAGCTTCCTAGTGTGCTGTCATTCATTGAGTCCTCCCCTGTCTGGTTCCTTCTTGCAAAGTGCATCACCTCATATTTATCAGGGGTACATTCCATCTGCCATTGATCCACGCATCTGACCATTCCATCTGTATCTTCCTGAAACAGAAGGCCTTCCTCTTCACTGCCAACCACCCGGCCAATCTTGATATCAAACACAAACTTACTTATGACAACCCCGACCCCTCGTCCATATTCACAGCTGCATCCTTTATGATAAGGTTTAAAATCACAAAACATCAGCTTATAGTCCAACAGGTGTATTCGGAGGCACGAGCTTTCGAAACGCTGCTTCTTCATCAGGTGGTTGTGCGCTTTGATGAAGCACTTTGAAAGCTAATGCCGCCGAATACACCTTTTGGACTATAATCTGGTGTTATGCAATTATTAGCTTTGTCCACCCCATTCCAACACCAACAACTCCGAATCAGAAATAATAAGAGACACAACACTGATCCCTGTGGTACACCATTGGACACTAGCCTCCAATCACACAAACAGCCTTCTACCACCACCCTCTGTCTCCTACCACTAAAGTTGATTTGGATGCAACTTGGCAAGTCACTAATGCGTCCTACCTCTCCCTGGTTATGCTGTTGCGCTAGAGACACTTGGAGAATATCTGGAGATTCTCCCGAATCTTGCCTACCAGTAGGTTTCCATGCCCCTGGGTTAGTCTGTCCCCTCCAACTGATGAATTTACTCCTTATTGCAGTCTTATCTGGCCTGTCCCAGATCCTGCCATTATTTGCCTTGACTGTGGAATGGACAGCGAGGGAAGCGTTCTGTTAATTTCCAACTTATCAGTTGTTTTGTGAATTTTCTAAATTTCAGTGTGACTCACCTCTCATTCTTTGAATCTCCAGAGAATACAGGCCGAGTTTCATCATCAGGCAATCTCACCATCTGAGGGATTAATCTGGAGAATGTCCATTGCACTTCCTGTGTGGTCAGTATATTCTTTCTGAGATTCGGTCACCAAAACTGTACACAATACTCCAGGTACAGTCCCACCAACACGCTGTGAAACTGTTTCAGTATGTCATTACGTCAATGTAGACATCACAGCGGGATCATCAATGACAAATAATCTGTATCAAAGATTTGGAAGAAGCGAACTGAATGGCACGAATCTCAATTAGCGCATCACCAAGATGATCGTTCAAAATGTCGTCAAATGGAGGTACTGAGTCTGCAATGTGATACAGACAGGGAAGGTTAGTGAGCAAACCTTCAACAGAAAGAACATAAGGTGAGTTGTCTACTGTGGCAGGAAGGATAAAACAATGGCGAAAAATTTAAATGGAGAGAGATTGAACAACTCTGTGATACAGGCCGTTACCATGTTCCTGGGACATGAATCATATGAAGTCAGTCTTCAGATGCGGCAGAAGGTAAGTGGAATGTAAGTGGAATGATGCTGTTTCTGGCAAAGATTATCAGGTTTAAAGAGGAATGTTTGACTGCATCTGAACGGGGCATTGCTGAGACCACATCGGATACACTGTGTGCAGTTTTGATCACCGACTCTTAAAAAAAATATATAGTTCTTTCAGAAGATTTTCATAGATGTTTCCCTTTACTCATTCCTAAAAGGTAGGTGTTTGATTATGGTGGATTATCAGTTTTGATCTGAGATTAGAAATCTTCTTGAACCACACATGACTTTCTGAAAGGTGTTTCAGCTGGATGCATGTTTCCTCTTGTTAAGGAGTTTAAAGCTCGAGGATAAATTTATGAATAAGATGCATTGATATCAACACACGTATTATATAGACATCGACCGATATTAACAAATTACAAAGACGCATATAAACATGTCATCAGATGATAACACAGAGATTTTTTTTCTGTTGAAAGACACTGTGTACAACAATAGCGATTCACCTTCATATCGTCCATTACCATCCATTCCAGAGAATGCTCCAGGAGAGCACAGATGGCCCAGTTTGATGTTCAGTTGACATTATTGTATGGTTCAACACAGAGAGGGAAAAAATTGTTCCCTGCCTGAGAGGCAGCAGCTGATTGATTTTCTCTCTTACTTTGTCCCACCCCCTCTCCCACGTATAGCAAAATGTGAGACCATAAAATCCCTGAGTTACCTTCACCACTCGTGAAGAATTCCTGGTGAGTACTCATTGGAATCTCTCCACTGCCGGAAGCAAAGGGTGTTCAGCCAAATCCAACTGTCCCACAAATAAATCCCATTACCAACAGCTTGAGTGAGTAGAATAATGTCAAAGGCAGAATAACATTTGGGACACACTATCTTTTTACCATTTTTTGTGAATTCAACTCACTGCATCTCACATCTTTCTCAAAAATGACACTGTCTGAGTCCTAAACAATTGGTCATAACACTAAACTGGCTACATTTAGAATTTGTTGTAACCAGTGGAGGAGTGGGACAGAAAAGGACACAGTGACCCTCCAACATTTGTCGGAACACGAATGAGAAATTCTTATTGGACTGTTCAAGTGGGAATTCCCTTTACCAAACGTTTTTAGTGCCTGGATGTTTGCATTTTTTCAAAGTTGTGCTGTATTCAAACATTTGACAGACAAGTGCATGTAGGAAAATGGTATACAGACAGAAAAGTGCTGCTGAGACCACAATCAGATAATCTACTATCTTAGTGCCTGGTGGAGCCATAACAACGTGTCGAATGACCCACTCCTGCTCCTCAGTGCTATGTTCCTACGTTCAATTCAGCCCCTCAAACCTCCTGCACTGGTGCTGACGGGGGCATCTTGCTCGAAATACCTGGTCCACAGTAATACAGGATCTCATTCATTCCCTCCAGGTTGTCACACATAGTTTGGTGTGGGTTGGAAAATGTTACTTCAAAACCCAGGCTCGGTTTGAAAGACAACTCTGGTCTCTTTACAGATTGTCTCCTCTCTGCAACTTGTGCTTCATTTGTTGGTCATGGTATAGACCCAGATTCACTGTGAATTCAGCCCCCAGACGAACCTTAGTGATCACTCATAAAGTACTTTGCTCTCTCTGATTGGAACGTTCAATAACAGAACGTGCAGGAAAATTACAACCATTAACTTTGTAATTACAGAATATAAGAACATAAGGAACAGGATCATGTCGTTCGGTTAATCAAGACATTGTATACGATCATGGCCAATGTACTGTTCATATTAACTCATCTTTTATGTCCAATTCTTCACACCCTCTCAGCTCTCTGGCAAATCAAAACTCCATTTACCTCCTTTTTAAATACTTTCAGTGATGTAGCTCCCCGAGCTCTCGAGACAAGATTATTCCTGACATTCACTACCCTCTGTGAGAGGAAAACACTCCCCACACAGACACCGTCACCTATTGATTTGAACAAAAGGGGAACACAGGGGCTCAGCAAAGAGTGAATAGCCTTAATATCAAGGCAGTATTTGAGTGAGAATGTCATCGGAAGCGCCATCTTATTTGAGCCTAATGGGAATCAGGTGCCCCCTCCCCATTGTCTGTGGTCTTTCAGAGCACAAAGGAAGATGCCTGTTTGGGGGCCGAAAATCTCAATCCCAGGACATCCCTTCAGTAGATCCTCAGGGTAGCTTCCTCAGCATAAACATCTTCAACTGCTTCATCAATGTCTTTCCCCATCATAAGACCGGAAGTGGGGATGGTCACTGAGGGTTACACAATGTTCAGAACAATTTGTCTCCCATTATCTCCTGATGCAGTCTGTCTCCGTGTTCAGTAAGACACAGACAGCATTCAGGCTTGTGCTGTTAAAGTGTCGATAACATTCATGTGACAGTGCTGTCAGACACAGATAAAAGAGGAGTTCATTGAACATCTCAAGCTGGTTACATAAATAAATGTGGAAGCCATTCAGCCCATCGAAACTACTGAACAAGAAGAGGGACAGCCCATTCAATACTCCTGCTTGTTCCACAGGAAGAGAAGGGGTCTGGTCAGTACATGGAGCTGTTAAACGGATCAGGTAGAGTCCAATCAGACCCTTGAAGCTGTTCCATGGGACCTGTAGGAGGCCATTCAGCCCCACAAGATAGGTATACATGAACAGGAGGGTGTCACTGAAGCTCCATTACAACAAACCAATGAAGCAGAGACTGCACTCAAAGATGGCTCTACGAGGTTCCTCTTGGGTCCATTGCCGGTGGAACTTCTGCTACTTTAGCGCGGTTTGCTGGCAGTGAGGAGGGAAGCCAGATGTTTTGTATCAAGTCTCAAAGAGGCATCTTCCATCTCTGAATAGACAGACCCATGTTCTCCATGGAGGTCAGAAGATGATGGGAATACTTAACTGTTTTAGAATGAAGACATTGTGGCTGCTGTCAGGATTTTGGATAACGTGAAGTTTAGTGTAGGATCACACACTAAATGCACTATATTCAAAGTCTGACCCTCTCTCCCTCCCTCTCTCTCTCTCGCTCTCTCTATCGATATAGGGAGTGAGGGTGGGATGAGGGGAACGTCCTCAAAGGCACTTGTAACCGAGTAAAAGCAAGCCAAGGATTTTATCACCATAAATGATAAATTGTATGTTTAGAGCATCAATGTCTGTTTAGAACATCACGAGAGACTATCAATTCCCCTTAAGTTTCAATGCAATCATCTTTTATTCTCTCACAGCGCTAGAGATTAATCTTCATTCACCCCTCATTTTACCACCATCCCAGGGATTCGTCTGGTGAAATACCTTTGCACAATATCTGTGGAAGGGCGATTATTTCTTAAAAAGGAAAGAAAATCTGTTCACAATTTCCCAAGACTGCCTCAACAACACTCTCTGGTTTGATCATAATAATTCGTTTTCCTCACTGAGACATCTCCGTTTCTTTTCTGTGGCGTAAAAAGCTTTTCCATCTCGCTACACTGCGACTGACGTGGAATTTAAAAGCTTCTTACACCAATATATGAGCATGAACAAAGCCAACACCAGAAGTGCCACGGGAAATGAACATCACACTCAGGGAAAAACTAAGAAAGAATGCACTTGAAATAAGGAATGGTCACCCACATGAATGGAAATGAGCTGTAGGAATATGGGACACAGGCAGAGGAAGGGAGCTATCTTTCCTTTTGTTCTTCCCTCATAGGTCAGGCCAGCAGGTTATGCCGATCTTGAACTGAGTGGCTGTTTCAGCTGTTCCACAGCACAGCAAAGAGTAAAACACATTGCTGTGGGTTTGCAGTCACACAGAGACCTGATCAGAGAAGGATGGCCCATTGCCTTCACTAAAGGACATGAGGCAAACCGATGGGCTTTTTATTCTTAATGATGATGGTTTCACTTCAATGCCACCAATTCATGTTAACAGATGGCTCGAGATCATGAGTCAATTACCTGAGCACCATGCATTATCTTCCCGTCAGACAGTTTCTGTGCAATAAACAAGTTAAACATTTCAAGTGCAATTATTTTGTGATTAACATGTGGTTAGAAGGGGGTTGAAACAGGTGATTCTGGATTTAACAGAGGCTCAAATGATGGTTTACTCAGAAGATGCATTGTGGCTGAGGAGGAGACTGGGATATCACGATGGTGATATTGGACAGAATTAGCGAGTGGGGACGAAATGGAGATATCGATCTGTGCAGGGCTAGAAGGATTATGAAGTTTTAGAGTTTCTCCTCGCATATTGATGAGTCATTTGAAAGTAGTAATTTACTGATTATAATTTCATTGGAGCTGTAAACGATAACTTCCACCTTCCCTAATATTAATAACATGAACAACAGTTCAGAAGAGATATATCCGGACGTCGCCAGGAACACCACATCTTCTGCCTCGGGAGCCGACAAACACACGGCATGAACATTGAACTCACTAATTAGCAAATCTCCCGGCGACGACCCACCCTGTCTCCCGCCATTAAACAGGGATACACAGAAACACAAACACACATCCCTCTGCCACCACCCTGTTCTCCTGCCATTGAGCAGATATACACAGAAATACATACACACAACCCTCGACCACCAACCTGTCTCCTACCCTTAAACAGATATACACAGAAACACACACACACATACAGAATCCTCCACCACCAACTTGCTTGTGCCAGAAATCAGATATATACACACACACACACACACACACACACACACACACACACACACACACACACACACACACACACACACACACACACACACACACACACACACACACACACACACACACACACACAAACTTCCACCGTCACGCACTCCCCGGTAATTAAACAGCTATAAACAGAAACACAAACACATCTCAACACCATCACCCTGTCTCCTGCCATTGAACAGACACGCACAGACACACACACACAACCCTCCAGCACAACCCTGTTTCCTGCCATTAAACAGATATACGTAGAAATACACAAACACACAACCGTTAACAACCACATTGTTTTCTGCCATTAGACAGCCAAACACAGAAATGCGCACGCGCGTGCGCGCACACACACACACACACACACAATTCCGACCACCACCGACCACCACCTTGTTGCCTGCCATTTAGCAGATTTACATAGAAACACACTCAAAAATCTCAACCGTCACCATGCCTCCTGCCATGACAGATACATTCAGAAACAAACACATACCACCCTTCACCACCGCCCTGTCTCCTGCAATTAAACATATATACACAGAAATACACACAAACCACCTCCGACAACCACCCTGTTTCCTGCCAGTAAACAGATATACAGAGAATCACACATACAACCTTCCACGAACACCTTCTCTACTGACCATAAACAGATATGCACAGAATCACTGATACTCTACTTTAACTTGTTTATGTTTATGTTTATGTGGGCGACTTTAACTTTCCAGATATTGACAGGGAAAGCTATAGCTCGAGTTCGTTAGATGGTTCGGTGTTTGTCCAATGTGTGCAGTAGGGTTTCCTGACACAATATGTAGACAGGCCAACAAGAGGTGAGGCCATACTGGATTTGGATCTGGGTAACGAACCAGGCCAGGTGTTAGAATTGGAGGTAGGTGAGCACTTTGGGGACAGTAACCATAATTCGTTACTTTTACTCTAGTGGTAGAGAGGGATAAGTGTGCACTGCAGGGCAAGAGTTACAGCTGGGGTCGGGGAAATTATGATGCGGTGAGGCACGACTTAGGATGCGTGGCTTGGAAAAGTAGGCTTCAAGGCAAGGGCGCAATTGATATGTGAAGCTTGTTCAAGGAGCAACTATTGAGTGTCCTTGATAAGTATGTAGCTGTCAGGCAGGGAGGAAAGGTTCGTGTAAGGGAGCCGTGTTTTAATAAGGAATTGGAATACCTTGTTAAAGGGAAGAGGGCGGCCTATGCAAAGTTGAGGCGTGAAGGTTCAATTGGGGCGATTGAGAGTTATAAGGTAGCCAGGAAGGATTGAAGAGAGAGCTAAGCGCAGCAAGGAGGGGACATGAAAAGTCCTTAGTTGATACGATTATGGAAAACCCAAAGGCTTTCTCTAGGTATGTCAGGAATAAAAGAATGACTAGGGTAGGAATAGATCCTGTCAAGGATAGTAGTGGGAAGTTGCGTGTGGAGGGTGAAGAGATTGGGGAGACACTGAATGAATACTTTTCGTCAGTATTCAATCAGGAACAGGACATTGTTGCCAATGTGAATACTGAGTCACAATTAATTTGAATGGACGGCTTTGAGTTATGTAGGGAAGAGATGTTGGCATTTCTGGAAAGGGTGAAAATAGATAAGTCCCCTGGGCCTGACGTCATTTATCCCAGGATTCTCTGGGAAGCAAGGGAGGAGATTGCAGAGCCATTGGTCTTGATTTTTATGTCCTCGTTGTCTACAGGAATAATGCCAGAAGACTGGAGGATAGCAAATATGGTTCCCTTGTTCAAGAAGGTGAGTAGGGATAACCCTAGTAACTATAGGCCGGTTAGTCTCACTTCTGTTGTGGGCAAAGTCTTAGAGAGAATTGTAAGGGATAGGATTTATGAACATCTGGATAGGAATAATGTGATCAAGGATAGTCAGCATGGTTTTGTGAAGGGCAGGTCGTGCCTCACAAACCTTATTGAATTCTTTGAGAAGGTGACTAAGAAGGTGGATGAGGGTGAAGTGGTAGATGTGGTGTGTTTGGATTTTAGTAAGGCGTTTGATAAGATTCCCCATGGTAGGCTACTGCAAAAAATACGGAGGTATGGCATTGAGGGTGAGTTGGAGGTTTGGTTTAGGAATTGGCTGGCTGGAAGAAGACAGAGGGTAGTAGTTGATGGTAAAGGTTCATCTTGGAGTGCAGTTACTAGCGGTGATCCGCAAGGATCTGTTTTGGGACCATTGCTGTTTGTCATTTTTATAAATGACCTGGAGGAGAAGCTAGAAGTTGGGTGAGCAAGTTTGCGGATGATGCAAAAGTCGGAGGAGTTGTTAACAGTGAGGAAGGATGTGTCAGGTTACAGCGGGATATAGATAACCTGCAGAGCTGGGCAGAAAGGTGGCGACTGGAGTTCAATTTGGCTAAGTGTGAGGTGATTCACTTTGGTAAGAGTAACAAAAAGATGGGGTACTGGGCTAATGGTCGGATACTTGGTAGTGTGGATGAGCAGAGGGATCTTGGTGTCCATGTCCACAGATCTCTGAAAGTTGCCACCCAGGTAAATAGTGTGGTGAAGAAGGCATATGGCGTACTGGCTTTTATTGGTAGAGGAATTGAGTTCCAGAGTCCTGAGATCATGTTGCAGTTGTATCAGACTCTGGTGCGGCCGCATCTGGAGTATTGTGTACAGTTTTGGTCGCCATACTATAGGAAGGATGTGGAAGCACTGGGACGGGTGCAGAGGAGGTATACCAGGTTGTTGCCTGGTATGGTAGGAAGATTGTATGAGGAAAGGCTGAGGCACTTGGGGTTGTTTTCATTGGAAAAAAGAAGTTTTAGGGGTGACTTCATAGAGGTGTACAAGATGATTAGGGGTTGAGAAAGAGTTGACCAGGAGAACCTTTTTCCACGTATGGAGTCAGCTTTTACGAGGGGGCATAGCTTTAAATTAAGGGGTGGGATGTATAGGACAGATGTTAGGGGCAGATTCTTTACACAGCGAGTCATGAGTTCATGGAATGCCCTTCCAGTAGCACTGGTCGACTCTCCCTCTTTATGGGCATTTAAACAGGCATTGGATAGGCATATGGAGGATAGTGGGCTAGTGTAGGTTAGGTGGGCTTTGATCGGCGCAACATAGAGTGCCAAAGGGCCTGTACTACGCTGTATTTTTCTATGTGCTATGTTCTATGTACCCTCCAACACCACCCTATCTCCTGTCATTGACGAGATATACGCAGCAACACACACACAACCCTCCATGACCACCCTGTCTCCTGCCATTAAACTGGTATGCACAGAAGCACACACACCAACATGTCTCCTGTCATTAAGCATATATACACAGAAACACACACACACAACCCTCCACCACCAACATGCCACCTGCCATTAAACAGTTATACACAGAAAAACACACACAGCACCCTCCACCACCCACTCTGTCTCTTGCCCTTAAATAGATATACACAGAAACACAGAAGCACCCAACCCACCATGATCACACTGCCTCCTGACATTGGACAGATAGACACAGAAACCAACACACAACCCTCCACCACCACCTTGTCTCCTGCCATTAAGCCGATATACACACAAACACACATACACATCCCTCGACCACCACCCTGTTTCCTGCCGTTAATCAGATGTGCACAGGAACACACACATAACTCTCCACCACCAATCTGTCTCCAGCCCTTAAACAGATATACACAGAAACACACACGCACAACCCTCCACGACCATCCTGTCTCCTCACATTAAACAGATATACACAGAAAAACACATACAACCCTCCACCACCGCCCTGTTCCCTTCAAGTAATCGAATATACATAGAAACACACACACACAAAATCCTCCACCAGCACCAATCTGTCTCCTGTCATTAAGCAGATATATACAGATAAACACACACAACCCTGCACTACCACCCTATCACCTAACTTTAAACAGACATACACAGAAAATAGACCACACACAGACAAACCCCACCAACACTCTGTCTCCTGGCAAAAAACAGATACACAAAGACACACACACACACACACACACACACACACACACACACACACACACACACACACACACACACTACCCTCCACCACCGCCCTGTCTCCTGCCGTTAAATAGATATACGCAGATCCGCACATACTCACACACCCACAAGCATACACAACTCTCCAGGAACACCCTGACTCCCGCCATTGGGCAGATATACACAAAAACACAGACACACCAAACTGTCTCGTTCCTATAAGATATATACTCAGACACACGCTCGCACACACACTCATTCACTCAAACCTCCTTGATCACCCTCTATGGGCGGCACGGTGGCACAGTGGTTAGCACTGCTGCCTCACAGCGCCAGAGACCCGGGTTCAATTCCCGACTCAGGCGACTGACTGTGTGGAGTTTGCACATTCTCCCCGTGTCTGCGTGGGTTTCCTCCGGGTGCTCCGGTTTCCTCCCACAGTCCAAAGATGTGTGGGGCAGGTGAATTGGCCGTGCTAAATTGCCCGTAGTGTTAGGTTAAAGGGGTATGGGTGGGTTGCGGATCGGCGTGGACTTGTTGGGCCGAAGGGCCTGTTTCCACACTGTAAGTAATCTAATCTAATCTATCCTGTCGTCAAAGACTTAGACACGGAAATACACACACACACACAAGGTTTCACGAAATTTACAGTTGGGGGAACGGCAATTACGATGCAATTAGGCAAGATTTAGGAAGCATAGGATGGGGAAGGGAACTGCAACGGATGGGCACATTAGAAATGTGGAACTTATTCAAGGAAAAGCTCCTGTGCGTCCTAAATAAGTATGTTCCTGCTGTAGAGCGGTGGAGTCGTGGTTTACAAAGCAAGTGGAATCTCTGGTCAACAGAAAGAGGGAGGCTTATGTTAGGATGAGACGTGAAGGTTTACTTAGGGCGCTTGAGAGTTACAAGGCAGCCAGGAAAGACCTAAAGAGAGAGCTAAGAAGAGCCAAGAGGAGAAATGAAAAGCTGTTGGCGGATAGGATCAGGGTAAACCCAAAGGCTTTCTGTAGGTATTGAAGAAAGAAAAGAATGACGAGAGTAAGATTAGGGCCAATCAAGGATAGTAGTGGGAAGTTGTGTGTGGAGTCAGAGGAGATGGGGAAAGCACTAAATAAATACATTTAGACAGTATTCACTCTAGAAAACAACAATGTTGTCAAGGAGAATACTGAGATACAGGCTACTAGACGAAGTGGGATTGAGGTTCAACGGGAAGAGGTATTAGAAATCCTGCAGAGTATGAAAATAGATACGTCCCCTCTGCCGGATGGGATTTATCCAATTTATCTTAGGATCCTCTGGGAAGCCAGGGAGGAGAATGCCGAGTCGTTGGCATTGATCTTTAAATCATTATTGTCTACAGGAATAGTGCCAGAAGACTGAAGGATAGCAAATGTGGTTCCCTTGTCAAGAAGGGGAGTAGAGACAACCCTGGTAATTATAGATCAGTTGTTTGTAAAATGTTGGAAAAGGTTATAAGAGATAGGATTTACAATCATCTCGCAAAGAATAATTTGATTATGGAGAGTCAGCACGGTTTTGTGAAGGTTAGGTTGTGCCACACAATTTGTATTGAGTTCTTTGAGAAGGTGACCAAACAGGTAGATGAGAGTAAACCGGTTGATGTGGTGTATATGGATTTCAGCAAGGCGCTCGATAAGGTTCCTCATAATAGGCTTTTGTACAAAATGCGGAGGAATGGGATTGTGGGAGATACAACACTTTGGATTGCTGAAAGAAGACAGAGGGTGGTGGTTGATGGGAAATGTTCATCCTAAAGTCTAGTTACTTGCAGCGTACCACAAGGGTCGATGTTGGTTCCACTGCTGTTCGTCATTTTTATAAACAGCCTTGATGAGGGAGTAGAAGGGTGGGTTAGTAAATTTGCAGACGACACTAAGTTCGGTGTAGTTGTGGATAGTGACTAAAGATGTTGCAGGTTACAGGCAGACATAGAAAAGCTGCATAGCTGTGCTGAGAAGTGGCAAATAGAGTTTAATGTGGTCAAGTGTGAGGTGATTCACTTTGGTCGGTGCAACCGGAATGCAAAGTACTGGGCTAATGGTAAGATTCTTGGTAGTGTAGATGAACAGAGAGATCTCGGTGTCCAGATACACAGATACTTGTAAGTTGCCACCCAGGTTGACTGTCTTGTTTGGAAGGCATACAGTGTTTTAGCTTTTATTAATAGAGGGATAGAGTTCCGGAACCGTGAGGTTATGCTACAGCTGTACAAAACTCTAGTGCGGCCGCACTTTGAGTATTGTGTACAGTTCTGGTCCCCACATTATAAGGAGGAAGTGGAAGCTTTGGAAAGGGTGCAGAGGAGATTTACTAGGATGTTGCCTGGTTTGGAGGGAAGATTTTACGAGGGAAGGGTGAGGGAGTTGAGGCTGTTTTCGTTGGAGAGAAGAAGGTTAAGAGGTGCCTTAATAGAGACATATAAGAAAATCAGAGGGTGAGATAGGGTGGACGGGGAGAGCCTTTTTCCACGTATGGTGACGGCGAGCATGAGGGGATATAGCTTTAAATTTAGGGGTGACAGATATAGGACAGAGGTCAGAGGTAGTTTATTTACTCAGACAGTAGTGAGTGTATGGAATACTTTGCGTGCAACGGTAGTAGATTCGCCAACTTTAAGTACATTTAAGTTGCCATTGGACAAGCATATGGACATACATGGAATAGTGTAGGTTAGATGGGCTTCAGATTGGTATGACAGGTCGGCGGAACATCGAGGGCCGAAGGGCCTGTACTGCGCTGTAATGATCTATGTTCTATGAACACCCTTCCTCGTGCCCATAAACAGATATACACAGAAACGCACATGCATACACAACCCTCCACCACCACCCTGTCTCCTGCCAGTAAGCACATAGACACAAAAACTCGGACACTATACCCTCCATCACCACCCTGTCTTCTGCCATTAAATAGATATCCGCAGAAGCACACATACAACCCTCCATGACCAGCTTGTTTCCTGCCATTGATCAGATATACACAGAAACGTACACACACCACCCTCCACCACCACTCTGTCTCCTGCCCTTAAGTAGATATGCACACACTCATACAGAACCCTCCACCACCACTCTGTTTGCTGCCATTAACCAGATATACACAAAAACACTCACACACTCACAACCCTGCACCATCACACTTTCTCTGGCGATTGAATAGATATAAACAGAAACACACACACATCGTGACACCATCACCCTGTCTCCTGCCATTAAACAGACATACACAGAAACACATACACACAACCCTACACTACCACATTGTTTCTGTCATTAAACAGACATACACTGAAACACACACAAACGCACACATGCACGCAACCCTTGAAGAACAATTTGTTTCCTGTCATTTAACAGAAACAAACACACAAACCTCCACGACCAACCTGTCTCCGTTCATTAAAAAGTTATACAGAAACACGCACTCACCACCATGTCTCCTGCAATTAACAGATATATACACAGAAACCTACACGCATGTATTCAGCACCACCCTGCATCCTGTCATTAAACAGAAACACACACACACTCAGAACCCCCCACGACCACCGACCTGTTTTCTGCCACACACACATTGACCTGACACTACCACATTGTTTTATGCCATTAAACAGATATACACAGAAACACACATACACACGAACACACACACACAAAACCCTTGACCACGAACTTGTTTCCTGTCATTAAGCAGATATACACAGAAACACACACACAATCCTACAAGACCATCCTGTGTCCATTCATTAAAGAGTTATATACAAAAACACACACTCACCACCCTCCAACACCATCCTGTCTCCTGCAAAAAAACAGATATTTACAGAAACATACAGACAAACCTCCGCCACCACCATCTACTGTCATTAAACAGATATACACAAAAGCACACACACACATCCCTCCACGACCACTCTTTATCCTGCCATTAACAGATATATGCAGACATACACACACCAGTCACCACCACAACACTGTCTCCTGCCATTAAAGAGATATACATAAAAATACACAAACACACAACCGTACACCACCATGTTGTTTTCAGCAATTAAACAGTTATATACAGAAATACACACACCACACTCGACCACCAACCTGTCTCCTGCAATTAAACAGATATATGGAAGCACATACACAAACCTCCACCACCACCCTGTCTCCTTCAATTAAACATATATACACAGAAACACACACGCACCACATCCTCCGCCACTCTGTCTCCTGCAATTAAACAGATATATACAGAAACATACACGCATATCTCCAGCACCACGCTGTCTCCTGCTATTAATCAGTTATACACAGAAAGAAACACACATCCCTCAACCACCACAATGTCTCCTGTCTTTAGATAATTATACACAGAAGCACACACATCACCCACAACCACCACCCTGTCTCCTGCCATTAAACAGATATACAAAGAAACACACATACGACCTTCCACCCACCACCCTGCCTACTGCCCTGAAGCAGATATGCACAGAAACGCACAACACAACCCTCCACCACCACCCTGTCTCCTGCCATTGAATAGATATACGCAGAAACACACACACACGCACAACACTCCATAAGTAACCTGCCTCCTACCGTTAAGCACATACACACAGAAACACCCGCACACACAAAGCTGTATCCTGCCGTTAAACACATATATACAAAAACACACACATACACGCAACCCTCCACCACCAACATGCCGCCTGCCACTAAGGAGTTATATATAGAAACACACACACAGCACCCTCCTCCATCACCCTGTCTCCAGCCTTTAGGGAGATAAACAGAACCACACGCGCACACAACCCAACACGAACACCCTGTCTCCTGACATTAAACAGAAAGACACCAAAACTGATACACAACCCTCCATCATCACCCTGTTTCCTGCCATTAATCAGATATACACAGAAACACACACGCACAACCCTCAACCACCACCACTCTATCTCCTGCCATTTAACAGATATACACAGAAACACACACACACAAACTTCTACCACCACCCTGTCTCCTACCAGTAAGCACTTAGACACAGAAGCACAGACACTCTACCCTTCACCACCCTGTCTCCTGCCATTAAAATGATGTACAAAGAAACACCCCACACACAACACTCCATGAACACCCTGCCTTCTGCCATTGGACAGATATGCAAAATAAGACACAGACACACCAAAATGACTTGTGCCATTAAGCACATAGACACAGAAACACACACGCACACGCACTGAAACGTCCTTCACCACCCTGTCTCCTGTCAACAAACAGTTATACACGGAAATACACACACAACAATTCACAAACACCCTGCCTACTGTCGTTAAACAGATATACACAGAAACCCACGTACATATACAACCCTCCACCATCACCCTGTCTCCTGCCATTAAATAGATATACGCAGACACACACACACGCACAACATTCCATGAACAATGTGCCACCTGCCATTAAGCAGATATATACAGGAACACACACACAACCCTCCATGAGCACCCTATCTCCTGCCATTGAACAGATATACACAGAAACACACACACCACCACGCTGTCTCCTGTCATCAAACGGATATACTCAGAAACCACACACACACACCACCCTTCCACGACCACCCTATCTTCTGCCCTTAAACAGATATACACAGAAACACAAAAAATCCTCCACCATCACCCTGTTCTCCATCAATTGAGCAGATATACACAGAAATACACACACACCAACTTCGACCACCACCAGTCTGTGTCCTGTCATTAAGCTGATATATACAGAAACACACACACAACCCTCTACCACCACCCTGTCTCCTACCAGTAAGGACATAGACACAGAAAGGCACTCTACCCTCCATCCCCACCCTGTCTCCTACTGTTAAAACGATGTACGCAGAAACACACACACACAACACTTCATGAACACCCTGCCTCCAGCCATTGAACAGATATACACAGAAACATACACACCAAACTGTCCCGTGCGATTAAGCACATATACACAGGAATACACACACATACACCTCCATCACCACCCTGTCGCCTGTCATTAAACGGTTATACACAGAAATACACACACACTCAAACCTCCACCACCACCCTGTCTCCTGTCATCATTTATTCACAAAAATACACGCACACAACCTTCCTACCTTCCTCCACGACCCTGTCAACAACTTCTGAAGTCTCCTTTATACCTTCCTCCTAATATCTTCAAACTATGACTTCTCGTACTAGTCAATCCTGCCCTCGGGAAACGTCTCTGGCTATGGACTCTATATATAACTCTCATTATTTTGTACACCTCAATCAGGTCTCCTCTCTTCCTCCTTCTCTCCAGAGAGAAAAAAAATCGAGCTAAATCAACCTTTCTTCGCAAGGCAAGCCCTCCAGTCCAGGCAGCATCCTGGTAAACCTTCTTTACACTGTCTCCAAAGCCTCTGTATATTTCCTCTAGTAGGGCAGCCAGAACTGGACACAATATTCCAAGTGTGATCTCACCAGGAATTTGTAGAACTGTAGCAAAACCTCGCGGCTCGTAAACTTGATCCACCTGTTAATGAAAGCCAAAACACCATATGGTTTCTTAACAACCCTATCAAATTATTTGGCAACTATGTACGTGCACACCCAGATCCCTCTGTTCCCCACACTGCCTAGAATACTGTCTTTAATCCTATATTCTGCTTTCGATTTCCACCTTCCAAAATCCATCACTTCACATTTATCCAGGTTGAACCCCAACTGCCATTTCTCGCCCAGCTCTGCATCCTGTCTATGTCACGCTGCAGCCTGCAGCAGCCCTCTATACTATCGGCGACACCTCCAACTTTTGTGTCATCTGCAAATTTACGAACCCACCCTCAAGCTCCTCATCCAAGTCACTTATAAAAACTACAAAGAACAGATGCCCAAGAACAGAGCCCTGCAGTATCCCAGTCACCTCCAGGCAGAATACCTTCCATCTACAACCACTCTCTGCATTCTGTCACCCAGCCAATTTTGAATCCAGATAGCCAAATTTCCCTGTATCCCATACTTCCTGATTAATGAATGAGCCTACCAAGGGGAAACCTATCAAATGTCTTGCTGAAATCCATATTCACCACATCCACTGCTCGACTGTGGTCAACCTGTCTTGACACCTCCTCAAAGAACTCAATATGATTTGTAAAGCATGACCTGCCCCCACAAAGCCATGCTGACTGCCTTTAATCACACTATGCTTTGCAAAGTAGTCATAAATCCTACCGCTCAAAATTCTTTCCGGAACTTTGCTGACCACAGACGTAAGACTGACTGGTCTGTAATTGTCAGCAATTTCCCTATTACCCTTCTTGAAAACAGGAACAACATTCGCCTCCTTCCAATCCTCCAGCACAACTCCTGTGGAGAGTGAGGAGGCAAATATCGTCGCCAGCGGCTTAGCAACCTACTGTTTCGCTTCCTGGAGTAGGCTAGGATAAATCTGCTCTGGCCCTGGGGACTTATCAATCTTAATGTTTTCCAAAATTTCTAGCACATTAACTTCATTAATCTTGATCTGGCCAAGACTGTATCCCAGATCCTCTAAGTTTTCATTTATAACAAGTTCCCTTTCCTGAAGAAGGGCTTATGCCCGAAACGTCGATTCTCCTGTTCCCTGGATGCTGCCTGACCTGCTGCGCTGTTCCAGCAACACATTTTCAGCTCTGATCTCCAGCATCTACAGACTTCACTTTCTCCTCTCCCTTTCCTTGGTAAAAACTGACGCACAAAACTCATTTCGGGCTTCCCCTATCTGTTGTGCTTTTCCAGCGCCACACTTTTAAAACATTCGAGACTGAGCAGATCCTGCATCTCGCAAAATTATACCTTGTTATCCTTCTCCCCTGTTCTTTCTGAGTAAACTTTGCCCACAGAGTTGTATTCTTTATCGAGATCAGGTACTAACCCCATACCCAGCCCCTGCCTAAACTGTGCACTCTCCTGCAGCTCCTCAACTTTTCTGTGTGTTTCCTTTAATACTTCTACTAATGTCACTGACGTAGCCTCTTTTACCATATCTTTTCCCACTGTGCCTTTCTTCAACGACTAGCATTGTGACTTTGTGTATCCCACTTATGACAATGAAGAAATCTTTTCCCAGCGCCATTCTTAACCCATTGGCACTGTAATTCTATGTGTTCCACTCTGGTATTGTGAAAACACCTGAGGCCTTTCCTCTCCTTTAACCCTCTTGGGCTTCTTAATTAACCTAAATTAAACTATTCCCAGTGTGCGCCACGTTTTGTTGAGTAGGATCTTCCCTTCTCCAAATTTCTATCCCTCACAGGAGGAAGATCCTACCAGAAGCTAAATTGCAGCTCATGCACCACGCATATTGACCTGCCATCTCTGCCAATCATCTCATTTCTTGAACTTCCTGTTCATCCGTATGAACTCTGATCATCTCTGGAAGTGAGTTCTTGAATCCCTCCAGCAGAATGATCTGTCTCAGAGCCTTATATGTCTTGTCTATTTTTAAGGCCCATGCCCAACCAATAAAACTACTATGCTTGATTCTTTCAAAATCAACATAATTCTGACCTGGTTCCAGCATTATGTTTCTGAACCACTCTCTATATACTTTTGTACCAATTCATTGGCATTTAAAATATCCTATTTGACATCTACGTAATCTCTTGACCCCTCATCTGACAGCACTGCGCATGCCCCACCAGCTCTGCCCACCAGCTTAGTTTGAACTCGCATTACCCACGTGTTCTCTGACCACTCCGGCTGTCTATCCAATTTTTCAAATGAAATAACAAAGACAGCCACATTTTTCTTATGCAAGTATGGCAATGTTTTAGTATATATATATATATGTGTGTGTGTGTATCCCTACCTTCTATTTTAATCTCTATCCTGTTAACTTGACTTTACTGCGCAACTGCTCAAGTTCAAATTCTCTCTCTTTTTCACTCTCTCTTTCTCTTTCTCTTCTACCTCTCTACCTCTTTCTTCTCTTTCTTTTTGTCTTACGTTTTAGTCTTCTAACTCCAGTTACTGCATTTGCAATCTATTTTTTTTCCAACTCTACTGCACTCCCTGTCAGTTTCTCCGATACACTGAAGTGCTCGAACAACTCCATTGCAATTTCAGCATCCCTTTTGTCCCTGTTAACATATTTGTTAATTCTAAATGTACACCCTTCCTCTGTCTTTCTAAACTTTATTAGCAAATTGGGAATCATTTTCAAACCCCAGGACATCTTTAGCAATGTTAAGACCCATTTCTCTCACTTTTCATTTAATCATCCCTAAGTTGCCAAAATAAAACAAATTTTCTGATTTAAATTTTATTTAAAGACCTCGGACAATAGTTACAAAGTGTTGGAATCTGCTGGGCCCTTTTGTACCCCTACTCTGTTCACATCTATCCAAGTCCTGAACGACAAGCCCCCAAACTGCTGTGACATTGATGTCGAATGCCTCTGTTAATAAAAATAAAACACAAAGAAAGCTCACCTCACCTTGTAATCTGTTAAAACAGTAGTGACAGAGAACTCCCAAATTCCACCAAAGAAAAATAACAATATTTTTATGATCCGAATAGTAAACACTAAATAACAACTATTCACAAGTACAAGACTCCCTTTTCTTAATTGCTTACTATCTGACTACAACTCTGAAAATATTAACCCACTAATTAAACATTTCATTAACTTAATCTCAACACCACATAATCTCTGTCTTCCCCGTTGTCTTCAGTCTTCCAGCTGCTGATTTCCCTGGGTCACCTTCTTTCTGTTTTCTTTTAACTGTAAGTAGATTTTACATCAAAAGGGTATATTGGATAGAACTTTTTTTCTAATTTGAGACTAAGGTATTAGATGGCCAGTTAGCTTTCCCACTAATTTTCAAAATATAACGTTTACATACTTCTTATGACAGAGTAATTTCTCATAGTTTGATTGGTTTCCAGGTGTTAAAAGAATAAAGTTCAGCTTCCAGTGGCTTCTGGTGTCCTGTGCATGATTAAAATTAATTGGTTATATTCGAAAGTAATTTTTGGCATCGCAAGTACGAGTGCCAGCACTTTTTCTAATAGATGTGATAGATTATGGGGTATTCTCCTTTCTGGCCAGGTATGTTAGACATCTACCAGGTTTATCACCATATTCAAATCACATCTGTTTCGCAAAGGAGGGTTAATAAGTGGGTTAAAGTCTCCCCCTATTACTGTATGATGCGCCCCAATAGCCATCAACCCAGAAAGCACATCTGTTACAAATTTAAGGGAATATGCCCGGGGCAGCATACATTCAAATCCTATACATGTCCTCATGTGTTGAAGCTTTAAGGATCATAAACCACCCATTTTCATCCTTAATTTGGTCTCACAGTTGAAATGGAAGATTCTTCTTGATGAGTTAGTAACCCCTCTGCTTTTCGAATTAAAAGATGAGAAAAAAAAACACACATCTGAACGCTTTCTGCTGTAACTTGAAGTGCTCCTTACTGGTTAGACGTGTTTCTTGCAGCTAGGAAACATTAGCCCTCTTTTTTCTCAAGCTTGAAAGCATTTTTTTCTCTTAATTGGTGAATGACTCCCCTTAATATTCCAGGAGAACCATTTAAATGAACGGTTATCCATAGCCGTCCAAAATAGTATGTGACCGCCTGGGAGGAAGAACCCCACTCAAAGCGTGCCGAAGGAAAACAGTAAACAATTTGTATAAATTTAGAAATTCAACTTCCAAAACTATCAAATCAAAACTTCTAACATCTACGTCTACAACAGATCAACATCCAGCAACATATGAACGGAGACTTTGCCCCGTTGCCCACGGGGGGCGCTCATACTACCCACTAACTCCTTCATGTCTCCTTCCAGCTGAAGCTGTGTGCCAAACCCAGACAACACAGAGTAAGAAAAGGTTAGACGCATCTTATAACAAGAAACCTGACCTATCCATGCGATTAACCCTCGGCACTCCGGGAAAACAATACCCCTCGCTTCCCCAACTAAACTCCCATCCCATATCAAGGGAGTGAAATGAAAAGAAAATGATAAAAATAAAAATAATGGATAACGGGAGAAAAGAGAGAAAAAGAGGTAAAATTAGGACACCTGCAAATATATGAGAAAAAGGACGAAGAGGTAAACCATAGAGAAAAATAAACATCATTGTCCACATTACTTGAGCCAGTCAGACAATTATAAGGAAGTCCTTTCCTTTTTCTGCTGAGTCAAAATTAAACATGGACCCTCATGGCTGAAATGTAGTATCTTACAGAGTACGGGATATTCAAGTCACTCAGCCATCTTTTTTTTTAACTCATCATAGGCCTTACTTTTACGAATCACGATCGCAGAAAGTCTTGGAAAAGCATAATTTGGGGTCATTTGACTGAGATCGGATCAAGCTTGGCGCAGCTCTCCTCCATCGTTGAATCGATCTTCTCTCAGAATTTTACAAACTCCAAGGCCAGGCTATGCTCCACAGCTGTTTCCCCGTGACAGCTCACTGAGGTCGATGATGCAGCTACAGAATTGTCCCTTGCTGTAGGGAGAGCCCTGCTTGTTGCAATCCTCGCAGTCCCTTCCCGTTAGTCATTTTTTCTAACAATTTTAAACTCACACACAGCAAATCTGGGCGTCAAAAACTAATGATGTCGACCACAATGGGTATTAAAGGGAGACTGAGTGTCCCACTTTGTCTGGGTTCTGGTGCAGATCTCAGCAGGGCAGACTACGGAATAGCCACCATCTTGAATCCCCCCACCGTATCCCTTCTTAACAACCCTATCAAGCTGGGTGATAGCTTTCAAGGATCTATGCACATAGACACACAGATATTTTCTGCTCATCCTCACGGCCATGAGGTTTCCCATCAGCCTAGTACTCTTTATTCCTGTTGCTCCTTCTGATATGCATCACCTCACACTTTTACACATTAAACTCTATTTGCAACCTCTTAGCTCAGTTCTGCAGGTTATTTATGTCCCTGTGTAACCAGCAACATCTTTCGGCAATATCCACAACTCCAACAACCTTAGTGTCTTCTGAAAATCTACTAAGCCATCCTCCTACGCCTTCATCTAGGAAATTTATAAAAATGACAAATAGCAGTGTTCTCAAATCAGATCCTTGTGTTTCACCACGAGTAACGAAACTCCAGGATGAACATTTCCCATCAACCTCGACCCTCCGTCTGCTTTTAACTAGCCAATATCTGATCCAAATAGCTAAAACGCCCTCAATTCCATGCCTCTGTATTTTGTGCAATAGCCTATCGTGGGGAATCTTATCAAACACTGGAAATCCATAGACACCACATCAGCTGCTTTACCCTCATCTGCTGTTTGGTCACCTTCTCAAAGAACTCAATAAGGTTTGTGATGCACAACCTACAGTTCACAAAACCGTGTTGACTATCCCTAATCAACGTATTCCTCCCCAGATTTTTTAAAATCCTATCTCTTGTAACATTGGCAATTACTCTACCCAAAACCGAAGTTAGGCTCACAGGTCTATAGTTTCTAGGGTTCTAAATACTCCCCTTCTTGAACAAGTGGATAACATTTGCTCTCCACCAGTCTTCTGGTACTACCACTATTCCTTCATAGTCATTGCGTAAAAATCCTGAAATTCCCTCCCGACTGACATAATGGGTTAGTACACAGCAAGTGGACTGCAGCGATTGAAGAAGGCACCTCACCATCATCTTCTCAAAGGCAAACCAGGATGGGCTATCAATACTGGAGAGCCAGCGATGCCTAAGTACCAGAAATGTATGTTAAAAAGCTCTTGACAGGGATGTTATGGAATCAGATAAAGGAAATGGATTTTGTCACTGTAACAGAAGGCAGTGACGCAATGATCCCAATATTTTAATAGCAATTTCAGCGAGGCAATGGTTCATGGCTGAAACTCAGTCAGTTAACATGGAGACCCATGAATAACACTGCCAGAATCTAGGAAGGAAACAGGAATTGAAGACGTTCACTCATGCAGTTAGAAGAAGTCTGTGGAGTGAATAACAGAATTCAGAGACTCAACGGGAACACGAATTGTCTCAAGAAGTGTAGACTTTATTAAGGAATAGTAATGCTGTTCTAATGGGTTTACAATAACAATATCTCGAGAATGAGACTTACCAGGGACACCAATGACAGACAGGATAGGATAATAAATGTACTGAATGATGCAAATAGCGAAATAGATCCGTGATGATAATGACAAACCATCATAATATGTCGAAAGAATAGAAACATCATAGGATAAACTCCTGTCCACTGTTGGAACATCCCGGTCTAATGTTCTCAGATTCTGATCCATTGCTGGAACATTCCAGTCTATTTTACTCAGATTTTGATCTCTCCTCCCCCTCTCTTTGGATCTGCTGATCCCTGTTTGTGCTGTTGGTGGTGCTCCCACTCATACTATGGGATAACACATTGAACAGAGCTCAAGTATCATTAAAAGATGGGATAACTCCACTGGGATAATTAGAATCCATAGAGATTGGCATTAATCACAAGATTCTGAACAAACAGACTCAGCTAACCCCTTTGTTACATCCCTTTCCATATCACAATAAGAGTGAGTATTTACTCAGTCTGGATGGAATGGATGAGAGTTACTGACAGATGAACCATAAATCTTTCAATCTATTTAATCATGTTTCCTTGTAACACTGGGAGTATTGTCCAAACATTTCAGGGTTGCGTATGTCCCACCCTGTTTATAAAAGCAAACAGGGATGTAATAACAAAGCAGCTACAAAAAATGACTGGTGGGGACATTTCTAGAGACTTTAATCCAATGTATGATACTTCTTGCCAAATGACCTTCTGTGAGTCCACTCCTGGATAAAAGTGCCCAGTTATCAAATCATTTCATAACTTTGTGACAAAGCATTGGGGCGGCTACTCAGGAGTGGGGGAGGCAATTCTCTCCCAATGTGCCTGTTACGGAGGGATTGGAGGAGGCCACTCAGCCCACACAAGCCTATTCCCACTTGAAGAGGTGAAATGATGTGAAGGGAACGATTCAAAACTGAGAGAAGTGTTCATGCAGCTGTATGATATGTTACTGAGAGAGCACCTGGAGTACATTGTATTGTTTGTGTCTGTAACTGAGAAGGGAGGGACCTTCATTCGATACTGTTTACTGGCCCCTCATAATACAGGGATTGCTGTGTCAGTTAATGTCTCTGGGATTACACAGGGATAGGAGGAGGCCAATCAGCCTCTCAAGCCTGTTACAGAGGGACAGGTGAGGGTCTGACATCTGAATACAGGCTGAGGTGACCAGTTGTAGTCAGCGGAAACCATTTAACAGGTGCTCCTTATAACCTAGGAGGAAACAAGGTGGCTCCTCGGTGCAAATAACATGACAAAATGGCTTCTAGGCTGCAAACGGACATTCTGCTCAAGCGCCATAAAACATGGCTTTTTAAGTTACTAACTGCTCATTCTGAATAAGCGACTATCAACAGTCTGCTTCATTAGTGATTAGTAGACAATGTGCCCTTTAAAGCATAGAAATAACTCTGCTAGATAAGATAGTTTTAGCTGGCTTTTAGGTGCAGGTGCAAATGCTCTGCTAGTGAGATAAGGGTGCCCTGATTGTTAGAAAATAAAGTTGGTTACAGAAGGGTTGAATGACGTATTCGCGTATCTGATGTTCTCTCACTCTGTTATTGGGACGTTATTTTCCTGAAAATTCTGTTATTGGATGTAGCAGTCAGGGAGATCAGAGGATTTGGTGGGCCATCTCTTGGTGAGATATGGGCGCTGTATTTACAGTGAATCTGAATCGGCAACATGACCAAGAAATGAAGACAGTTCTGTAAAGGCAGAGGAATGAGATGTTTCACACCGTCACCAAACGTTTCTTTTCCTAAGAATATTTTCCAATGCAATGTCAAATTGTGTGTGAGAGTCTTCATCCGCTGAATGATCTCTGCTGTTTCCGTGCACCAGGTTACTGGGGGAAATGGCCTCCGACTGTTCCTGTCCATCATGTATGAGAGTTTCAGTGGAACAGTGGGACCGAGGAGAAAAGTTGGTATTAGACACTTGGAGCCTTCTCGACCAGGCACTATGATTGGGGCTGATCAGGTTGTGGTCTCAGTCTCACTTTCCTGTCTTTAGTTCATTGCCATTTACCATGCAATGTCTAAGTAGCACGGCTTTGAATAAATGCAAACACACAGGCACCACAAACATCTGGTGAAGAGCATTCCCACTCAAACAGCCCTTTGTGAATTTCTCCTCATCCCTATTCAGACTGGGTTTGGCGAGGTCTTTGTTTCATTTTCTACTCTAGCTCCTCCATTGGTCATGACACATTTTAAATGTAACTACGTTGGTGATATGGCCAATGATCTCGTTCTCAGACTAGGTCAGGTTCTTTGCGAGGCACAAGTCAGGTAGATATCTTTAATTTGGCAAAGTAATTTACCAAAGCAAACTTACTCCAGCTATGATGGAAAAATACATGGCAAGCAGTGTGGACATATATATACATTAATATTTATCTTTCATTCTATACTGGGACACAGTTTGAATACACAAAAATATACACATACGCAGACAAATTCAAAAAGACACTCAGTGTCACACACACAGGTGCACACAGACAGTCATGAAGACAAACAGAAAAAAAACCTCTGCAGAATATCAGCTTGAAAGAGCTTTTCGTAGCAAAATTTAAATTCAAGACAAAAGGAAATTTTAAATTGTATTCTGCCCCTGAGGTCATTCTGCTCACACAAGCTGCTGGCAATCGAATTTCTTCCTGGAAAACTTGGATTTGGCTGAATTCCCTTTGCTTCAGGCAGTGTGGAGATTCCAAAGAATCCTCAACTGGAAAACGTCATGAGTGCTAAAGATTACTAATGAGTTTTCACCTCTTATATGTTTCTGTGAGAAGGAACAAGGTAAGAGAGGAAGCAATAAACCACGACTTTTCTAGCAGGTTGCATCTTCTCCAATATTTAGCTGAAATATACCATATTGTTATCTGACCACCTTACTAGACCATGTGAATTCTCCTTTAACATGCTCGGGACTGTATGAATCCGTCCCTGTTCCCTGCTCCATGTAGGAGCAATTTATAAGTTGTCATTTGAAGATGCGTTCGTATATGTCCTCATAATTGTGTCCAATAAATTCATGTCTTTGCACTATTTGTATTAAAATGAATGCATTTTTCTCTTAAATTTGAATCCTCACTTCCAGTTTCCCATACCAGAGGAAATGTCCATCAGCCACGCACCTGAAACACTCTCCCCAAGATCTTATATGGTACAATATGAAAACCTCTCATTCTTTAACCTGAAGTGATCTGGTCGACGTTTATAAAATCATGAGGGGCATCGAAATGGTGAATAACCAAGGACATTTTCTGAGGTTTGGGAAGGTCAAAACTAGAACACACAAATTGAAGGTGAGGGGGGAAAGCTTTAAACGAGAATGAAAATGGTAACCTTTTCTCGGAGTGTATGGAATGAACTCCCAAAGGAAGTGTTGGAAGCTGGGAAAATTACAGCATTTAAAAACCATTTGGATGGGTACTTGAATAGGAAGGGTTTAGAGGAATATGGGCCAAATGCTGGCAAATGGGACAACATTAATAGAGGACATCTGGTTGTCATGGACAAGGTGAACCGAAAGACCTTTTTCTTTGCTTTATGACAGAATAAGGCCTTCTTTCCAGGAACAATTCCAGTGAAACATCTGTCAGAGCTTCTAAATCAATTGAGTATATTTATTTGTCAGTTTAGGGAATCATCACTACACACAAGACATCAAATATGGGCGCAGAAAACTCATGAGCAGATGCAGTAAAGTGTTCTGATACCTTTGCATTCAGTAGAATCATTCCATATACTTTCCGAATCACTGACTGGATCGGCATACTAACCTTATGTGATGTATGTACTAGGATGCAGAAATCCCGTTGCACCACTGAGTTTAGTGATCTCTCTCCTTTTTAAGTAGTTTACTGTTGTTTTAACCTTTTGTCACAGCATAAATTTCATTAGCCCTGGTTAGACTGTTTCTGTTGTAGGTTTACGCATTAACGTCCCCTGTCTCTATCCCATTACAGACTCTCTACCTCTATTTGACACCTTATTGATTGACTATCTTGGTGGCTGAGATACTTGAGCTCCAATTCAATCCGTCCCCACATCATTGACAGGTTCGATATAGTTGTTGATCTTGCACTCTAAGGCACTCCATCAAGTTAAAATTTACCAAACTGAAAATAAACATCAATCGCTACTGTCTATATCCTGAGAATTACCCAGGGTTCCCTTCTCCTGTGTAGCAGCCGAGAAAGGTTGGATGGCCTACTCCTGTGCTGTATAATGTGCTCAAATGGCTGAATGACTTTATCATCTTCCTTTGTAAATCCATAGAAGGGCAGAAAGGTCTCCACGTACCTCATTGCTGACGGGCTGAATGGTAACTTCCTTTCCCTCCGTAAAAGCAACGAGGGTTTGAGTGAGAGAACAAGACATGGGTGAAGAGCAGCAGGGTTGCATGTGATTGTCACTAAACATCCCTTTCCTGTCTGTTCCCAATAAACATGGATTCTTTTGTTTATCACTGATCTATGGAACTCAACCTTGAATGTTTTCAGTATCCCAATCTTCACTGCTCCTTGGGCATGGGAACACTACAGATCACACAGCCCTAAAAAGAAAGGAGGATCCCTGTCTCAGTCTGAAATGGGAATGCTCTTATTCTTTAAATGTGTCCTCCTCAAGCCAACCACTGCTCTTTTGAAACAAGGATTCGACAATTAGAAACAGGTATAGACCATTCAACCTCTCAAACCTGCCCACAATTCCGATAACACTTGACAATCAAATACTTAACACATTTAGACTCCATCGAAGTTTGATTAATTCCAGATACCATAAGCTAACAAGAGTGTCGGAAATTAGAACGTTATACGGTACAGCACAGTACAGCCCTTCAGCCTTCAATGTTGTGCCAACCTTTTTATCCTAGTCGAAGATTAAAGTAAACTTCATACCCTTCCTTTTGTTATCATTTATTTGTCTATCTAAGATTTGTTTGAATATCCCTAATGTATCTGATTCTACTACCATCGCCGGCTGTGCATTCCACGCACCTATAACTACCTGCGTAAACAACCTTCATCTGACATCTCCTCGAGGCCTCCTTCCAATCACTTTAAAGTTATGCTCCCTGCGTGATAGCCATTTCGACCCTGGGAAAGAAAAGTCTCTGGTTGTCCACTCGGTCAATGCCTCAGCATCTTGCACACCTCTATTAAGTTACCTCTCATTCTACTTCACTTCAATGAGAAAAGCCTAGCTCACTCAGAAATTCTTCAAAAGACATGCCCTCCTGCGCATGCAACATCCTGGAAAATCCTGTCTGCACTCTCTCGAAAGCTTCCAATTACTTCCCATAATGGGGCGACCGAGCTCAACACAATAATTCATGTGTGGTCTAACCAGTGTTTTATAAAGTTACAGCATAATCTCCTGGCTCTTCAACTCAATCTCCGTGCTAATGAAAACCAACTCACCGTACTGCTCTTAACACCCCTATCAGCCTGAGTGGCAACTTCGTGATACCTATGGACGTGGGCGCTCAGTTCCGTCTGCTCCTCCACACGGCAAATAATGCTACGTTTGAACCTGTAATCTGCATTTGAATTCGGCCTTCAACAATGAATCACATCAGAAAATAGGAAATTGGAATGGAATTAAGCCATTTAGCCGATTGGATCTACTGTGCCATTTGATCAAGGGTGAAATATTTCTCTGCTGTATTCTTTTGCATTCTCGAACTGATCAATTGATTCCCTTATTAATGAAAAACATATTCATCTCTATCTGAAAGAAACATTTTTTTCTGTGTGCGGGAGTGTGCATGTGTTAGCATGTAAGTGTTCATATATGTATCTATATGTGCTGTGTATTTAATGTGTCTATGTATGTTTGTGTGTATCTCTGTCGTCATCTCTGTGAAATGCAGCCTTTGTGGTTTTTGTGGTAAATCCACTGAAACTGGGATCAACATCCTGCTCCCTTCCCCCATTCTCTACTGTCTGTCAATGTTAAGTGTCACCGTCTGCTGGCGTCCCCATGCCACTGCACAAGTGTCTGAATTTTTTTTTCTCTCTCAAAGGACATCAAATCCTATTAATCTCTCACATTGCGTAACTGTTTGGGTTTTCAAATAACGCTTTTTGAAGCACATATCAGTTTCATCTGATACCTAACGATGTTTTTCCTCAAATATTACCACCTTCATTGGGTTCATATCAGGACTTTTCAATCCTTTCTCACGTAAACTTTGCAAGAGTGCATTACCAGGGATTTCAAGTTAAAGAACGTGCAAAATCGCATTATATCACCTTACAAATGGTTCGGTCGACCTTGATTGGATGCAGTTGCAGTGGAAATACTCTTTATTGTACACACTCTGTTTCACGAATTATCTTCAAAGACAAATCACTTCCACGTTGTAGAAGGAGCACAGAGATTACTCTACATGAGCATTCTCCACTCTTAGGGCGCTCAGTTCAATTACGATCCTCCCTATACCTGCCTATATGTGTGTGTGCGGGTGTGTGTGGAGATGGTGCTGTCAGTTTGGATGGTGTTGAAGCTCCTTTCATCCCAATCTGAAACTCTGATGTGAGAGCGTGAGGTCTGCAGATGCTGGAGATCAGAGTCCAGAGTGCGTGTTCTGGAAAAGCACAGCAGGTCAGACAGCCTCCAAGGAGTAGGAAAATCAACGTTTTGGTTCGGAACACTTCATCATGAATGCCGTCGATGTAGTGGAGTGGGAAAGCCGCAGAGGAGGCATTGCTTCACGTTAAACATCACAGATTTTGCAGAACTGCTGTGCACACGGATACACACAGAGACACGCAGGTACACACAACGACGAATACAGACATGCAAAGACACACATAAATGAATACAGATATACATTTATACACACACCGAAACTGATGTAGTCACACTGATACTAATACGGGTACACAGAAACATATACCGATACACTGATGCACATGCACACACAGATATATACATACACAGTGACACACTGATGTTTGTACAGATATGGAGAATCTGCCAGTATTTAATTTTTCGCGTGGTGACTTTCTCAATATTTCACTTGTTGTGTGTGGATGTGTCAATATTTCTGTTTCACTGCAGGAAATCCTCTGCACCCTCTCTGTAGCTTCCACATCTTTTTTATGGCAAGGCGACCAGAACTGAACACAATGCTCCACGTGTGGCAATGAACCCTTTCGCTAATTGAACCAAACAGCCAGAAAACTCAACTCGTCCTGTAAGCTGTTAAAGTACGAGTGACAAAGCCCAAATTTCACTCTTTCAGAATAAGTAGCATCAACTTATTCCTTAACTCTAAAAGTGAACATAGAACAACAGCTATTCACAACTCTAAGCCCCTCTTTCTCTGAACTGATTGGTATCTGCCTCCAACTTTATAACAGCATAATATTCCAACAAGAAAAGCCCATATTAAAATTACGTCAAATTAATTTCAAATCCACACAGCAACCGTCATCTCCAGTGTCCTCCTTCCTTCAGCTGAAGATCTCTCTGTTTTGTCTTCTGAATTTTAGTGCAGGGATGTTTCATACAAAAACGGTAACTTTGAAAGAGAGAGTTTTGCATGGCAGTCTCTCTCTAGATGGCTGTTGCTCTCAGTCTAACTTTCGAACTGCCTGCCTGTTTTATTCCTCTCAACATTGGATCATCTCATTGGTTGGATGTTGGCAAAACAATAAATTCAAAATTGATTGACTTTAGTTTACTGGGGCATAATTTAAACTGATTGGTTAAATTCTAATTGTCAAAACCGCAACCAAAGCTCAAGGTATCTGTTTCACAGCATGCTTTATATTTTCCCTTCTACTCTGAGACGGCTAACTAGTCATATGACAGGTGCTTGCAAGCTCTCCGTGAAGAACAATTTTCACTCTCGCTTAAAAAGTACTAAACACACCTTCAACTTCAAAACAATGATTTAATCCGGTCTTTATAGAGCTGTAGCATAACCTCACTACTCTGAAACTCAGTTCCCCAGCTTGTGAAAACCAACACAATATATACTTTATTAACGACCACATCAACCTGGGTCAAGATTAGGATAGTGCACAGCAGGTCAGCCACA
This sequence comes from Chiloscyllium plagiosum, assembly GCF_037043375.1. Lineage (NCBI taxonomy): Eukaryota > Metazoa > Chordata > Chondrichthyes > Orectolobiformes > Hemiscylliidae > Chiloscyllium > Chiloscyllium plagiosum. Next base: position 114,502,453 of record NW_028270152.1, read on the forward strand.
TCTGAGGAGCAGGATATTCGACGTTTCAGGCAGGAGCCCTTCATCCTCTGCTCCTTGTATGCCACCTGACCTGCTGTGCTTTTCCAGCACCACTCTCATCTTGACTCTGATCTCCAGCATCTGTAGTCCTCGCTGTTGCCGATTTGACATCAACCTGGGTGGCAACTTTGGACATGGACACTAAGATCCCTCTGTTCCTCCACACTGCCAAGAATGCTGCCTTTAACCCTATATTTTACATTCAAATTCGACCCTCCTAAGTGAATGACGTCACACTTTTCCAGGGTTAACTCGATTTGCTACTCATCAACTCAGTTCTGAATCCTGTGAATGTTCTGCTGCAACCTACATAATACCTCAACGTTATCCAGAACTCCACCAACATTTGTGTCATCGGCAAACGTACTAACACCCCCCTCTTCCACTTCCTCATCCAAGCCAGTTTTATAAATCGCAAAGTGCAGTAGTCTAAACCGATCCTGCGGGACACCATTGATCACAGAGCTCCAGACTGAATGCTTTCCATCTACTACCACCCTATGTCTTCTAAGGGCCAGAAATTCTGTATCCAGACAGCCAGATTTCCCTATATCCCATGCCTCCTTACTGTCTGAATGAGCCTGCCGTGTGTAAATTTATCAAACGTCTTGGTTAAATCCATGTACACCACATCCATTGATGTACCTTCATAAATGTGTCTCGTCACATCCTCAAATGATTCAATACGATTCGTGAGGTATGACCTGCCCATCACAAACGCATACTGACTATCTCCATCAAATGATGGTTTATCCAAGTAATCAGACATCATGTCTCTCAGAATCATATCCAATACTTTGTCCACCACTGTCGTAAGACTGATTGGTCTATAATTCCCAGGATTATCCCTATTCCATTTCTTGAACAAGGGAATAACATTTGCCAACCTCCTTTCATCTGGCATGCCTCCAGTGGACAGTGGTAATGCAAAGATCATTGCCAAACGTGCAGCAATCAGTTCCCTCGCTTCCTGGAGCATCCTTGCATATATTCCATCTGGCCAAGGAGATTTATCTATCGTTGTGTTTCTCAAAGTTTTCATCACGTCCTCGTGTTCTCGCATATCAGCCTGTTTCACGCTGTCCCCATAAACGTCATGCCCCACTCAGTAGTGAATACTGAAGCTAAGCATTCATTAAAGACTTCCCCTACCTCCACCGACTCATGACGCAAATTCCCTCCACCATCTCTGATGAGCCCTACCCTCACTCTGGTCATCCTCTTGTTCTTGACATAACTGTGGAATGTCTTAGGCTTTACCTTACACCTACCCACCAAGGCTTTTTCATGTCCGCTTCTTCCTCTCATGAGTTCATTCTTTAGTTCCATCCTGGCTAACTTGCAACCCTCTAGAGCCCTGTCTGATCCTTGCCTCCTCAACCCTATGTACACTTCCTCGCACCTTTTGATTAGATGTTCAACATCCCTTGGCACAATGGAAGCACGAAGCTGTAAATGGATGGGAGCTGCATATCCTGTCACTTCCAGCATGGACTGCAAGTTTCCCCACGCTGGACAGTGCTCTAACACTGTATTTACTGAACAATGCACTGGGGTGGAGGACACAGCGCTAACTGCTCCAGCTTTACAAAGCAATTCACTGTTATACACTGAACATCTCCCCATGGACTGTTGTGGTCTGCACTGTCTGTACAGAGTACTGGGTTGTATTGAGCAGTACACTAGCCTGGTCTGTACTGTGCTCTATGCTAAACATATATCTCATCTGGATTATGGTGTCTGATTCTATGAGGTGGATTGGACAACTGATATAACTGACCAATTGAGCTTATCTCTCAGCATATTTATTTTATGTTCTTATTCTTGTTATTGGGACCCGCCTCCCCAAAGTGTAATTCATCCAGCTAGACTCATTTCTCTGAGAAGAGCCACATTTATTCAATTTGTCAGTCAAGTAAGCATTCAATTATAACATGAATATCCGACCTTCTGTACCTTAAACTAGCAGTTGATGCTCATATCCCTGGATTCCTGGGGACATCTTTATCAGGTTCAGAAACAATGTGCAAGATGTATTGCGTAAGCTCTCCGATATGTTCCGGCTGTGGGTCCCAATTGGCTCCTTAGTGTATCGACAGCTGGCATTGTGTAGCCGTGTTTGTTCAAAAATCTTCCTCCCATGGGGCATCTGGGACACCAGACACAATGCTAATGACTACACAAAGGCCATGACCAAAATAACCAATAAGCCCGTGTCTCCATGGTTCAAAAAGGGCCGCCACGTCCCATCAAAAAGTTCCATTTTCTGGTGCACCATGATTGTAAGGACATTCAGGGGTATGCGCTCCATAACTAACCTACATCACCCCGAGAATCCTTGGAGGATTTTCTGATATCCGCCTCATCACAATGTTCTTCCTCGCACAAAATGAAATAATTCTAAACAATCTCTTCCGATAGGTGGGTGATTCGGAGAAATCAAGAGAAGGGACACCAGATCTACCTTGACCTCGGTTTCCAAGACCCCTTCCCAAACACTCACTATTGCACCCCAATGCCTACAAAGTTTTTGGCATGACCACAAGCAATGTGTAAGAGTACCAACATCTGTTTTACATTTTGGAACGCTGGAGACGCTCCTGTCTTAAGTTTGGGCAGCCACTCCGATGCCAAATAAACCCTGTGGAGTACCTTCAGCTGCATAGCTTGCGTCCTATTGGAAATCAAAATCTTCCTGACATTCTCCCAAATATCTGCCCACACCTCTGGTGAAGATGTCTACTCCCAATTGCTGAACACAAATTCCACACAACTGCTCTATGTCCATTGAGACACTACCTCATATTAAATGCTAGAGGGTGCCGACCGAAAGTGCGCCCGTAGACTGAAGCACTCTCATCTCCATTTTCGACTTATAGAGACTAACCATTAATGTACTCTTTTTCTGTATAAAATCCCTAATCTCTAAGTAAAGAAAGAGGTCCCTCCCAGATAGCTCATAATTCTGGCTCAGCTGCTCGAACGACATCATTCCCTCCCTGTCAAATAAGTCTCCCACAAAGGAAAATCCTGTGGACTCCCAGAGCCAAAATCCAGAAACCATCAATCCTACAATGGGAATAAATGGGAAAGTGTATTTGTTTGCAAATTGCTCTCACTTTGTTGCATTATTCTCCATGTTTTAACTGTGTTCAAGACAATTGGATAACTGCAATTGTCCATAACGGTCCGCAACTTGTTCATGAACAACAGATTAATGAGGGGACATTTTGCCTGGGAGGCATCAATGTCCAACCACATTGACCGCGGGTCGTGGCAAGCCCAATCAGCCACATAGGCTAGGAGGGAACACAATTGGTATTTGTTAAAGTGTGTAAGATCCACAACCATCAGCCCCCGAGGAAGCTGCAATTGGATGAGCTCCATGAGAGGCTGCCTGTGATGATAAATAAAAGATCCAAGCCGACTGTAAAGCTCTGCATAAGCTGCCTGGGCAGCATCAAAAGATGCATTTGCATAAGATATAAAAACGAGGGAATACATTAATTTTGACTGGAGCTATTCTACCCAACCAGGATATCGAAAGATCCTCCCAATTCTGAAGGTCCTGTCTTATATTCTCGAGCAACTGCAGGAAGATAGCCTTATCTAATTGATTGAAGGCTGGCGTGATAAAAATGCCCAAATACAGGAAATCTCCCACGGACCATCTGAAAGGGAATCGGATTCCACCTCCAAGATCATGTACTCCAATAAGACCCCCGACAGGCATGGTCTCCGATTTCATAAAATTTATTTTATACCCCGAGAAAGAACCAAATACATTAATCACTTGGGGCACAGATATCATGGAGTTAGTTAGAAAGAGAAGATCGTCGTCTGCATAAAATGTGATCCTATGCCATCCTGATCCTACCTCCAGGGCAGTAACATTGTGGTCCCTCCGGATAGGCTCTGCCAACGGCTCAATCACCAATGTAAATAATAACGGTGAAAGAGGACATCCTTGATGGCTGCCTCTGCCATTGCAAAAATCGTCAGACCTTATACCACGAGTGAGATCCGTTGCTTTGTAATTATATAACACTGTCACCCACCTGGCAAAGGCCCCTCCAAGACCAAACCATTCCAGGACATTAAAGACGTACGGCCACTCCACCCGGTCAAATGTTTTCTCTGCATCCACGACCCAAGCCTGGAATCGATCCTTGCTGGCACACCTGAACCACATTAGCACTCTCCTATTATTATTAGACGACCTATGATCCCCTAATAAAACATGTCTGGTCCTATTTCATAACGAAGGGCAGACCTTCTCCAGCTTCAACGCCAGCATTTTCACCAAAGTATTAAAGTCCACATTTAATAAAGATATAAGCCTATATGAAGTGCAATCCTAGGGAGAATAAGATAAATATTTCCTTCTCTCCGAGAGGATGGGATGCAGACCTGGCTGTATGAATAATTGGACACATGCAACATTGGCCCAGCCAGCATGTCTATGAACTCCTTTTAAATCTCACTCTAAAATACGTCTGGGCCTGGTGCTTTACCATTCTGGAGCTGCCTCACCGCCTCTTGTATCGTTTGGATTGTTCAAGGGGCATTCGAAAGAGATGCCTGCTCTGAAATTACACCTGGGAGGTCCAGGATACTAAAAAAGGGCATCATCGTCGCCACTCTGTCCTCACAGCCCTCTGACTGGAACAACCCAGAAAAGAACTTCATGAATGCTACATTAATCTTTCTGAGATAGCAGGTGATTTTAACAGCATAGTCACTAATGAATGTGATAGACTGGGGCACTCTTCCTCCTGGCCAAGTATGCCAGATATCTAGTCGGACTATCACCATGTTCGAACACCTGCTGATTCGTAAATAAAATTGCTCTCTTTGCTGTCTGGGTGAGCGCAGCGTTCCGAGCAGCCTGGTGCATTGTAATCTGTTGCAACTTGGTTTCAGACGGTCTGTCAAAATATGCTCTGTCAGATGCTGCTCTCCTTTCGTCCGCTTCCGAGTCGCTGAGTAGGAAATAATCAAACCCCTTGCATAATTTGGCCAAACATCTGATATAGATGGTTCTTCTGAATGAGTAAAACTACTCCTCTACATTTTGAATTAAAGGATGAAAATAACACCCAGCCAAACACACTCTTCTGTAACTTTAAATATTCCTTTTCAGTTAGATGTTCTTTTTCTTGCACCAAGGCTACCTCGACCCTTTACTTTCTAAGATCTTTCAATCAATCAGTGAGTGACTCCCCTTAACGTTCCAGACTCACAATTTAAATGAGCGGTTAACCATAGCCATCCAAAACAGTGCGTGACCCCGCTGTGAGGAAGGACCCCTTTTATTGCGCACCGAGCGAAAGAAGTCAACAGTTCATATAAACTTGAAAATACAACTGCAAAAGCTACCAAATCAAAACCTCTAACAACTCCTTGTAAAACGAAACTACGTATAACAAAAATAAGAGGAGGTTCCCCCCTCCCCCGCTTCCCCACAAGGAGCGCTCATACTTCCCACTAATCCTTTTTGGCTCCTACTAGCTGAAACAGCTCCCCAAACCCAGACAAAACAAAGTAAAAAAAAGTTACATGTGTCTTACAACAAGAACATTAGAAGTGGGTGCTCAACCCGTCCCATGCATATCCAAGGCATTCCTGGTGGAAAAAAAATGTACCTCTCTCCCCCAAACATCACCCACATTCCATACTAAAAGAGAGACACGTCAAGGAAATTATAGAAAAAAAAGGTAATGGGAGGGGTGGAAGAAAGGAGAAAAGAGAGAAAGAGAAATTAATGGGACCCCCACATATTAAAAAATACCAGTTAAACGAGGCAAACCACAGAGGAAACAAAGAGAACATGATTGTCCACATTATTTCAGCCAAAATGTCGATTTTAAGGTGTCCTGGAAGTCCTTTGCATTTTCTCGTGAGTCAAAATTAAACATGGGCCCTCTGTGGTTGACATGTAATATTGTCGGGTATCTTACAGTATAGTAAATATTCAATTCCCTCAGCCTCCTTTTTACCCTATCAAAGACCTGCCTCTTGTGGATCATGGTCATAGGAAGGTCCTGGAAAAACATAATTCGTGATCCATTGGATATAGGAGCCTGTGGATCCTTCCCCAGTGCTGGAGATCCATTTGTTTCTCTCCATAGTGCTGGGGTTGCTCAAGGACTGGGCGGGGGTGCTGGCCTGACCCTGGCTTGTGCACTGCGACCTGCCTGCTCGACCTGCAACCACCTGCCTCGAATTCCAACTTCAAAAACTACGGGAGCCATTGCTCCAAAAACTAACGGGCTGACCTTCTTCTTCCCATCCCGCCAGCCCGGCCAGACAGATATTCTTATGATAGCCTCGATTTTCGAAGTGAACTTACTCCTCCATGCCTGGTACTCGCCATCCCAAGGCCTGGACCCAACCTGATGAGGATTCCACTGCAGTTTCAGAGGGCACAGTCAGCTTCTCCACCTCCATGACATGTGCCTGAGACGGTGGATCACCTAGTCATGCTTCTGCAGCATGGCCGAGATCGGTTCCAGTCTGGTCTGGGTCTCCTCCATCTCTGAATCAATCTTGACTCCGAGTTTTACATACTCCATGACCAAGCTCTGCTCTAATGTTAAGTCCCCTGTCGGGTTCGCAGTGGCCGATGCCACGGCCGCGGGTGTATCCGCGGGGCAGTTGCTGCAGGTCAATGCCTATTAGTTGCGATCCATGTGGTCCTTTACCCTTAGTCATTTTCCTTACTCACTTCAACTGACATACAGCAATACAGCGGATCAGTATCTTTACCACAATGGGTTAAGAAAGAGAAGGTGAATGCACCACTTTTTCTGGGTTCTGGTGTAGAGCTGATCAGGGCAAACCTACTGAGTCACCAATATCTTGGATATCCCCCGAAAAGAAATCACCTTTAATAACTTTTATTTAAAATTTGGGTGAAGCTGATTCTTGTAGACAGAGACAACGGAAAACCAGTAGTTGTGATATAGTCAGATATTCAAATTAAGAGCTCAGACAGTGAGTAGTAAATAATATTAAACCAACGCGGTCCAGAAGGGACATTTGGAAATGGAAAGGTAAAAGTGAAATTGGCCTTCATTTAAAGGGACCGGGAACATAGAAGTAAAGACGTTCTGCAAAGGCTGCATGGAGTGCGGATGAGATAATACATGTGTTCAGTGCTGTTTTAAAGAATGAGAGTTGATCTCAGGGAAACTTAGGAAATTCATACACAAGAGACTGGCTAAGACAGGTGTTTGAAGAAGTGCAGCAGGCAAGGTTAGAGAGAATTCCAATATACGCTACAAAAAACATCAAGTAGTACAGAATAACCAGGGAACAATTAGAGCCAATTAGAAACCAAGGGGGTAATCAGTATGTGAAGCTGGAGAACATTGATGGATTATTACATGAGTGCTTCGTATCTGTTTTACCTGGGAGATAGAGGATGCAGGGACAGAATTCGAGAAGATGCATTGAGAACTCTCAACTAAGATGCAAGTTGGGATGATATAAATCCACATGCGTTGTATCACAGGATAATGTTTCAGACAAGAGAGGAAATGATATGACCAAATGTTTAAATCAAATTTGACCACAACGGAGGTTCCAGAGGACTGGAGAGCAGTTAATGTGGTCGCGCATTACAGAAAATGTGGTGGACATAGACCAGTGTCTTTTGGTGTACTACAGGGAGCAGTGCAGTGTATTATTTGTGGTATTCATAAATGATGTAGACGTGAATGTGGAGGGGTCGTGTGAGGGGAGAATTGGGGTGTGTGATAGGTAAGTTTGTGTTTGACACAAAGATTAGCTAGGTGGTTGGCAGTTCGGAGGATTTCACAGGAATATGCACGTGGAATGGTCAGATCAATGGCAGGTGGAATGTAAACTTGATAAATATAAGGTGAAGCACTTTGGTAGATAGAGCCAGACAGGGGAATACTCAATGAACGGCAGCACACTAGGAAGCTCAGAGGTTACTTCTCCACACATCTCTGAATGTGATTGGACAGGGTAATAAGCTAGTTAAGAAAGCACATGGGACTGCAGGCATTTTGTTTCGCATTGTTAGGCATCGAGGCGTACATAATATGATCGAAACACACCATTGGTTCGGCCATAGATAGAATGCTGCATGCAGTTCTGGGAGCTACATTACAGTAAGAATGAGATTGCACTGGAGGGGTACAGAGGAGATTCACCAGGATGTTCCCTGGGATGGAGCTTATCAGGGATGAAGAGAGATTGGATAAGCTCGGGTTGTTTACTTTGGAGCAGAATAGGGATGAAGGGGACGTGATTCAGACAGATAAGATTACAAGGGACATGGACAAGTTGGACAGACAGCAGCTGTTCCTTTTAGTCAAAAGATTAAGAACTAGGGATAAGACATTTAAAGTGAAGGTTTTGAGGTGTAGAGAGAATTTGACAATTGTTTTTCACCCAGAGAGTGTTGTGGTCTGGAATGCGCTCCCTGAGAGGGGTGTTATCGTGGGTCACCTCACAACCGTTAAGAAGTACATGGACCAGCATCAGACTCGAATAACATTCCCCCCGCACCCCCCCCACCCACCCCCAACAGGTTGCAGGTAGCAATGTGGGATATCTCCTTCTCTGATTGTATGATTGTGGAAGGGTAGTCATTAAACAGCCTAAGGCAGAAAGTGCTGGATTCTGAAAACACGTATTAATAAAGGTTATATGACTCAACTGCAATAGCTTCCAAAAGTATGTTATTGTGAAAGTAAACGAAAAATAGCAGCTTATTACAATCTAAAACCAGAGAATGGAGAATGGAAAACAGGGAAATGGTGGAACTGTGAAGCAAGTACTTCAATTCTGTCTTCACCGAAGAAAACATCAACAAAACCAAATAAAACTTCCCAGCTCGACTAGGAAACCCAAGTCAGGTGAAAAAAAGTATAGAATGAAATTAGTAAATCAATGGTTTTGGAGAAAATATTGAGACTGAAAGTAATGAACATAGACAACGTCAGCATAAATGTATGAAATGGGAATCATATTTTAGATACTGGCTGATTAGTTAATTATGTTGAAGCAATGGATGTAATGTATTTGAATTTTTGGAAAGTTTTTCGGTAACGTCCCAAAACTAGTGTGCAGCATCACATCTTATGGAACTGGGGCTAACGTATGGACATGGCCTTAACATGGCATAGCTGGCAGGAAACAATGAGTGGAGTATTTTGATATCGATTTTGAGTTTACTCTCAGGTGTATTTTACAGAGTAAATACAAGACATTTCTGCATCAAACTGGAACCGTTTTAAATAATTTGAATATTGAATATTGAAAACAAAATGAAAGGTACAGCTGGAAGAAAGTCTATGGGTCCTGTGTCAGCTCCTTACTATCGGTGACAGTTGCATCCTCCATCACTAGACAACAGCTTCATTACCATCTACACCAGATGCCACCAACATCGAAATTGTTGATCCTGAGTTGCCACCTTTGCCGCTGGGCCAATACTCTTCCATCACCGCCTCGTCACCCCCTGTGCCAGACCCTCCAATGTCAGAGACATGTCTCTTACTGTTGTGCCCACCTCATCGATATTGCAATGATGCCCTTCCATGGTCTACTTCATCAGCACCAACGCACCACCCAACAAACAACGAAGTCCCTGATTCTCTGTCATCATTTTTTGGTACTGGGCCTACCTCACACACGTTGTCTCTGCTGATGTAGCAGTCTACAATTCCAGGTCCTGTGCTTGCTCTGGAAAAGTAAGCAGGGGCACACTCTCCTCTGCACTGGGCCCAGCAAAAGGTCCATACATTGTGCTCCACTTCAGACCTCTCAAGGGCCATGCCTTGAATCCATTCAAAGTCTGCATATTTGGGCTCTCGTTGCTGCTAATGCAGTCCAAGCTACAAGGTCAATAAGTTACAGAGACAAAAGAGAGGCGGAGAAAATAAGGGAAAAAAGCAGGTCAGAGTGTCCAAGCTCCAGCAAAGAACCAGAAACACCGGAATAAAAGGACCCTTTTTATTGGACATGAAGGCTCATGTTGGATTGTCAATGGGTGAGGAGGATATAGAAAAGCTCTAAATTGATTGAGATAAGTGGAGTGAATATTTGGCAGATGTAGAGCAGTATGGATAGATGTGACGTTGTGCACTTCGTTGGATAAAGCAGCTGACTATTTGAAAAGGGATTGGTTCTAAAATGTTGATCTATAAATGGAGTCATGCGCCTTTGTTTGTTTCCATCTGCACAGCCTCCAAGGTCCATGCAGGGCAGTGAGTTCTGAATCCAGAAGTAAATACTGGGAATGGCATTGGCACGGTGACCAGTGTATATAGACGCAGCAAGTGGGGAGCTGTAACATTGCAAAAGATCTGGATCTCCCTGTACACCAGTCACTGAAAGGAATATTGCAGGAACAGAAAGCAGTTATTAAGATAAATAAATAAATAGATAATCCCCCTGACCTTCTTTTCAGGCGGATTTGTGTCCAGGAGTAAGGTTGTTTCACTGCAGCTGTACAGGGCCTTGGTGAGACCCCCATCTCGAACATTGTGCCGTATTATGTGCGGTTTTGGTCTCCTTACCTAATAAAGGATAAAGCTGACATTGAGGGAGAGCAGTGAAGGATGACCAGACTGATCTCTGGGATGGTAAAAACAATAACTGCAGATGCTGGAAACCAGATTCAGGATCAGTGGTTCTGGAAGAACACAGCAATTCAGGCAGCATCCAACGAGCAGCGAAATCGATGTTTCGGGCAAAGCCCTTCATCAGGAATAAAGGCTGTGAGCCTGAAGCGTGGAGAGATAAGCTAGGAGAGGGTGGGGTGGGGAGAGAGTAGCATAGCGTACAATGGGTGAGTGGGGGAGGAGATGAAGGTGATAGGTCAGGGAGGAGAGGGTGGAGTGGATAGGTGGAAAAGGAGCTAGGCAGGTCGGACAAGTCCAGACAAGTGAAGGGACCAGTTCTGAGCTGAAAGTTTGAAACTAGGATGAGGTGGGGGAAGGGGAAATCAGGAAGCTGTTGAAGTCTACATTGATGCCCTGGGGTTGAAGTGTTCCGAGGCGGAAGATGAGGCGTTCATCCTCCAGGCGTCTGGTGCTGAAGGAGTGGCGGTGTAAGAGGCCCAGGATCTCTGGGATGACAGGCTTATTATGCGAACACAGTGTGACGTGAATGGGCCTGTATTCTATGGTGTTTAGGAAAGTGTGCGCAGATCTCAGTGAAATATATAAAACTCTGACATGGTGAGACAGATTGGAAGTACGGATGATAATTCCCCTGGCTGGGATGTCTAAAACCATGGGCCACAGTATTAGGTGCAGACTGGCCACACTGCATTGAGATGAGAATAAATATCTGTACGCAGAAACTGGTGAACCTAGGGATTTCTCTCCCAGAACATGCTGTGGAAACCAAGACACTGATTATACACAAGGATTTCTAGACAGTAAAAGTGTGTCAATAACAGGCTTATAGTGTGGAGATAAAGGATCAGTTGTCAATGTATTGAATGGGATAGAACACTCGACTACTATAGTTCCTATTTTTTTTCCGATGGTTAATCACGTTGCGGGATATGTATATTGTTTGGGAAAACTGCCTTGAGGAGATTTCCTGCATAATCTGGAATGGGAGAATGCTCAGCGTGTTGATTGGCCTACTCATTTCTCGATATTTCTGTGCAGTCTGTGGAAAATCTCTGTCAATGTTATCAGAAGCTCTCAGATATTAAGAAGGAGGTGTCTGCAGGGACAACAGGACTGTGTTTCCAATTCCCTTTTCCAATACTGACGCTGGTGCCGAGTGTTCTGTCCGGGTTTATCCTTTAAGACCTCAGAGCAGTTTGATGCTACTGAGTGTCTTCCTTGGCCAATTTAGAGACCATTGAAGAGTGTATCATATGACTGAGTGTTAGGAGTCAGTTTTAGGCCAGACAAGGAAAGCACGGGAGATACACTTCCTCAAAGTACATTGGGGAAGGAAATTGGTGTTTACAAATTGTCTTCAAGGTCACTACGACTGACCAGATTTTACAACTCGATGTTTTATTAATTGTTTTTAACTTCCACATGCTGCCAGGGCATTGGCCTGCTCTGGATTAGCAATCCAGTGACATTGCCACAACTCCACCATCTCCACATGGGGACGTATCAGAAACCACACTGAGCAGGTTATTTCTGTGCTGTGATGAAATGATTCCCTTTGGTTTCAATAATATGATAGGACAGAGGGGTTAGTAATCGGTCAGATTGTAATTATTCTCCTCTTAGGAGACTGGACATAGCTAAGTAAATTTCCACATTGCCAGGGAGATGTTAGAGTTGGAATGAAACCGCTTCCCCAGGGACACGGCTTGTTGTGCAGCACAAGTCTTCAGTCCTATTACGGAAATGGTGTCAGGCCCATTGCCTTTGTCGTATCGACTGTGTTCAGATGTTTCTTCATGTCACAGGCAGTGAATCGAATCGGTTAAAGACTAGCATCTGTGATTCTGTGGGTATCATGGCGAGGATGAGGTGGATCATCAACACCACGCTTCTGGTTGAGGCTGGTGTTGATACTACATCCTTGTCTTTTACACAGATGTACAGGGCTGTTCCGCTATTTTGGATATTTCAGGAGTCCTCTCTGCAAGTAAGCTGTTTAATGTTCCATCGACCTTTATCCCTGAATGTGGCAGTACTGCAGACCTTAGATGTAATCTGTTTGAATTGGGATCAATTCTCCCTCTCCATTAGATGTTAATTCCGCTGTTTGGAGTGTAACCAATCCAGTGCGGTAGCTTTAATGAATTATCATCAACATTAGGTGCACATGGTTCTGACTCTGGCATGTTCACACATATTCATCACTTAACTATAGATTGGCTTGATGGTAATAGTAGACTGAAGGATTATCCTGGGGAAAAGTTACAGACTATGAAAGAAAATCTGCTTCTGCTGCTGTTGCTGTGTTTCTTTTTCAGAATCTCATGTTAACCCAGTTTTATCTGTAATATCTGCGATTTAATTCTTCCAGTGACTCTTATACTAAGCTCCCAATCTGTCCAGCAATTTTTGCATTTTTATGTCCAGAATGCATAATTATTTGCTCACTTGAACATTTGTGCTGTTTCTATTCATTTCTGGAGAAATTCCGCATGTCTGGCAGCATCTGCAGAGACACAGAAACAGAGTTAGCGTTTCAAGTCCAGTGTGATGCTTCTTCAGAACTGAAAATGATTGGCAATTGGGCTTTTGGTCCCTTGCCAGAGGTGGGAGATGGATGACAGGGAAAAGAGGATGTGACAACAGGTAAACGGACTTTTATCAGTGGTGAACGAGAAGATGATGTAAAACGGGTTTGAATTAAGATATGAATCGGGGAAAGAGCTTCTTGAGATAGGCCACCCTCTTCCATTTAACAAGGGATTCCAATTCCTTATTAAACCACGGCTCCCTCGCACGACCCTTTCCTCCCTGCCTGACAGGTACATAATTGGGAAAGCTATAGCTCAAGTTCGTTAGATGGGTCAGTGTTTGTTCAATGTGTGCAGGAGAGTTTCCTGACACAATATGTAGACAGGCCAACAAGAGGTGAGGCCATACTGGATTTGGTTCTGGGTAACGAACCGGGCCAGGTGTTAGAATTAGAGGTAGGTGAGCACTTTGGGGATAATGACCATAATTCGGTGATTTTTACTCTCGTGATGGAGAGGGATAAGTGTGTACTACAGGGCAAGAGTTATAGCTGGGGTCAGGGAAATTATGATGCGGTGAGGCATGACTTAGGATGTGTGGCTTGGAAAAGTAGACTCCAAGGCAAGAGTGTAAATGATATGTGGAGCTTATTCAAGGAGCAACTATTGAGTGTCCTTGATAATTATGTACCTGTCAGGCAGGGAGGAAAGGGTCGTGCGAGGTAGCCGTGGTTTAATAAGGAATTGGAATCCCTTGTAAAATGGAAGAGGGCGGCCTATCTCAAGATGAGACGTGAAGGTTCAATTGGGGCGATTGAGAGTTATAGGGTAGCCAGGAAGGACCTGAAGAGAGAGCTAAGAGCAGCAAGGAGGGGACATGAAAGGTCCTTAGTCGGTAGGATTAGGGAAAACCCTAAGGCTTTCTATAGGTATGTTAGGAATAAAAGAATGACTAGGGTAGGAATAGGTCCAGTCAAGGATAGTAGTGGGAAGTTGCGTGTGGAGGCGGAAGAGATCGGGGAGACACTGAATGAATACTTTTCTTCAGTATTTACTCAGGAACAGGTCATTGTCGTCGATGTGAATACTGAGTCACAAATGAGTAGAATGGATGGCTTTGAGGTATGTAGAGAAGAGGTGTTCGAAATCCTGGAAAAGGTGAAAATAGATAAGTCCCCTGGACCTGATGGCATTTATCCTAGGATTCTCTGGGAAGCAAGGGAGGAGATTGCAGAGCCATTGACCTTGATTTTTATGTCCTCTTTGTATACAGGAGTAGTGCCAGAAGACTGGAGGATAGCAAATGTGGTTCCCTTGTTCAAAAAGGGGAGTAGGGATAACCCTAGTTACTATAGGCCGGTGAGTCTCACTTCTGTTGTGGGCAATGTCTTAGAGAGAATTGTAAGGGATAGGATTTATGCACATCTGGATAGGAATAATGTGATCAAGGATAGTCAGCATGGTTTTGTGAAGGGCAGGTCGTGCCTCACAAACCTTATTGAATTCTTTGAAAAGGTGACGAAGGAGGTTGATGAGGGGAAAGCGGTAGATGTGGTATATATGGATTTTAGTAAGGTGTTTGATAAGGTTCCCCATGGTAGGCTACTTCATAAAATACGGAGGTATGGCATTGAGGGTGAGTTGGAGGTTTGGATTAGGAATTGGCTGGATGGAAGAATACAGAGATTAGTAGTTGATGGAAAAGGTTCATCTTGGAGTTCAGTTACTAGCGGTGTTCCGCAAGGATCTGTTTTGGGACCATTGTTGTTTGTCATTTTTATAAATGACCTGGAAGAGGGGTTAGAAGGTTGGGTGAGCAAGTTTGCGGATGATACGAAAGTCGGAGGAGTTGTTGACAGTGAGGAAGGATGTGGCAGGTTACAGCAGGATATAGAGAAGCTGCAGAGCTGGGCAGAAAGGTGGCAAATGGAATTCAATGTAGCTAAGTGTGAGGTGATTCACTTTGGGAAGAATAACAAAAAGATGGGGTACTGGGCTAATGGTCGGATACTTGGTAGTGTGGATGAGCAGAGGGATCTTGGTGTCCATGTACACAGATCTCTGAAAGTTGCCACCCAGGTAAATAGTGCGGTGAGGAAGGCATATGGCGTACTGGCTTTTATTGGTAGAGGAATTGAGTTCCGGAGTCCTGAGGTCATGATGCAGTTGTATAAGACTCTGGTGCGGCCGCATCTGGAATATTGTGTGCAGTTTTGGTCGCCATACTTTAGGAAGGATGTGGAGGCACTGGAACGGGTGCAGAGGAGGTTTACCAGGATGTTGCCTGGTATGGAAGGAAGATCGTATGAGGAAAGACTGAGACACTTGGGGCTGTTTTCATGAGAGAAAAGAAGGTTTAGGGGTGACTTGGTTGAGGTGTACAAGATGATTAGGGGGTTAGATAGGGTTGGCAGTGTGAACCTTTTCCCGCGTATTGAGTCGGGTATTACAAGGGGGCATAGCTTTAAATTAAGGGGGGGGGGTAGATATAGGACTGAAGTTAGGGGTAGGTTCTTCACTCAGCGAGTCGTAAGTTCATGGAATGCCCTGCCAGTAGCAGTGGTGGACTCTCCCTCTTTATGGGCATTTAAGCGGGCATTGGATAGGTATATGGAGGATAGTGGGTTAGTATAGGTTAGGTGGGCTTGGATCGGCGCAACATCGAGGGCCAAAGGGCCTGTACTGCGCTGTATTCTTCTATGTTCTATGTTCTATGTTCTATGTTCTCTTGAGTGCAAGATAATGAAGACACAACCACTCAAGGTCATACGGAGGCCAAGAGGGTGAATGTTAACTATTTGGTATTATGTAGATCTGACCAGAAGTATGTTTTCACTGTGGAGATCATCAGCTCCTTTAGAAAAAGTAATTTAGGTGTTTGATTACTTATTGGCACTAGTAAAAGTTTCATGCTGCCTTAGCATTGTAACATGGCGAAAGGCAAATCACAATATGAAATTTGGACATTGTGTTGTTTACCAGCTACTTTTAGTATTGTTCAAATTTGCGATGTTTATTTTTAAATACTTAATCTTGAACTTAGTATCAGATGGAGTGTAGGTGATTGATGTGTGACTTTATAGAAATTAGAAAATCATGGGAGGCATAATCTGGGTGAATATCCAAGGTCATTTCCACAGGATGTGGGAATTCAACCATAGAAGGCATAGCCTTCAGGTAAAAGGGGGAATGTTTAAAAGGGATGAAGGAACAACGTTTTTACACAGAGGGTAGTGAGGGTATAGAATGAGCTGCCAGAGGAAGAGTGGCAGATGCATGTACAGCCGGAACATTGAAAAGACATTTAGACAAACATATGAATGGGAAACATTTAGAGGCATGTGCACCAAATGCAAGCAGATGGGACTAATTTAGTTGGAAAACCTGGCCAGCATGGACATTTAGAAAAGATTCACGCTGGGTCAGTGTGGTTTTGTGAACAGGAAATTATATTTTGCCCTTTAAGTTGATGCAAAGTGTTTCTGGATATCCCTGAGAACGTAACAAGCGGATTTGATTAAGGGGATCTGGTAGACACGAGGCTTTCCTGATATTTGCCACAAGGTATTACAAAATAAAATCTTACATAAGACAGAAGCTCATAGTCTGACGGATAATGTATTAGCATGGGATGACGATTGGTTAACACACAGAAATCGGAGAGTCAGGATTAATGGATCATTATTGTAAAAGTGTATCCGCTGGAGTTCCACAGGTTTGAGTCCAATGGCATCAGTTATTTACAGTCTATACTGATAGCCTGAAGGAGAACACCACAGAGAGCACAATACTATTTCAATGCGGGACCCGATATTTTAAACTTTGTTAACCCAACATCAAATCACCACCTCTTTTCAGATAAAAAGATACAGAAAGACAGAAGTCATTCCGCACTCCAAACCTGTCCCACATTCCTACTGTCTCTTTACGATCAAATACTTATCAAACCCAGCCTCTGATGCTGTCTCAGGAAGAGAACGCCTGATAACATAACACTACACGAGAATTAAAAAAGGAGCAGAATTAGGCCATTCGACCCATCGAGTCTGATCTGCCGTTCAATAATTTCTTATATGTTCCTCAACCTCATTCGTCTGTCTTTTGCCTAAAATCCCTGATCTCCTTAGAAATCAAAGACTGATTTATTTGTGTATTAATGAGCCGAGCGTGTGTGTCCATCTGCTTGTTATATGAGCATTTGTTTGCCTACATCTCTCTGTGTACCAGCGTGCGTATTGCTGTCTGTGTTTGTTCCCATTTTGTGTGACTGTATATGTCTTTGTGTGCTTCTATGTGTGTGTATGCTTATCTCCTTGTATATATTGTGCATTTTAGTATATTGGGGTATTTACCGATATTTCTAGGTAATTCTATGCCTGTATCTGTGCGCAGAGAAGTATCTGTTTTTTTGAGAGTGAGAGAGCTGACGCAGGAACTGCCAGTGGGTTTAAAGTAAGAATTGCCCTAGGCTGATCATTGGCCCTTACTCGGTTGGTGGGATCTGGCTGTTTCAGAATCTCCACACAAGTTGTCCCGGTCCTCTCCGGCTCATACCAAGGTCCTCCCCACACAGCGAGGGGGAGGGGAGAGGTAACAGAGATCAGGCACCCCACCATCTGGGTTGGCCTTCTTCTGTCCTATTCCAGGCTGTTTCTCCTGGAATGGGAGAAAGGGATGGATGATTTGTGGGTGTGAGAGGGTGACCCCGCTGTTAGTGCTTGTCCAGGTGGGGTGACATGGTGAGGTGTCCTGAGTGAGTCAGTCCACAGTGTTGTGTCCATGTCGTGTTATTAGTGTGGAGGCCATTGCATAAATGACAGAAAAAGTGAGGAAGAAATTTGTTGAATTCAATAGTCAGACTTCGTGCCTGAGCCTTATTTGGAGATAGAGCTTGCGCCTTGTTCGGGGGTAGGTGCTATATCAGGTATACAGTGAGCGTGAGGGAGCAGACAGAATACAGCGACACTTATCCTGACAGAGCAGGGAAGATTATTAATGTTTGTCCTGTATTGTGGACATTTATTCAGATCATCCCAGCGTCGAGGTGAGCCTCCCCGAATATCTTGTCCATGTCACCATTAATAATGACACAGACAATGTCCGTCAGCTTTCACAGAATCAGTTTATGTAGAGCTTACAGATGGCAAGGAGAAGCAAAACTTGTTTTTTTTATATATCTAAACCAAAATGGTAGCAGAAAATCTGACCATCATGTGTTCTGGAAATTACACACGCAAGTATTGTGAATACTGCAGTCTTATTGGATGGTCTCAAGTTGTATCTAAACTGCGGTAACTAAGTGACTGCTCATGCTGTGAAAAATAAATTCCATAAGTGTATATCAGGTGGGTTGAAGTGTATGTTGTGAAACAAACGAGAGAGCAGGTTATTCCGAAGTTGGTGTTGTGTGGTAAGAAAGACTAATTACTGACCTTACTCTGCAGCAGCTTTTGAGGAATAGTGACGTTAATAAGGTGCATTTCACAGGGCGTCAGCATACAATGTGGGTGGCACAGTGGTTAGCACTGCTGCCTCACAGCGCAAGAGACCCGGGTTCAATTCCCGTCTCAGGCGACTGATTGTGTGGAGTTTTGACATTCTCGCCGTGTCTGCGTGGGTTTGCTCCGGTTTCCTCCCACAGTCCAAAGATGTGCAGGTCATTTGAATTGGCCATGCTAAAGTGCCCGTAGTGGGTGGCGCTTCGGCGGGGCGGATAGAGTTAAATGTAACTGTCTTTTCGACAAGTCGGGGGACTTCAAATCGTGAGTGCAAATATTTCGATTGAAAAGAGAGAGCTTTAAAATAAGACATGAGAGGCTTGTTTTTAACAGAGGATAGGTTATGTGTGCAATTCACTTCCTGAGGCAGTGATGAATGAAAGTACATTTACAATGTTAACAGGATATTTAGATAAATGAATTGGAAAGTTTCAGGTGGATTTAAAAATAGGTATTCATTCATACCTAGTCCATTATTTATTGCCCAGAGGTCAGTTCGGAATCAACCACGATATTATGGATCTGGAGTCACATACCATCCAGACCAGATAAGTATGGCAGTTTCTTTCTCTGTCAAGCATTAGTGAATCAGATCTACAACAATTGATTCAACATCATCATTAGACTCTTCAACTCTAGGTATTTATAAAAATACAATTCCAGCATCTGCCATGCCAGGATTTGAACAGAATTATATCTGGACATTCATAGTAACAATGCAGTAATATTAATAATACAAGGGCATTATTAACCCTCAACAATTACAGGAGTCGTCAGAAGTGACACGTTTAGTTTGGCATAATTTTAAGTATGAGCTGGTCGGAGTGAAAGGCCTGTTTTCATGTTACATGAGTCAATGACTTTGACGGTATTAAACTGGCAGTTGGTTGGGATTAATAGCAGCATTGACAGTTTAATTGATCTTCTTCTGGGATATGTAATCTTGTTGATTACTCTGGAGTTTGTTTTGCTCATTGAGCCCTCCCCACACAAGGGACTGTTAAACAGTCTGTCCAAAGTTTGACTGAGTAAATGAGTTTCCTCTTCAGCAGGTACTTGAATCCAGCTTTTCCCTGGTTTCTCTGTGATATCGGTGTCCTTGTATCCACCCAGGGTGAACTATTATTTCAAATCATGTCCACGCAGACGCAAGTCTCGTTGTCCATGTTGTGAATGTGTTTTTATTCTTCCCGATATGCCGACAGGGTGTGGATGTCGCTGGTCAGGACAGCATTTGTTGTTCTTCCTGATTCGCTGCTGTCTCGCTGCACGATAGACATGGATTCCATCACAGTCTTGTGTAACTGTTTGTAGTTTGCACATTCTCTCTTTGCTTGTGTTAGTTTCCTCCCACAATCTGAAGGGGTGCAGGCTACTGCGATCAGCCATGGGAAATGAAGGGGAATGGAGGAGGTATGCGGTGTGGGTCTGACAGGATGTACTTTGGA
Organism: Chiloscyllium plagiosum; assembly: GCF_037043375.1. NCBI lineage: Eukaryota > Metazoa > Chordata > Chondrichthyes > Orectolobiformes > Hemiscylliidae > Chiloscyllium > Chiloscyllium plagiosum. Next base: position 114,522,591 of record NW_028270152.1, read on the forward strand.
GGGATGGTATCGACTGCAAGGGGGCCGAATGGCCTACGTCCCCACACGGTCGGCATTCTCGGATAAAGGGTCAGCTACATAGTTCAGGCCCTGGAGTCACAAGTAGGCAGGATTGGGTAAAGATGGTAGCGTGCCCTGCGTAAGGGACATGCATGATTGGGATTACAGGAAATTAAAGTCATGTTCTCTGTTCCTGAGGTCAACTTTTCATTCCAGGTTTTATTCGACGAATTTTTACGTTACCAGTTCCGTGTGTGAGTCCCCAAGGATGACTCGTTTATTATATAACCACAACACCACCTTCTCCAGGTTGCAGTATTTACTGGGAACAAGAAGCTGATTCTGAGCGGATGCGAGCAAAGGCAGTTGCTACTGCCAATGTCAAAAACATGGATCCAAACATGAAAATGAAATTTCGAACCTTGCCACTCCAAACTTAAAGTCTTAACACTCTTTAGATGCGCCAATCGGCTGACTCAGCAACATGTACTGCTTATGGCTATAATATTATAAATGGGGGCAAGTATTCCCTTCCGCCCCATTTTTGACCAGACGCAATCCCAACCTCGGAAATACACGCGCTGCTCTTCCGTCATGCCATCCTAACTTCGAATTTGATCTTCATGGCTGCTTCACACAGTTTCCCTGATTCCGAGTCTGGAACTGGAATTGTATGTGATTGCCTGCAGCAGTTATTATTGCCTTGTGTGTGCAAAGTGATGGAGTAGCCGATGTTAAACTATAATGCTATTGAAGCATACGTTTGAACAATATCCTGCACTGTGCCAAGAGTTTGGAGAGTTTCATTAATCCCATTCACCAATACTCTCATTCATGAAATCTCCACAGACTCTGGAGACGTTAAATATAAAGATTCAGCCCATTCTGAGTTCGCACATGCCTGTCGTTAAGTCCTGATATTGTGTATGATTCCTGACATTTCCTCTGCTAAAATGCTAGCTGCAGTTGGCAAGCGTGGTCTGTGGAGTGCTGCAACCGTTTAGCATTTCGTCGACTGCGTTGTGATTACCACGACTTCGGATCGACTCTACATCATGATAGTTCTCTCAAAGTTTTACTTTTGGTGAAACACGGTAGGAAATTACTCGTTTTTACATGATAATATTCTCCGAGGTGATGATTTGTTTTCCATCGAATTTCGTTCTCTTTAATTTCTGCGTTTCATGTATCAGCATTTATCCCCAAAAGTGTTTGAAGATGTCTCTCCCTCCCACTCTCCCTAACTCTCTTTTCCCACCCTCGTCTCATTTGACTGAGGCATTGCACAATCTAACATATACTTTCACGTTGATACCATCTACTCACTGTTGCTGGATGACCATGCCCCAATCTCTTCATTGACACGTTTGAATCATTCAATTCGTTTGGAAATCATAGCTGTGTGATCAATTCACCTTCAGCGGTTTTTACTGACATGGACCGGAGATTATTGGAACGTGAGGCGCAATAAATGGACACAGAGAATAATTGGGAAAAAAGAGACTCTATTGGAACAGTTCAGCCGTGACGGCTTTCTGCGATAGCCTTCTGGTATTATTGCTTGATTGTTAATACAAAAGGCCAGGTAACATTCCAAGGCGATTGGTTCTGTTTCCACCACACCACGATAATGTTAAAATATGAATGCAAGAAATACCTCCAATTAAGAATATGCCAAATCCGTTGCCTGAAAGACCCATCTGTTTCACTAACCTTGAGGGAAGGAAACTTGCCGTCCACGTCTCCTTTGGCTTCCACGTGTCCCCGGACCACAAGGCGATAAATGTGGCAGATCCACACCACATGCTGGAGCGACAACGTAAAAACGGTTCATTCGGTTCTCCCTAGACTATTGTCTGTAGTTCACATCAGTCCATGGATGTGATCGCCCTGGGAAAGGTGCAGGAGAGATTCACTCGGATAGTGTCTGGTCTGAATAGTTTCAGTCATGACGAAAGACAGGACAGATAGGGATTGTTTGTCACCATGCAAAGGAGTTTGCGAGAAGGCATGGTTAAGTTGTACAAAGTCATGAGGAGTATGTATTATGTAGACTGAAACTAGCGGTTCCCATCGACGGAGATATCGATCATAGGGAGCCAGAAATATAATGAGAAAGACAGAAAGGTTTAAGTAGATGTGTGGAAAAGCATTATATGCCGACAGGTGTTGGAATTTGCAACACTGTGTCTGTAAGGGTCAGGGAGGCAGGAACCTTTATAATCTGAAGAAATATTCAGATGTGAATATGTTCTGCCAATACCTATGAAGCTGTGGGCTAAGCGATTCGTGTCGTTAAGCAGTTGTTGTTGACAAATGGAGCCACAATGGGCTGAAGTGTCTCCTTTGAAACTGTTGCCCTCGGTTAGTGTGGCCGCATGTTATGTGGGAGAGAGGAGTTCAATTCCTCGCTGGGGCAGTGTAAATGCTTTAAAACTGCCGCTCCGTTCTCAAGTGTGGGTTATTAGTGCCTGTCCTTCCATTCTCCATGGGACATGTCACAGGAAGGACAGTGCTGTCTGAATCAGCGTGGGGAAAGACTGCAGCTCCCGGCGAGACAGAGTGTCAGTGAAAGTGCAAACACGTGACTGCTGCAACCTGCACCTCGTGTCTGTATTCGAATCTAAACCATTTAATAAAAAGAATACGGAAGCTGTAGAAGAAACAGATCTGAGTGCATAAACATTTTCCGCAGGATGTTGATGAAAACTGACAATCGGATCTGAGAAAGAGTTTCAATCTCAGAACTGTTAGTTCACGGAGGTGTTTTGTACCACTTAAGCTCTTAAGAAATTAAATGACAATTTAACTGAAGACTTGAAATTTTACAACAAAACAGGCGATGAGTCACGTGCTGGAAACTGTGTTTACAAACAAGATGTTTGATGATTGATAATGATGCAATAGGCTGAAGGGCCTCTCGCCATGAATTGAAAATCTCAATGACTGCCATTTTTCAACTGAACCAATAAGACAAAAACAAAATCACCAAGAAAATTTGCAAGGATTGCATATATCTTCCTTGTTGTAAAAGTGTTGAAATTCAGCTCTCTCACTGCTATTTCCCAATGTTGATTTCCAGTCAGGGAAAAATATTTGTTGTTCCTTATGAAAATCGTAAATTGAACAAGAATTCCTAACATTACAAAACAGCAAAGATACTAGCTTTCGGACTGCTGCTCATTCATTATGTGTTGTGGTGTTCACAGTTGTATGACACAGAATTTATAGCATAAGTTTACAGTGTGACGTAACTGAAATTATGCATTGAAAAATACCTTAATTGTTTGCTATGTCTCCCATCTATTAGAATGACTGTGTTAACTTCACTTCTTTCATATGTAAAGCGCAAACCTTTTTATTTTGAAGTTACATTCTCAGATGAACTTTAACAATTGGTGTTAGCCCCCATGCGCTGCTGTCTGTTCCATAATGTTTAGACTGATCCTAATTGTATAAAACGAGTTAACAGAGACTTACATGGATTCATGCAGTTTATGAGCAAAGTACAATGTAACTCTGCAAGTACAGTTTCACCCCACAATCGTACGTGTGTGTGTGTGTGTGTGTGTGTAGGAGAGTCTCTGTGTGTAGATAGGGTAATGGGATCACCTGTACTGTGACATGAGCCCAAGGTCCTGGCTGAGACCATCACCATGGGTAGAGAACTTAGCTATCAGCCTCTCCTCGGGCACTTTCAGCTGCTCCTGTTCCGAGGTCCGCCTTGGATGATGGTCACCCAAATGTCTGAGGTCGAATGTGGAACATAGAACATAGAAGAATACAGCACAGAACACGCCCTTTGGCCCACGATGTTGTGCCAACCATTTGCCATAGCTTAACACCTATCTCTTTACCAATCCAATTGCCACTTAAAGGTCACCAATGATTCTAACTCTGCCACTCTCACGGGCAATGCATTCCATGCCCCACCACTCTCTGGGTAAAGAACCTAACCCTGACATCCCCCCTATACCTTTCACCCTTCACCTTAAATTTATGTCTCCTTGTAACACTCTGTTGTACCCGGGGAAAACGACTCTGACTGTCTACTCTATCTATTCATCTAATCATCTTATAAACCTCTATGAAGTTACCCTTCATCCTTCACTTTTCCAATGAGAAAAGGCCTAGCACTCTCAACCTATCCTCGTACGACCTATTCTCCATTCCAGGCATCATCCTGGTAAATCTCCTCTGCACCCTCTCCAAAGCTTCCACATCTTTCCTAAAGTGAGGCGACCAGAACTGCACACAGTACTCCAAATGTGGCCTTACCAAAGTCCTGTACATTCACCTCACGACTCTTAAAATCAACCCCTCTGCTAATGAACGCAAATACACCATAGGCCTTCTTACAAGCTCTATCTACCTGAGTGGCACCTTTCAAAGAGCTATGAACATAGACCCCAAGATCCCTCTGCTCCTCCACCTTACGAAGAACCGTACCGCTAACCCTTTTTTCCGCATTCTTATTTGTCCTTCCAAAATGGACGACCTCACACTTGACAGAGTTGAAGTCAATCTGCCACTCCTCAGCCCAGCTCTGCATCATATCTAAGTCCCTTTGCAGCCGACAACAGCCCTCCTCACTATCCACAACTCCACCAATCTTCGGATCGTCTGCAAATTTACTGACCCACCCTTCGATTCCTTCTTCCAAGTCATTAATAAAAATTACAAACAGCAGAGGACCCAGAACTGATCCTTGCGGAACTCCACTTGTAACTGGGCTCTAGGCTGAATATTTACCATCTACCACCGCTCTCTGACTTCGAGCGGTTAGCTAGTTCTGTATCCAATTGTCCACATTTCCCTCTATCCCATGCCTCCTGACTTTCCGCATAAGCCTACAATGGGGAAGCTTATCAAATGCCTTACTAAAATCCATGTACACTACATCCACTGGTCTACCCTCATCCACATGCTTGGTCACCTCCTCAAAGAATTCAATAAGGCTTGTAAGGCAAGAGCTACCCTTCACAAATCCGTGCTGGCTGTCCCTAGTCAAGCAGTCTCTTTCCAGATACTCATAAATCCTCTCCGTCAGTACCCTTTCCATTACTTTGCCTACCACCGAAGTAAGACTAACTGGCCTGTAATTCCCGGGGTTATCCCTATTCCCTTTTTTGAACAGGGGCACGACATTCGCCACTCTCCAGTCCCCTGGTACCACCCCCATTGACAGTGAAGACGAAAACATAATTGCCAACGGCTCTTCAATTTCCTCTCTTGCTTGCCACATAATCCTAGAATATATCCCGCCAGGCCCGGGAGACTTGTCTGTCCTCATGTTTTTCAAAATGCCCAACACATCTTCCTTCCTAACAAGTATCTCATCTAGCTTTACAGTCTGTTTCATACTCTCCTCTTCAACAATACGGTCCCTCTCATTTGTAAATACTGAAGAAAAGCATTCAATCACGACCTCTCCTGTCTCGCCCGACTCAATACACAGTCTTCCACTATTTTCCTTGATTGGACTTACTCTCGTTCTCGTTATTCTCATGTTTCTCACATACACATAAAAGGCCTTGGGGTTATCCTTGATCCTACCCGCCAAAGATTTTTCATGCTCTCTCTTATCTCTCCTAATCCCTTTTTTCCAGCTCCTTCCTGGCTATCCTGTATCCTTCCAAGTCTCTGTCTGAACCTTGCTTCCTCAGCCTTATGTTAGCCTCCTTCTTCCTCTTTACTAGATGTTCAACCTTCCTCGTCAAACAAGGTTCCCTCACACAACCATCTCTTTCCTGTCTGACAGGTACATACATATCAAGGACACGTCTTATCCGTTCCTTGAAAAGTTCCACATTTAAATGACATCCTTCCCTAATATCCTATGCTCGCAGCATGTGATCCTCAGATCCTGTCTTGCAGCATCGTATTTATACTTCCCCCAATTATAAAACCTACCCTTTTGCATGCACCTATCTCTCTCCATAACCAATGAGAAAGTCACAGAATTGTGTTCACCATCACCAAAATGCTCACCCACGAACAAGCCCATCACTTGTCCCGGTTCGTTACCGAGTACCAAATCCAATATGGCTTCCCCTCTGGTCGGACAACCTACATACTGAGTTAGAAAAGCTTCCTGGACGCAGTGCACAAACACCGCCCCGTCCAATCTACTTGATCTAAACAGCTTCCAATCAATATTTGTGAAGTTGAAATCGCCCATGACTACGACCCTGTGGCTTCTGCACTTTTCCAAAATCTGTTTCCCAATCTGTTTCTCCACATCTCTGCTACTATTGGGGGCCTATAGTAAACACCCAACAAGGTGACTGCTCCTTTCCCATTTCTGACTTCAGCGCATACTACCTCCAAAGGCAGATCCCCCTCGAATTGCCTTTCTGCAGCCATTATTCCATTTCTAATTAGCAACGCCAAACCCCCCTCCTTTATTACCACCCTCCCTAATCTCAGTGTATTCTTGGATACACTGAGCTGCCAATTTGTAGTGCAGCCTGCAGTAAATACTTTCACATATTCAGTCGGCTCGAAGACAAATAAATTTCTCCACATCTTTCTTAAATAGGTTACTACTTACTCTGAGATTATGTTCTCTGGTCTTCGATTCTCAGACAAGGCCAATCATTCTCACCTAAATTATCCTTTCATGTCCGTCATAATCTAATGTACCTCAGTTAAGTCTTGTTACATTATTCTACTCTCCAATGAGTACAGGGGCAATATTCTCAGTTTCATCTCCCGAGAATATCCTCCCATATCCAGGACGATTTGTGTTAAATTTCCCTGAACTGCTATTCCTAAAATAGGGGGACTAAATTTGTTCGCATTAATCCAGCTCTGACCTGACCAATGCCATGTGTATTTTAAAGAAAACGTTTGTCCACATTCCGTTTAAATAAAGTGAAAGAAAATTAATTGACTTCCCGATTACCTGCTGAAACTGGATGATAACTTTTCATACTTCATGTACAAGGAAGGGAAGTGTTCCATATGCTGATGCTTTGTGCAGTGTATTTCCCCACTTAATATTTATATCTGCCAAAACGCATCAACCTCTTTTTTTTGCATGTTATATGCTGCTACGTTTTTGTCCACTTGTTTATCCTGATTCTGTCCGTTCATAATGTTGCTGTGCCGCCCTCATTACTTGCATCCATATCTATTTTGTGTCATAATTTTAGCCAATGGCAATCCAGCTCTGCTGGCTGTTTCGAACAAATATCACATTGTTCCCTTGGTCAGAACAGGTTCGAAACAACCAGCAGAGCTGGATTGCCATCAGCTTAAATTATGAATCAAGATCCGAAATCAAAATCACGTGTGAACTTCACGTTTTGATAATATTAAAGCCAATGAAATAATCCGATGTTTTGGGGAACAAATCAGGACATTTTCAACAGCTAGGACTGCGTCAGGGACGACCAGCTCAAGAGATACTACAAATGTACCTTCCTGGAAATGTGTTTGCATGGCAGAACATCGAGGAAAACCTGGAGAGAATCTTCCCAGAAAAATCCACAAAATGAGACTTGAAAAAGCTGAGTGGTTTTGAACCATGATTACATTTTAAATCATTATTGGGAATCTTTTTAGAATCGGAATATTATTGCGGAGTGGAAGGTAAAAGACGGTTTTAATAAAAACTAGTTGTAAATAGTTGTTAGTTTTCATTCTCTGTTAGACATAAAGAAAAAAGTTGATATTTTCCCTTTCAATCGTGACCTTTGCGAAACGTTTTCACTATCGAATTTTGACAGATTACAGCACGGGGTAAATATTTTTATGTGTTGCTAGTTTCAATTAGCATCGAGGTTTGTACTGAATCCCAAAGCATTATGGGAGGTAAGCGCGGAAATTGCAAGACTCCTTGCTGAAATAATTGTGTCATCTCTAAATATGGGTTTGATTTAAAATGACTGACATTGACGAACCTTGTTGAAGAATGGATACAGGGAAAAGACTGGAATCTCCAGGCTTGTGAGTTTGAAATTGATGGTTCGCAAGTTTTTTGAGGTGGTTTTGGAAGATAGCATTTTCAGAGTCCAGGAAAAATAGGGGATCATCAGCATGGTTTAGTGAGGTGGAAATTGGGTCTCACAAATTTGTGAGGTTTTGATCAAGTAGGCAAGAGGATTGATGAGGCAAGTACAAATATCTTTGCTTACTTAGGCTTTAGGAAAGCGTTTAACTAGATTCAACATGGAAGACTAACGAGTAAAGTTCGATCAGATGTGGTTCACAGTGAGTTTGCAAATTGGATACAAAACTCAATTAACAACAAGAGAAAGGGTGAGGTTTTGGTGTGTTGTTTATCAGACTGGAGGCTTGTGACCAGCAGTGTTCCACAGGGATCAGTGATGGCTCCTTTGTTTGTGACTGATGTGAATGTTTTAGATGATAATAAGGAAGGCAGGGATCATCAGTTTGAGGTTGACAATAACATGAGCGACATGTATTTCATGAGATGACAGCATAAGTCTTTGTGTATACACGAAGAAAATGTAAAAAGGTTTTTGGACAAATACATGGATAGCAAAGGATTAGAATGATATGGTCCAAGTGCAGAGAAATGCGGTTACTGTGGACCGGCATTTTGATCAGTATGTACCAGTTTGCACCAAACGACCTATTTCTGTGCTGAAGGACGCTACAACTCTCCATGGTGGTACAGTCGACAGAGAAGAAGGTTATCTGAGGTCATAGAAGATTAAAAGAGACATTGATCATTCGGGTATATGATTAAGTGAATGGTAAAGAGAAATTATCTTGAACAAATGTAACGTACTGCAGTTTGAGTTATAAAGGGATGTAGCACTTGTACAATTACAAGTACTGCTTTGAATAGTCCTGCGCAATAGACACGTGAATAGGTCACGGAATGGACTTTGGAAGTCGTGTCACATATCGTCAGCTTCGTTAAAATGCTGTTAGAACGCTTTCATGCGTTGCTCAGTGTTGAAGTTGGGACGTTATCCTGAGGTTGTACAGGATGTTGGCGAGGCATCTTCTGTAGTATTGGGTCTATGTTCAGGTTTCAGACAAAGAAGAATATTAAGATGGACAGAGTTAAGAAGAGATTTACCAGTATGTTGCTAAGAATGAAGGGATTGAGCTGTAAGGGGAGGCTGGATAGGCTGGGACTTCTTTCGAAGGTGCACAGGAGGTTGACGTTTACCGTATAGATGTTTTTTTTTAATCCTGAAGGGTACAGATTAGCTCAACTGCAACGGTGCTTTCCTTCTTTGGGGTATTTCAGGACTAGTGGGCGTATTTTTAAGGTGTGAGGACAAAAGTGAAAAAAGGACATGAGGTTCACTTTGTTTTACTTTACACGGTATGTTTCCTGTGCAAAGTTCTAGAGGAAGTAGGAATGTGGATAAAGTTACAACATTTAAAAGACACTTAGATAAGTGCATGAATAGGACATGTTAAGAGAGATATGGGCCCAGTACATGCAGTTGGTACTACGTTAGTTTCGGTAAATGATAGCATGGACTGTTTGGAACAGCGGTCTGTTTCAATGATGTCTGAGTCAATGACTCAGTTTATTTGAAATTTACAGAGTGCTGAGAGGCCTGTGCAGAGCCAATGAGGCAAAGATGTTTCACCCACTATGACACACTAGAACCCGAGGGCACAGAGACAAAGTGAAGCGATAACAATTTGGAAATGAGACGTGGAGGAATATCTTCAGTCAGAGGGTGGTGATTCTTTGGAGATAGTTGCTGTAGGGGGCTGCGGGCGCCAATTCAGTGAGCAAATGTGTGGCACGTTGGCTCATTGGTTCACACGGCTGCCTCATAGCACCCGGGTCCCAGGTCCGATTCCAGCCTTGGGCGACTGTCTGTGTGGAGTTTACACGTCCTCCCTGTGGTCTGTATGTGTTTCCTCCGTGTACTCCGGTACCCCCACAATCTAAAAGATATGCACATCACGTGAATTGGCCATGCTAAATTGTCCATAATGTTAGGTGCATTAGGCAGGGGTAAACATAGAGTTGGGATGGGTTGATCTTCGGAGGGTTGTAGTGAACATGTTGGTCCAAACGGCCTGTTTTCATCGTGCAGGGAATCTAGTCTAATCATTTCAATTCAGATTAAAAAGCTCAGGATCTTTTCCCACGACCCAATGCCCTCTGCGCCATGTCAACAGAGGTTTCACCGAGCGAGTTTGGAGCTCCCAGCCTCGGTGTTTCACGCGCCTCTCTACCTTCACAGTAGGACTGCATGCTCATGGAGTTTGTCACTGGCAGATAAAGTAGATATCCACTCGTTCATCCCACTCTCAATTTCCAATCGGATCTTCGCCACTGCGTATACAGTTTCACTGAGTCCAGACCTGGGAACCGGAGTGATGTGAGTGTGCAATAATAGTTTCTTCCTTTCATCAACAAACACATCGAAATGGACCTAATATACCAACCACTACAGCGGACAGCTGAAACTGACAACCGGAAGCGGCAGGGACAGACCACTACAAACACGGAGGAAACATCAAAGAAGCGCTTCGCAGGAGGCTCCCAAGCACTGATGATGTCGCCTAGCCAGGGGACGAAACGTTTGCAACAAAACCTTCCAGCTCGGCGAACAGAACCACAACAGTTTCTTCCTTGTCTCACGGCACTGGTAAAGTTACGATGTGAAACTTCATGTTTATTGAAACCGATATTTCAACAATATTTGTGAACTCTCGACTGTACATTTCATCTTTTATTGAAATCTATCGAATTCAGTTTTCAACATTCTCAATGATGGAATCTCCACAGCCACTGGGGACATCGAAGGTGACGATTCAATCCAGTCTCATTGGGCTTTCCTGTTGTGCATGTGATGCGGTTCCTCGACTATCTCTGCCATTGCATTAAAGGCTTTTTGTATTGTGCTTTTTCATGTAATCGAATAGTGGTTCGACCTCTGCGTTGTGGTCAAGCAACCTCCATTCAAATCCGAGTATCTGTAATGAGCATTTGTTCTATGTTACTCCACATAATCTGTGCAAAACAAACGCAGAAAGGACACAATCAATTTTAAGATGAAAATTCACTCAGGTGTTGGTTTAAATGCTTCAAGCCGCCAGTCTCAGCACCCAATCTCGGAGATTTTTCTCCCTTTAATAATCACTATTCCCCCCCTTTCCATCCCTCCTCCCATGTCACTGGGGCATTGAAAAAAAATAACATTCACTTTCACATTGAAACCGTTAAGTCTGTGCTGTAGCTGTCACACTTGTTAAGTGAACGTGAGCCAATATCACCATCAGGACCATTAAGCCACTTAATGCTATCAGACAATGTGGTTGGGTTTTGAATCCTCACGTATAGTGTTTTATTTGCATGGATCAGAGATCATTGGAGCATTGGGTTCGTGAAAAGTGCACAGAACAGTATTGAGGGGATGACTTTATTGGAAAAGACCAATATCTCTGGTCTCCCCACTTTTATTTCAAGTCATCATGTGTCCCTCTCTAGAGTATTTTGTATAATTTTGCAATTCACATTATAGCAGTGATATTACAACTGTGGAAACGATGCAGAAGTGATTTGCCAATATATTATCTGGATTGAAGACAATCAACTATTAAAGAGTTTAGACAGACTGGCGTTGTTTTTCTGAAAGCAGGGGAAATTGAGATGAGACAGTATTGAGATGTATGAAATGATGAGCGGTATGGATAATGCACACTTAACGAAACATTTGATGGAGGAATCAATCACCAAGGAGCCATAGATTTAAGATAAGAGTAAAAAGGTTTGTGTAGTTGCACATAAAAAAACGTTATTAGACAACGAGTGGTTGGAATCTGGAACTCACTGTCTCTAAATGTTGGAACGGCAGAAATTCTCAGAAAATTCAGAGATATTCAGATGTAAATTTGTAATGCTAAAATCACACAACGTCAAAGGATGAAAAATTGGATGAGGATAATCAAACAGTTATTTTGACAAGAGCACGCACAAGTAGCTTGCAAGAGCAGTTCGCTCTGACGTCCACTGGAGTATGGCGTTTAGTATCCTCAGCTGTCATGTGGGATGCAAGGGTTCATTTTCCCGCTGGGGCGGCCCTGACTGTTTCAGGGTTTCAAGGTTTGTGTAAAGATTTGTAGTTCCAGTGAAGTTTGCAGATGGTGTGTGGATGTTCGATAGTGTTGGGAAGTTGGTTTGCAGCAGTTTCTTGCCCTTTCTCGGTGACATCCTCAAGGCTGATGAGACTCTTATGAACCTCTGCTGTCCTGTAGCGTTTCGAATTGGTGTGATTTCCTTCCCACTGATTTCAGTTGCTGCTTCTTGTCGTTCATTGCAGGTCCCGGTATGTTACGTCCAGGTCAACATGTTCTTTGATGGATTCATTGGATGAGTCTCGTCATTCTAGAAAATCACTGGCTGCCCACTATTGTCCAATTATTGTTGTGTTGTTCTGGTCGAATTTGTTGACCTCGTCATGTCTGTGCATTGCCACTCTGTACAACTGATTGTGGTGTTTACTGGATCCTCCAGAAATGCTTTACAACAATAGATATTCCCGCAAATTCCTTGCAGACAAACAACGTTAGGAGGGCATGTCCAGACCCAACACATCAAGCAAAAATGTCTCGGAACGGACAGCCTTTGACGACTCGGATTTATGAGAGAATCTCAACCGAAAGCCACCTTTAGACAACAACTCACCAGAACATTGTACCCAATACCCCATCATGTACAATACAAATATGGTCAAACAATGTTGCACGTAGTGAGACCAGGGAACATTCTACAGGACAGACAATTCATGACTCGCATTCATGAAGTTCTACTTGACACTAAGCACCACTGCCAGTGTCTTCAATAGGTTGACTCATTACACTGAGTGTTGCTAATTCTGCGGCTGGAAGCTTGGATTGTATGACAGTCTAAAGCAATGGAGACGGTGTTGCTGGAAAAGTACAGCAGGTTAAGCAGCATCCAAGAAGCAGGAGAATGGACGTTTCTGGCATGAGCAAGTCATCAGGCACATGCCCAAACCATCGGTTCTCCTGCTCCTCAGATGCTGCCTGAACTGCTGTGTTTTCCAGCACCGCACTCTAGACTCTGATGTCCAGTATCTGAAGTCCTCATTTTCTCCTCCGTTTGCAGCAGTTGTTGGTTGCTTGAGTGAGGGATCAGTTAATATAACCAATGTAAACTTCGATTGCTGATTGAGAAATATAACCAGGTCCGTAGCTCAAAAGAGTGTTTCAGTTGTTTCTCAGGAGCCATTCCTGGCACGGCCTCTGGCACTGCAATTATTTTGGGTTTCCTGGCTGTTCAGTGTTGCTTCTGTGATCACACAGTTGCCAGGACTCTGATATTGCAAGAAGGCAGACAGGCGTGGAAAATGTCGAGGTTCTGGTGATATTTGCACAGTGTTTAGAGATTACCTAGATTCAGGAGAAAAGAATGTTGAATTCTTCCGAGTCGTGTTGAAGAACTGTCTGGGAAACAAGTAACAGCTGTGTGGTTTACAAGCGCACTCACAGTAACCACAATGCGAAATAAAACATACAAAACAATGAGGAAGATAGACGAAGGATGACAGTAATCATGGGTGACCTGAATTTCACTCCCCAGCTCCCCCAATTCCCACTTCAGCTCCATTATAAACAAATTTTAGAGAGCCATCCGCATCAAAGTTGTCCATTGGAACGACTCAATTCTTTCCTTTGTTTTCGATTAGGCTATTTGTTTCAGGGTTTTTTTGTCCTTTCCTTGGAAACCATCTTTTTCATTGTGAGCATTCGGAAAGGAAGGCATCCTTTTTGTTAGGGAAAGAATATGATACTAAACATGTTTGTGTCAGGCATAAGATTCCTCTGGCTCACACGTTTCTTCGACTTTCTCTCGGTTTTAATAGTGTTCTTTCTTTTGACTTCTCCGACCAAAGTGCATGACCTCATAATGCCGACATGAAACTGCATCTGACAAGTTATTCCCCATTCATTCAAACTATCTACATGCCTGTGCGAAATGCCATGTTCTCAACATAATATGTGTGAATTGTCAGCAGATTTGTGCACATTTGACTCTGCCACTTGCTCCATGCTATTAATAGAGAGATAATTGAAGGCTTAAATATACTGAGACTTGCCAGACATCTGCCGTAAATACTTCTACATACTTGCTACCCTCTGAACGTGAGAACATCCTCCTCATCTGTGTCTTAGTGGGTAACACCTTCCCCTGAGATTAGAACCTCCCGTCCTGCACTATTCTGGATAGAAACCAGAGAGGAACAAACGCTTAAAGTAAAACATAATCTCACTGGCGTTTCTAGGGCCAGTTCTGAGTGCTCTTTGTTGACCTCTGGTTGAACAAACTGCCCTGATTAGCACTTTAGTTTTGACAATGAAACATCTACTTCAAAGTTACTTCAGTGCCTGTGACTGAAGTGGTGCTGAAAGGCGCTGTAAAAATATAAGAGCATCTTTGTTACTCGACCATTGCCGTTTTGTTAATCTCTCTGCTCATGGAAATGGATCCTTCCCATCTACTCTATCTCTCATCAATGGGAGTTATCCCTGCAACTCCAGAAAACCCGTCTGAACAACTCGACATTTTCTCAGGTCTGCTCAATTGTTGACATGCAGGAAACTTGTGTTCGGAACGAGAAACGGATCTGACTCAAAACGTTAGCTCTGTTCCTCTATCCACAGATAATAACAAACACATGGTGTATAAGTAGGTTTCACTGAGTTTATTTGATACAAGCTGTGTTTTCCATAAACGTCTTCACTCCTCGTCCTTTGGTAAGTTGCCCTGGACAGGGGCAGCAGTTCCTCCTGACCATCAACACACCCATCCACACCGCTTTCGCCAACATCATTGTAAACATTCCCAAGAAATATCCCATTAAACTTCTTTGCACCAAACAAAATATTTCCAGAGTCTGGAATCTCTCCAAAAAGTGAGATTTATTTATCTCTGGACATAATGCAAAGCAGAGGGTTGTGAAGATATTCTTGGAAAATTGTGCAAATTGGCAGATGGGGAAACTGTCAAGAAGCAAAACAGAAATCCTAGTCTCGAGTTTTTTGGATCTTAATATATTCCTTGGAAGCGGATCCAGATGTGAATGAATGATGAACTGTACGACTGAGCAGAGACAGGTTAGAAATATTTTCGTGCTTGCGGAGGCCAGTGCTTTGGCTGTGATGCCCTCCGGACATGAACTAATCTGTGACATTGAAAAGATCCTCGTTCCTGCACGTCAGGACGTCAAATCTCATTTCAGCTCCGGGTCACGGTCACAGACAAGACACTGAAAGACTGAAGAGACACGGTCCCGTTTGGAGGAGAACTGGTTCCTGGTGTCATGGTTATGTCTTTAGACTGTGGGAGCAGACTACTCCCATGTCTTCAGAATGAATTTCCAAGGATTTATTTTCGAAAGGTAAAGCTAATTACGGAGCATTTTCCATGGGGGAGGAGCAGACTAAAGCTTGCATTCGGAGATCATTGACGCCGTTGGCTCATCAGTCTCTGTGGTGATGTTAGTCAGTGCGTTCGGCTCTTCACTAACAGGTGTTGTTCTCCCTCGAACCAGGAAGGGAGTGACAATCACACAATTCTTTTTTCTTCAGATGCACAGTTCCGGGGTTTTACAGATTAGATTACAGATTACATTACAGTGTGGAAACAGGTCCTTCGGCCCAACAAGTCCACCCCGACCCGCCGAAGCGAACCCACCCATACCCCTACATGTACCCCTTGCCGAACATTACGGGCAATTTAGTATGGCCAATTCACCTGACCCTGCACATCTTTGGACTGTGGGAGGAAACCGGAGCACCCGGAGGAAACCCACGCAGACACGGGGCGAACGTGCAAACTCCACACAGTCAGTCGCCTGAGGCGGGAATTGAACCCGGGTCTCTGGCGCTGTGAGGCAACAGTGCTAACCACTGTGCCACCATGCCGCCCACATATGTTCGTCATGAGGCATGAAGGGAGTTTGTCCCGGTTTTAGGAGAGCTGGTTCCCGGTGACATGACTGTGTCGGCAAGGCGTGGGATCAGACTGTTCCCATTTTCCACAACGAATGCCCCAGGATTCATTTTGGAAACGTCAAACCAATCGAGGGTAATTGTCATTCTACGAAGTGCAGGCGAATTCTTGAATTCGCTAACAGTCTTCTTTATGAGATCCTGCAAGGGGCTTGCTACAAGGAACTCCCCAGTCTCTGTGGAGCAATTAATTCTCTCGTTCGGCTGTTAACCGATAGGGTGTTCCCACGCATGGAGCGGTCGCTGTTCTTATCCATCCGAATCCTTTGCTGTGCAGTTTCGTGTTTTTAGTAGGTTCGGGAATATGCTCCCGATCGGAAAACCTATCCAGTGAGGAACGACAAATGTGTTTCTTTATTGTTTAATGGCGAGTAAAGTGTTGCGGATGCTGGGAACCTCTGACAAAAACAAAAACTGCTCAAGGAACTTGGCAGGAATGGGAGACCCTGTGAGAAAAACCGAGTTCTGAGAAACTCCAGAAGAAGCTCTGATTTGTTATCGATTGTTTCTCTATCTCCAGATGCTGCCAGACATGCTTAGTTTCTCCTGCAATCTCTGTCTTTGCTTCTCAATGAATGATAATTTGAAATATCGAGATTGACTACACAGACCAAACATATCGTGTCATTTTACCCTGTCGAAGCTGTGGTGATTCAATTCAAACAAACCTAACAATCATTTCCTGTCCCTCAGCTCCACAGGGAGGGATAACTTGAAACCAGTTTAGTAGCGTACTTCTGCAGGTGTGGCCAAGTGATTGAGATGATGGGCGTTAATTTCACTGTGAGTTCCTCATGCAGTTAAGCATTTTGCTGACTGTGATTGAGAGTCGAGAGTGAACTAGAAGTGTGTTTGTTCTCTGCTTTTTTGTTTGAAATTCAAATCGCAGGATTAAGTAAAATGCATATAACCCAGATAAGGAAGCTTGGGAAACTGCAACCAACCGCCTGTCATGATTGAAAAGGCAGAAACCTCCAAAGCATGAAAGACCCATATAGTCGAACACTTACAGTGCTGAATTCGTTTGAGCCTTTGAGCAAAGTGCTGCCAAATGAGGTAAGAACAGTTCAGGGGATTGTATTGGAATGTGCAGACTTCGTGGGCCAAATGGCATTTTCTGTGCTTGACGCATCCATGGCCAACTGAGAAAAACTCAGTTTGTGAAGGAACAGGACATTGTTTGCAAAATGCCCCTCGGCGAGGAAGCGGTTCAAACTACTTCCTGACAGTCAAGGTATTCATTGGAAGATTTTAATTGGTAATATCTGGTATGGTGCCCATTGGTGGAATCAGTCTATACGATAATCAGGACACGAAACAGTGGTGCCTTATTGCCCTGCCGTGAGCAAGCCATCGCAGCTTACATTCCCTGATTCTGCTTTTGAAATAAAGATCACTTTCTCAATATGTCTGTATTTGTATCAAACAGCTCATTGATCTCGGGACTAGACATGAAGAGGAATCTGGAGGTGTGACAGGGACAGAAACAGAACGAGACGAGACGAGACGTGAAAGTGTCTAGAGTTTGCCGTGTGTCAGTAGTTTTAGTGAGCAATGTTTGCTGGGCGCTATCCTGTCAGATCCCAGGAGCAAGATGCCTTGATTTGGTAGGATTTGTGTTACTGAAAGTTACACATGCGAAGCGTGTGGGACTATTTCAGCTCAGTATCCACTTCATATCGCAGCTCACAACAACGGTTCACATTTTTTGCAGAAGTGGCTTGTATTCCACTTAAAGCCGCCTTTCACCAGAGAAACTTGCGGACGTAAAGCACATGGAGTGCGTATAATGATGAGGACTCTGTCACTGTCGGGGAATGTCTCTGCGTGTCTGCCTCTGTGTGTGAACATGAGAATACGTTCCTCAAAGGTGTTGCAACCCAGTCAACCGTCAGTACCATTGTTGTTTCATTTAAGCTCACAGAGCGAATCTCATTGACATTTTCCCTGGAAAGTCAGAACATTCAAAGTTATGGGGCAAATGCTGCAAACTGGGATGAGGATAGATGGACGTCTGATAACCTGCTCTGTACGATGGACGGATGGTCCTTCACTGTCCCGCCCCAACCCCACTCTCCCACGCTTTAAAATCTCGGGGACAGAGAGAGGAAATGACCTGATGAGAAAATCTCTTCACAATCTTCCATCACCTTTTTATTGTCCCTTTTCCGACAAATTTTGCAAATTACTTACCATGCTTTTTATATTCTCACCTAAATCATTTATTTAAGTGAAAAAAAATGAATGTGGGTTCAGCATCGATCCTTGTGGGACACCATCGGTAATAGTCCTCCAGTCTGAAAGCTACTTTCCACGGCTATTCCCAGCCTCCTGCTGTTAATCTAATTTTATATCGAATTGGAAATCTCACCAAACTGTCTGTGATCTCACTTTTTCAATGAGGCAAACATGTGGAACCTTGAAAAAGGTTTTATTAAAGTTCAAGTGAGCAATATCTACCACTTTGTCCGGATCAATCATATTAGTTATGCCCTCGAAAACTCAGTCATGTTTGTGAGATACAACTTCCCTCGCGCAAAAACATTCAGGCTATTCCCATTTATTCCTTGTACCTCCAAATGCATTTAAATCCTATAGTTTATAATTGCATCCAACAACTTACTTAAGACCACTGTCAGAAACACAGGTCTATCGTTTCCAGGATTCTCCATGTTACCCTTTCTTAACAAAAGTACAAAATTAACCACTCCCCGTTTTTTTCGGCGCCTCACTCATAGTAATAGCTTACACAATTATTTCTACGAAAGGCCAAACAGTTTCATTCCCTAATTTGCCACAAAGTTCCGGAATACGTGAGATCAAATCCCAGAGAAATATCCATCTTCATATTTTCCAAGTCCTCCAGCACTTTCCCTTTACAATGGAAACGACTTTATAAACATCAATATTTAGTTGTAGGGTCCATTTCGTTCTCCACGAAGTGAACGTTATATATCTGTCCATCGGCTGTGGTTAAAACAAAAGTGAGCTCTTTCATCTTAAAGTGGTCCTATTTCGTCTCGAGTTCTTAATGTACTTATGGAATCTCTTTAGGTTATATCCTTAACTTTACGTGCTAAGGCGATCTGACATTCTCGCTTGACCTTTATGATGTCCTCTTTAAGAATGCCCATCCCCTCCTTATATCGTTCAACAGATTCAATTGAAATCATATGTTTTTATGGAAATTATGACCTTTTTTAAAAAAAGAAATTCATATGACAAAAGCCTTAATCCCTGCGATCAACAGAGCACTAGTAATTGGGGACTCCATAGTTAGGGGCACAGATAGGAGGTTTTGTGGGAACGAGAGAGACTCACGATTGGTATGTTGCCTCCCAGGTGCAAGGGTACGTGATGTCTCTGATCGTGTTTTCCGGGTCCTGGAGGGGGAGGGGGAGCAGCCCGAAGTCGTGGTCCATATTGGCACCAACGACATAGGTAGGAGGAGTGCCGAGGATGTTAGACAGGCTTTCAGGGAGCTAGGTTGGAAGCTCAGAGTTAGAACGAACAGAGTTGTTGTCTCTGGTTTGTTACCCGTGCCACGTGATAGAGATTCGAGGAATAGGGAAAGGGAACACTTAAATGCGTGGCTACAGGGATGGTGCAGGAGGGAGGGATTCCGGTTTTTGGATAACTGGGGTTCTTTCTGGGGACGGTGGGACCTCTATAAACAGGATGGTCTACACCTGAACCTGAGGGGCACCAGTATCCTTGGGGGGAGGTTTGCTAGTGCTCTTGGGGGGGGTTTAAACTAACTCTGCAGGGGCATGGGAACCCAGATTGTAGCTTCAGGGTGCAGGGCCAGGAGTGTAGGGAGGTTAGGAACATGGCATCAATTTCCAAGGAGGGTGTCTGTAAACAGGAAAGTGGCTTGAAGTGTGTATACTTCAATGCAAGAAGTATACGAAATAAGGTAGGTGAACTTGCAGCGTGGGTTGGTACCTGGGACTTCGATGTTGTGGCTATTACGGAGACATGGCTAGAACAGGGACAGGATTGGCTGTTGCAGGTTCCAGGATTTAAATGTTTTAGTAGGGTCAGAGGTGGGGGTAAAAGAGGGGGAGGTGTGGCATTGCTTGTCAAAGATAGTATTACAGTGGTGGAAAGGACGATGGATGAGGACTTGCCATCTGAGGTAGTTTGGGCTGAGGTTCGGAATAGGAAAGGTGAGGTCACCCTGTTAGGAGTCTTTTACAGGCCTCCCAATAGTCCTAGAAACGTAGAAGAAAGGATAGGGAAGGTGATTCAGGAGATGAGTGACAGTAACAGGGTGGTGGTTATGGGGGACTTTAACTTTCCTGATATTGATTGGGAAAGCTATAGCTCAAGTTCGTTAGATGGGTCAGTGTTTGTTCAATGTGTGCAGGAGAGTTTCCTGACACAATATGTAGACAGGCCAACAAGAGGTGAGGCCATACTGGATTTGGTTCTGGGTAACGAACCAGGCCAGTTGTTAGAATTAGAGGTAGGTGAGCACTTCGGGGATAGTGACCATAATTCGGTGATTTTTACTCTCGTGATGGAGAGGGATAAGTGTGTACTACAGGGCAAGAGTTATAGCTGGGGTCAGGGAAATTATGATGCGGTGAGGCATGACTTAGGATGTGTGGCCTGGAAAAGTAGACTCCAAGGCAAGAGTGTAAATGATATGTGGAGCTTGTTCAAGGAGCAACTGTTGAGTGTCCTTGATAATTATGTACCTGTCAGGCAGGGAGGAAAGGGTCGTGCGAGGGAGCCGTGGTTTAATAAGGAATTGGAATCCCTTGTTAAATGGAAGAGGGCGGCCTATCTCAAGATGAGACGTGAAGGTTCAATTGGGGCGATTGAGAGTTATAGGGTAGCCAGGAAGGACCTGAAGAGAGAGTTAAGAGCAGCAAGGAGGGGACATGAAAGGTCCTTAGTCGGTAGGATTAGGGAAAACCCTAAGGCTTTCTATAGGTATGTTAGGAATAAAAGAATGACTAGGGTAGGAATAGGTCCAGTCAAGGATAGTAGTGGGAAGTTGCGTGTGGAGGCGGAAGAGATTGGGGAGACACTGAATGAATACTTTTCTTCAGTATTTACTCAGGAACAGGGCATTGTCGTCGATGTGAATACTGAGTCACAAATAAGTAGAATGGATGGCTTTGAGGTATGTAGAGAAAAGGTGTTGGAAATCCTGGAAAAGGTGAAAATAGATAAGTCCCCTGGGCCTGATGGCATTTATCCTAGGATTCTCTGGGAAGCAAGGGAGGAGATTGCAGAGCCATTGGCCTTGATTTTTATGTCCTCTTTGTCTACAGGAGTAGTGCCAGAAGACTGGAGGATAGCAAATGTGGTTCCCTTGTTCAAAAAGGGGAGTAGGGATAACCCTAGTAACTATAGGCCGGTGAGTCTCACTTCTGTTGTGGGCAAAGTCTTAGAGAGAATTGTAAGGGATAGGATTTATGCACATCTGGATAGGAATAATGTGATCAAGGATAGTCAGCATGGTTTTGTGAAGGGCAGGTCGTGCCTCACAAACCTTATTGAATTCTTTGAAAAGGTGACGAAGGAGGTTGATGAGGGGAAAGCGGTAGATGTGGTATATATGGATTTTAGTAAGGCGTTTGATAAGGTTCCCCATGGTAAGGTTCCCCATGCAGAAAATACGGAGATATGGCATTGAGGGTAGTTGGAGGTTTGGATTAGGAATTGGCTGGATGGAAGAATACAGAGGGTAGTAGTTGATGGCAAAGTTTCTTCATGGAGTGCCGTCACTAGCGGTGTTCCGCAAGGATCTGTTTTGGGACCATTGCTGTTTGTCATTTTTATAAATGACCTGGAAGAGGGGTTAGAAGGTTGGGTGAGCAAGTTTGCGGATGATACGAAAGTCGGAGGAGTTGTTGACAGTGAGGAAGGATGTGGCAGGTTACAGCAGGATATAGAGAAGCTGCAGAGCTGGGCAGAAAGGTGGCAAATGGAATTCAATGTAGCTAAATGTGAGGTGATTCACTTTGGGAAGAATAACAAAAAGATGGGGTACTGGGCTAATGGTCGGATACTTGGTAGTGTGGATGA
Source organism: Chiloscyllium plagiosum (assembly GCF_037043375.1). Lineage (NCBI taxonomy): Eukaryota > Metazoa > Chordata > Chondrichthyes > Orectolobiformes > Hemiscylliidae > Chiloscyllium > Chiloscyllium plagiosum. The sequence goes on from NW_028270152.1 coordinate 114,544,623, forward strand.
GCAGAGGGATCTTGGTGTCCATGTACACAGATCTCTGAAAGTTGCCACCCAGGTAAATAGTGCGGTGAGGAAGGCATATGGCGTACTGGCTTTTATTGGTAGAGGAATTGAGTTCCGGAGTCCTGAGGTCATGATGCAGTTGTATAAAACTCTGGTGCGGCCGCATCTGGAATATTGTGTGCAGTTTTGGTCGCCATACTATAGGAAGGATGTGGAGGCACTGGAACGGGTGCAGAGGAGGTTTACCAGGATGTTGCCTGGTATGGAAGGAAGATCGTATGAGGATAGACTGAGACACTTGGGGCTGTTTTCATTAGAGAAAAGAAGGTTTAGGGGTGACTTGATTGAGGTGTACAAGATGATTAGGGGGTTAGATAGGGTTGACAGTGTGAACCTTTTCCCGCGTATGGAGTCGGGTATTACAAGGGGGCATAGCTTTAAATTAAGGGGGGGGGGTAGATATAGGACTGAAGTTAGGGGTAGGTTCTTCACTCAGCGAGTCGTAAGTTCATGGAATGCCCTGCCAGCAGCAGTGGTGGACTCTCCCTCTTTATGGGCATTTAAGCGGGCATTGGATAGGTATATGGAGGATAGTGGGTTAGTATAGGTTAGGTGGGCTTGGATCGGCGCAACATCGAGGGCCAAAGGGCCTGTACTGCGCTGTATTCTTCTATGTTCTATGTTCTATAACCTTGTCCTAATATAATACCTACAATGTGGAAACAGGCCATTCGGCCCAGGAAGATTCCTTTTATCCTGCAACGGACATCACACCCAAACTCACACCTCGACCCAATTCCTGTAACTCTGCATTCCGCATGGCCAAAGAACGTCACCGACGCATCTTTCGTCTGGGGAGGAAATCCAGGCAGAATCAGAGAGGATGTGGAAACTCCAAACACACCGTCGTCTAAAGTAGAAGCTGCCCATTATTGAGCAGTTTGTCCAACTGCACCTCGCCAAAAGCCTTTTGGAAATTCCAGCTGGTCACCTCTGCAGGCTAGACTTCGTCTTACTTGCTCATTACCTCCTCACAGATGTCTAATATATTTGTCAGACATTATTTCCCCTTGAGAACCTGTACTGACGCTACAGGCACTCGGTAAACCCGTCCTTCCAATCACATTTGACAATGAATTTAATACAAAGCTGAATTATTTGATTTTTATCCAGAATATCAAAACTTTGCTTTCAGATCTGAATATGATGAACAACAAGGTTAAATCGCTGTTGAGATATGTAATCTCTGCACTGTCTCAGCAGGGTCGATGAGTGAGTGAATTCTTTCCCTTAGTGGGATCCCTCTTTTGTCTCAGCAGGGTCGAAGAGTGAGCTAACTATGTTTCTCACATGGAGCAAGTAAAGGCTTTCTGCCCACTGCAAACTTGCTGGTCTACTGAGAGTTGAGATGAACGCTTGAACCTATTGCTGGAATAACTACACTTGAAACATCTCACACATTGTGAAAATGTCGAAGGGACATCAGTTCTTCAGAGACTGTGAAGCACATCCCACAGACTATACATTTGATATGTCTCTCTTCAATGTGAAGACGTTAATGATAAACTGCCCCCTGGAACTTTTAGAGTGAATAATGTCTTTCCACAGTGTGAACGCGTTGATGACACGTTCGTCTCCAGGAAATTGTGCAGCACTTCCTGCCGTCGGGGCATTTAGAAAGACACGTTAAAATTGTGAGAAAGGTGATGAGCCATCCGGTCACTCGGACTTTTACAGCAGGTCCCATCGATTTGGAAACGAAGATGTCTCTCCTCCCGGGTGAGCACGTAGATCAGACGTCACGTCTCCAAAATTCTTAAAGGTCTCTCATTAATATGAGCATACTTCTCAGAGGTGAAGCACACAGAGGTTTGATAACATTTTCCATGGTCTGACGAGATGAAAGGTTTCTAATCAGTATGAGCGTTGTGCTGGACGTTGTAAAGCATTTTCGGCAGTCCAGACGTTGAAATGGTTTCTGCTCATTTTGAACGAGCCAGAGACAGAGTGAATCCCTTTCCACATTCTGTGCAGGTGAATCGCTTTATCCTGGAACCTTTGCCTCCATGGGAATTCATCTCAGAAAAGGAAATGAATACGCACATTTCCATAGACTTTCCTTAGTATGACTGCATTTGTGGTTTGTGATCTCTGATGATGGGTAGAACCATTGTCCACACACACAATAAGAGAACGATTTCTCTCTCACTGTAACCAGAGGGTTTTTTTTTCCTTTCATGTTCTCTATCTGATCAAGTATGGGCGGCACGGTGGCACAGTGGCACAGTGGTTAGCACTGCTGCCTCACAGCGCCAGAGATCCGGGTTCAATTCCCGCCTCAGGCGACTGACTGTGTGGAGTTTGCACGTCCTCCCCGTGTCTGCGTGGGTTTCCTCCGGGTGCTCCGGTTTCCTCCCACAGTCCAAAGATGTGCAGGGTCAGGTGAATTGGCCATACTAAATTGCCCATAGTGTTAGGTAAGGGGTAAATGTAGGGGTATGGGTGGGTTTCGCTTCGGCGGGTCGGTGTGGACTTGTTGGGCCGAAGGGCCTGTTTCCACACTGTAATCTAATCTAAAGTTCTACTTGTGATAAAATGTGCGACTTTATCAGATCACGGCGGAGAGATTGGTTTGTAAATCTTCCTCTTCTAATATCCTGCGAAATTGATGTTATCCAAAAATGAGAGTGGGAAAGGAACTTTCACAAGAGTCTGGATACTTTCTAAGATTTGGTCTGAGGGTGAGGGATTTTCGACACTTAGAATGTGACCAGAATTTCGTCAGAATCTTTCATGCACACAGCATCCACCACAGAGAACAAATAGATCTTCAGGTGGATATAATCACGATCACCTTCCTGTTCCTTCCAGGTCAAACGCTGTCCTGTCTTGTCTGACATGCAGTTCTGTTGGAGCAGACATTTCTTACAATTGCATCATGGCAAAGCTGAGGCCTCTGTCTTCAGTCCAGAAATCAAAATCCACTGCCTCGCTCCTGAGTCGAAACTGTGCTGCTGGAAAAGCACAGCAGGGCAGGCAGCATTCAAGGAGTCGGAGAATCGATGTTTCAGGCAAGAGCTATCATCAGGAAATAAGCTTGTAAACCGTGGGGGAAGAGAGACAAATTGGTGTGGATGGGGCTGGGTCAAGGTAGCTGAGAGTGTGATCGGTGGATGGAGGTGGGTGTAGTGGTGATTGGTCGCAGAGCAGGGCTGAGCGGATAGGTGGGAAGGAAGATTGAGACATAGGTCAGTTCATGAGAGCCATGGAAGCCCAGGACCTGCATGAACTTGGCTGATTGGGAGGGAGAGTTGAAGTGTTCGGCCACGGGTCAGTGATGTTGTTTGTTACGGGTGCCTGTGGGTGTTTTCTGAAGGGAACTGTAATTAGGAATCCTGTTTCACAATATAGGTAGACTGCACCGGGAGCAATGGATACATTCAATGACATGTGTGGAAGTGCAGGTAAAACTCTCATGGATGTGGAAGGCTCCTTTGGGGCCTGCGACAGAGTGGAGGTGTGGGTGGAGGTTTTGCAAATCCCGTGTTGGAATGAGAATGGAGCGGGAGGGGAGGGTGGTTTGGTGAGGGGCGTGCACTTGACAAGGAAGTCGTAGAGGGAATGATCTACATAGAAAGCGGATAGGGGTGGGGAGGGAAACACATCTTAGCTGGTGCGGTTCATTTACAGGTGGTGGAAATGTCAGAGAATGACATGATGTCTGCGGAGGTTGCTGGAATTTAAAGTGATGAATAAAGGAGCTCTGTCCTTGTTGGAGGGATAGGTTTTGAGAGTGGAGTTGCGGCAAATGGATGAGATGAGCTGAAAAGCATCATTGAACATGTGCGAGGAGGAAATGCCTCGCCACTGACTCAATCTTCTCGCTCGCAACTGTCTGATTCTGAACGAGACACGTTATAACCATAGTGACATCCTTCACCGCGTTTTGGACATTCAACCACATATCGCCATCATGACCATGTCAACCTACTTGCACCTCATTAACATCATTAACTCTTCCACGTCTCCGCTCTTTTGCAGCTCAAACTCTCATCCATTCGTTTGGATTAAACGGTGGTAACACACTTCCATCCGTTCTCTCAAATTCCCCCTCTGCTCTGGCCTAACTCCCTCTGCTACTATTCAAGGGTGTACTTCCGTTCTGTTCAGTGTTTCATTGTTCCTTACCTGAATGATATTTTTACCACTGCACATTTTCCCAAACGTGCACTGCGGCCTTCGCAGCTTTATCTTTCCACACGGGCTCCCACATGCTGGAAGGGCAGGGATTGCGGGTTATTCGCCCAAAGATGTAGTCCTGAGATCTTTCAACAAATCGGCTGCACGTGGGAGTATTAACAACAAGGGTTGTTCACCCATTAGCGGGCAGCTAAATTCCAACGTTTTTATCATTTCTGCAAATCTCTTGACTGTCTTCGCTCCGTCTATCACTGTCATGTCCTCCAGCCCACTCAAGAGCAATTAGTGTTGTTCAATAAATGCCAACCCACCCAGTGAACATGACACCCAAGATTTTGTTTTAAAACACACTCTCAGATACCTGCATAGCCTGCAATTCCAATCTCCGGAGTATGTTCGATTTGAACTGTTCCACGTTTGGTGCCTGAACTTCATCCACCAAGGTCATAAATTGTGAAATCTCTTCACTACGTAAATCGCACAATAGTATAGGAAACGACTTAGTCAACAACAGAAGAAGAAAAGCTGTAATCTTTGTTGAAATGAAGGGCAATTAATTGATATCAATACAACATCGTGCCTTTCACATAATGGAAACTTCAAAGCTGTTCCTCTGGAGGGAGTTTAAACAAATTTTGATCCCAGTCACTTTATGAGATATCGGGAAGCTGACAAAGTGTTATTTCAAACAAGTGATCAAAGAAATGGGTTTCAAGCCGTATTTTTAAACAGAAAACGAAGCTTGCATCACGAACCTCGGACGACGGAATAGGCTGTGCTCGAGTTCATCATTTTCTGCTAGTCAGAAAAAACGCTTCCGTGGCCGGTGGCTTCAGAGGTTAGAGCATTGGTCTTATCAACCATTGGTTGTGTATTCGAATCTCGCTTGGGCCTTGCAGAATTTGTTTACAACTGTTGCAACAAACATTCACAGAAGCATTTTCCGTGTTGCTTGGAATTATTTCTGAGGGAATATCATGAAGCCATTTTCCCCATGGACCAGGCCTCATCTGCTTGACTTTCGAAATCCCCATTTGTGTTTCTCCTTCGGGGAACAGAAGGACGACAAGCATCTGATGCCAAGAATGCTCTAGTTTAGCCGGAAGAACAACGTGATACAGTCGAAGCAGTAAAGTAACGATGAAATAGTGGGAGAGGAAAACACACAGCGAAGCGGCTGAATGCTTCCATTCCTTATGTAGAGGCAAGAATCTGCTGGAATCCAAATTAAACAGGGCTGGAAGTGCACAGCTAGCCAGACTACCACAACAGGTGGATAATTCAACGAATAGCATGCACCAATTATTCACGACTGTGCCAGCCCTCGAAGAACAGTCGCCTGCCTGTTTACCCCTTTGCTTATGCAAACAGAATCGAGTTTTAAAGCCCAAAGTGAAGAAAGAAGAGGCAAACAGTTCAATTCCTCATTTTCTGAATGTTGGCCTCTCCTAAGGCCTTTGTCATTCTCACAAGATGTATCTGTATATTTCCCTCTTTGGTTGAAAATGCGGTTCTGTTCTCCCGCAGCTCATGATCAAATTTAATGGAATCTGACTTCAGTCTCATTCGCTTCTTCATTTGAGATTAAACCTTTGCAGGGAACGTTTCTATAAGATAGACACTTCAGGCTGCGGGCTCCTGGAAGCTGGAAATGAGAATGGATGGATGTTTGATGGAATGGCATTGACATAATGCATTATTCTGTGCTGTAAAAGCTCGGTGTCACGAATAGTATTTTGGAAGAAACGTCTCATCGCAGGAAAAAAAATTATGCTGTTCAGAGAAGATGCAATTGCACCTGCCGTCCTAAATGTCAGCTAATGGTTACAATTCAGCACTATCTCCGCTGTGGTTTGGTTTCAATGCATGGTCAGGGAAGCAGGATTATTGTTCCTGATAAGGACAACAACAAAAGTGGAGCATGTTTGGCGGGAAACGCATTTTACACGCGTCCGCATGTGCCTTGAAATATTGCTGCAGGGCCGCAAGGTGGCTCACTGGTTAGCACTGCAGCCTCACAGAGCCTGAGAAATGGCATGCAGCCAAATGGGTCGACTGTCAGTAAGGTGCCCTATTCAGGAACAAATCAAGAGTAATAGGGTAAGGAATTGTTCTGTGAGGGTTAATCCCTGGAAGATCGGTGTGAATTTGTTGCAGCAAATGGCCAATTTCTTAACTGTCGGCATTCTATGACACCTTACTGTGTTGTTTAGCACATGTTCAGAGAGGGGAGAAAATTGAAGAAAAACAGTCATTTCCCCAGTCAGTGGTTGATCCATTGTGTGACAACCAACCGACTCACCTGTGACTGAACTAACTCCCATCTTCCCTATACTGGTAATGACAGTATACACCATTTGTTGCATTGGAACAGCATTCTTTCTCAAGATGGACTTCCCTGGAATATAAAAGAGATGATAAAAGACATGGATGCCGATGACTGGAATCAAAAGACGTCAGGAAGAATGGACAGCGTCTACTGGGAAACAAAAAATATTGGAAAGGAAGCCAACGAAGTACTGGGGCATAACGCCATTAGAAAAGATAAGGCGGGGTTTCATGGGATGGTGGAACAGATGAATAGATCATGTGGCGTGACACCAGGTAAAACTGAGTTGCGTCCATATGGAAGTTTCCCTGATGATGTGAATTTGCTGAGAGTAAACAAAAGGGAAAATCTTTCATTCACATGGATCTATAACTGGACGTTCGAACTTCAAAACCAGCGATGAATAATAAGGAAAAGTTTGGAGCCCTTTTTTTCATTCTACAGTAATTGAAATCGAAAATGATTATTTTTCAGGAAAAATGTGTCAGAAGCTGATTCTAAAGTATTTGTAAAAATGCGTGCAGAAACATAATGAGTGAATTTCACCAAGACAGGGAGTCTGGTCGGCCGGGTCGGGTAAGCGTTTGGTTCACAATTTCTAATTGGTTAACGTTAAATGGAAATATACCACCTATCACCTCCAACTGAGTACAACTAAGTGTAGGAAGCACTGGTTGTGAAGAAAAGTTTAGCAGCTTGTTCTACGTGAACTTCCATAAATTGTAAAAGAACTGAGCTGTTTCTGTTAGCTCAGCATTAAAGGGAAGTCGGTAAGCTCAGTCCGCTGCATAATTCGTTTATGATATAAAGTGATGCCAACAGTGTGGGATTAATTATCGCAATGTCTCAGCTTACCACCAGAATCCCGATCTCCCCACTCACCTAACCCTTTATACGATGGCGACAATCAAAGCGAAATTATTCGAGAATGAGTGGGAACTGACCTATCAATGGAATGCACCATTTTCTTTTCATCTATTGCCTTGGACATTTGGCTGCAATTACAGAGAAAGGAGTGAGACCATTTGCTGCTCACCCTCTCTCCCCAAAATATCCAGTGACAGGACTCGAAAAATGTTCCTGTTTGAAATCTATAATCTTTAAAGCAGCACTTCAAACATCTTTATCATTTCGGTTCCAGTTCTGCCGCCAACATTGTCCAATGAGATAAATCTAATAATTTTTGGATTGTTTTAACGGCCTGTGCGAGGTTGCAACAAAATAAGTAAAATGAAACGAACTAAACATCCTTTCCAGAAATAAACCCAGCACAGGATCAGCGATATGAGAAACTTCAACATCTTCAAACGTCACTTCTGTATCTCGATTGAGAGATGGATATTCACTCAGGGAGTATTTCTGCTGGTTGTAAGTAACTGAGGTATTTCGCAAGGACAGCATATTCCACAAAATCATTTTTTAAAAAATAAATGACGTTTCAATCAACTTTCTTTTGCAAATTTTAAATATATATGCGCACACGCATACATGCAAGTGCACGCACATTTATATGTACATGTATATATGTTCGTGCATATATATATATATGTGTGTGTGTGTGTGTGTGTGTGTGTGTGTGTGTATGTGTGTGTGTGTGTGTGTGAGTGTATGCGGACAATATTAGGAATGGATTGCCGGACATTTGAAAATTCTTTCTGTAGAATGTGAGAGGTTAGGGTCTTCAATAATGTCCAGGATATCCACATCTGCAGGAAGTGCACCCAACTCCAGCTCCTTGGCAACTACGTTCGGGAACTGTAGCTTGATGTCAGATCATTTGGAGTCTGCGTGGTATTGAGCGAAGTTAGAGGGAGGCAGTAACACTTCAGGTACAAGAAATAGATAGATGGGATACAGTCGGTAGCCGAAACGCAAACAGGCAGACAGTGCAGGCATCTGCTGTGACCGTGCCCCTCAGTAAAATGTTTACCATATTTGTTATTTTTGGGCGGGATGACTTACGAGAGGAAAGCCATTGGGTATAGATCTTTGGCACAGAGTTTGCTCCTTTTTCTCAGAAGGGTGGGGGAGAGAGGAGGAGAGCATTTGTTATTGGGGACTCCATATCGATGGGAACAGATTGAGATTCTGTGGATATAGGGCAGACTCATGATTGATGTGTTGTCTCCCAGCTACCAGGGTTTGTGATGTCTCGCATCGTGTTTTCTGGATCCTTAAGGGAGAGGGTGAGCAACCCCAAGTCATTGTCCACATATGCACCAACAACATCACAAATAAAAGTGATGTGGATGTATGGCAGAATTTCAGGGATATGATTTTCAGAAAGGCACTGTCGGCTGTTGCATGAAATACAGAGTCATCGGATTGAGGATGGTTTAACGGTTTGGATCAGAAATTGGCTCGCTGAAAGAAGACAGAGTGTGGCAGTTCATGGGAAATGACAATCCTGGAGTTCAGTAACTGATTGTGTACTACAAGGTTCCTTTTTGTGTCCGCTGTTGTTTGTCATTTTTATAAATGATCTGGATTAGGGCATGGAATGATGGATTCGTAAATTTGCAGAAGACATTAAGATCGACGATGTTGTCAATAGTGCCAATATCTGCTGAAGGCTACAGAGTGACATGGATAATCTGTCGAGCTGACCTCAGAAGTGGCAAATGCGTTTTTATTTGGAAATGTGTGAGATAATTTACTTCGGAGGAACAACAAGAATAAAGAGTTCTTGGCTAATTATAAATATTTGGGAATTGAATGGAATTGTTACCAACAGTGGATCAGCCATCATGGTATACAATGGCACAGCAGGATTGACTGGCCGAAGTAACTCAGCCTGTTCCTTATGTTCTCATATCCTGTATCTGGAAAGTTAATGGTTGTAATTTTCCTGAATGTTGCAGTCAGAGAGCGCAAATTATTTTGTGTATCATCTCTGTGGGCTGTATTCACAGTGAATCTGGGTCCACTACATGACCAACAAATGAACCACAGGTTGCAGAGCGGAAACATTCTGTAAAGAGACCAGAGGTGTCTTTCGAACCCAGCTTGTATTACCTGATAACAGTTTCCAACCCACACCATACTGTGTGTATCAGTCTGGAGGAACTGAATGATAGCCTATGTTACTATGGACCAGGTATTTGGCGCAAGTGGCCTCCATCTGCTCCTGTGCGGGGCTGAATAGAACATTGGAACATTTGAGTGAGAGCTGGAGTGGGTCATTAACCACTTGGCCACTGCTGTACCAAGTTCGTCGCTGATCTGGTTGTGTTCTTAGCAGCACTTTTCTGTATGCACCATTTCCATTCATTCATTTCTCTGGCCAAAACGAACACTAAGTCATCACATACTTCTGGGAAAGGGAATTCCCACTTTTACAGCTCTTTCAGAATTTCTCATTCGTGTTCCAACCAATGTTACAGGGTCACTGATTCCTTTTGCAGTCACACTCCTCCACTGGTTACAAGAAATTTCAAAGTTTAGTGATAAGGCCAATGATATAAGTGTCAGCCTGGCTCATCTTCTAGAAAAAAATGTGACTGCAGCTGCATGCACACGTGAACACACACATTTTAATATAAAACAAAAAAATGAAAGCTATCCAGAGTTCTTTAACAGCTGAACTCTTAACAAATGGAAAGATGATAGAATGTCCCAAATGTTTTTCGGTCCTCTGAAGTTCTTCCGCTCACACAAGCTGCTTGTAATGGGCAATCTCCCCGGAACAATTGGATTTGGTTCAATTCACTTTACGTCAGATAGTGGAAAGATGCCAAAGACACTTTCATCAGGAAACCTACACGATTGATAACGGTGACGCAGGATTTTTTTCTCTTGTCAGGTGGAAGAAAATGAGAGAGGGGGGTACTAGGCTGATGCTTCTGTGGCAGGTAACATTTTTTATGCCTCCCTGTGTTAAAATATGCAACAATGCCAACTGAACACCAAAAAGGACCACGTGTGATTTCCTTGAAAATTCTCCGCAATGGATGATAAGATCCTATATACAAATGCATCATGACTGCTGTTGTACACAGTGCCTTTTCTGAGCAAAAAAAAACAAAATCCCAGCTGCATAATTTCATGGCATGTTTACCTGTGTCTGCATAATTTTAAGAAATCGGTTGATGTCTTCATTATATCTGCGTTAAAATCAATGTTACGACAGAATGCGAAGCCCTTCTGCTCATTTAAACCAGACACACAGGAAAAAAATCACCTCGCCTCATAGTCTGTAAAAGTGTGAGTGACAAAGAACGACCAAATCCCACTATCTATAGAAAGCAAGAATAGTTTATTCTTTAACTCCAAGAAAAAAAATGAATTTCAAAATCCCCAGCGAGCTATGTCGATTTTCCTGTGAATCTTCATCTGTAGGTTTTCCCGGGTCTTTTCTTCTGTCTTCTACTGCACAGATTTCATAGAAACAGGTATCTTTCAAAGAGCGATTCTGCAGGCAGTCTGCATTTATTAGTGTTTTTTGCCGCCCTGGCTAACTGTTCAAAATGCCCGATTTTATACCACAAAACACCAGATTGTCTCATTGGTTTTATAGCATTAAAATTCAAATTCGTTTGGATTTTGGTTTCTTGGGGCGTAAGTTAAACTGATTGGCCTAAATCGAATTTTTTGTATAACATAGCAGTCAGCTCAACTGTTTCTTTCAGTCAAATGTTACTTTAAAAAAAAACACAGCACGCTCTGTGTTTGGTAAGTCCTTGCCAACTTTTACTCTCTATAAAAGGTGCAGTACACGCCTATGCATTTTTATCAATCAACACATTTTATTCTTAACATTTATTCTGCAGTTTCAAACACGCTAACAAGACAAAATATGTGTCCACCTAATTTTTCACAAAATCGTGTATGGTTCAAAAAGATTTCGCATCCAAAACCTAAAATGGCAATGCTTCTTATCAAAAGGCCTCCCAGGAACGTGTGTACAGGGAGAAGGAGAGGCATGTTTCGGGCACATTCCTGATGAAAGGCTTTTGTCCGAAACATTGACTTTCCTGCTCCTCGGATGCTGCTTGACCTGCTGTGCTTTTCCAGGGCAACACTTTTCGACTCTGACCTCCTGTATCTGCAGTCTCGCTGTCCAGATGCAGGAAAACATTGCTATGATTAAACCCGCTACCTTTTCCCAGAAACAACATCACTTCATACCACTTGCTACATCTGCAGACTAACTGAATGGATCGGAGCAGAAGTTGGCCATTCGGCTGCACCATTCAGAATACTCATGGCTGATCCGAATATTCTGACCATCTGTCTCTGGTCTGTTCCCAATAAACATTGACCCTCCTGTCCAGGAAAGATCAGTCGAGGTCAGCGTTGAATATCTTAAAAAAAACGCGTCTTTACTGCTCCCTGAGGAAAAGGGCACCACAGATCGCACAACACGAAAGGGAAAGGAACGTCCTTATTTCATTGCAGGACCCATTGTTTTAAAACTGTGTTAAACTAACATCAAATTGTCACTTTTTTTGAAACATAAGGACAGAATAATTAGGAATAGACTTATACAGCCCCCTAAACCTGTCCAACATTAACACTGACTCTTTCCAATCAAATATGTATTAAACTCATTCTCTGCTCTTGTCCCAGGAAGAGAATACCAGATAGCATAACACCACACGAGCATTAAAACAAAAAGGAGCAGGATTAGGCAACTCGGCCCATCGAATCTGAATGTCATTTAATATTGGCTTAGAAGTTTCTCACCATCATTCTAGTGACTTCTCTCGGTAACCCTTCGTACCCTTATTCATCAAAAACCTATCTATCTTTGGCTTATAGACACAAGTGCCCGTGTTTCTGTGTACCTGCATGCGTGTGTGTGTGTTTGTTCAAGTGTTTGTGTGTCTGCGTATTTGTGTGTATACATTTGTTCTTCCGTGTATTACCCACTTTATTTTATCTGTTTAAGTCTGTTTGTGTGTGACTGTGTATGTCTCTGTATGCATCTATGAGTGTGCGGGTTCATCTCATTGCATGTGCTGTGAGTGTCAGTATATTGTGGCGTTTACATATTTCTTTCAGTATTTCTGTTTCTGCATATTTCTGCAATGAGATATTTGTTGTTTTGGGAGGGAAAGAAGTAGCGTAAAAGACAGATCAGTTAAAGTGAGTATTGCCCTCCACAAAACATTGCTTCTTACTCAGTTGGTCGGAGGTGGATATTACAGAATCTCCATACAATTCACTCGGCCCTCTCCGGCTCGTGCAAGGGTCCTACCAACATAGCGGGGAAAGGGGAGGGGGAAAAGGGAACAGATATCGGAGACTCCACCACCCGGCTTGACCCTTTCTGTCTTGTTCCAGGCAGTTTATCCTGGAATAGGAGAAAGGGAAGTGGGGGTATGAGCTGTTCGTACTGTTGTAGGTGGTGGTGGGTGGGGGGTGGGGGTGGGGAGGGTTGCTGAATGGTGAGGTGTCTGGAGGGAGTCAGTCCACAGTGCAGAATCCATAAGGTGTTATTGGTGTGGGTGTATTGCTTAGGCGACAGACAAAATGATGGAAGGAAGGTGCTGAATTCAACAGTGAGATTGGAAGTACATGAACTTTATTTGGAGATAGAGCATAAGCCTTGTTCGGGGGTAGGTGCTATAACAGATACACAGAGATTGTGAGGGAGCAGAGAGAACGTGATACTTATCCTGGTAGAACGAGGATACAGAACGTCCTGGACATTTCTTCAGATCATCTCAGCGTCGAGGTAAGCCTCAATGAACGTCTTCTCTAAGTCTGTCACTAATAATGCTACCGACCCTGTCCCTCAGATCCCACAGAATCGGTTTGGGAGGATCTTAGCAATGATCTTAACAAGCATTGGTATGTTCTGCCAGGCAAATTTTTCGTGCAAATTTTGTATATCTTATGAGTGGAAATTTGGTATTGTTGGTTCTGCAGTTATTCTGAATTATCTCACGTTACATCTAAACTGCGTAAACTGAGTGACTGCTAATGTTGTGAAAAGTAAATTACAGAAGCGTGTATCAGGTAGCTGGAAGAGTATGTTGTTATCCAAACTAGAGACAAGGTTAGTTTGGATTTGGTGATGTGTGCTCAGAAGGACTAATTAAGAATCTTGTTCTCAGGAAATGTGACATTAATGTATTGCATTTTACACGGCATCTGCATATAATATCGAATGTTGAACATGGTTGTCAAACATTAGGGAAGCCTACAGGGTCGAGGGTCAAGTTTGCTCCAGTGAATTGGGAAAGTACTTTCAGTGGGAGACAAGCAATGGTTGTGAGAGTCACAGAGTCCTAAAGCACAGAGCCAGACCCTTTGGTCCAAACTGGCCCATTCCGACCAAAATGTGCAATCAGACTAACCCCAATATCCTTCTAATCCTTTCCTATACATTAAACTATTTGGAACAGCTCCACAGTAAGCTGGAATTCAAACCAAAACTTTTGGTTGAGACTTTGACACACGATGAAGCACAGTAAAAACCAGGCACTTTGTTCACTTGTGAACTTGCTGTTGTTTCAGTAGGTTGGATTTCACACCAAATCTCCTCCCACACTAGTGCAGGTGAACAGCCTCTCCCCACAGTGAGATGGCGCGTGCACAGAAAGTCCAAATAACCACTTTAATCCAGGCCCAGTTTGGGAGTTTATCATCAGTGTCAACATATTGATGGGTCAACAGATTCTCAGAGATGTTAAGCCGCTTCCCACGTTCAGGGCATTTAAAAGACATTTCCGCTATGCGGACTTGTTGTTGTTATAACAACAGAGTGGATCAAGTGAAATCTGTCCCAGACTCGAAACAGACGAATAGCCTTTCCCTCGTCTGACTGTATTTATGTTCTGACTAGGCAGATTATCTGGTGAAGCCGTGCCCACACGTCAAACACGTGTACAGTTTCTCCACACTGTAAATGATGCTTTTCCCTTTCATGTTCAAAAGCGAATCATATTCAGGCAACAATCAACTGGACAACACCATCAGATACTGAAGTGATATTTGGTTTTAAGCCTTCGCACTGTAAATCTTCTTCTTCTAATGCCCGGTAAACGAAAAACAGAAGCAATTGAAAGTCCAGAAAGAAAAGAGAATAAGATGCAAGAGCAGAAGTCGTCAATTCAACCTGTGCAATCGGCTCTCACCATTCAGTGAGATTACAGCTGATCTGATAATCTTCAGATTCACGTTCCTGCAATAGCACCTAACCTTTGAATATCTTGCTAATTAAAAGCTGTTTCTCACAGTCTTAGAACATAGAACATAAAACATAGAACATTACAGCATAGAACAGGCCCTACGGCCCACAATGTTGTACCGAAGCTTAAGCACCCATCCATGTATCTATCCAATTGCCGCTTAAAGGTCATCAATCACTCTGACTCTGCCACTCCCACAGGCAGCGCATTCCATGCCCCCACCACTTTCTGGGTAAACAACCTACCCCTGACATCCCCCCTACACCTTCCACCCTTCACCTTAAATTTATGTCCCCTTGTAACTCTCTGTTGTACCCGGGGAAGAAGTATCTGACTGTCTACTCTATCTATTCCCCTGATCATCTTATAAACCTCTATCAAGTCACCCCTCATCCTTCGCCTTCCCAATGAGAAAAGATCTAGCACTCTCAACCTATCCTCGGACGACCTATTCTCCATTCCAGGTAACATCCTGGTAAATCTCTCTGCACTCTCGCCAAAGCTTCCACATCTTTCCTAAAGTGGGGCGACCAGAACTGTACACAGTACTCCAAATGTGGCCTTACCAAGGTCCTGTGCAACTGCAATATCACCTCACGACTCTTGAAGTCAATCCCTCTGCTATTGAACGCTAATACACCATAGGTCTTCTTACAAGCTCTATCCACCTGAGTAGCAACTTTCAAAGATCAATGCACATAGACCCCAAGATCCCTCTGCTCGTCCACCTTGCTAAGAACACTACCGTTAAACCTGTATTCCACATTCTTATTTGTCCTTCCAAAATGGACAACCTCACACTTGACAGGGTTAAACTCATCTGCCACTCCTCAGCCCAGCTCTGCATCATATCTAAGTCCCTTTGCAGCCGATAACAGCCCTCTTCACTATCCACAACTCCACCAATCTTCGTTTCGTCTGCAAATTTACTGACCCACCCTTCGACTCCCTCTTCCAAGTCATTAATAAAAATTACAAACAGCAGAGGACCCAGAACTGATCCCTGCGGCAATCCACTTGTAACTGGGCTACAAGCGGAATATTTACCATCTACCACCACTCTTTGACTTTGAGTGGTTAGTCAGTTCTCTATCCAACTGGCCAAATTTCCCTCTATCCCATGCCTCCTGACTATCCGCAGATGCCTGCAATCGGGAACCTTCTCAAATGTCTCACTAAAATTGATGTACACTACATCCACTGCTCTACACTCATCCACATGCTTGGTCACCTCCTCAAAGAATTCAATAAGACTCGTAAGGCAAGACCTACCCCTCACAAATCCGTGCTGGCTGTCCCTAATCGAGCTGTGTCTTTCCAGATACTCATAAATCCTATCCCTCAGTACCATTTCCATTACTTTGCCTACCACCAAAGTAAGACTAGCTGGCCTGTAATTCCCGGGGTTATCCCTATTCCTTTTTTTAACAGGGCCACAACATTCGCCACTCTCCAGTCCCCTGGTACCACCCCCATTGACAGTGAAGACGAAAAGATAATTGCCAATGGCTCTGCAATTTCCTCTCTTGCTTCCCACATAATCCTAGAATATATCCCATCAGGCCCGAGGGACTTGTCTGTCCTCAAGTTTTTCAAAATGCCCAACACATCTTCCTTCCTAACAAGTATCTCCTCTTGCTTACCAGTACGTTTCATATTCTCCTCTTCAACAATACGGTCCCTCTCATTTGTAAATACTGAAGAAAGAAGTATTCATTCAAGACCTCTCCTGTCTCTTCCGACACAATACACAGTCTCCCACTACTGTCCTTGATCGGACCTAATCTCGTTCTCGTCATTCTCATGTTTCTCACATACGCATAAAAGGCCTTGGGGTTATTCTTGATCCTATCCGCCAAAGATTTTTCATGCCCTCTCTTAGCTCTCCTCATCCCTTCTTTCAACTCCCTTCTGGCTATCCTGTATCCCTCCAACGCTCTGTCTGCACCTTGTTTCCTCAACCTTATGTAAGCCTCTTTCTTCCTCTTTACAAGACATTCAACCTCCCTCGTCAACTGAGGTTCCCTCACACGATCATCTCTTTCCTGCCAGACAGGTACATACATATCAAGGACACTTTGTATCTGTTCCTTGGAACAGTTCCACATTTCAATGACATCCTTCCCTGACATCCTATGCTCCCACCTTATGCTCCTCAGATCCTGTCTTGCAGCATCGTATTTACCCTTCCCCCAATTGAACAACCTACCCTGTTGCATGCACATATCTCTCTCCGTAACCAATGTGTAAGTCACAGAATTGTAGTCACCATCACCAAAATGCTCACCCACTAACAAGCCCATCACATGCCCCGGTTCGTTACCAAGTACTAAATCCAATATGGCCTCCCTCTGGTCGGACAATGTACATACAGAGTTAGAAAAGCTTCCTGGACGCACTGCACAAACACCGCCCCGTCCAATCCACTTGATCTAAAGAGCTTCCAATCAATATTTGGGAAGTTGAAATTGCCCATGACTACTACCCTGTGGCCTCTGTATTTTTCCAAGATCTGTTTCCCAATCTGTTTCTCCACATCTCTACTGCTTTTGCTGGGCCTATAGTAAACACCCAACAAGGTGACTGTTCTTTTCCTATTTCTGACTTCAGCCCATACTACCTCCAAAGGCAAATCCCCCTCGAACTGCCTTTCTGCAGCCATTATACAATTTCTAATTAGCAACGCCACACCCCCTACTTTTTTTACCACCCTCCCTAATCTCAGTGTAATCTTGGATACAATGAGCTGCCAATTTCTAGAGCAGCCTGCAGTAAATACTTTCACATAATCAGTCGGCTCGAAGAGAAAGAAATTCCTCCACATCTTGCTTAAATAGGTTACTACTTACTCTGAGTTTATGTTCTCTGGTGTTCGATTCTCAGACAAGGCGAATCATTCTCTCCTAAATTATCCTATCATGTCCCTCATAATCTAATGTATCTCACTAAAGTCTTGTTACATTATTCTACACTCCAATGAGTACAGGGGCAATATTCTCAGTTTCAACTCCCGAGAATATCCTCCCAAATCCAGGATGATTTGTGTTAAATTTCCCTGAACTGCTGTTCCTAAAATAAGGGGACTAAATTTGTTCACATTAATCCAGCTCTGATCTGACTAATGCCATGTGTATTTTGAAAAAAAAACATATGTCCCCATTCCGTTTAAATAAAGTGAATCAAAATTATTTGACTTCCCGATTACCTGCTGAAACTGGATGCTAACTTCTCATATTTCATGTACAAGGAAGCGAAGTGATCTGTATGCTGATGCTTTGTGCTGTGTATTTCCACACTTAATATTTATATCTGCCAAAACGCATAAACCTCTTCTTTTTGCATGTTATATGCTGCTACGTTTTATCCTGATTCTGTCCGTCCCCAATGTTGCTGTGCCACCTTCATTTCTTGCATCCATATCTATTTTGTGTCATCTCCATACTGAGCAACAGTACATTAACTTATGTTGTCCAGGTGATAAGTACATGTTGTCAACAGCTGTGGCACCAATATTGTTGGCTCCGGGAATCTGCAAGTTACGATTTACTATCATAAAAATGCCCTCATTACCTCGCCTCTCCATTCATTCCCCAATCCTCGAATAATTCATACCCCCAACTGTGTGGGTTCATGCTTCTATGCTTGCGAAGTGCTATCGTATAAAACACGGTTCTTAATAATTTTAGAAATTCAGATATATTCCATTTACTGCATTCCCCTTTATGTATTGTGCTTGTTACGATCTGAAAATACTTGTAAACGTGTTAGGTCTGATTTCGTCTTCACACAGCTATGCGGAATCCACTTTATTCTGTAATGCATTTCTAATGCTCTTTTATTCCAACTTTAATAACAGACTAACATTTTCCCAGTGGCAGATATGCTGTCTACCTGAGCTGAATTTGTCAGGCTGGACACTCACAAGATGTGACCATTGTTGAAAAAAATGTGTTGAGGAACAAATCAAAACGAAAGAGTATCCTATATCAGACAGACAACAGGGTTCAAGTGAATTTCTTGTAGGGACTTCAATAAAGTGCAGACCAGGAAGTAAAGAGGGGATATGAAATAATTTAATCTGCCAGGGCTGAAGATAATCCAAAGAGGGTCGATAAGTACATATCTGTCAAGAGAACAGTGCGAGAAATATTACCTGAAAGGTCAAGGAGGTTGACATTGCTTTTGAGCTCAGCAGATGGAAGAGGCAATAAAATAACTTTTAACGTCATTTTTTTATTGTGGAGACAGTGAGACCAAATGTTCACTCTCCCTCTGTGAAGAGGACGATACTTTTCCGAAACTATTTGACCAAGCATCAAGGATTTGAGATTCGGTGATGGTTCTAGCGGCTGGATTACATTCGACTCTGTCTGGCCTCATGCAACAAAGAGTCTACATGTTCTCAGGACTGGATTTTTAATATAACGAGCAGAAACTGTATAGGCTTTGCCTTGTCGTACTGCAGCATCGGAGGTCGAAGATGACTTTACAGAGATTCATAAAATCACGAGTGCTGTCGATAAGGCGAACAGCAAAGTTCGTTTTCCCTTGGATCCGGGAGTCCAGACCTCGTAAGATTTACACCGAATAACAAGACATCGTTTTCACGCAGAGGATGGTTTGCACATGGAATCAACTGCGAGAGCAACTGGTACGTAGAGGTACTGTTACATTATTTTATAAGACATTTGGACGTTTAGACGAAGAGAAAGTGTTTAGAGGGATTCAAGCAAGGTGGAACAGCTCAGTTTGTGAAGTCTGTTTGCCAAGGATATGTTAGGCATAAGGAGGCTACAGAAATCATGGAAATACATACTGATAAACATTTCATATTACAGGAAAATAATTGCTGGACATCTCAGAAAATGTAAAAGGCTATAAAACTCCAGACCCTGGACTAGTATATTGCTATGAACGTGGTGTGAAATAAAGAGTTGAAAAGCTTGCAAGGACACAGAACAACCTGTTCTGACCAAGGTAACAATGTGACATTTGTTCGAAACAGCCAGCAGAGCTGGATTGCCATCAGCTTAAATTATGAATCAAGATCCGAAATCAAAGTCAGATGTGAACTTCACGTTTTGATAATATTAAAGCCAATGCAATAATCCGATGTTTTGGTGTATAAATCAGGACATTTTCAACAGCTAGGACTGCGTCAGAGACGTCCAACTCAAGAGATCCTTCAAATGTACCTTCCTGGAAATGTGTTTGCATGGCAGAACATCGAGGAAAACCTAGAGAGAATCTTGCCAGAAAAATTCACAAAATGAGACTTGAAAAAGCTGAGTGGTTTTGAACCGTGATTACTTTTTAAACCATTACTGGGAATCTTTTAGAATCGGAATATTATTCCGGAGTGGAAAGTAAAAGATGGTTTTAAGAGGAACTAGTAGTAAATAGTTGTAAGTTTTCATACTCTGTTAGAAATGAAGAAAAAGTTGATATTTTCCCTTTAAATCGTGACTTTTGCGAAACGCTTTGACTATCGAATTTTCACAGATCACAGCACGGGGTAAATATTTTTCTGTGTTGCTGGTTTCAATTAGCATGGAGGTTTACCCTGTGTTTGTACTGAATCCCAAAGCATTATGGGAGGTAAGCGCGGAAATTGCAAGACTCCTTGCCGAAATAATTGTGTCATTCTAAATATGGGTGTGATTTAAAATGACTGGACATTGACGAAGCTGAAAATGTGTGGCTGGTAAAGCACAGCAGGTCAATCAGCATCCAAGGAACAGGAGAATCGAAGTTTCATGCATAAGCCCTTCATCAGGCTGATGCCTGAAACGTTGATTCTCCTGTTCCTTGAATGCTGATTGACCTGCTGTGCTTTACAGGCAACACATTTTCAGCTCTGCTCTCCAGCATCTGCAGACCTCACTTTCTCCTTGGACATTGAGGAACATTGTTGAAGAATGGATACAGGGAAAAGACTGGAATCTCCAGGCTTGTGAGTTTGAAATTGATGGTTCGCAAGTTTTTTGAGGCGGTTTTGGAAGGTAGCATTTTCAGAGTCCATGCAATATAGGGGATCATTAATATGGTTTAATGAGGTAGAAACTGGGTCTCACAAAATTGTGAGGTTTTGATCAAGTAGGCAAGAGGATTGATGAGGCAAGAACAAATATCTTTGCTTACTTAGGCTTTAGGAAACCATTTAACTAGATTCAACATGGAAGACTAACGAGTAAAGTTAGATCAGATGTGGTTCACAGTGAGTTTGCAAATTGGATACAAAAATCATTTAACAACAAGAGAAAGGGTGAGGTTTTGGTGTGTTGTTTATCAGACAGGAGGCTTGCGACCGGCAGTGTTCCACAGGGATCAGTGATGGCTCCTTTGTTTGTGACTGATGTAAATGTTTTAGATGACAATATGGAAGGCAGGGATCATCAGTTTGTGGTTGACACCAATATGAGCGACATGTATTTCATGAGATGACAGCATAAGTCTTTGTGTGCACACGAAGAACATTTAAAAAGGCTTTTGGACAAATACATGGATAACAAAGGATTAGAATGATATGGTCCAAGTGCAGAGAAATGCGGTTAATGTGGACCAGCATTATGATCAGTGTGTACCAGTTTGCACCAAACGACCCTGTTTCTGTGCTGAGGGACGCTACAACTCTCCATGGTGGTACAGTCGACAGAGAAGAAGGTTATCTGAGGTTATAGAAGATTAAAAGAGACATTGATCATTTGGGTATATGATTAAATGAATGGTAAAGAGAAATTATCTTGAACAAATGTAACGTACTGCAGTTTGAGTTATAAAAGGATGTAGCACTTGTACAATTACAAGTACTGCTTTGAATAGTCCTGCGCAATAGACACGTGAATAGATGACGCAATGGACTTTGGAAGTCGTGTCACATATCGTCAGCTTCATTAAAATGCTGTTAGAACGCTTTCATGCGTTGCTCAGTTTTTAGGGTTGAAGTTGGGACGTTATCCTGAGGTTGTACAGGATGTTGGCGAGGCATCTTCTGTAGTATTGTGTCTATGTTCTGGTTTCCAAGTCAGACAAAGAAGAATATTAAGCTGGACAGAGTTAAGAAGAGATTTACCAGCATGTTGCTTGGAATGAAGGGATTGAGCTGTAAGGGGAGGCTGGATAGGCTGGGACTTCTTTCAAAGGAGCATAGGAGGTTGACGTTTACCGTATAAATGTTTTTTTAAAATCCTGAGGGGTAGAGATTAGCTCAACTGCAACAGTGCTTTCCTTCTTTGGGGTATTTCAGGACTAGTGGGCGTATTTTTAAGGTGTGAAGACAAAAGTGAAAAAAGACACGAGGTTCACTTTGTTTTACTTTACACGGTATGTTTCCTGTGCAAAGTTCTAGAGGAAGGAGGAATGTGGATAAAGTTACAGCATTTAAAAGACACTTAGATAAGTGCATGAATATGACATGTTAAGAGAGATATGGGCCCAATACACGTAGTTGGTACTACGTTAGTTTCGGTAAATGGTAGCATGGACTGTTTGGAACAGCGGTCTGTTTCAATGAAGTCTGAGTCAATGACTCAATTTACTTGAAATTTACAGAGTGCTGAGAGGCCTGTGCAGAGCCAATGTGGCAAAGATGTTTCAACCACTATGACACACTAGAACCCGAGGGCACAGAGACAAAGTGAAGCGACAACAATTTGGAAATGAGACGTGGAGGAATATCATCAGTCAGAGAGTGGTGATTCTTTGGAGATAGTTGCTGGAGAGGGCTGCGGGCGCCAATTCAGTGAGCAAATGTGTGGCTAGGTGGTTCATTGGTTCACACAGCTGCCTCATAGCACCCGGGTCCCAGGTCAGATTCCAGCCTCGGGCGACTGTCTATGTGGAGTTTACACGTTCTCCCTATGTCTGTATGCGTTTCGTCCGTGTACTCCGGTACCCCCCACAATCTAAAAGATATGCACATAACGTGAATTGGCCATGCTAAATTGTCCATAATGTTAAGTGCCTTAGGCAGGGGTAAACATAGGGTTGGGATGGGTTGATCTTCGGAGGGTTGTCGGGAACATTTTTTTGTCCGAAGGGCCTGTTTTCATCCTGCAGGGAATCTAAAATAATCATTTCAATTCAGATTAAAATAGCTCAGGATCTTTTCCCACGACCAATGCCTTCTGCGGCATGTCAACAGAAGTTTCACTGAGCGAGTTTGGAGCTCCCAGCCTCGGCGTTTCACGCGCCTCACTACCTTCACAGTTGGACTGCATGCTCATGGAGTTTGTCACTGGCAGACAAAGTAGATATCCACTCGTTCATTCCACTCTCACTTTCCAATCGGATCTTCGCCACTGCGTACACAGTTTCACTGAGTCCAGACCTGGGAACCGGTGTGATGTGAGTGTGCAATAATAGTTTCTTCCTTGTCTCAAGGCACTGGTAGAGTTACGATGTGAAACTTCATGTTTATTGAAACCGATATTTCAACAATATTTGTGAACTCTCGACTGTACATTTCATCTTTTATTGAAACCTATGGAATTCAGTCTTCAACATCCTCAAAGATGGAATCTCCACAGCCACTGGGGACATTGAAGGTGACGATTCAAGCCAATCTCAGTGGGCTTTCCGGTTGTGCATGTGATGCGGTTCCTCGACTGTCTCTGCCATTGCATTAAATGCTTTTTGTATTGTGGTTTTTCATGTAATCGAATGATAGTTCGTCCTCTGCGTTGTGGTCAAGCTACCTCCATTCAAATCCGAGTATCTGTAATGAGCATTTGTTCTATGTTACTCCACATAACCTGTGCAAAACAAACGCACAAAGGGCACAATCAATTGTAAGATAAAAACACTCACTCAGGTGTTGGTTTTAATGTTTCAGCATCCAATCTCGGAGATTTTTCTCCTTTTAACAATCACTATTCCCCCTTTCCATCCCTCCTCCCATGTCACTGGGGCATTGGAAAAATTAACATTCACTTTTGCATTGACAACGTTAGGTCTGTGCTGTAGCTGTCACTCTTGTTAGGTGAACGTGACCCAATATCACCATTAGGACCATTAAGCCGCTGAATGCTATCTGACAATGTGGTTGGGTTTTGAATCCTCATGAAAAGTATTTCATTTGCATGGATCAGATATTATTGGAGCATTGGGATCATGAAAAGGGCACAGAACAGTTTCGAGGGAATTACTTTATTGGAAAAGGCCAATGTCTCTTGTCTCGCCACATTTATTTCAAGTCATCATTTGTCTCTCGCGAGAGTATTGTGTATAATTTTGCAATTCACATTATAGCAGTGACATGACAACTGTGGAAACGATGCAGAAGTGATTTGCCAATATATTATCTGGATTGAAGAACTTCAACTATTAAAGAGTTTAGACAGACTGGCGGTGTTTTCCTGAAAGCAGGGGAAATTAAGATGAGACAGTATTGAGATGTACGAAATGATGAGCGGTATGGATTATGTACACTTAACATTTGATGGAGGGATCAATCACCAAGAAGTCATAGATTTAAGATAAGAGTAAAAAGATTTGGGTAGCTGCACATAAAAAACGTTATCAGACAATGAGTGGTTGGAATCTGGAACTCACTGTCTCTAAATGTTGGAACGGCAGAAATTCTCAGAAAATTCAGAGATATTCAGATGTAAATTTGTAATGCTAAAAGCACACAACGTCAAACGATGACAAATTGGATGAGGATAATCAAGCAGTTATTTTGACAAGAGCACGCACATGTAGCTTGCAAGAGCAGTTCCTTCTGACGTCCACTGGAGTATGGCGTTTCGTATCTTCAGCTGTCATGTGGGATGCAAGGGTTCATTTTCCGCTGGAGCGGCCCTGTCTGTTTCAGGGTTTCAAGGTTTGTGTAAAGATTTGTAGTTCCAGTGAAGTTTGCAGATGGTGTGTGGATGTTCAAAGACGTGTTGGGAAGTTGGTTTGCAGCAGTTTCCTGCCCTTTCTCGGTGACATCCTCAAGGCTGATGAGACTCTTATGTAGCTCTGCTGTCCTGTAGCGTTTCGAATTTGTGTGATTTCCTTCCCACTGCTTTCAGTTGCTGCTTCTTGTCGTTCATTGCAGGTCCTGGTATGTTATGTCCAGGTCAACATGTTCTTTGATGGAGTCATTGGATGAGTCTCGTCATTCTAGAAAATCTCTAGCTGCCCACTATTGTCCAATTATTGTTGTGTTGTTCTGGTCGAATTTATTGACCTCGTCATGTCTGTGCTTTGCCACTCTGTACAACTGATTGCGGTGTTTACTGGATCCTCCAGAAATGCTTTGCAACAATAGATATTCCCGCAAGTTCATTGCAGACAAACAACGTTAGAACGGCATGCAAGACCCAACACATCAAGCAAAAACGGAACGGACAGCCTTTGACTACTCGGATTTATGAGAGAATATAAACCGAAAGCCACATTTAGACAACAACTCACCAGAACAATGGACCCAATACCCATCATGTACGATACAAATGTGGTCAAACAATGTTGCACGTAGTGAGAGCAGGGAACATTGTACAGGACAGACAATTCAGGACACGCATTCATGAAGATCTAATTGACACTAAACACCACTGCCAGATGTCCTCAATAGGTTGACTCATTACACTGAGTGTTGCTGATTCTGCGGTTGGAAGTTTGGATTGTATGACATTCTGCAGCAATGGAGACGGTGTTGCTGGAAAGGTACAGCAGGTTAGGCAGCATCCAAGAAGCAGGATAATGGACGTTTCTGGCATGCGCAAGTCATCAGGCACATGCCCAAAACATCGATTCTCCTGCTCCTCAGATGCAGTCTGACTTGCTGTGTTTTCCAGCACCGCACTCTAGACTCTGATGTCCAGTATGTAAAGTCCTCATTTTCTCCTCCGTTTGCAGCAGTTGTTGGTTCCTTGAGTGAGGGATCAGTTGATATAACCAATGTAAACTTCGATTGCTGATTGAGAAATATAACCAGGTCCGGAGCTCAAAAGAGTGTTTCTGTTGTTTCTCAGGTGCCGTTCCTGGCACGGCCTCTGGCACTGTAATTATTTTGAGTTTCCTGGCTGTTCAGTGTGTGCTTCTGTGATCACACAGTTGCCAGGACTCTGGGGAGCGGCTGCAGTTACCTGCGCTCGCAGCCTCGATGCAATTGATGCGGTTTGGGCCGTTCTTGATCTGTGCAACAGGAGCACAGTGATGAATCAATTGACATTGCAAGAAGGCAGACAGGGTGGAAAATGTCGAGGTTCTGGTGATATTTGCACAGTGTTTAGAGATTAACTAGATTCAGGAGAAAAGAATGTTGAATTCTTACGAGTCGTGTTGAAGAACTGTCTGGGAAACACGTAACCAGCGGTGTGGTTTACAAGCACACTCACAGTAACCACAATGAAAAATATAACATACAAAACAATGAGGAAGATAGACGAAGGATGACAGTAATCATGGGTGACCTGAATTTCACTCCCCAGCTCCGCCAATTCCCACTTCCAGCTCCATTATAAACAAAGTTTAGAGAGCCATAAGCATGAACGTTGTCCATTGGAACGACTCAACTCTTTCCTTTGTTTTCGATTAGGCTATTTGTTTCAGGGTTTTTTACTTTCCTTGGAAACCATCTCTTTCATTGTGAGCATTCGGAAAGGAAGCCATCCATCTTGTTAGGGAAAGAATATGATACTAAACATGTTTGTGTCAGGCATGAGATTCCTCTGTCTCACACGTTTCTTCTACTTTCTCTCGGTTTTAATAGTGTTCTTTCTTTTGACTTCTCCGACCAAAGTGCATAACCTCATAATGCCGACATGAAACTGCATCAGACAAATTATTCCCCATTAATTCAACCTATCTATATGCCTGTGCGAAATGCCACGTTCACAACATAATATGCGCTCCCAGGAGTGTGAATTGTCAGCACATTTGTGCACATTTCACTCTGCCACTTGCTCCATGCTATTAATAGAGAGATAATTGAAGGCTTAAATATACTGAGACTTGCCAGACATATGCTGTAAATACTTCTACACACTTGCTACCCTCTGAACGTGAGAACATCCTCCTCATCTGTGTCTTAGTGGGTAACACCTTCCCCTGAGATTACAACCTTCAATCCTGCACTATTCTGGATATAAACCAGATAGGAACAAACGCTTAAAGTAAAGCATAATCTCACTGGCGTCTCCAGGGCCAGTTCTGAGTGCTCTTTTTTGACCTCTGGTTGAACAAACTGCCCTTATTCAAAACTTTAGTTTTGAAAATGACACATCTACTTCAAAGTTACTTCAGTGCCTGTGACTGACGTCGTGCTGAAAGGCGCTGTAAAAATACAAGAACATCTTTGTTACTCGACCATTGCCGTATTGTTAATCTCTCTGCTCATTGTAATCGATCCTTCCCTTCCACTCTATCTCTCATTAATGGGAGTTATCCCTGCAACTCCAGAAAACCCGTCTGAACAACTCGACATTTTCTCAGGTCTGCTCAATTGTTGACATGCAGGAAACTTGTGTTCGGAACGAGAAACGGATCTGACTCAAAACGTTAGCTCTGTTCCTCTATCCACAGATAATAACAAACACATGGTGTATAAGTAGGTTTTACTGAGTTTATTTGATACAAGTAGTGTTTTGCATTCAACGTCTTCACTCCTCGTCCTTTGGTCAGATGTCCTGGTCAGGGGCAGCAGTTCCTCCTGACCATCAACGCGCCCATCCACAACGCTTTCGCCCACATCATTATAAACATTCCCAAGAAATCTCCCATTCAACGTCTTTGCTCCAAACAAAACATTCCCAGAGTCGGGAATCTCTTCACAAAGTGAGATTTATTTATCTCTGGACATAGTGCAAAGCAGAGGGTTGTGAAGAGATTCTTGGAAAATTTTGCCAATTGGCAGATGGGGAAACCGTCAAGAAGCAAATCAGAAATCCGCGTCTCGAGTGTTTTGAATCTTTATATATTCCTTGGAAGCGGATCCAGAGGCGAATGAACGATGAACTGTTCGACTGAGCAGAGACAGGTTAGAAATCTTTCCGTGCTTGCGGAGGCCAGACTCTGATGCTCTCCGGACATGGACTAATCTGTGACATTGAAAAGATTCTCGTTCCTGCACGTCAGGACGTCAAATCTCATTTCAGCTCCGGGACAATGAGAAAACATGGTCACAGACAAGACACTGAAAGGCTGGAAGAGACACGGTCCCGGTTGGAGGAGAACTGGTTCCTTGTGTCATGGTTGTGTCTTTAGAGGGTGGGAGCAGATTATTCCCTTGTCTTCAGAATGAATTTCCAAGGATTTATTTTCGAAAGGTAAAGCTAATTAAGGAGTATTTTCCATGGGGGAGGAGCAGACTAAAGCTTGCATTCGGAGATCATTGACGCCGTTGGCTCATCAGTCTCTGTGGCGATGTTAGTCAGTGCGTTCGGCTCTTCACTAACAGGTGTTGTTCTCCCACGACCCAGGAAGGGTGCGACAATCACACCATCCTTTGTTCTTAAGCTGCACAGTTCCGGGTTTTTACCGTGGTCAGGAATATGTTCGTCATGAGGCACGAAGGGAGTAGGTCCCAGTTTTAGGAGAGCTGGTTCCCGGTGACATGAATGTGTCGGCAAGGCGTGGGATCAGACTGTTCACATTGTCCACAACGAATGCCCCAGAATTCATTTTGGAAACGTCAAACCAATCGAGGGCAATTGTCCTTCAACGAAAGGCAGGCGAATTCTTGAATTCGCTAACAGTCTTCTTTATGAGATCCTGCAAGGGGCTTGCTACAAGGAACTCCCCAGTATCTGTGGAGCAATAAATTCTCTCGTTCGGCTGTTAACCGATAGGGTGTTCCCACGCATGGAGTGGTCGCTGTTCTTTTCCATCCGAATACTTTGCTGTGCAGTTTCGTGTTTTTAGTAGGTTCGGGAATATGCTCCCAATCGGAAAACCTATCCAGTGAGGAACGACAAATGTGTTTCTTTATTGTTTAATGGCTAGTGAAGTGTTGCGGATGCTGGGAATCTCTGACAAAAACAGAAACTGCTCAAGGAACTTGGCAGGAATGGAAGACCCTGTGAGAAAAAACAGAGTTCTGAGAACCTCCTGAAGAATCATTGTCTCTGTTTCTCTATCTCCAGATGCTGCCAGACATGCTTAGTTTCTCCTGCAATCTCTGTCTTTGCTTCTCAATGAATGATAATTTGAAATATCGTGATTGATTACACAGACCAAACTTATCCTGACATTTTACCCAGTCGAAGCTGTGGTGATTCAATTCAAACAAACCTAGCAATGATTGCCTATCCCTCAGCTCCACAGGGAGGGAGAACCTGAAACCAGTTTCGTAGCGTACTTCTGCAGGTGTGGCCAAGTGATTGAGGCGATGGGCGTTAAATACACTGTTAGTTCCTCATGCAGTTAAGCATTTTGCTGACTGTGATTGAGAGTCGAGAGTGAACTAGAAGTGTGTTTGTTCTCTGTTTTTTTTTTAAATTCAAATCGCAGGATGAAATAAAATGGGAGTAGGTCCCAGTTTTAGGAGAGCTAACCCAGATAAGGAAGCTTGGGAATCTGCAACCAACCACCTGCCATGATTGAAAAGGCAGAAACCTCCAAAGCATGAAAGACCCATATAGTCGAACAATTACCGTGCTGAATTCGTTTGAGACTTTGAGCAAAGTTCTGCCAAATGAGATAAGAACAGTTCAGGGGATTGGATTGTGAAGGAACAGGACATTATTTGCAAAATGCCCCTCGGTGAGGAAGCGGTCGAGCTACTTTCTGTCAGTCACGGTATTCATTGGAAGTTTTTAATTGGTAATAACTGGTACGGTGCCCATTGGTGGAATCAGTCTATACAATAATCAGGACATGAAACCTTGGTGCCTTATTGCTCTGCCGTGAGCAAGCCCTCGCAGCTAACATTCCCTGATTCTGCTTTTGAAATAAAGATCACTTTCTCGTTGTGTCTGTATTTGTGTCAAACAGCTCATTGATCTCGGGACGAGACATGAAGAAGAATCTGGAGGTGTGACATGGAAAGAAACAGAACGAGACGAGACGAGACGTGAAAGTGTCTAGAGTTTGCCGTGTGTCAGTAGTTTTAGTGAGGAATGTTTGCTGGGCATATCCTGTCAGATCCCAGGAGCAAGATGCCTTGATTTGGTAGGATTTAAGTTCCTGAAAGTTACACATGCGAAGCGTGTGGGACTATTTCAGCTCAATATCCACTTCATATCGCAGCTCACAGCAACGGTTCACATTTTTTGCAGAAGTGGCTTGTATTCCACTTAAAGCCGCATTTCACCAGAGAAACTTGCGGACATAAAGCGCATGGAGTGCGTATAATGATGAGGACTCTGTCACTGTCGGGGAATGTGCCTGCGTGTCTGCCTCTGTGTGTGAACATGAGATTACGTTCCTCAAAGGTGTTGCAACCCAGTCAACCGTCAGTACCATTGTTGTGTCATTTAATCTCACAGAGCGAATCTCATTGACATTTTCCCTGGAAAGTCAGAACACTCAAAGTTATGGGGCAAATGCTGCAAACTGGGACGAGAATAGATGGACGTCTGATAACCTGCTCTGTACGATGGACGGATGGCCCTTCACTGTCCCTCCCCAACCCCACTCCCCCACGCTTTAAAAACTCGAGGACAGAGAGAGGAATTGACCTGACGAGAAAATCTCTTCACAATATTCCATCACCTTTTTATTGACCCTTTTCCGACAAATATTGCAAATTAATTACCATGCTTTTTTTCTTCTCACCTAAATCATTTATTTAAATGAAAAAATGAATGTGGGCTCAGCATCGATCCTTGTGGGACACCATCGGTAATAGTCCTCCAGTCTGAAAGCTACTTTCCACGGCTATTCCCAGCCTCCTGCTGTTAATCTAAATTTATATCGAATTGGAAATCTCAACGAACCCTCTGTGATCTCACTTTTTGAATCAGGCAAACATGTGGACCCTTGAAAAAGGTTTTATTAAAGTTCAAGTGAGCAATATCTACCACTTTGTCCGGATCAATCATATTAGTGATGCCCCCGAAAACTCAGCCATGTTTGTGAGATACAACTTCCCTCGCGCAAAAACATTCTTGTTATTCCTATTTATACCTTGAATCTCCCAATGCATTTAAATCCTATCGTTTATAATTACATCCAACAACTTACTTAAGACCACCGTCAGAAACACAGGTCTATCGTTTCCAGGATTCTCCATGTAACCCTTTCTTAACAAAAGCACAAAATTTACCACTCCCCATTTTTTCGGCGCTTCACTCATAGTAATAGCTTACACAATTATTTCGACGAAAGGCCCAACAGTTTCATTCCCTAACTTGCCAAAAAGTTCTGAGATACATGAGATCAAATCCCAGAGAAATATCCATCTTCATATTTTCCAAGTGCTCCAACACTTGGCCTTTACAATGGAAACGACTTTATAAACATCAACATTTATTTGTAGCGTCCATTTCGTTCTCCACGAAGTGAACATTATATATCTCTCCATCTGCTGAGGTTAAAAACAAGTGTGAACTCTTTCATCTTAAAGTAGTCCTATTTCGTCTCTAGTTCTTAATGTACTTGTGGTATCTCTTTAGATTGTATCCTTAACTTTACTGCTAAGGCGATCTGACATTCTCGCTTGACCTTTATGATGTCCTCTTTAAGAATGCCCCTCCCCTCCTTATATCGTTCAACAGATTCAATTGAAATCATATGTTTATATGGAAATTGTGACCTTTTTAAAAAAAAGAAATTCATATAACAAAAGCCTTAATCCCTGCGATCAACCTTGTCCTAAGATAATACTTATAATGTGAAAACAGGCCATTCGTCCCAGGAAGATTCCTTTATTCCTGCAACGGACATCACACCCAAACTCACACCTCTACCCAATTCCTGTAACTCTGCATTCCCCATGGCCAAAGAAGGTCACCGACGCATCCTTCATCTGGGAGGAAATCCAGGCAGAATCGGAGAGGATGTGGAAACTCCAAACACACCGTCGTCTAAAGTAGAAGTTGCCCATTATTGAGCAGTTTGTCATACTGCACCTCGCCAAAAGCCTTTTGGAAATTCCAGCTGGTCACCTCTACAGGCTAGACTTCATCTTACTTGCTCAATACTTCCTCACAGATGTCTAATATATTTGTCAGACATTATATCCCCTTGAGAACCTGTGCTGATGCTTCAAGTACTCGATAAACCCATTCTTCCAATGACATTTGGCAATGAATTCAATACAAAGCTGATTTATTTGATTTTTATCCAGAATATCAAAACTTTGCTTTCAGATCTGAATATGATCACTAACAAGGTTAATTCGCTGTTGAGATATGTAATCTCTGCACTGTCTCAGCAGGGTCGATGAGTGAGTGAATTCTTTCCCTGAGTGGGATCCCTCTTTTGTCTCAGCAGGGTCGATGAGTGAGCTAACAGTGTTTCTCACATGGAGCAAATAAATGCTTTCTGCCCACTGCAAACTTGCTGGTGTACTGAGAGTTGAGATGAACGCTTGAACCTATTCCTAGAATAACTACATTTGAAACGTTTCGCACATTGTGAAAATGTCGAAGGGACATCAGTTCTACAGAGACTGTGAAGCACATCCCACAGACTATACATTTCATAGGTCTCTCTTCGACGTGAAGACGTTAATGATAAACTGCCCCCTGGAACTTTTAGAGTGAATAATGTCTTTCCACAGTGTGAACACGTTGATGACACGTTCGTCTCCAGGAAATTGTGCAGCACTTCCTGCAATCAGGGCATTTAGAAAAACACGTTAATATTGTGAGAAAGGTGATGAGACATCTGGTCACTCGGACTTTTACAGCAGGTCCCATCGATTTGGAAACAAAGATGTCTCTCCTCCCGGGTTTGCACGTAGATCAGACGTCACTTCTCCAGAATTCTTAAACGTCTCTCATTCATGTGAGCATATTTCGCAGAGATGAAGCACACAGAGGTTTGATAACATTTTCCAAAGTCTGGCGAGATGAAAGGTTTCTAATTAGTATGAGCGTTGTGCTGGACGTTTTAAAGCATTTTCGGCAGTCCAGACTTTGAAATGGTTTCTCCTCATTTTGAACGAGCAGGTGCTGCAGCAGGTCAGAGACAGAGTGAATCCCTTTCCACACTCAGAGCAGGTGAATCACTTTTTCCTGGAATCTTTGTCTCCATGGGAATTCAGCTCAGACAAGGAAATGAATACGCACATTTCCATAAACTTTTCTTAGTATGACTGCATTTGTGGGTTGTGAGCTCTGATGTTGGGTAGAACCATTGTCCACACATACAATAAGAGAACGATTTCTCTTTCACTGTAACTAGAGGGTTTTTTTCCCCTTTCATGTTCTCTATGTGATCAAATTCTACTTGTGATAAAATGTGCAACTTTATCAGATCACGGCGGAGAGATTGGTTTGTAAATCTTCCTCTTCTAATATCCTGCGAAATTGATGTTATCCAAAAATGAGAGTGGGAAAGGAACTTTCACAAGACTCTGGATACTTTCTAAGATATGGTCTGAGGGTGAGGGATTTTCGACACTTAGAACGTGACCAGAATTTCGTCAGAATCTTTCATGCACACAGCATCCACCACAGAGAACAAATAGATCTGCAGCTGGATATAATCACGATCACCTCCCTGTTCCTTCCAGGTCAAACGCTGTCCTGCCTTGTCTGACATGCAGTTCTGTTGGAGCAGACATTTCTTACAATTGCATCATGGCAAAGCTGAGGCCTCTGTCTTCAGTCCCGAAATCAAAATCCACTGCCTCGCTCCTGAGTCGAAACTGTGCTGCTGGAAAAGCACAGCAGGGCAGGCAGCATTCAAGGAGTAGGAGAATCGACGTTTCGGGCAAGAGCCATCATCAGGAAATAAGCTTGTAAACCGAGGGGGTAGAGAGACAAATTGGAGTGGATGGGGCTGGGCCAAGGTCGCTGAGAGTGTGATAGGTGGATGGAGGTGTGTGCAGTGGTGTTTGGTCGCAGAGCAGTGCGGAGCGGATAGGTGGGAAGGAAGGTTGATACATAGGTCAGTTCATGAGAGCGATGGAAGCCCAGGACCTGCATGAACTTGGCTGATTGGGAGGGACAGTTGAAGTGTTCAGCCACGGGTCAGTGATGTTGTTTGTTAAGGGTGTCCGGGGGTGTTTTCTGAACCGAACTGTAATTAGGTCTCCTGTTTCCACAGTATAGGTAGACTGCATCAGGAGCAACGGATACATTCAATGACATGTGTGGAAGTGCAGGTAAAACTCTAATGGATGTGGAAGGCTCCTTTGGGGCCTGCGACAGAGTGGAGGTGTGGGTGGAGGTTTTGCAAATCCCGTGATGGAATGAGAATGGGGCGGGAGTGGAGGGTAGTTTGGTGAGGGGCGTGCACTTGACAAGGGTGTCATAGAGGGAATGATCTTTATACAAAGAGAATGGGGTGGGGAGGGAAACACATCTTAGCTGGTGGGGTTCATTTTCGGGTAGTGGAAATGTCGGAGAATGACATGATGTCTGCGGAGGTTGCTGAAATTTAAAGTGATGAATAAGGGAGCTCTGTCCTTGTTGGAGGGATGGGTTTTGAGAGTGGTGTTGCGACAAATGGATGAGATGAGCTGGAAAGCATCATTGACAATGTGCGAGAAGAAAATGCCTCGCCACTGACTCAATTTTCTCCCTTGCAACTGTCTGAGTCTGAACGAGTCAAGTCATAGCCATAGTGACATCCTTCACCGTGTTTTGTGCTTTCAACCACATATCGCGATCGTCACCATGTCAGCCTACTTGCACCTCATTAACATCATTAACTCTTCCACGTCTCCGCTCTACTGCAGTTCAAACTCTCATCCATTCGTTTGTATGAAACGGTGGTAACACACTTCCATCCGTCCTCTCAAATTCCCCCTCTGCTCTGGC
The DNA here is from genome assembly GCF_037043375.1 of Chiloscyllium plagiosum. Taxonomy (NCBI): domain Eukaryota; kingdom Metazoa; phylum Chordata; class Chondrichthyes; order Orectolobiformes; family Hemiscylliidae; genus Chiloscyllium; species Chiloscyllium plagiosum. The sequence continues at coordinate 114,579,152 of NW_028270152.1, forward strand.
CTAACTCCCTCTGCCTCTATTCAAGGGTGTACTTGCGATCTGTTCAGTGTTTCATTGCTCCTTACCTGAATGATATTTTTACCATTGCACATTTTCCCAAATGTGCACTGCGGCCTTCGCAGCTTTATCTTTCCACACGGGCTCCCACATGCTGGAAGGGCAGGGATTGCGGGTTATTCACCCAAAGATGTAGTCCTGTGATCTTTCAACAAATCTGCTGCACGTGGGAGTATTAACAACAAGGGTTGTTCACCCATTACCGGGCAGCGAAATTCCAACGTTTTTATCATTTCTGCAAATCTCTTGACTGTCTTTGCTCTGTCTATCACTGTCATGTCCTCCAGCCCACTCAAGAGCAATTAATGTTGTTCAATAAATGCCAACCCAGTCAGTGAACACGACATCCAAGATTTTGTTTTAAAACGCACTCTCAGATACCTGCATATGTCTCCGGAGTATGTTCGATTTGAACTGTTCCACGTTTGGTGCCTAATGTTCATCTACCAAGTTCATAAATTGTGAAATATCTTCACTACGTAAATTGCACAATGCTATAGGAAACGAATTAGTCAACAACGGAAGAAGAAAAGCTGTAAACTTGTTGAAATGAAGGGCAATTAATTGCTATCAATACTACATCGTGCCTTTCACATAATGGAAACCTCAAAGCTGTTCCTCTGGAGGGAGTTCAAACAATTTTTGATCCCAGTCACATTATGAGATTTTGGGAAGCTGGCAAAGTGTTATATCAAACAAGTGATCAATGAAATGGGTTTCAAGTCGTATTTTAAAACAGAAAACGAAGCTTGCATCACGAACCTCGGACGACGGAATTTGCTGTGCTAGAGTTCATCATTTTCTGTTAGTCAGAAAAAAGGCTTTTCTTCGCCCGTGGCTCCATAGCTCAGAGACTAGGCCATTGGTCTTTCCAACCATTGGTCGTGTGTTCGAGGCGCGATTGGTTTACAAATGTTGCAACAGACATTCACAGAAGCATTTTCCGTGTTGCTTGGAATTATTTCTGAGAGAACATCGTGAAGTGATTTTCCTCACGGACCAGACCTCATCTGCTTGACTTTCGAAATCCCCATCTGTGTTTCTCCTTCGAGGAACATAAGGACGACAAGCATCTGATGCCAGGAATGCTCTAGTTTAGCCGGAAGAACAACGTGATACAGTCGAAGCAGTAAAGTAACGGTGAAATAGAGGGGGAGAAAAACATACAGCGAAGCGGCTGAATGCTTCCATTCCTTATGTAGAGGCAGGAATCTGCTGGAATCCAAATGAAACAGGTAGGAGGCTGGAAGGGCACAGCTAGCCAGGCTACCTCAATAGGTGGAGAATTCAACGATGAGCATGTACCAATTATTCACGACTGTGTCAGTCCTCGAAGGACAGTCACCTGCCTGTTTACCCCTTTGCTTATGTAAACAGAATCGGGTTTTCAAGCCCGAAGTGAAGAAAGAAGAGGCAAACAGTTCAATTCCTCATTTTCTAAATGTTGGCCTCTCCGAAGGCCTTTGTCATTCTCAAAAGATGTGTCTGTATATTTCCCTCTTTGGTTGAAAATGCGGTTCAGTTCTCTCGCAGCTCATGATCAAATTTAATGGAATCTGACTTCAGTCTCATTCGCTTCTTCATTTGAGATTAAACCTTTGGAGGGACCGTCTCTTTGAGATGAACACTTCGTAAGTCAGGCTGCGGGCTACTGGAAGCTGGAAATGAGAATGGATGGATGTTTGATGGACTGAGATTGACATAATGCATTATTCTGTGCTGTAAAATCTCGGTGTCACGAATAGTATTTTGGAAGAAACGTCTCATCGCTGGAAAGAAAACACTATGCTGTTCAGAGAAGATGCAATTGCCGAGCTAAATGTCAGCTAGTGGTTACAATTCAGTACTATCACCGCTGTGGTTTGGTTTCAATTCCTGGTCAGGGAAGCAGGATTATTGTTCCTGATAAGAACAACAATAAAAGCGGAGCATCTTTGAGAGGAAACGCATTGTTCACGCGTCCGCATGTGCCTTGAAATATTGCTGCAGGGCCGCAAGGTGGCTCACTGGTTAGCACTGCTGCCTCACAGACCTGAGACATGGCATGAATCCAAATGGGTCGACTGTCAGTAAGGTGCCTTATTCAGGAACAAATGAAGAGTAATAGGGTAAGGAATTGTTCTGTGAGGGTTAATCCCTGGAGGATCGGTGTGAAGTTTTTGCATCAAATGGCCAGTTTCTTAACTGTCGGCATTCTATGATACCTTACTGTGTTGTTTTAGCACATGTTCAGAGAGGGGAGCAAAGTGAAGAAAAACAAACATTTCCCAGTCAATGGTTGATCCATTGTGTGACAACCAACCGATTCACCTGTAACTGAACTAACTCCCATCTTCCCTATACTGGTAATGACAGTATACACCATTCGAGCGGGTTTTCATTTGTTGCATTGGAACAGCATTCTTTCTCTAGATGGACTTCCCTGGAATATAAAAGAGATGATAAAAGACATGGATGCCGATGACTGGAATCAAAAGACGTCAGGAAGAATGGACAGCGTCTACTGGGAAACAAAAAAGAATGGAAAGGAAGCCAACGAAGTACAGCGGCATAACGCCATTAGAAAAGACAAGGCGGGGTTTCATGGGATGGTGGAACAGATGAATAGATCATGTGGCGTGACACCAGGTAAAACTGAGTTGCGTCCATATGGAAGTTTCCCTGATGATGTGAATTTGCTGAGAGTAAACAAAAGGGAAAATCTTTCATTCAGATGGATCTATAACTAGACTTTCGAACTTCAAAACCAGCGATGAATGATAAGGAAAAGTTTGGAGCACTTTTTATTTCATTCTACAGTAATTGAAATCGAAAATGATTATTTTTCAGGAACAATGTGTCAGAAGCTGATTCTAAAGTATTTGTAACAATGCGTGCAGAAACATAATGAGTGAATTTCACCAAGACAGGGAGTCTGGTCGGCCTGGTCGGGTAAGCGTTACGTGCACAATTTCTAATTGGTTAACGTTAATTGGAAATACACCAGATATCACCTCCAACTGAGTACGACGAAGTGTAGAACGTGCTGGTTGTGAAGAAAGGTTTAGCAGCTTGTTCTACGTGAACTTCCATAAATTGTAAAAGAACTGAGCTGTTTCTGTTAGCTCAGCATTAAAGTGAAGTCGGTAAGCTCAGTCCACTGCATAATTGGTTTATGATATAAAGTGATGCCAACAGTGTGGGATTAATTATCGCAATGTCTCAGCTTTCCACCAGAATCCCGATCTCCTCACTCACCTAACCCTTTATACGATGGCGACAATCAAAGCGAAATTTTACTATAGTGAGTGGGAACTGACCTGTCGATGGAATGCACCATTTTTTTCATCTGTTGCCATGGAGATTTGGCTGCAATCACAGAGAAGGGAGTGAGACCATTTGCTTCTCACACATCTCCCCCCAAATTATCCAGTGACAAGACTCGAAAAATGTTCCTGTTTGAATCCTATAATCTTTAAAGCAGAACTTCAACATCTTTATCATTTTGTTTCCAGTTTTGCCGACAACATTGTCCAATGAGATAAATCTAATAATTTTGGATTGTTTTAATGGCCTGTGCGAGGTTGCAACAAAATAAGTAACATGAAACGAACTAAACATCCTTTCCAGAATTGAACAAAGCACAGGATCAGCGATAAGAGAAACGTCAACATCTTCAAACGTCACCTCTGTATCTCTATCGAGAGATGGATATTCACTCAGGGAGTAAATCTGCTGGTTGTAAGTAACTGAGGTATTTTCCAAGGACAGAACTCTCCACAAAATCATTTTTTTTTAAATAAATGCCGTTTCAATCAACTTTCTTTTGCAATTTTTAAATATATATGCGCACACGCATACATGCAAGTATGCACACATATTTATATACATGTATATATGTTCGCATATATACACACACACACACATATATATATATGTGTGTGTGTGTGTGTATGTGGACAATATTAGGAATGGATTGCCAGACATTTGAAATTTCTTCCTGTAGAACATGAGTGGTAAGGGTCTTCAATAATGTCCCAGATTTCCAAATCTGCGGGAAGTGCACCCAACTCCAGCTCCTCGGCAACTGCGTTCAGGAACCGTAGCTTGATGTCAGATCATTTGGAGTCTGAGTGGAATTGAGCGAAGTTTTAGGGAGGCAGTAACACTTCAGGTACAAGAAATAGATAGATGGGATCCAATCTGGAGCCGAAACGCTAACAGGCAGACAGTGCAGGCATCTGCTGTGGCCGTGCCCCTCAGTAACATGTATACCATATTTGTTATTTTTGGGTGGGATGACTTCCGAGGGGAAAGCCATAAGGTATAGTTCTTTGGCACAGAGTTTGCACCTTTTTCTCAGAAGGATGCGGGGGAGGAGGAGGAGAGCATTTGTTATTGGGGACTCCATATTGATTGGAACAGATTGCGATTCAGTGGATATAGGGCAGACTCGTGATTGGTGTGTTGTCTCCCAGCTACCAGGGTTTGTGATATCTCGCATCGTGTTTTCAGGATCCTTAACGGAGAGGGTGGGCAACCCCAAGTCATTGACCACATATGCACCAACATCGGTAATAAAAGCGATGTGGACGTATGGCAGAATTTCAGGGATCGAGGGTGACATCTTAAATCTAGAACAAACAGAGTTGTTCTCTCTGATTTGTTGCCCATTCTACGTCATAGTGAGGTGAAGTGTAGGGAGAGAGCATTTGAAAAATGTTGTTGAAGGATGGTGCAGGAGGGAGAGATTCCGATACCTGGATAGTTGGGGCTCATACTGGAGTCGTTGAACCTTTACAAACAGGATGGTCTTCACCTGAACTAGAAGAGTTCCAATACCCTGAGGGGATAATTTGCCAAAGCTCTTCATGAGGGTTTGAATGAATTTAGCCGCGGAGTGGGAAGCTGAATTGTAGCTCCAGTTTGCAAGTGGTTGTGAGTGGTTTTGTCAGAAATAGCGTTTCAGGTTTACAAGAGTGTACTGGCAAGGATGAAGGTGTCTTGAAGTGTGTTTGCTTCAACGCCAGAAACATCTGGGATAAGGTAGGTGCCATGGGTTGTTACCTGGGACTTCGATGTTTTGGCCATTTCAGAAACATGAACGGAGGACTGAAGAGAATGGTTGTTCCTGGTACCTCAGCTTCGATTTTTCAGTCAGGATAGGAGAGTCGTTTCAGAGGGGGAGATGTGGCACTATTCGTCAAGGACAGTATTATGGTAGCAAAAAGGATATCGGTGAGGACGCGACTGAATTTGCTGAAGTAGAATGGACTGAGAATAGAATCTGGAATGGAGAGCTCACCACAAAAATGCTCTAGATTTCTGGAGGAAAAGATTGCAAAGATGATTCTGGATAGGAACAAAAGTGACAGGGTAGTTGTTATGGGGAGCTTTAACTTACCAAATATTGATTGTAAATGTTATCGGTTCAGCAGCACAGATCGGTCAGTTTTTGTCCAATGTGTGCAGGAGGGTTTCCTGACGCAGCATGTAGACAGGCCAACAAGACGCAAAGCCACATTGGATTTGCTTATGGGTAATGAACTCAGCCAGCTGTTCTCTTTGGAGGTAAGTGAGCACTTGTTGATAGTGACCACATATCGGTTATGTTTATTTCGTGATGGATAGGAATAGGTATTTATTGCAGAGCATGAGGTATCGCGGGGAGAAAGGCCATTATGATGCGATTAGGCAATAGTTAAGATGCACCGCGTGTGGAAAGTAACTTCAAGGGTTGTGCACACCTGAAATATGGAGCTTGTTCAGGGAAAAGCTACTGCATGTCCTTGGTAAGTATGTATGCGTCATGCAGGGAAGATGAGGTCGACACAAGGAGCTGGGTTTACTGAAAAAGTTGAATCTCTTGAGAAGAAGGAGAAGGAGGCGTATGTAAACATGAGATATGAAGGCTGAGGTAGGACGCTTGTGAATTAAAAGCTAACCAGGAAGGGCCAAAAGAGAGAGCGACTTCGAGCGAAGAGAAGGCATGAGAAGTCTTGGTCTGGCAGGAAGACTCCTGAAGCTTTCAATTGATAGTTCAAGAATAAAAGAATGTCTGGCATATGATTATGGCCTGTCAAGAACAGAATTACGAAGTTGTCAGCGGGGTCCAAGGATATCAGAGACGCTGAATGTATTTTTTTATCATATCAAAAATGAAAAAGACAATGTTGCCGAAGTGAATATTGAGATGAAAACCTATTAGAATAAATGAAATTGACATTCATAAAGAGGAATTGTTAGCAATTCATGGAAGTCTAAAAATAGGTTTGTCCCCTGGACTTGATGGGATGTATCCGACGATTCACTGCGAATCGTGGGAGGAGATTGCAGAACGTTTTGAATATAAGCTTTATTTCGTCAGTGTTTATGTCATTAGTGCTAGAAGACCCGAGTTTAGCAAATATTGTCCCCTTCTTCACGAAGGAGAGTAGAGACAATGCTAGTAATTATAGAACAGTGATCCTTAGCTTTCTTGCAGCTAACTTTTTGGAACAGATTATGAGAGATAGGAATTATGATCATCGAAAAAGGAAGAAGTTGATTCGGGATAGTGAGTACGATTTTATGAATATCAGGTTGTGCCTCACAAACCTCATTGAGGTCTTTGAGAAGGTGAGCAAACAGGTGGATGAGAGTAAAGTGGTTGATGTGGTGGATATGGTTTTCAGTAAGGCACTGTCGGCTGTTGCATGAAATACAGAGTCATGGGATAGAGGATGGTTTTGCGGTTTGGATCAGAAATTGGCTCCCTGAAAGAAGACAGAGTGTGGCAGTTCATGGGAAATGACAATCCTGGAGTTCAGTAACTGATAGTGTACTACAAGGTTCCTTTTTGTATCCGCTGTTGGTTTGTCATTTTTATAAATGACCGGGATTAGGGCATGGAATGATGGATCCGTAAATTTGCAGATGACATTAAGATCGACGATGTTGTCAAGAGTGCCAATATCTGCTGACGGTTACAGAGGGGCATGGATAATCTGCAGAGCTGACCTCAGAAGTGGCAAATGGATTTTAATGTGGAAAAGTGTGTGATAATTTACTTCGGAGGAACACAAGAATAAAGAGTTCTTGGCTAATTGTAATATTCTTGGAAGTGTAGATGTGCAGAGCGATCTCGTTCCCCTTGTATATAAAACTCGGAAAGTTACCACCCACGTTGACAGGTTTGTTTGCAAGGAGTACGGTGTGTTAGGTTTTCTTGGGAGAGTGGTTCAGTTTCAGATCGAAATGATCACTTTGCAGCTCCAGAAATAAACTGGTGTGGCCGCACTAGTAGAGTTGCGTGCATTTCTGGTCGCCAAATTATACGATGGATGTGAAAGCATTGGAAAGGGTGCAGAGAACATTTTCTAGGATGTTGCCTTCTATGGAGAGATGGTCTTACGAGGAAAGGTTGAGGGACTTGAGGCGGTTTTTGATAGCGACAAGAATTTTGAGGGCTGAATTTAGAGAGACATAGAAGATGATCAGAAGTTGCCATAAGGTGGACAGTGAAGGCATTTTTCTTCAAATGATAATTTTGACACAAGGGCACATCGATGTAAATTGAGGGTGATAGATACCGAGGTAGGTTCCTTTAACAGTGAGGAGTAAGGGTGCTGAACGCCTTGCCTTCAACACTCGTAGACTCAACAACTTTCAGGTCAATGAATGGTCAATGTATAAACTTGCGGATTATGATGGTAAAATACGAGTCAGATTGGTATCACAGGTCGGTGCAACGTTAGGGCCAAAATGAACTTTATTGCGGTGTAATATTCGGTGTTTGAACTGTTCTTCAGCTTGAAGTTGCAATCATCTCTGGTCACTATCAGTAAAACCAACACCTGGCGAGAACCGAATGTGCAACTTTGGCACCTGACTCACTTCCAGTCTGTCGTGCAATTACATCAAACTGACGAATTGCACCACTGGAGCTGCCGTGTACTGATGACCAATGGCTACTGATCTTACCACTGGGCCCCTCAAACCAATTACTCCTTTTTTGCTGAAGATCTGAAATGAAACACAGCGCAGAGAAAGTTATACTGATGATGGATCATCGATTATGGAGCATCAGGTTCAGGAAAATGACATAGTAAAATGTGGTGAAAATAGGCATAATTGAATTCGTTTACCGTGGCTTCCTGCGTTGATCACAGGCAAAGTCATGTCGCCACTGGACTGGGATTTTCCTTCTATCGGTATCAATTCGTCAGAGAATTCGATTCACTGGTACTTTACCAGCATCCTTTGGAATGTTCATACAGCACAATGACCCACACTGTACACAACGTCAACAATCCTCTGCATTACTACATCCAAGGACACGTCGAAGGTTTTTTTTATAAATAGTGAAAAATTAATCATGTTATGCAAGGGCAAATTGAATTTTAGTTTAATTAGTAAAGTCGAAAGAATCCAGAGTAAGTTTCAAAATATCAGAAATTCACGTTCATTACCTTGACCAGAAATCTAGCGCAGCAAAAGGGAAATCTGTCCCTGAATCTCCAGCATCCATGTAATCGCTTGCTCCAGGTGTCCACTTTGAAACCTATGTGAAGGGATGTTCAGCCTGTCAGAGAACTTGTGAGAATCCTCCACTGTCTGACCTAAAGCTGAAACAGGAGCTATCTATTCCAGCTTGGAGGGTAGCGAAGTGGAGGTGAGACAGAACATATTAATTGGTTTAGATTCACATTGTTCTCATTGTGATTGTTTAAAAACCTGGGCCAGGAAAGACCCAAGCAGAAAGGAACAGAAGTAGGCCATTCTTAACACGACTCCTGCCCCGCCACGCCATTCTGGACCATCATAGCTCACACAGCACTTTTATGTCTTTTTTCCAGCGTATCCATATCATCGTGTTGCTAAGTTTCTAACACGTATTTATCAATCTCTACCATAAATAGACATCGAAGTTATTCATCGCTGAGAGGAAAATGTTGCATTTCAAGACAGTTGGATTTTTGTATGAATGTTATTGGTTTTGCAGATGAGCAGCCGAGTCTGGTCTGAACACCTTTCAAACCATAAACTAAAACTCGACTCTGATGAGATTTGCATCCACAACTTTTGAATGGCAGTCTCAAGAAAGGCGTAGAAATTCAACGCGCTTTCCATTGCACCACAGAGTCGCGGCCTCACCCAGTTTTCAGCACAAAAGTTTGCCTTAGAACGATTTCGTTCGGGACACCCATCTCACGTCTGTCTGACCTCGTCACACTTTCCAGAATCTGGTCCTTATCCACGTGTGCTCTGGATCTTCAAGTGTTCGGTTCCATACTGCTGAAATGTCCTCATAACACTTAGTATTACCACATGTTCAGATAAGAAATTCCAGATTAACAACACTCCATGGGTGAAAGTGTTCGTCCTAAATCTCCTCTCAACCGCTTTTCTCCTGCTTTTCATCCATGTCACTGGTTATTATTCCTTCCCGAAAAGCCTCATCCTTGTCATACATATCTATCCTCTTCATAATATGTGCATGTTAATCAGTTTCTCACTCAGCCTTCTCTGTGCTTAGTTACACAGCCCCAGCTTAGCTCATCTACCTTCACAATGGGAATGGTCCAGCCCTTGGCATTATTTTCATCTCCTGTGAACTTCTCCTCCTGCAGTCAGACGGTTCCTGCAGTCTTGCGATTACAACGGAAAAAGAAATGTTCTTTGAAGAAATGCCAAAATGTCTAAACAAAATCAGCTGCTCTTGTCCCTCTATGATGAGAAAGGACAGTGAACGCTTCGAGTCCAATGATTCGTGTTCGGAACTGATGGGATGTATGGGTGGGTGAAAAATGTGGAAGAGGGCGGACAGGATCCAAAATGATTGAAACTCGATGTTGGGTCCTGAAATCTGCATGGTCTTTCAGTAGAAAATGAGTTGCCGATCTTTCAGCTTGCGCTGTGCCTTGAAGAAGACATACAGCAGACCAGAGACTGGTATGATGGATTGGGTACACAATGCAATGTTAAAGTGACAGGACACTGGAAGACCGGGGTAATTTTTGTTGATTCTGGAAAGAACGTAAGTGATCTCAGCTTTGTCATCGACTCTGTTTTCCTCTCTCCATTGTAGAGAGATCACATTCTCAGCAGGAACTACAGTTTTCTGGATTGAATGAAATGCAGACAAATCACTGCAAGATGTGTCTAGAAGTTTCCACAGTGAGGAGAGACAGCGGAAATCAGCAGGAAATGTATCTTACAACATAGAACGTTACAGTGCAGTACAGGCACTTCGGCCCTCGATGTTGCACCGACCTGTGAAAATAATGTGATGTCCATTACAATGGAAAATTAACATTTCTTTTGAAACCAATAAAAGCACAGGGAAACAAAAAAAGTAAGGGCCTGGCTTTGCAGAGGGCAAATGATGCAGACAGAAAGAGAATCTATGTATATTTAAACCGAACTAATAGCAGACTTACAAGGCCAGCAAACTACCATATCAACAGCGAAGGAATTAGAAAAAAACAACTCCATATCTGGAAAGGAACTCGAATGTTTCAGGCCACTGACCTTGAAGTGGTGTTAAGAAGAAGCGAATTGTTCTTTAAAGGGAATATATGAAAGCTATCAGGCACCCATTACATGAGACGTCTTGCCAATGTATTCCCTGGGACACGGGAAACCTGAATTTGATGGAACTCCACGCGCTACATGCTGAAAACCTTCTGGCCCAAGAGAAGGAAAAACGGAAATTAAAGATGGAACAGCAAACACATAAAGCTCAGCTTATTATGATGCAAATGGTCGCCCAGCCGTTGGAAGGAGGTGGTGCGTGAAAAGAGGGGCTGGCAGAGGTAAATTTGTTTGCAGAGTAATGGACCAGTGAGTGAGGCAGTGCATGCCCAGACAGCCTCAATCGGCCCTGGAGGCTGGGCAGCAGGGTGACTAATGGAGGAAGGCTGAGGTGGAGGTGGGCAGCCCCAAAGTTACAGGTAAACCTCTTTGCTTTATGCTTGGCAACGAATACTCGCTTATGCTCATCTCTACTACTAACCTTATGGGCACTGAAACATGTCCCACCTCTATACTGAGCACTAAGTTTGCGAAGCGTGAACTATATTTTCAGTACACGATGATGCATATAATTCAATGTTTAAATCTATTTTATATGTGGAAGGTGCACCTCTTACTTTTTTGGAAGATACAAGGGCAACATATTCAGTTCATAAATCAAGGCAGTTCAAAGAGTCGACGCAAATAAAGATGAAAGGAAGCTTCCTGAACTTAATGGGTGCATCAGGAGTCGTGACACGAGAGAGATTTACTGCACCCCTATTGTGCGAAACTAGTAATGGGGAAACATTCCAATTCTCATTTCTGTTATCGGAATCCTGTTCTGTAAATCTGATGTCTCGGGATCTTATAGTGAGACTGGGGTCGGATTTGTGCAGTACCCTGGCGGGCTTGCAGGTAATAGAAAAATAAGATTTAACAGTGCAGGCTGGAAAATATGAATCACGACCCCTGATGCATGTCAGAGAGCGATAGGTTCCGTGAGCGATTCCGTCACCTAGAAAGCAAGTAGCCATGTTAATCCCATTAACACCGATTTTCTTGCTGGAGATATGCTGCACTGCACAGAACACATACACCGCGATGGTCCTGACAAATCATAAGAGAAGGATTGGTTCAGGAGATTGGTTAAACCAGATCAGTTATTATTGTGCGAATTTTATTGGAATGATCACAGATGTGCTGTCACTTTAAACTTTTTTAAGTATCTGTGACGGTAAGTAGACCCTGTTTTTTTTTTGCTGTGGAAGGCTCTTTTCCTCACGGATCATTGGCGAAGGCATCCAGCGACAGGTGTCAGAATTTGGGACCATGGGTATGGCAGGCACAAAAAACGAAAGATTGTAACTTCAGGGTCGGTGTGGTTATCTGCTTCAATGCAGTTATAAGGACGTATAGGAAGATACTAAATCGGCTAACTCAGGCAGACAGGGCTATCCAGGTAATCCCCACCAGGAGTGTCGTCTGGCGTTTACCTATGGTAGATGTCTCGGACACAAGATTAAGAAGGGTCCCAACTGTTTTCAGGGCAAAAGGCAAACACGATGTGGGGCTCATACGAACCCTTAAGAATAACCCCTAAGTCTGAGTATCATCCTTGCAAAGCAAAAGAGCCGTTAAAACCCGAGGCTGTGCAAGGAATTACCCCAGTCTTTGAATCTCTCTTATAGGCTGGAATGATAATCCCCCGTGAATAATCACTGGTGAGAACACCAATTTTTTTCGTTCAAAAAGGCAAACATTCCAGGTGAATCGGGGGAATGGAGGTTTGTTCATGACCTGCAGGTTATCAAGAACGCTGTTGATCCACACACACCAAATGTTCCCAACCTCTATATTATATTGGCTGAAATTCCACCGGATGTAAATGGCTCTCTATTGTGGATTTAGCAAATGCATTGTTTTGTGTACCGTTACACGCCGACAGTCAATTCTGCTTCACATTTCCATTCAAAGGCAAATAGTATACTTTCACGTGACATTTTCAAGATTACTGTAAGTCCCCACCATAATTCAAGAGGCTCGACACAGGAGTCTGGAGACTCTTGTTTTAACCGGGGGCGGGAGGGGGGCGGGGTGGGGTCAGCGCTTCGGCAGTATGGAAGCGAATGCTTAATCGCAGCATCAACAGAGAAACAATATGAGAAAGGTAGGCTTGCGATGCTCTGCCATCTAGTCTCGCAAAACTACAACTTGTGGAACAACAGTTGAAGTTCTTAGGTTGGAAGCCCGAGACCAGACGTGTAGGATTCACCAATTTAGAATCTGGATACGACGTTTTATTGTGGATAGGTCAGCATTCAGAAGCAAAGAGATTGGCCAATGTCTGGTATGTTGTAGCAACTACCCACGAGGTAGTCAAAGCGGGATCACTTCCTTCTCATCTGTCAGCGCAAGCAGCAGAGCTGATTGCCTTGATTGAGGCATGTAAATTGACCGAAGGCAGAACAGTGAATATTTACATCGACAGCAGATATGCATTCGGGGTTGTACATAATTTTGGATCCTTGTGGAAATACAAGGGCTTCATGACCTCCACTGGAAAGTCAATCACATAACATGGCCAGATCTCTGACCTCCTGAAAGCAGTCCGATTGCCTAAATCAATCACTGTGTGTCCATGTGAAGCCCACAGGAAGAATTATGATTCAATTTCTCATGGCAATGAAAATGTAGACTCAGCGGCAAGGACGGCAGCCAATCAGCCGCCGAGTGATCAGTTTGGCATGTGTATGTCAAATATTTGTAATCCAAAGCAGACTGATGAGAGTTACAGTCGCAGGCCACATCGAAGGAGAAGCGTGAATGTACAAGGGCAGGGTGCAGAATGAGGGAATGGGTGTAGTGTGGCCCCAATGGTAATCCCTGTCTGCCACGATCTTTGTTCCCTTTCTATGCCAAAGTAACACACGGTAAGGACCATGTGTCAAAAGTGGGGATGTTCGACAATATTTCAGCACGCTGGTACAGAAAGGGATTTACTCATTACTCATTTTAAAAAAGTGAATAATGTGTTTTCTGTGCCACTAATAATGTGGGGAGGGGAATACAAATGAATCAGGCAGAACACCCCCAATCCCAATGACCCTTTGAACATTTACAAATGGATTTTATTGAACTAACACCCAGCGAGAGGAAAAGGCATTGTCTGGTAATAGTTGATGTTTTCCCAAGGGGTAGAAGTGCTCCCACGCCTAAACAGGATGCCAATGCAGTAGCCAAGGCTTTGCTAACTGAAATAATTCCGAGATGGTGCATCTCTGAAAGGCTAAGCAGCGACAATGGAAAGCCATTTATAAATATTGCCCTACATCAGATCAATGATTACTTGGAAATAAAGGTGAGGCAACATTGTGCCTATCACCCAGCGAGCGGTGGGGCAGTGGAAAGAGAGAACTCTACCCTTAAAAATAAATTGACAAAATGTTGTGAGGAACTAGAGGTGACATGGACAAAGGCATTTCCAATTGTGATAATGTATATGAAGGAGAGGAAGAGTAAATCTTAGGACGTTTGAGATTTTGTTTGGAAGGTGGCCCAATACAGCAATTGGCCAAGGCCGATTGTAAGACAGATAACAGACCACTGTGAGGACGAGATGTTATGTTACGGTATAAAACTCTCCACACTTCTGTCTCAAATACAGAATCAAAAGAAGGGCAGCACTACCCCAAGCAGCAGAAGGGAAGATGCACAATCTAGAACCTGAAGACTGGATAGTGGTGAAAGACTTCAGGAGCAAAAGCAGGAAGGCGAAGAGCTGGCTGGGACCGTTCCAAGTGCTCCCGACAACACAGACAGCTGTTAAGATCGCCGAAAGAGCCACGTTGATACGCGCCAGCCATTGCAAACGTGTAGCTGACCTTGAGGAGACATTGGACAACACCGGATCCAAATAATTGTAAGTAGTGATTAGAAGACTCATAGAAATATGGGCCTGCATGGCAGGACGAGTCGTGAAGGCAGGGGTGTCTGGGATACAACCGCAGACGTAATCTTAACCAAGGATGTTAAGTTGACCTTTACATGCCACCCATGCCCGTTTGGTTCCCAGGACGACTATAAATAAGGCAATGAATGTTTACGCAGAGATCCTTGTGTACCCAGTTCCTGGCACTGAGTAGTATCCACCATGGCTGCAGGTACACCTGACACGGGATATCGGTTTCCTGTTATCAAAGAAGGAGGTGCCATGGGCAACGGTAATAATAACCAAGATTCAGAAGAGTGATGAGGAAGCCTCGTGGTGTGGAATAGATAGACCCTTCTCCGGTATCTATAGACAGATGAATATAGTGGTACAGCCTCGCACCCACCCCACCCGAGATGCAGTGCAGAAGGTCCTCCAAGAAATAGTGGCCCCTTGAATATAAAAGATGAATGTCCAATGACCCGCACTGCAGATGGGCGGAAAGGCCTTTTCCAACCTGACAGAAATGGAAAAAAGAAAGAAACTGATGTGCAGCTAAAATGATCACAAATGAAAAAAGGAAAAGTGGATTCATTGAGAATACTTACAGCGCCATATTTCACTTTCCGTGGACGTCTACTGTTAAGGACTCAGTGCTCTCACTGCTGTAGCAATGGGGGATTTCCTCTGACCGTTTATGTTGTTGACAACCTTCCCAAAGCAGGGAATGTTGTGTGGAGCTGGCAATTAATCGAGTATTATCACAAACAGGATTCAGACTAGCATAAAACAAAGAAGTGCGAATCCAGGAAATCTGAATCAACAACAGGAATTGACAGAGAAACTCTGCAGGCCTGACAGCATCTGTGGAGACAAAGAGATTTAATGTATCATATCACAGATTCAGGCTACTTATGCTTTTTATTGTTTTATTGCCGGGGTAATTGTCAATTTCACTTCGCGATACAGCATACTTACCAGAATCTCTCATTAGCTGACAGACGTCATCTGTAAAAATGCAAAATTCCTTTATCGGCTGTAATGCTGTTGCTGTTGCCCTGAGTTGGTGAAAGGCAGGCCTTCATTATCTTGTTCTTCTCCTTTATGTCGATGAGCAGCCATGGTGAATGGAGAATTTCTGTTTGTCTCACTTTGTCTCTCTGTACAACCTCACTCTCTTCTACATTCTCCCACTCGCTGTCTGTCAATATCCCTCATTTTTCATTTCTACTCTTGGAAAAGTGTAAAGATCGCAGGCTGTTCCGTGGCTTTCTCCGCCCCCTCGGTCAGAATGTGTAGAACTGGGCTCACAGTCTCCAAGTAATGTCTGTGTTACTTGGGTCTGAGATCAGGTAACATTTGTTCACTCAAAACGTTATGAGCTTTTACAATTCTAAATAGTATTCATAATAGACCAGAAAAAAAGCAGTTTCACTACAATTGTAGGATTTCTATGATGCCATTGCTGTTTGCCTAAAATCAATGAATGGTGACAGCAGACAATGAGAGCCATTATCTCATTGGATGCGTTATTACTACAACATTGTCCTGCAAGTCTGCAGTGTCTCCTGCGTCTCTTTATTATTCCCAAAAAACTTGAAAAGACGGACAGAGAATAATAGTAAAAGAGATAGACAAATCCTTGTCGAACAGAGTAAAAAGAACTCTGCGTTGAATTAGCAGGATAGAACATAGATTAATGGGTCCACATCAGACGGTAGGGCTTGGTAGCACGAAATAACAACGGTCTGAGCTCAAACACAAGAAGCATGCTGAGCCGTCACTTTCGCGATGTTGGATAAACAATACGGCTTTTACAAGAAGTTTAAACAATGAACTTTCAATGTACAGAACATTTGACAGCATTTGACACCATTAACGCCTAGTAATTACCAAATGCTTTAACTGACGAAACCACAGACACTGTTCTTCAAATCAATAATGGCATTTAATGAAGTATTTGATCACAGTTAATCGGACCAACTTTCTGTAATAAAGCTGCTCGATGAGAATTTATATCAACGTCCGCTTGTGCAGGAAAGAAGTTCACAGCTGGTGACTCTCCAATGAAAATGTACAGGAAGAGGCAATCTCTTCTTGCTTTGATTTCAAACTGATGCCTTCACCTCTTTAACCTGACAGGATAAACAGAATGCGTTCATCATCCCTGGGCCGATTTACCGCGTGAATATGCACAGAGGGAAACTCATACCAAGAGACCAGGGTAATTGTGGTGAATTTACCAGGAGTGGTGTGTGAGTCGGTGTTAACAGTGGGCAGTAAGGGCTAAACCATTAACACTGACATTCATCCTTGTGCCAACAGCTCCTCACTCACTTTCTGCCTCATTCATCCCAGTCATAATTGACTTTCAGGTTATCCTACTTTCCCTTCGAAACTTTGCATTTGTTCCGGATCACTTTTGGGTTTCCAGTTGGAAACTGCAGCTTTTTCAAACGAAATCCTGAAGGATGCACGTCACTCTTTGGGATAGGCTTCACTGCCCAACCATAATTACTCAAGAGATTGAGATGGTAAGTTACTTTACTTCGTCCTCGAAGTGCTCAACACAGTGATACAGCCATGATGCCGATAGGGAGGGAGTTCCAAGAATTAGACATAGCGACATTGAATGAACAGCGAGATAGTTTCCGCTCAGAAAGGCGAGATCCTTAGAGTGGATTTGCAGTGACAATTTATTCGTGTATGTGTTGCCATGGCTGCCAGAGGATGTGATGGAGGCTCGTACAATTGCAACATTTAAGAGGCATTTTAAATGGTATATGAGTAGGAAGGGTTTGGAGGGATATGGGCCGTGTGCTGGAAAGACGGACCAAATTGGATTGGGATTTCCGGTCAGCATGGACAAGTTTGAACGAAGGGTCTGTTTCACTGCAGTCCATCTCAATGACTCTATGATTCCAGTTGGATACAATCAATCACTGGATTCCTTCTGGCAGAACCGGGTCTGTGCTCTCTGTGGAAACCGAAAATGGTTTTCATTCAGATTAGCCACAAGAAGAGAAACAAATCTTCATAGAATAGAAACAGAGTTAATCGTGCATTTCGAAGTCCTCCTCTCATAACTCGGCGAGGTGAGAGATGAAACAGTTCTGCTATTAAATTTGGAGACTGGGAGAATGTTTGGAGACGGAGTAATAAAAGAGAAACTGAGTATAAAGTTGGGAGTCAGGACATATTCAATAAAAAGATAGACGGAGATGGACATGGAGAAATAAATGTCACTGGTCTTGAAGACTTAACTCGGTTTTCCATTCCAAGATTCTACCAGACTTGCTGAGATTTTCCCGCAAATTCTTTTGTTGGTACTGAAACAGAAGGGAGTAGTGTGAACCTGGACCATTCAGCTATGTCTGCTCTGTGGACGTTTGAATTCCCTGTTCGAACAAATCACTTCTGACTCACACAGAACCCTCACGATCCTGCATCACCCCCACCCGTGTTACTGACAATAAGCTGTTCATGATGTAAACCCATATCGGTACACAACAGCATCATTTACCGAGTGAATTAGGAAAATTTCAGGAAGAGTTCCATTCGGTTTCCATCAGAGCATTCACATTCAGTTAATTCTATTGCAGCACCATTTGTCACGCAGCTGTCACTCTCATGTGGCCATTCGCATTCGACGTCTCTGGACATTTTGGTTGGGACACGTTTGGAATGGTACCTCACGTTTTGGAAGGGACATCATTTAAAGCATATTCGGCTGAACTGATAACCTTGTCTCTTGCACCTGCAGTACAGTGGAGACAGTTTTCACTCAGAAACCAAGAGATGATCAAAAACGGAGGAAAAATGTGTCAACAAAACCTGCCTCAGTGAGCGAATTCGCTCTTGTAACATTAATGGAGAGCGGCAAACATATTAACAAACAACAGCGCCCTGCGTGGGTCTCGACCCCACGCCATTGAGATTAAAGGTCTCTAGCTCTACCGACTGAGCGAGCCAGGACAGGATTGGTGTTGGTTAATTTATCATTTCATACTGAGTTTAATTCAGCTGACACGGCAATTTTCAAAAATCTCGTTCATTCCTCCCCATTGCAACTAACATTATTCAAGTCTTTTCAATTCTCAGATTTATTCCTTCAGACCATTGCAATCCATTTAGGCCTTGCCCCGGGACTTACGATTCTCTGTTAATATTTTCATACTTCGACCATGATCCTTAGGTCGCCGAAGTGATTCCCAGACAATCTGGCAGACTGCAAATCAATCGGGAAAATACCTCAGGAAACCAAATCATTTCTCATTAGAGTGTAGGGAATCCCATCTGCTGAAGAGACAGAGTCCTCACCATCAACACTTTCTTTGATCTACCTGCCGACAAAGTTTACCACTTCTAAATTCGAGACAGGAATTCTGATTATAAAATGTTTTAAAAACAGGAACAATCTTCTGAAGCCATTTCCAATTTGAATTAGAATTTTTTACCCTTTCACACGGTAACAGCCGTTCCTGAGGAAGGAGTTTCATTGAGCTGCGTCCCAGGTCTGGGCAGGAAGCCGCTGATTGAAACAGCAGTGGCTCCTTTCTGGTGGCAGCAGGGGCTTGTAGAGAGTGGGGTCACATTCTGCTGCACGTGACCGTTTCATTCACTGCGGACTCAGGGTCAATCATGGATGAGTTCTCGTGGTTGTATTGTCAGTACATGGTCGGTCCCAATACTTAGAGTCATAGAGTCATAGAGATGTACAGCTCTGTGCTCCTTTTGGGCTAGGAGAACCAACATTTCAGCCAAATGCACTGACCATTTGAGACACAGCAACTGGCAGCAAAATTGTGCGTGTGCACATCCAAACACACAGTGCTCGAGAGGATGTGGACAGCAGTAGTTCTCATTATTTTAAGAATCAGTTGCTCATGTACCCGTGTTTATCGCAGAGAGAGTGAGAGACCCGAGGAGCAACAAACACACCCATAAAACAATATCAGGACCTGTGTAGTTCTGTCATAAAAAGCTGCCTGCTGCTGTTCTATTGCAAAGTTGGGTTTCAAACCCACGACGCACTAGAGACTGGACCCTAAACCCAGCACATTAAACCTCTCTGGATTAGTGGTGCTGGAAGAGCACAGCAGTTCAGGCAGCATCCGAGGAGCAGTAAAATCGACGTTTCAGGCAAAGGCCCTTCATCAGGAATACAGGGTTTCACCCGAAACGTCGATTTACTGCTCCTCGGATGCTGCCTGAACTGCTGCGCTCGTCAGCACTACTAATCCTCAATCCGGTCTCCAGCATCTGCATTCATTGTTTTTACCTACATTAAACCACTCGGCGACGCTCCCTGACGATAACTAAGCGCCAAACCTGTCAAGACTAATGTTTCAGCATCGCTTCACTTCAGGCAATTTCCCCTGGCGCTTTCTACGAATACCTTCGCATAATTAAAAAAAATATTTACAATGATTTGAAAGGTTTGCACGGTGTGGACATTACTGAGAAGCTGAATATTCTTCGACAGTTTTCCCCGGAGCTTCAGGCCTGAGGGATGTCCTTGGAAAAGTTTACAAAATCATGAGATAGACGAGCAGAGGACATAGTCAATCTACACTTTTTCAGAAGTCACGTGAGTTTAAAGCGAGATAGCATAGGTTTAATGTGAGAGCAGTACAATTTGAAAGGGATGTGAGCGACACTTGTTTTTAATACAGATATTGCTGTGCGTGTGGAATAAGTTGCCACATTGAGTGGCAGAGTTTGGTGCGCTCACAACACTTCAAAGGCATCTAAATGGGTATGCAGACAGGAAGTGCTCGGATAGATAAGGGACAAATATTGGCAAATATGTTTAGATTATTTACGGTCATCTGTTCAGCAGGTGCAAGTTGGATAGGAAGGTTTGCTTCCGTGCTCGGAAATTCTGTGATACTCCAGGACCTGACAACAGTTTCAATAGACCACTTGCAAAAACGCATGCTGTTTGTTACTAAGTCAGCGCATTTGAATTTTATTTTTTCTTGAGGCGCAATGTTTTGAAATGACATAGAGAGGAATGTTTTCCAGACATTTACAGACAATGACCATTCTCCTTGATACATTCCTTGATACAATCAAATAATTTTGTTGACTAAAAAAAACTCACAAATCGTGTTATCACCTCAACTCTCCAGTGAATCCAAAAACTGACAGCTCTTAACGTGGACCAGGTGCAAAACTCAAAAGGCAGAGTCATTATCAGACACACAAACTCGTTACTTCTGTCTGTGAGGCAGTGCGAGACGTGTATGTCAAGAACTGTTCACACAAATAGTACCGAAGCAATTCCAAACGGAGCTTCCCGACATTCTGGAGATTTAGTGCATTGCCAAGTAACAGCAAGTGTTCAAGTAACATAAAACATAACAGAAAACTGTACCATGCAAAGTGAATATTACCAATTATATTCTCGATTAAATTAGGTCAACAAGGCGCTGGTGCCTCCATCTTATCGAGAGAGCTAATCTCCATCCTCCCTCACCAGAACAGTAATGGAGCAAATGAGAGAAATATAACAACGTTTCACGTTGCGGTTGCCCACCTTTTACCCAAAACAACAACAAAAAACGAGGGAGCAGATTCAATGCAGGATCTGGCTTCACAACAGCGGTGAAATAACGACGTCCACTCACTTTCAGGGAAAGCTGTGAACAACTCACATTGTCCAGAATATGAATACACAGCGCAGGCTGTTTAGTTCCCATATTCTACTGCTGCCCCGACATTCATACGAAAATGTACATTTCCAAAAGAGCGTCTGTAGCTGTAGAATGACAGTGGCAGCTGTTTCCCCTCGCTCTTACTGCCGCCCTTGGTAGTGTAGGGGCTGGTATTCTCATCTTGCACGCGGTAGTTGAGTGTGCAATTGTCTGTTGTGGAAAAGCGGAGTGTTTTGGAGCAGAAAGATGTGAAGTTCGGATGCTTCTGGAGGTCTTGTTGAAAAGTTCGGTGACGCGAGGAAGATGGTTTGCAGACTTTTCCTCGCCTGTCTGGGTGACATTCTCAGCGCTGCAGAGGTTCCTGTGAAGCGCTGCTCTCATGTTTTGGTACGAATTCATTTGGTTTCATTCTCGCTGCTTCCGTTTGTTGGGATTGCAGATTGGGTCCAACGGATGGAATCCGTGGATGAGTGCCCTGCTTCCAGGAATTGTCTGGCTGTCTTCTGCTTGCCCTGTCCTATTATTGTTGTGCTATTCTAGTCGAATGTGTGGCCCTTGCCGTTTTTATGTATTGCTACTAGGGACTGCTGGACTGACGTCCACACAAATTCTTTGACAAGAACCAATATCCACCCACCTTCATTCGCAGATGCATGGCACACAAAGTTCGCAGCGAGGATATGCTTTGAGGTAATTTTTAAATCATGCTTCCCTGTATTAAAAACAAATTCTGGAAAACGATATCCAGACTCCTCCGAACATTCGGACTTATGACAACACAGAAACCGAGAGCCTCACTGAGACAACAACTCACGAGAAAACAAGGCCCAATCCGCATCATGTGCAGGTCAAACGTGGTTGACGAGATTCCACGCAGGGACTGCACGATACACGACAAAGGAGAAAGAGGCTGACAACTAGAGAGCTGCATTGATAATTTCACATGAACTATAAACGCCTCCGACAGCTGTTCCTTGCAGTTATGCACAGAATATTGAATGTCTCTGATTCCAGGGCTTGGAACTCGGATGATATGACCGTCTGCAGCACTGGTTACTTCCTTGTGTGAGGTAACTCCTGATGGAACACATGTGACACTCTATTGCTCATTGAGAAATATATCCAAAATAGGAGCTCAGAGCAGCATTTCTGTTGTATTTCTGGTGCTGTCCCTGACATGCCCTGTGGCACTACACTTATTCTGTGATTCCTGAGGGTTTGGCACATGCTTCCACGATCGTATTATGGGCAGTAATCTGCATTTTCGCTTCAATAACGGGTTTGTGAAGCGGAGGTCCACAATTCTCTATTCAATTTTTCTCTTCTTATGCGCAACTGCAATACAGTAAAGGATCAATTAATATTGTAAGATGATATACAGAGGCGTGTGAAATACCGAAGTTTTAATGACATTTATGCAATGGTTAGAGATTCCCTTGATTCAGGAAGTAAGGATGTAAAATCTGTTTGGCTGGATTTGAGGAACAGTGAGGCATGAACTCACAAGCATGTGTAGTTTACAAGCCCACTCGCAGTAACCACAAAGTGAAATAAATCGTACAAGGAAAAAATATTGTGTGTGAGTGACAAAAATGGCAATAGTCATGCGTGATCTTAACTTCCCATCTAAAACTCTCGGTTCCATTGTAAAAACGTTTGCAGAACAATAATCAAATAATCCCACATGTCCCATAAAACATTACGAGTGATATCTTGGTAATTGATTACTCTACTGGTGACTTAATTTTCCAATTTTCTTGGAAACCATCTCTTTAATTGTGAGCATCAGAAAAGGCTTTCCTTTGCCAGCAAGAAATAAATATGTGATTAACCTTTGTTCGTTTCATATATAAGAACACTGAGACTCCTCTGCACTGCACATCTTTTGTGTTTCTATCGATTTTAATAGTAGCGTGTCTTTTGATTCTTCCCAATCAGTCTCCCATGGGGAACATTGTTGAACGCCTTACTGAAGTCCAAATAGACCACATTTACTGCTCTGCCCTCATCAATCTTCTTTGTTACTTCTTCAAAAACCTCAATCCCGACATGAAACTGCATCTGCCAAGAATACTCCAATTGTTGGAGGGAATCCTGAGGAACAGAATGTACATGTATTTGGAAAGGCATGGACTGATTCGGGACAGTTAACATGGTTTTGTGCGTGGGAAATCATGTCTCACAAATTTGATTGCGTTTTTTTGAAGAAGTAACAAAGAAGATTGATGAGGGCAGAGCAGTAAATGTGGTCTATATGGACTTCAGTAAGGCGTTCAACAATGTTCCCCATGGGAGACTGATTGGCAAGGTTAGATCTCATGTAACAGCAGTGGACCTAACACCGACCCTTGTGGTACGCCGCCAGTACATGGACACCAAGAAGAACATGTTCCATTAACTACAACACTGTTTTCTATTGGCAAGCCAATTACTGATCAAAGCTGCAATCTCTCCCACAATTCCATTCCACCGCATTTTGTATAAAGCCTATTGTGGGGAACCTTATCGAACAACGTTCTGAAACCCATATACACCACATCAATCGGTTTACTGTAATCTCCCTGTTTTGTCACTTTGTCAAAAAAGTCAATAAGATTCGTTAGGCAAGGCCGACCCATCACAAAACCGTGCTGACTGTCCCTGATCAGATTATTCTTTTCCAGATGGTCATAAATCCTATCCATAATAACCTTTTCCAACACGTTACTAACAACTGCAGTGAGACTCACTGGTCTGTAATTACCAGGGTTGTCTTTACGACACTTTTTGAACACGGGAACAACGTATGCTATGCTCCATTCCAAAGGCACTATTCCTGTAGATAACGATGATTTGACGATCGATGCCAAAGGCTCATCAATCTCTTCCCTTGCTTCCCAGAGGATACTAGGACAGATCCCATCCAGCCCAGGGGACTTGTCTGTTATCACACTCTGCAGTGTTTCTATCACCTAATCCTTGTGAACCTCAATCTCTAGTACTCTGGACGCAAGTATCTCAGTATCATCCTCGCCAACATTTTCATTTTCTATAGCGAACACTGTCGAAAAATATTTATTTAGCGCTTCCCCAATCTCCTCTGACTCCACACACAACTTCCCATTATTATCCTTGATTGTCCCAAATTTAACTCTCGTCATTCTTTTAATCCTGACATACCTATGGAAAACCTTAGGGTTAACCCTGATCCTATCTGCCAACAACTTCACATGTCTCCTCCTGGCTCTTCTCCGCTCTCTGTTTAGATCTTTCCTGATATCGTTGGAACCCTCGAGCGCTCTAACTGAGTTTTCAGATTTTGTCCTAACATATTAAGACTTCTTGTTCTTCTTGACCAGGGATTCCACTTCCTTAGTAAACCACGGCTCACGCGTTCTATATCTTCCTCCCTGCCTGACAGGTACATACTTATCTAGGACACACAGGAGCTTTTCCTTGAATAAGCTCCACATTTTAATGCGCTCACCCCCTGCAGTTTCCTACCCCATTCTACGCTTCCTAAATCTTACCTAATCTTCCTAAATCGTGGGACTTGTGCCTCACAACACACTTGACATTCAACAACCAGATATACGAACAAATCAACGGAACACCCATGGGCTCACCGATCTCTGGACTCATAGCAGAAGCAGTAATGCAAAGGTTAGAGCAGTCTTACCGCAGATTCAACCCAAACACTGGTTCAGATACGTGGATGACACCTTTGTAATCATTAAAAACACGGAAATAGAGAAAACACACAGGATCATCAACTCCACACTCACAGGAATCCGATTCACCAGAGAGGAAGAAAAGGGCAACCAACTCCCATTCCTACACGTGATGGTACAGAGAACACCTAACGGAGAATTCACCACAAAGGTACACAGGAAAGCCACACACACAGACCAAGTCCTGAATTATGAGAGCAACCACCCCAACATACACAAACGAAGTTGCATCAAGACACTATTCAAAAGGGGCACAACACACTGCAGCACACCAGAACTGCAAAAAGAGGAAGAGGACCACCTATACAAGGTATTCGCCGAAAACGGATATCCTCGCAATTTTATCAACAGATGCCTAAGGGATAGACCACGGAAAGAGGACATGCCACAACCCAAAGGACTAGCCACACTACCACACATCAAGAACATCTCCGAACTGACAGCCAGACTACTGCGACCACTAGGACTCTTAACAGCACACAAACCAACAGCCACACTCAGACAACAGCTTACCAGAACTAAGGACCCGATACCCAACATGAGCAAAACAAATGTAGTATACAAAATCCCATGCAAGGACTGCGCAAAACAATATATAGGACAAACAGGAAGACAGCTGACGATCCGCATCCAGGAACATCAACTAACCACGAAACGAAGCGACCAACTATGCGTAGTCGCCACACACACAGACGACAAGCAACATGAATTCGAGTGGGACAACACTACTATTATAGGGCAAGCCAAACAAAGAACAGCCAGGGAATTCCCAGAAGCATGGCACTCATCCACAAACTCCATCAACAAACACATCGACTTGGACCCAATATACCAGCCACTGCAGCGAAGAGCTGAAACTGACAACAGCAAGCGGCAAGGACAGGCCACTATAAATGCCACACGAAACACCACAGAAGCGCTTCACAGGAGGATCCCAAGCACGGAGGATGCCACCTCGACAGGGGACGAAACGTTTCCAACAAAAACTTCCAGCTCGGCGAACAGAAACACATCATTGTCTTGAGTGTTCCAGAGTTTTTCATTGTCCCAGAGTCCAGATGAAGTTTGCATTCCTCACGTACGTGAGCGAGAATGATTTCAATGTCTCAGATCAGTTCCTGTCCCGAGAACATCAGAGTCAATGTCCCGTCCTCTACTCTTTCCGACAGTTCACACTTCTTCATTCTCCTCTGATTCCATTTCCCAAAGAGTTTCTCAAGATTTACAAAGCTGGAGCCTAAATTATATGGTTTGCTTCCTAAACAAATTTCAACTGCCAACTGACAATATTTTCACAGTATCTCTTCACAATCCTCTGGCTTGCATCATGTCCAGGGATGAGAAGTCCCGCTTGGTGGAGAGATTCCCGAGGCTGATAATTTTCACTTTGGAACAAAGTGGCGATTTCCTGCGGTTGTTTCTAATGATGGAGAGGGAGCGGTGGGGAATGAGCACTTTGACGAGCAGGAGGAAGTGTTGCCAGTGACCCGAGTCACAGAACAGTGGACAGGGATTAAAGGAATCGAATGAAAAGTAGCACTTCTGCTCAGGACGTGTCGAGCAGTGTATCTGGAAAGAGAAACAGAGATAATGTTTTAACTATGGAACATTTCTGATGAAGAACTCGAGTTTCCCAAGTCTAATCAAATTACCGGCCTGGTTCACAAAATAGTTTTTCTGAACTTTGAGCGAAAATTGTACCAGCAGGAAAGCATTCACAACGTTGTCAGCAGGATTCGAGGCGACGTGGGGAAACCCCAATGAATTTCTAATCCATCGCCTTAACCACTCTGCCATGACTACAGAGAGCGCAGGTGGGTTGAGCATTGACCAAATCAGCCGTGATCTCATTGAAAGCTACCGTTGACTTGAGCGAAATGCTTCCATCTCCTTTCATACCTTTGCTGTCATTTGTAAGGTGCGAGACACCAATGTAAAAGAAGAAAAGCACAAAGGTAGGAAAAGATATTTGCAGGCAAACTGAGTCAAAATTATTCATTGAAAGTAAAATCACACTTGGCAATTTGCCATATCTCTTTGCGAACATGACCAGCAGAAGTAAGCAAAGGAGCTATTGATCTGAGTATTCTCGGACCTGAAGCAAACAAAGTTTAGTGACATATTCATTTCTTTTTCTGGCGAACGAAATGATCTTTCCTGATGGTTACAATGAAAGAGATGGTTCCCAATAAAAGACAGAGATTAATTCGCATGTAGATATATTTCAATGTGACACGATTCATTTTCAGTCCCTAATTACCCCAGAGATGGAGGAGGTGCGTTACTTTTCTTCACTCTTCAACTCCTCAGCACGGAGGTACAAACATGAAACCGCTAGAGATGGAGTTCTTGAATTGGGAACCAGAGACACTGAAGAAACTAGGCAAAAGTGAGGACTGCAGATGCTGGAAACCTGACTTTAGATCATAGTGATGCTGGAAAAGCACAGCAGGTCAGGCTGCATCCGAGGAGCAGGAGAGTCGACGTTTCTGTTGCCAGTCATGCTCCGCTGCACAAACAATTTTCGTTTTTGGCTCAGATTTCCAGCACCTGCAGCTATTTGTTTTATGTTAACCTTCATAATGTTTTGGACAAAACCAATGACCTGCCAGCATCGGAAAATCGGCAGAAGTACTGGTACACCGATATGTTTGCTGAACAATACAACCATTCCATGAGCGGGAATACGATCCGGGCCACGGTGCTGAGAATACCGAATCCTCACAAGTAAATAACAAGACAAGGCGATAGATACTATCGTACTTGGTGTAAATAAAAGACCCTGTCTGAACATTTTCGTTGCAGATTTTTTTCAAATTGTCTTCGAAGATTTACAAAGTGGGAAAAGGCCATTCCGCCCGTGTGCATTGCGGCTAATCAGAGAGCCATCTATTCTAGTCGCAGTTTCGAACTTTGGCCCAAAGTCTCGTGTGTTCTAATGTTTCCAGGTCAAATGTCAATGAGGTTATCCTATGTTCTTACATGGCACAATAATGGGACAGAAGTATAACGAATTGTAACTCTTTTGAGGAACTCATGCTCATTTTCACCCACAGAGGGAGACACACCAGAAGATACCGCCAAACTGACGGAGGTGTCCGTTGTGGAGAGCTGGAATTTGAAATGGACAATAGGACAAATGCAAGCTTTACATGCGGAAGCACAGAGGCGATGTCCCGAGAGAACTTTACAGGGGAGCGTCAACGTATACCACGGTTAAAGCAAAACATCCCCCCTCGAGCCAGGTAGGACTCGAACCTACAATCTTCTGATCCGAAGTCAGACGCGTTATCCATTACGCCACTGGCCCAAGAGACAACCCTGCACTTGGCAGAATGTCGATATGTAATGCCATGGACTTTCACGGAATCAGAATTAAAAAGGTGAACAAGCAGCGAAGATAATCACCAACATTGCTTCACTTCGAAGTTTCCAATTTGCGAAGCAGTGCCTTTCACTGGCAAAGGAGAAACATTTGTACTCAGCTGCCTGCTTCAGGGTCGCGTCCTTCTCTGCTGGAAGTTTCCATCGTTTTATTCACAGTCACGACACGATTTCATGATCCACTCCAGTGAAAAAGTGTCATGGTGTCGTCCAAACAAGACCCTGCAGATACTCAGCGAGAGACCTCCGGTCATTTCGAGCTCAGGATGTGGAATTAGACGAGATGCGTGACACCTTTTATTGGCGCCGCCACTTCACTGCAAATTAGCGGCTCAAAACGAGCCGTTGTTGCATCAACTTGATTTGTACCTTCCTGTCGTGCTTTTGCTAAACAACATCAGAAAGATCCCATCCGGCCCAGCTGACTTAAATATTTTCACACTCTGCAGTATGTTGTGGTTCTGTTCGCCGAGCTGGAAGTTTTTGTTGCAAACGTTTCGTCCCCTGGCTCGGGGACATCATCAGTGCTTGGGAGCCTCCTGCGAAGCGCTTCTTTGATGTTTCCTTCGGTGTTTATAGTGGTCTGTCCCTGCCGCTTCCGGTTGTCAGTTTCAGCTGTCCGCTGTAGTGGTTGGCATATTGGGTCCAGGTCGATGTGTTTGTTGATGGAGTTTGTGGATGAATGCCATGCCTCTCGGAATTTCCTGGCTGTTCTCTGTCTGCCTTGCCCTATGATAGTAGTGTTGTCCCAGTCGAATTCATGTTGCTGGTTGCCTGCATGTGTGGCTACTAAGGATAGCTGGTCGTTTCGTTTGGTGGCTAGTTGATGTTCATGCATGCGGATTGTTAGCTGTCTGCCTGTTTGTCCTATATAGTGCTTTGTGCAGTCCTTGCATGGTATTTTGTACACTACATTAGTTTTGCTCATGTTGGGTATCGGGTGTTAAACTACTGGACTTGTGCCTCACAACACACTTCACATTCAACAACCAGATATACGAACAAATCAACGGAACACCCATGGGATCACCAATCTCGGAACTCATGCAAAGGTGAGAACAAACAGTCCTACCACAAATTCAACCTAAACTCTGGGTCAGATATGTCGATGACACGTTTGTAATCATTAAAAACACGGAAATAGAAAAAAACACACCGGATCATCAACGCCACACTCACAGGAATCCGATTCACGAGAGAAGAAGAAAAGGATAGCCAACTCCCATTCCGAGACGTGATGGTACAGAGAACACCGAATGGAGAATCCCCTACAAGGGTATACAGGAAAGCCACACACACAGACGAAGTCCTAAACTATGAAAGTAACCACCCCAACACACACAAACGAAGCTGCATCAGGACACTATTCAAACGGGCCACAACACACTGCTGTACACCAGAACTGCAAAAAGAAGAAGAGGAACACCTGTACAAGGTATTCGCCAAAAACGGATACCCGCGCAACTTCATCAGCAGATGCCTAAGAGAATGACCACGGAACGAGGACATACCACAACCAAAAGGACTAGCCACATTACCATACATCAGGAACATCTCAGAATTGACAGCCAGACTACTGCGACCCCAAGGACTCATAACGGCACACAAACCAACAGCCACGCACAGACAAACAACTCACCAGAACGAAGGACCCGATATCCAACATGAGCAAAACTAATGTAGTGTACAAAATACCATGCAAGGCCTGCACAAAACACTATATAGGACAAACATGAAGACAGCTAACAATCCGCATACATGAACATCGACTAGCCACGAAACGACACAACCAGCTATCCTTAGTAGCCACACATGCAGGCAACCAGCAACATGAATTCGACTGGGACAACACTACTATCATAGGGCAAGCCAGACAGAGAACAGCCAGGGAATTCCGAGAGGCATGGCATTCATCCACAAACTCCATCAACAAACACATCGACCTGGACCCAATATACCAACCACTACAGCGGACAGCTGAAACTGACAACCGGAAGCGGCAGGGACAGACCACTATAAACACCGAAGGAAACATCAAAGAAGCGCTTCGCAGGAGGCTCCCAAGCACTGATGATGTCGCCTAGGCAGGGGGACGAAACGTTTGCAACAATAATTTCCAGCTCGGCGAACAGAACCACAACAACGAGCACCCGAGCTATAAATCTTCGCACAAACTTTGAACTCTGCAGTATTTCGAATATCTCTTCCTTGTGAACCTCAATCTCTTCTAGTCTAGACGCAAGTATCTCTATACCTTCCTCGCCAACATTTTCATTTTCAATAGCGAATACTGTCAAAAAATATTTATTTAGTGCTTCCCCTATCTCCTCTGACTCCACGCACAACTTCCCATTATTATCCTTGATTGTCCCAAATTTAACTCTCGTCATTCTTTTATTCCTGACATACCTATGGAAAACCTTAGGGTTAACCCTGATCCTATCTGCCAACAACTTCTCATGTCTCCTCCTGGCTCTTCTCAGCTCTCTTTATAGGTCTTTCCTGATATCGTTGGAACCCTCGAGCGCTCTAACTGAGTTTTCACATTTTATCCTAACATAAGACTTCTTGGTCTTCTTGACCAGGGATTCCACTTCCTTAGTAAACCACGGCTCACGCGTTCTATATCTTCCTCCCTGCCTGACAGGTACATACTTATCTAGGACACACAGGAGCTTTTCCTTGAATAAGCTCCACATTTTAATGTGCTCATCCCCTGCAGTTTCCGACCACATTCTACGCTTCCTAAATCTTACCTCGATACATCGTAATTTCCCTTCCACCAGCTGAACCTCTTGCTCCGTGGAGTACACCTATCCCTTACAATCACGAAAGTAAACCTGAGAGAATTGTGATCGCTGTCTCCAAAGTGCTCACCTGCTTCCGAATCTAAAACCTAGCCAGGCTCGTTACCCAGTACTAAATCGAAAGTGGCTTCGTCCCTTGAAGGCATGTCTACATACTGAGTCAGGAGGCCCTCCTGCACACACTGGGCAAAAACTAACCCATCTATAGTACTCGTACTGTCGTGATCCCAGTCAGTATTTGGATTTTTTCTTGAGTGTTCCAGAGTTTTTCATTGTCCCAGAGTCCAGATGAAGTTTGCATTCCTCACGTACGTGAGCGAGAATTCTTTCAATGTCTCAGATCAGTTCCTGTCCCGATAACATCAGAGTCAATGTCCCGTCCTCTACTCGGTCCGACAGTTCACACTTCATCATCCTCCTCTGATTCCATTTCCCAAAGAGTTTCTCAAGATTTCCAAAGCTGGAGCCTAAATTATATGGTTTGCTTCTTAAACATTTTTCCAACTGCCAACTGAAAATATTTTCACAGTATCTCTTCACAATCCTCTGGCTTGCACCATGTCCAGGGATGAGAAGTCCCGTTTGGTGGAGAGATTCCCGAGTCTGGTGAGTTTCACTTTGGAACAAAGATGGTTAAGTGGCAATTTTCTGCGGTTGTTTGTAATGACCGGAGAGGGAGCGGTGGGGAATGAGCACTTTGAAGATCAGGAGGAAGTGTTGCCACTGACCCGGGTCAGAGAACAGAGGACATGGATTAAAGGAATCTAATGAAAAGCAGCACTTCTGCTTAGGACGTTCAATAAAAACTGCAGAAACCCGATGTGTCGAGCAATGTATCTGGGAAGAGAAACAGAGATAATGATTTAAATATGGAACGTTTCTGATGAAGAACTCGATTTTCCCAAGTCTAATCAAATTACTGGGCTGGTTTGCAAAATAGGTTTTCTGAACTTTGAGCGAAAATTATTCCAGCAGGAAAGCATTCGTACGTAGTCAGCAGGAATCGAACCTACGTGGGGAAACCCCAATGGATTTCTACTCCATCGCCTTAACCACTCGGCCATGACTACAGACAGCGCTGTCGGCTTGAGAATTGACTAAATCAGCCGTGATCTCATTGAAAGCTCTGGCTGATTTGATGAGCTAAATGCTTCCATCTCCTTTCATACCTTTGCTGTCATTTGTAAGGTGCGAGACACCAATGTAAAAGAAGAAAAGCACAAAGGTAGGAAAAGATATTTGCAGCCAAACTGAGTCAAAATTATTTATTGAAAGGAAAATCACACTTGGCAATTTGCTAGATCTCTTTGCGAACATGACCAGCAGAGGTAAGCAAGGGAGCTATTGGTCTGAGTATTCTTGGACCTGAAGCAAACAAATAGTGACATATTCATTTCTTTTTCTGGCGAACGAAATGTTCTTTCCTGATGGTTACAATGAAAGAGATGGTTCCCAATAAAAGACAAACATTAAGTCGCATCTCGATATATTTCAATGTGACACGATTCTTTTTCAGTCCCTAATTACCCCAGAGATGGAGGGGGTGAGTTACTTTTCTTCACGCTTCAAATCCTCAGCGTGGAGGTACAGACATGAAACCGCTAGAGATGGAGTTCTTGCATAGGGAACCAGCGACACTGAAGGAACGATGTAAAAGTGAGGACTACAGATGCTGGAACCTGATTTTAGATCAGAGTGATGCTGGAAAAGCACAGCAGGTCAGGCAGCATCCGAGGAGCAGGAAAGTCGACGTTTCTGTTGCCAGTCTTGCTGCGTTCCGCAAACAATTTTCGTTTTTGGCTCAGATTTCCAGCTACTGCAGCTATTTGTTTTATGTTAACCTTCATAATGTTTTGGACAAAACCAATGACCTGCCAGCATCGGAAAATCGGCATAAGAACTGGTACACCGATACGTTTGCTGAACAATACAACCATTCCATGAGCGGGAATACGATCCGGGCCACGGTGCTGAGAGTACCGAATCCTCACAAGTAAATCCTCACACGAACATTTTCGTTGCAGATTATTTTCAACTTGTCTTCGCAGATTTACAAAGTGGGGAAAGGCCATTCCGCCCTTTGTGCATTGCGGCTAATCAGAGAGCCATCTATTCTAGTCGCAGTTTCCAACTTTGGCCCAAAGTTTGGTCATGGTGTCATGCAGAAACTCAGCGAGTTCACTCAGACATTTTTGTGTGTGCAGAATGATTTGCCACATTTAAGGCAAATTCAATGGCATCCCGAATGGGTATATAGACAGGAAGCGTTGGGAGAGATAAGGAACACATTTTGGCAAATATGGTTCAATTAATTTCGGTTATCTGTTTAGCAGGGACATGTTCGATAGTAGGGTATTTTTCCGTGCTCGGCATCGTTGATGTGCTCCCGCAGCAAATACCAGTTTTAATGGACCATTTGCAAAAAAATGCACTCTGTTTGTTAGGCAGTAAGCGCGTTTGCCTTTCTTTCTGGAGGGTGGATGGGACGAGTTGACCCAGCGATGAGGGTCTTTCCGGACTTTTGCTGCCAATGACCATTCATTTGGCACCTTCCCAACTTTGCCATCAAAGAGTTTGGCTGAAGAAAAATACCGCACGGATAATGTTACCCCCCTCAGCTCTCCAACGAATCCAGAAACTGACAGCTCTTCATGTGGAACAGAATCAAAACAGAGAGTGTGGACCATTGTCAGACACACCGAAGCATGCATGCTGCCTTTGTTACAGTGCAATCCGATTATGTCATGAACTGCTCAGAGAAACGGCAGCGAACCAATTCAGGACAAACTGGAGATTTAGTGCATTGCCAAGTCACAGGAAGTGCTCAACAAACATAAAACAAAACGGAACAGCAATAACCCATGAAAAGTGAAGTTTACCAATTGCACTCGTGATGAAATTAGGTCAACAATGCGCTGATGACTCCATCTGATCGAGAGGACCAATCACCAGCCTCCTTCACCAGGACAGTAATGAAGGAAATGCGAGAAATACAAAAAACATTTCTCATCGCGATTGCCAACCTTTTCGCCACTGCAACAACAAAAACGGCGAGCAGATACAATGCAGAATCTGGTTTCGTATCAGCAATGAAATAGTAATATCCATTCACGTTCAGTGAAAACGGTGAACAAAGGAAATTGTCTGAAATATGAATACCCAGCGCAGGCTGCTTGGTTCCCTGATTATACTGCTGCACAGACTTTCATATTTAAAGGTACCTTTCAAAGAGAGTGTTTGTGGCTGTTCATATGACAATGGAAATTGTTGCCCTCGCTCTCACTGCCGTTATTGATCGTGTTGGGTTTGGCATCCTCACCTTGCACGCGGGAGTTCAGTGTACAATTCTCTGCTGTGAAAAATCGGAGTGCTTTGGAGCAGAAAGATGCGAAGCTCGTGTGCTTCATGGAGATGTTGTTGGAATGTTTTGCGGTGCTGGGAAGTGGGATCCTCACAGTTCTGGGTAACATCCTCAGGGTTGCAGAGCCTGTTGTGAAGCCTACTGTCCTGTGGCGGTTGGAATTGATTTAAGTTCAGTGCCGCTGGGTCCAGTTGTTGGTGTTGCAGATTGGATCCTGATCAATGTGTTTATTGATGGAATCCATGGATGGGTGCCCTGCTTCTAGAAAATCTCTGGCTGCCTTCTGATTGCCATGTTCTATTACTGTTGTGCTGCTCTCGAGGATGCTTTCTGTCTGTACGTATAGCTACTCGGGACAGCTGGCCGTGCCAATTAGTGACGGCCACACAAATTCTTTGCCAAGAATATGTATCCCACAACTGCATTCCCAGATGTCTGGCACACTAAATTGTCAACTAGGATATGCCATAAAGCAATTGAAACACCTTGCTTCCCTTTAATAAAATACATTTCTGGAAACTGATAGCCAGACTCCTCTGAACACACGGATTTAGGACAGCACATAAACCAACAGCCTCGCTGAGGGAAAGCTCACCAGAAAACAATATTCAATGCCCATCTTGTGCAGGACAAATGTGGTTGTCAAGATTCCACGCAGGGACTGCACGAAACACTATATCGGAGAAACAGACAGACAACTAGCGAGCTGCAATCATGAACTTCAGCCAGCCCGTATCCGCCACGGGCAGATGTTCTTGTAGTTGTATGTAGGGCATTGAGTGTTTCTGATTCAGGGGCTTGGACCGTCTGCAGCACTGGTTAATTCCTTGTGTTGTAACTACTGTTGGAACATATGTAAAACTCGATTGCTCATTGAGATGTACATCCAAAATATTAGCCGAGAGAAGTATTTTGGTGGTTTTTCTGGTGCTGTTCCTGTCATGCCCTCTGGAACTGGACTTATTGTGTGCTTCCTGACGGTTCAGTGCATGCTTCCGTGATCGTATTCTGGGCAGAAACTTGCAATTTAGCTTCAATAACGTGCGTTTGCAAACCTGGTACACCTCCCTGTATTTTGTTATCTCTTATTGTGTGCAATTGCAACACGGCAAATCATTAATTTACATTGGAAGGTGACAAACCTTGTGAAATGCCAAGGTATTAGTGACATTTATCAATTGGTTGCATAGTACTTTGATTCAGGAGATAAGGATACAAAACGTGTTTGTGTAGAAATGAGGACCAGTGAGGAAAGAAGTCATCCGCAGGTGTAGTTTCCAAGTGCACTCGCAGTAACCACTACGTACAAGAAAAAAATACTACATGTGAGTGATAAAAGCTGGCAATAGTTACGGGTGATCTTAGCTTCCCATCTCCCACTCACGGTTCAATGGTAAAAAAAAAATTTGGATGACAATAATCAATAAATCATATCTGTCCCAGAGAACTACGCGAGCCATATTTTGGTCATCGATTAGTTTACAGCTGACTTAGTCTCTGTCTTTTCTTGGAAACCATCCTCTTTGTTGTGACCATCAGGAAAGATATTACTTTTGACATAATTAAAATGAAGATTATGTCACTAATCTTTGTTTGTTTCATGCCCAAGTACAATCAGGCGACCTTGATCAACTCTGCTAGTCATGCTAGCACAGAAATCTGCAAACATGCCAAGTATGATTTTTCGCTCAATAAATAATTTTGATTCAGTTTGACTGAAACCACCTCTCCCTAAAGTTGTGCTTTTCTTCTTTTAAAATGGCGTCCGGTATCTTCCAAATGACGGCAAAGATACGAGAGCAGATGGAAGCAATTTAGCCTACCAAGTCTGCGACAAAATTCAATGAGATCATGGCTGATTTGGTTAATTCTCAACCCCCGTTTTTATTCTCATCTCCGTGATGCTCCATGTCTGTCTATCACAGCCTTGAATAGACCTCGCCTTCACAGCCCTCTGTGGTTAGCAAACCCACGGATTTGCTACCCTCTGAAAGAGTGAATATCCTCCTTATCATTTTCTTAAATGTTTGATCCTTTCAGCTGTGAGAACGCACTCTCGTCCCAATTTCTCGGGGGTGTACATCAGAGCAGAATAAGCCCCTGAAGGTAGGTCTGCACTCTCCAGTGCCGCTCCGTGTATTTGACACATTTTCATATTTTGACCTCTGATTAAAAATAGTATACCTAATTTGCACATCAGATTTGCCAGTGGTGAATTGTTTTCAAGAAGACTTCAATGAGCGTAATTCTACTGCCAGTGAATAGGGCTAGACACATTAGATTACTGACAGTGGGGAAACAGGCCCTTCGGCCCAACAATTCCACACCGCCGCGCCGAAGCACAACCCACCCATACCCCTACATTTACCCCTTACTTAACACTCCGGGCAGTTTAGCATAGTCGATCCGCCTGACCTGACCTGCACATCTTTGGACTGTGGGAGGAAACCGGAGCACTCGGAGGAAACACACACAGACACAGGGAGAGCGTGCAAACTCCACACAGTCAGTGGGTCTCTGGCGCTGTCAGCCAGCAGTGTTAACCACTGTGCCACCGTGCCGCCCTAATGCAAGGACATTTTTCTTTCGCGATCCAGTGCTGTGTTCATTCACCTCTCTGCGCATGAAAATAGATCCTACCCATCCACTTTATCTCTCATCAATATGTGTGCACTTCAAATTGATGCGGCCATGACTACATGCGCGCAATGCTGTCTTAGTATGTGTTATGTAATGGAAAGTTCCAACCTGAAACACCAGGATTTGGCTTTTCTTGGCACCCCAGCATTCTCCTCCTTTCGAAAGCAAGAGAGTCTGACAGCGAATACTGGGATACCAGAAAAAGCCAAATCCTGGTGTTTCAGCTTGGATTTTTCCGTTACATAAGACATACTAAGACAGCATTGCACGCGTGACGTCATGGCCGCGTGATACAGGTGATGGATTAGAAATCCATTGGAGCTTCCCTCCACAGGTTCGAATTCTGCTGGTTCCGTTTTCAGTGATGTCATGCTGGACGATTTTTCACTCACAGTTCAGCAATCTCGTCTCAACAAACAAGACCAGTCAGTTGATTAGACTTCATCCACTACACTAACACCTTCCACCCCGACCTCAAATTCACCTGGACACTCTCGGACTCCTCCCTCCCCTTCCTAGACCTTTCTGTTTCTATCTCAGGCGACCGAATCAACACGGACATCTACTACAAACCAACCGACTCCCACAGCTACCTGGACTACACCTCCTCCCATCCTGCCCCCTGTAAAAACGCCATCCCATTCTCCCAATTCCTTCGTCTCCGCCGCATCTGCTCCCAGGAGGACCAGTTCAAAATACGTACAACACAGATGGCCTCCTTCTTCAAGGACCGCAATTTCCCCCCCCCCCCCCCCCCGACGTGGTCGACGGTGCCCTCCACCGCATCTCCTCCACTTCCCGCTCCTCCGCCCTTGAGCCCCGCCCCTCCAACCGCCACCAGGACAGAACCCCACTGGTCCTCACCTACCACCCCACCAATCTCCATGTACAGCGCATCATCCGCCGTCACTTCCGCCACCTCCAAACAGACCCCAGCACCAAGGATATATTTCCCTCCCCTCCCCTATCAGCTTTCCGTAGAGACCACTCCCTCCGCGACTCCCTTGTCAGATCCACACTCCCCACCGACCCAACCTCCACTCCTGGCACCTTCCCCTGCAACCGCAGGAGGTGCAACACTTGCGCCCACACCTCCCCCCTCACTTCTCTCCAAGGCCCCAAGGGAAACTTCCATATCCGCCACAGATTCACCTGCACCTCCACCCACATCATCTACTGCATCCGCTGCAGCCGGTGTGGCCTCCTCTATATTGGGGAGACAGGCCGCCTACTTGCGGAGCGATTCAGAGAGCACCTCTGGGCCACCCGGACGAACCAACCCAACCAACCTGTGGCACAGCATTTCAACTCCCCCTCCCACTCCACCGAGGATATGCAGGTCATTGGACTCATCCACCGCCAAACCACAACAACCCGACGGTCGGAGGAGGAGCGTCTTATCTTCCGACTGGGAACCCTCCAACCGCAGGGGATGAACTTGGACTTCACCAGTTTCTTCATCCCCCCTCCCCCCACCTTGTCTCAGCCGGATCCCTCCAGCCCGGCACCGCCTTCCTGACCTGCAGTCTTCTTCTTGACCTATCTGCCTCCATCCTACTCCGACCTATCACCCTCACCTTGACCTCTTTCCACCTATCACATTTCCAACTCCCCTCCTCCAAGTCCCTCCTCCCTACCTTTTATCTTCTCCTGCTGAACACTCTCTGCTCATTCCTGAAGAAGGGCCTGTGCCCGAAACGTCGAATCTCCTGTTCCCTGGATACTGCCTGACCTGCTGTGCTGTTCCAGCAATAAAGTTTCGACTTTGATCTCCAGCATCTGCAGACCTCACTTTCTCCTCGAAGATTTCAACCTACTGCGAATCCTCTTTCAAGGATGCCTTCCTTGAAGAAGCTCTCTGCCTCTCTCTACAAAGATTTCAGTGAGTCCCTCTCTCACTGCACACCCCAGGTCATCTCCTCTGCACAGAAGCTCTTCAGCCACATTCTGAAGCAGACTCGTTACCACAGCCATATCTCCTTCCTCAGCACCTGCCTACGGAACCGACTGATCCCCCATGGACTCCAGATCACCTTCCGACCAACACAATTTGGACCCAACCAGGACTACCAGTACCTGCAACAAATCCGCAGCCTCCAGCAACGGACCTCCCTCCGGATCCTCCGCTCCACGCTTGCAGCCATGCGCCGGTACCTACATTCCCTGCAACTCGACCTTCCCCAGCTCAGGACAACTCTCTCACAGACCTGTAAAGGACCTCTACTGTTCTTCATTTACAGAAGAATCCATAGACTGAACAAACAGTTCTTTCTAGCCATTTCGGAAATTAAAGGCAGTAAGTACCAAAAACTTTCATGCACTTACTCCCAAACTCCGGATTCCTCAACCGTTCCAGAAACTTCCATCGGCCTCCGAAACCAGTCCGTCGCCATTACACACGCGGCCGCTACAGCGCCCGCGGCAATAGCCGCAGACGCCGCCGACGATGACGTCACTTCCGCCCCCACTGACCTCGCAACCTTCATGATCGCGGCCCAAACAACCGCCTCTGGGATCGCCGCACAGACAACCTGCTCTGCGATCGTCATGAAGACAATCACCAACAGATTGGCGACATCCGCGGCTACGGGGAAGAACTCTGTCTCCGTGGTCGCCGCAGCTACTTCCGCCCCCAGTGACGTCAGCAATCTACGTTTGGACCACATCGCCGCATGTGTCTCCGCCCCCCCGCCGCGTTCCGTCACCACGCCTAACCCCGCCCCCCCGCCGCGTTCCGTCACCACGCCTAACCCCGCCCCCCCGCCGCGTTCCGCCACCACGCCTAACTCCGCCCCCCGGCCGAGTTCCGTCACCGCGCCTAACCCCGCCCCCACGCCGCGTTCCGCAACCACGCCTAACTCCGCACCCCGGCCGAGTTCCGTCACCGCGCCTAACCCCGCCCCCACGCCGCGTTCCGTCACCGCGCCTAACCCCGCCCCCCGGCCGAGTTCCGTCACCCCGCCTAACCCCGCCCCCCCGCCGGTCTCCATCACCATGTCCAACTCCGCCCCCAAGCCGACCTCTGTCCCCGCCCCCAGGCCTAACCCCGCCCCCACATCCAGCTCCAGCCCCACACCAGGTCCTAGCTCCCAGCCCTGCCGTGTGTTCACCATCCCTCCAGACTTGCCCCTCTCTGAGGATGAAAGATCAGTCCTCAGCAGAGGTCTCACCTTCGTTCCCACACGTTCTCGGGTCAATGAATTCAATACACGGAGTGACACCGAACAATTCTTCCGCCGCCTTCGACTCCGTGCCTTCTTCTTCAATCAAGACTCTCGCCCACCCTCTGACGACCCCTTCTCCCACCTCCAACACACCCCGTCCACCTGGACACCCCGTGCTGGCCTCCTACCTGCCCTCGACCTCTTCATAGCAAACTGCCGCCGCGATATTAACCGCTACCTGAACTCCCCCACCCCTCCCACCCAC
Organism: Chiloscyllium plagiosum; assembly: GCF_037043375.1. Lineage (NCBI taxonomy): Eukaryota > Metazoa > Chordata > Chondrichthyes > Orectolobiformes > Hemiscylliidae > Chiloscyllium > Chiloscyllium plagiosum. The sequence continues at coordinate 114,619,603 of NW_028270152.1, forward strand.
TCCAACCTCTCACCCTCGGAACGCACAGCCCTCCACTCCCTCCGTTCCAACCCCAACCTCACCATCAAACCAGCTGACAAGGGAGGCGCAGTAGTAGTTTGGCGTTCTGACCTTTACACCGCTGAGGCCAAACGCCAGCTCGCAGATACCTCCTCCTACCGTCCCCTTGACCATGACCCCACCCCCCACCACCAAACCATCATCTCCCAGACCGTCCATAACCTCATCACCTCAGGGGACCTCCCATCCACCGCCTCCAACCTCATAGTCCCACAACCCCGCACCGCCCGTTTCTACCTCCTGTCCAAAATCCACAAACCTGACTGCCTCGGACGACCCATCGTCTCAGCCTGCTCCTGCCCAACCGAACTCATCTCGGCATACCTCGACACGGTCCTGTCCCCATTAGTCCAAGAACTCCCCACCTACGTTCGTGACACCACCCACGCGCTCCACCTCCTCCAGGATTTCCGCTTCCCCGGTCCCCAACGCCTCATCTTCACCATGGACATCCAGTCCCTGTACACCTCCATCCCCCATCACGAAGGACTCAAAGCACTCCGCTTCTTCCTTTCCCGCCGTACCACCCAGTACCCTTCCACCGACACCCTCCTTCGACTGACCGAACTGGTCCTCACCCTGAACAATTTTTCTTTCCAATCCTCCCACTTTCTCCAAACAAAAGGAGTAGCCATGGGCACCCGCATGGGCCCCAGCTATGCCTGCCTCTTCGTAGGGTATGTGGAACAATCCATCTTCCGCAACTACACTGGCCCCACCCCCCATCTTTTTCTTCGCTACATTGATGACTGTATCGGCGCTACCTCGTGCTCCCACGAGGAGGTTGAACAGTTCATCCACTACACTAACACCTTCGACCCCGACCTCAAATTCACCTGGACAGTCTCGGACTCCTCCCTCCCCTTCCTAGACCTTTCTGTTTCTATCTCAGGCGACCGAATCAACACGGACATCTACTACAAACCAACCGACTCCCACAGCTACCTGGACTACACCTCCTCCCATCCTGCCCCCTGTAAAAACGCCATCCCATTCTCCCAATTCCTTCGTCTCCACCGCATCTGCTCCCAGGAGGACCAGTTCAAAATACGTACAACACAGATGGCCTCCTTCTTCAAGGACCGCAATTTCCCCCCCGACGTGGTCGACGGTGCCCTCCACCGCATCTCCTCCACTTCCCGCTCCTCCGCCCTTGAGCCCCGCCCCTCCAACCGCCACCAGGACAGAACCCCACTGGTCCTCACCTGCCACCCCACCAATCTCCATGTACAGTGCATCATCCGCCGTCACTTCCGCCACCTCCAAACAGACCCCAGCACCAAGGATATATTTCCCTCCCCTCCCCTATCAGCTTTCCGTAGAGACCACTCCCTCCGCGACTCCCTTGTCAGATCCACACCCCCCACCGACCCAACCTCCACTCCCGGCACCTTCCCTTGCAACCGCAGGAGGTGCAACACTTGCGCCCACACCTCCCCCCTCACTTCTCTCCAAGGCCCCAAGGGAAACTTCCATATCCGCCACAGATTCACCTGCACCTCCACCCACATCATCTACTGCATCCGCTGCAGCCGGTGTGGCCTCCTCTGTATTGGGGAGACAGGCCGCCTACTTGCGGAGCGATTCAGAGAGCACGTCTGGGCCACCCGCACGAACCAACCCAACCAACCTGTGGCACAGCATTTCAACTCCCCCTCCCACTCCACCGAGGATATGCAGGTCATTGGACTCATCCACCGCCAAACCACAACAACCCGACGGTCGGAGGAGGAGCGTCTTATCTTCCGACTGGGAACCCTCCAACCGCAGGGGATGAACTTGAACTTCACCAGTTTCTTCATCCCCCCTCCCCCTACCTTGTCTCAGCCGGATCCCTCCAGCCCGGCACCGCCTTCCTGACCTGCAGTCTTCTTCTTGACCTCTCCGCCTCCATCCTACTCCGACCTATCACCCTCACCTTGACCTCTTTCCACCTATCACATTTCCAACTCCCCTCCTCCAAGTCCCTCCTCCCGACCTTTTATCTTCTCCTGCTGAACACTCTCTGCTCATTCCTGAAGAAGGGCCTGTGCCCGAAACGTCGAATCTCCTGTTCCCTGGATGCTGCCTGACCTGCTGTGCTGTTCCAGCAATAAAGTTTCGATTAGACTTAGCAAACTCAAGTTATTAATCAAAAATGCAACACACTTAAAACATTATCTCCGTTTCTCTTTTCACAGTTACTGCCAGACCCATCGAGATTTTGCAGTATTCTTTGAATGTAATGTGCAGAAGTGCTGCTTTTGAATTGATTCCTTTTACCGCAGTCCTCCGTTCACTAACTCTGGTCAGCGGCAACACTTCCCCCCGCTCGTCGAAGAGCCAATCCCCACCACTAATTTTCCCATCATTATAAATAGCCATCTTTGCTCCAAAGCGAAACTCATCAACATCGGGAATCCCTCCACAAAACGGGACTTCTCATCCCTGGACATGGTGAAATACAGACGATTGTGAACAGAATTTGGGAAAATATTGTCACTTGTCGGGTGAAAAAATGTTAAGAAGGCAAAACACGTCACCCAGTCTCCAGCTTTGTGAATCTTCAGAAACTCTTTGGGAAAAGAACTCAGAGGAGAATGAAGAAGGGTGAATTGTCAGACTGATCGGAAACAGTCAGGACAACTTCCCATTCTTTAAGTGGACGGGACATTGATTCTGATGTTCTCAGGACAAGAACTGATTGGAGACATTGAAGTAATTCTCGGTCCTGTACATGAGGAATATAAACCTTATATGGACACTGGGACAATGGAAATACTCGATACCACACAAGATACTGAGAGGTTCGAAGAGAGATGTTCCCGATTGGAGCAGAGCTGGATCCCAGTGACATGGGTGTGTCTGTCGTGGATGGGATCAGACTGTTCCCATGTCGCGATTATGAATGTCCCAGTCCTTATTTCGGAAAAGTAAAACTGATAGAGGACAGTTGTCGTTCTGGGAATGGCAGCCTGAAGTGGGAGGTCAATCACAGACTGCTTTCGAGGATCGTCCAAGATGTTAGGTTGGAAGTATCAGCTCATTCGACTGTTAACTGAAATGTTACTGGTTCAATAGCGCCAGGGCGACAGTGATTGATGTTCTTACTGCATCTGTTTTCTGTGCAGCACTGTTTCGTGTTTCTAATGGGGTAAGGAAAATGTTTTCCAAACAGCAACCTTTGGTTTGACGAACGATAAAAAAAAGTTTCTGCATTGCTTTCATGGTTAATGTAAAGAACTGTGGATTCTGGGAATTTGAAGCAAAAACAGAAACTGCTGTCGAAACTAACCAGTTTGGCAGTGCCTGTGGGAGATTACCGAGTTCTGATGAAGTTTTGAAATATTTGTCTCTGATTCTCTCTGAATAGACGCTGTAAGATCTGCTGAGATTCTCCTGGTATTTCTGTTCGTGGTTTTAACTGAATGCCTATTCCATTTATAAGGATGATACAACCAAACCCACCACAAACCAAGATAAGAAATAACACCTCAGCATCTCACTCCACCGCAAGCCCAAGGATAACTGCATGATACTGCACTTCTCCAGCTTCCACCCGAAATATATTAAAGAAGCCATACCGTAAGGACAAGCTCTTCACCTGCACAGGAACCGCTCAGATGAGGAATAATGCGATAGACACCTAAAGATTTTGAAGTATATCCTCATGATGATGGGGTACATGTTGAACTGATTGATCGCCAGTTCCGGTGTGCCACAGTGAAAATCTGCTGTGAACTCGTCAGAAGACAGACAGAGGATGCGACTAATAGAGTATCTTTCATCGTCAGTACTTTCCTGGAGTTCAGCACGTTCTTCACAGGATTCAGCATGTCACCGATGATGATGAGCATCTCACTAAGAACATCCCCATGGCTTCAATTCTCACCTTCAAACACCCAGCAAAATTATAACATACGACCGTTTACAGTGAACTACTCAGCCTTCACATAGCATTAACCACAACACCACAGCACCATGCCTTCGCAACCTTTGCAAGACATGGACACTACCATCACCCGTTGGTACACCACCCACCACGTACACGACAGATACTCATGTGACTCAGGCAATGTTGTTTGTCACATATGCAGCAGGCAATGATACAACAAGATACCACAAGATACTCAGTAATGGTATATTGGCGAGACCATGCAGATGGTGTGCCAATGGATGAATGGTAACGGCATAACAATTGCCAGACAGGATTATTCACACCCAGTCGGGGAAGAGTTCAGCAATCAAGGACATTTGGTTTTCAATCTTCGACTAACTGTCGGCCAAGGCGGCTTTCGAGGTACACAACAACGCAAAATCGACAAACAGAATTGGATCGCCAACTGCCTTCGTTGTGGTGATGCCATCAACCATGATATTCGGTTAATGTCACACCACATGTGACCCACCACACTGTTCTGTATCTGTGAAATCTTCCTTATTGTTCTGTTTTCACACCATCACCGTGACAAGTTGTTATTGTCTCTCTACCTTAATCACTTTGTTCAATATTGGCTAACTGATAATTTGGGTCAGTCTCCCAGCATGTCACTCTAGCCAAATGAAAATCAGAAGAACTGGGAATTTATTAAACCAGGAGCAAGGGCAAGGGTTACTGGGCGGGGTGGGGGAACGGGACTGGGGCATCGTGGCGAAGGGGGCAGGTGTTTCGCTGCTCTGGGGACATCTGTGGAGGAACATGAGAGTTAATGTTTCGGAGCTGGTGTCCCTTCCTCTGGTGTTTTTGTTGTGGAGCGGTTTTCCAGTTGCTTCTGTTTCTGTTCCATGTCATTCCAGTGCCTTGATTTGTCTCCAGTACGACTTTATTTTAACGGTTTGTAATTATCTCTCTGCCTCACTTTGTTGGATCATCGGTCATCCATTCTGTTGGCACGCAGTTATTGACACATTACTCACACTCTGTGACACTCTTGTTCACTTGCAGAGACTAAGTCTTTCACACTCCGCTCCCACAATTTGCCTGATATTTTGATCTGTCTGCCCTTGATCTCTCTTCCCTTAAATTCAGTGTTCTGTGTTATTCCCTCCCATTTCACCTAACGAAAGGGCTCTGGTCCGAAATCTTGTTATTTCAAATAAACATGTGCATCTATAACCTGGTGTGATTTCTGAATTGGTCCATCGCAGTCCAAAACCGCAACCTCCACAGCAGGTACACGGAAACACCACTACACGCACTTTCCCCTCCACACGATGTTCAAGCTCATTCACTCCCGTTGCCGCATGTAATTCTGAACTTGTTGTTGTTCGTGATGAAATCTTAAGGTTCACGCGGTTATCTTGCAATGTATGAACTTTGGAATGTGGTTTAATTTCAAAGAAAAACATACTTCAAGGGACGATATATGCTTCAAAGCTTTGCCTGAGTTGTTTAAATGTCATTTATCTTGAACCCAGTGAGCTGACGGAAGAATAAACGTGCTTTGCACTTCTACCACACGGTGCCAGGGACCCAGTTCAATTCCAGCCTGTGACGACTGTCTGTATGGTGCTTGTATTCCTCCCATGTGTGCGTGAGTTTTCGTCCCGCATTATGAAAGCTGTGTAGTTTCGGTGGATTGCCAAATGGAAAATTACCCAACTTGTCCATGTATGTGGACTTCAGGTTATTTCGCTGTGAGAAACTGGAAGGGGATCGATTAGGAAGTGGTTTTTGTTGGGATAATCTTCAGTGCTTTGGTGTGGGCTTGACAGACCGAACGGCCTACTTCCACACAATTGGGATTTTACGAAAATTATTGCGATCGTGCGATTTTCCAGACAGTCCGAAAGATAAATAATGTTTCTAGGTGTCGTTTTGAATGTCTGCAAACGATATTCCAATTCTCACACAGAAACTACACCTCGAAGTCTGCACTTACGCAATTTAAAGTTATGCATTCAGTGTTCACGCTTCGGAAATCACAGCTTTTTACCATTAAGATCAAAACTTGTGTTTCTTAATCTATATCATAAACAGTCGAAATAGTCTCATTTATCTACATTTAATGAATGTACTTCAAGCTGATTGGAATGATAACTTCTCAGATTCTGGTTCATTTTGATCGTGGATAGGTAGATGATAACCACTCTTCCCATCAGCCCAACTGGATTTGCAAGGCATCGATCACCAACGCTGAGCCGTGCTGCTCTCTGGGAGAGGGTGAAGCGCGGTGATGGCCTGTTCGGTGACATCATACATGTATTTGTCTCCAGTTAGTTTCTATGGAGTAGGACTGACAATGAAGGGAAGTTCGAAGGCAAGAGCTGATTCTGGGAGGGGAAGCTTCTTGAAGAGGTTTTGGCAGTATCTGAGAGACTTTCCAAATTTCAAACGGGCAAAGTCATGAAATAAAATCTCTGGGGATGGATGCCTTCTAACAGGAGAATGGTGTAACCGAAAATATATAACATAGCCTAAAAGAACATAAATACCGCAGTCTTAGCAGGACGAATGGTAAGAAGAACATATTTGATTGAGGACTTCCTGCTGCAGCCTTTAAGTAGCGCAGCTGAGTCAGCTGCTCATAAATGATGATAAAACATCTATCCTCTAACTGATCACCTTCAGCCACGTGCTGGAGTATGTCTAGTCTACTTATGTCTACCTTTTGCTGCAAAATGGCTATGGAGACGTGTATGTCTTTGATATCAGGCTTATTCGGAAGAATGGCTCTACTCAGGTTTGAAGTTAGCTTTCGTGATTCGTTGGTTAGCTCTACTGCCTTACAACATGAAGGACCTGGATTCGATTCCAGCCTCAGGCGACCGTTTCGAGTTCGCATATTCTTCCTGTGTCTGCATGGGTTTCTTCGGGTTGCTCCAGTTTCCTACTACAGTCCAAAGCTGTGCAGGTTAGATAAATTGGATATGCTAAATTGTACCTCGTTCTCCAGAATGTGTTAGTCAGGAGCAGTGCAAAGTAATAGGGAAGGGAAATTGCTGTGGGTGGAATACTCCTTAGAGGTTGCGTGTGAACTTGTTGGGCCTAATGACCTGTTTCCACACTGTAGGGATGGTATGATTCTATTTCATAACGTCGATACTTTAACAGCGTAAGGCATGGTACAACTCAGCAGCTTGCTAGTAAAATGGTGAATGGTGGATTCACGCTGATTATCTGTGTCAAAGTTAACTGGCATGTGTTCATCTCAATCGGAATTGACGACTATGCAAATTTAATTGAAACAGAATCATGGCTGGAAAATATCTCCAGTGAAAATGCATCACCAAATTCAACATTTCTATTCATGGCAAGTTGCTGAGTCAGCCTATCTCAAATGTCTGATTACATGAATCTGCTGCAAGAACACAGGGATACATATTTCCAAACTGCTCCTCTTAACTCTGTAGCTTAAGCGTTACATTTTTGTGAAGTTTTTCTCACCTCCCAGTAAGTATTGACCTTCTAACAATTGAGTTTGATAAAGTTTATTTGAACAGTTCATTTAACTATTCGGATGTTTTGAAGTGGGGGAGGAGAGCAACCCTCTGATCCACTGGGACAGTGAAGGACTGACTGAAGGAATACCTATCCAATTGTGATGGTTAGTAGCTTGGAAGGGAACATGCAGATAATTATATTCTCATTCGTTTACTTCCTTTGTCTTCAGGACGATAGTAGTACTAGAGTTGGAGTGTGCTGTCAAATGGAAATTGTTGATGAATCAAAAAAACTGCGACAGTGGTGAATGGATTGAAATTACACATAAAGTGCCAATCGAACTGGCTCAATTGCCATGGAATGGAACGTTCTGACGAAACTCAGCCGACCTGTTAGCAACTGGTTAAAGTATCAGAGAAGTAATGTTTCTTGTCCTACATGTCCTCTCTTCAGTACTGTTCTGAAGAAGAGTCATTTTGGCCTCAAAAAATTAACTGTATTTCTCTCCAAGTATGCTGTTAGAGTTGCTGAACTTCGCCAGCACTTTCTGCTTTCATTTCAGTTGTTCAATATTCGAAGCATTGTCCTTTTGTACGAATGTTTCATAATGGCGCTTTCCAACAACTTGGGGTATGTTGTCGATATATTTGTTCAGTCAATCGGGGAGTATTCCATCACACACTTGACGTGAGACTTCTCCGTATTGGAGAAGCGATTGGAGTCAGAAAGCCCATGACTGATGGCAGTTATCTGGCCTGCTCTTGGAGCCACATTATTTATGTAGGGATGACAGTTCATTTTGGGGTTAATAGTAACTTCCAGATTGTTGATCGTTCAAGACGAGGTAATGGCAACACCATTGAATTTCCAGAGGTGTTGATTGGATTATCTTAATCAGGATGTGTGAAATTCATTTCACTTTTCTGCCCAGGCCTTCACATTGCCAGAATTCTGCTGCATTGTGAAATGGAATGCTTCAGGAGTTGAGGAGGTAAGAATGCGGCTGAACTCTGGACATTTATTAACGAACAGAACCTTGAATAATTCCTGAAGTGAGGTCCTGGAGTTTAGATAACTGACCTGCAACAACCAATCCAGTTTCTGTGCGTCTGCAGTCACATGTATCTTGGAGCAAATAAGAATAGCAGCTTTACTTCCCTAAGGGGTAGAGGCGAATCGGAAGGGATTTTCCATGGTAAGTTGTAATGGGCCAAAGGCATTAGACATAGAATTTCAACTTAGAATTCATGGCATCTGTCGTTGCAGGGTTTGAATTAGGTCTCTGATATCAATTCTGCAATATCTTCACGAGAGCTGATTATCATGTACTGATGAGCAATGCTTCTCCAAAACTGGGATTAAGCTTGTTATTAAGCTTCTTCATTTCTCAGAAATTTGAATAAAAAACAAAAAAAAAATGTGAGCAATGCTACAGTCTCAGTCTCCACAAGCTGCTTACACACAGTACCATGCAACACCTTTGGTGATGCATCAACTCAGATTTTCAAACAAGGAGCTTGTCAGTTGCCTGAAGGGAGAGAAAACGTCGCACAGAAAACTGCATCAAACAATTCAAACATGTGGAGAAGGTGAGCCTCACTATCCTGGTCTTCATTGGCGTTCCTTATAAGGCATTATGACAATTTCACTTGTTTAGTCTGCTGCTGATCTGCTCTTTGGTTTAAACTTTTGAACAATAAAGTCTCCAATTCACTGACAAGTTTCCTTATTTAGACACAGGAAGTGCGATATCAGTTCACTGAGCAGTAGTCTCCTTACAATTCTCTCGTGATAGAGACTCCCGATGTCACTGGAAATGCAGAACTTCCTAATCTCTGTGTTCTGCCATCCGTTCCGGTTTCATACCGTTTGTAGGTATGATAAGAAATCAGGCAAGTCAGTTGCAAAGAATGGTAAACGGAATTGAAACATTAACTCTTGCTAACCCACAGATGATGTAAGACATGCCTGAGCCATTTCTGTTTCTGATATACAAATGAAGCCTGTTTTTGCGACAACTTTGAATGTTAAGTGGTGACCTGAGAGAAGTAATGCAAGACACTAAAATGAAGCGATAAACTGTTTCAGTTCGCTGTGGATTCTGCAATGAGTCTGAAAATGAGGTTCAGAGTATTCAGGACAGATGTTAGTGAGCACTTCTACACACAATATTTGGGAGAGGTTTGGAACTCACTTCCACAAACGACAGTAGATGCAGGGTTTTTATTTTGGTTTTAATCCAGAATTAATCCTGTGATTGTTTACATCTATCTCTAAAGACAATAGCAGCAGAAACAAGAGAAAACTGTGACCGAAAATCACCTATCAGGGATCTCGCCTTTCTGAGTTGGAAGTATCTGGCTATTCCTAAATCCTGGAACTCCCTCGCCAACAGCATCTTGGCTATACCTCTATGTTAAGTTCGCTCAAGTTTCTGTACAGTAGCTCATCATCTCAATCACTGGAGTAATTAGGGATGGGCAGTGAATCCAATGCCGTTGAGTGACGTCGAGACGCCACGAATGAGTTTCGAACATCTGCAGGTTCTACGTGGACGGCCGCAAGCGATCGGGAGAAGGGAGTAGTGGAGCAGGGCGTTTGAGTAAAGTGAAAGGCAATGATGACTGGAGGGCGTGAGGCTGTAAGTGAGAGAGGAAGTGGTGATGCAAGGCTCACTGTTGGTATTAATGGGTCAGCCTAGACTGGTCACTTTTTACACTGACTTGCACAACACCGCTGATCAATTCAACACAATGATACTGTTCTCTTGGCGTTGTATTCCCTCTGTGCATATTAACGTGGTTAATGGGCCCAGTGAGGATGAACGTATCTTCTTTATCCTGTCGGCTTAAACAGACTTTAATAAAGTAACAAATGTCCAAGTTACTGTGATTGAACAGCTAATTAAATACACATATGGATTTGAACAGCATTGTCTGCGCTGACACCGTTGATGAATTAGTTAAAGCGCCTGGTAATAACGAGACTAGTATGGTGTCACATCCTGGCGTTGCATGTCCTGTACATTGAAGGATCGTTGCTTAAACTTCTTTAAAATGCCTTATTGTTGATCCACCATACCGAAAGAGCATGCTTCTTGTGTTTGAGCTGAGCGCATTTTTATTTCGTGTTACCACGTCCTGCCGCCTGCTGTGGCCCCATCAGTCAATATAGATCCTGCTAATTCAACGGAAAGATTCTTTACTATAATCCACAAGGACGTTTCAGTTAACGGTTGAATGCGCTGAAACTTCCAACCTAACAAATTCGACGATCCTCAAAAGCAGTCCGTGACTGAATTCCAAATATAATGTGCCATTCCCTGAACTACTACTGTCCTCTATCAGTTTCATTTTCCAAATGAAAGACTGAACCATTCATTATGGAGACATTTTAACAGTCTGATACCCACAAGACAGACACACCCATGTCACTGGGAACCAGCTCACCTCCATCAGGGATAATCTCCTCTTTTGCCTCTCAGTGCCTTGTGTGTTCCAGAGATTTTCATTGTCGCAGAGTCCAGATGAAGTTTCTATTCCCCATGTACAGGAGTGAGAATTTTTTCAATGTCTCAGACCAGTTCCTGTCCCGACAACATCAGAGTCAATATTCTGGCCTCTGCTCGGTCCGACAGTTCACCCTTCTGCATTCTCCACTGATTGCACTTCCCAAAGAGTTTCTAAAGATTCCCAAAGCTGGTGCCTGGATTGGTTTGGCTCCTTAACATTTTTCCAACTGCCAATTGACAATATTTTCACAGTAAAGCTTCGGAAACCTCTGGTCTGCACCATGTCCAGTGATGAGAAGTCCCGTTTGGTGGAGAGATTCCCGAGGCTGGTGAGTTTCACTTTGGAACAAAGATGGTTAAGTGGCAATTTCCTGCGGTTGCTTGTAATCATGGGAGAGGGAGCGGTGGGGGATGAGCACTTTGACGAGCAGGAGGAAGTGTTGCCACTGACCCGAGTCCGTGAACAGAGGAAAGGGATGAAAGGAATCTAATGAAAAGCAGCACTTCTGCTTAGGACGTTCAATAACAGCTGCAGAAACCCGATGTGTCGAGCAGTGTAGCTGGAAAGAGAAACAGAGATAATGTTTTAAATATGGAACATTTCTGATGAAGAACTCGAGTTCCAAAGTCTAATTAAATTACCGGCCTGGTTTGCAAAATAGGTTTTTTGAACATTGAGCGAAAATCCGCCCAGCAGCAAGTCATTCATAGCGGAGTCAGCTGGATTCGGACCTCCGCGGGGAGACATGAATAGATTTTTAACCTATCACCTAAACCACTCGGCCAAGAGTACTGAGTAAAAAGCAGAGTTGAGCATTAACCAAATCAGCCATGATCTCATTGAAAGCAGTCGCTGACTTGATGAGCTGAATGCTTCCATCTCCTCTCCTACCTCTGCAGTCAATTGTAAGTTGCGAGACACCAATGTAAAAGAAGAAAAGCACAAAATTAGGAAAAGATATTTACAGCCAAACTGAGTTAAAATTGTGATTGAAAGGAAAATCAAACTTGGCAATTTGCTAGTTCTCTTTGTAAACATGACCAGCAGACGTAATAAAGGGAGCTATTGATCTGAGTGTTCTTGGACCTGAAGCACAACAGAAATACGTCTCTTGGGTACTATTTTGGATGTATTTCTCAATGAGCGATCATGTTTTACATATGTTCCATCGGGAATTACCTCACGCAAGGAAGTAACCAGTGCGGCAGACTGTCATATCATCCGAGTTCCAAGTCCCGGAGTCAGAGAGACTCAGTGCCCTGTGTGTACCTGCAAGGAACAGCTGTGCATGGGGTTTTCAGGGTAACTGAACTGCATGAATGCAGCTCGATGGTCGTCTGTCTGCTTCTCCTCTATAGTTTTCTGTGAAGTCTCTGCGTGCAATCTTGTCAACTATGTTTGTCCGGCACAAGATGGGCATTGGTCACTTGTCTCTAAGAGAGGCTGTTGGTTTATGTGTTGTCATAATTCCGAGTGGAAGGAGGAATCTGGTTGTCAGTTCCCAGAAACTTACTTTAATAAATGGAAGCGTGCTTTTTAACTTGCCGCGTGGCATATCCTCGTTGCGAAGTTCGTGCACTGCGAATCACGTTGCGGGACAATCCAATTTTGGCAAAGAATTTGTGTGGCAGTCACGAGTTGCCACGACCAGCTATCCCTAGTAGCAATACGGACAAATGACAAGAACTGCAAATTCGATTACAGCAGCAGAAGTTTAATGTGACAGGGCAAACAGAAGGCAGCCAGAAGATTTCTGGGCGTAGGGTAATCACCCAAGGTACCTTTACATATGAAAGTCTGTGCATCAGTAGAATCTGGGACCCAAGTAGTCTATGATGGTGATTCATATTCCAGACAACTTGTGTTGTTCCCCGTTTACTCTGAAAATGAATAGACATAGTTATTTCACCGTTATTTCGAAAGAAGATCCTGCATTGAGGAGGTGGCTGGAGCATCTCAGAGTTGTCGAGCATGGAAACAAATCCCGCGATCCAACTTGCCATTGCTGAATAGATAACCGAAATGAATCCATACATATCTCACAATATTTGGCCTTATCTCTCCGAGGTCTTCCTGTCTGTACACCCATTCAGATGCCTTTGAAATGTTGTGAGTGCACCAGACTCTGCCACTAAATGTGGCAATTCATTCCACACACACAAAAATTCTGTGTGAGAAACATGTGTCCCTCACATCCCTTTTAAATTTTTCCTCTCTCACATTAAACGTTTGCTATGTAGATTTGAACTCGCGTGTCTTGTGAAAAAGTGCTCCCTGACTATTTACTTTGTCTGTCTTCCTCATGATTTTATTAGCTTCTGTGAGGCCATATGTAAGCACTGAAGCTCCTGGGAATCTGACGAAGACTATTCAGTTTCGTTCTCATGCCCAAGCAGTGCAAACCTTGCAAATCCTTGTAAAGGTTTTCTCAATTAGTCTTGCAAGAAGGATATCCACCTGCAGCACTTGTTTGTCCGCGTGGTCACTCTGGAACTGCTGGTGGACTCACTGTGGAGCATCAGCAATTCTGGAGAATTATGTTGCCTCGCAGGTGCTCAGCCCAGGGATGTCGACCATCGGCTGAAGAGCATTCGAAAAGGGGATCGGGAACAGCCAGTTGTCTTGGTGCATACAGGCACCAACGAAAAAAAAACGAGATGAGGACCTGCAGGGATAATTCAGGGAGCTATGAGGGAAATTAAAGAGGAGGACCTCAAAGGTAGTAATCTCGGAATTACTGCCGGTACCATGTGACTGCCAGTGTAGAAATGAATAAAAAAAGGCACGATGAACACGTGACTTCAGGAATGGTGCTGCAGGGCGGGTTTCACATTTGTTGGATTTTGCGACCAGTTCTGGGGAATGTGGGACTAAGAAAATTGACGATCTACATCTGAACCAGACAGGAATGAATGTCCTTTCGGGAGTTTTTGCTACTGCTGTTGGGGAGGTTTTATACTAATGTGGCAGGGGGCTGGGAACCACAAGATTAAACAAGTCGGCAGTGCGGTGGAAACTGGAAACGCTAAGAATCAGGAAGATAGCATTAATAATGGGAAGAGAAGGCAGACAGCAGATGACTGCAAAAGAACTGGTGGCCTGAAACGCATCTACTTTAATTCATGGAGTATAGACAGATGAACTTAGGGCTGAGGTTGGAGCCTGGGAATATGAGGAGAAAGTGAGGTCGCAGATGCTGGAGATCAGAGCTGGAAATGTGTTGCTGGAAAAGTGCAGCAGGTCAGGCAGCATCCAGGGAACAGGAGAATCGACGTTTCGGACATGAGCCCTTCCTGAAGAAGGGCTTATGCCCGAAACGTCGATTCTCCTGTTCCCTGGATGCTGCCTGACCTGCTGCGCTTTTCCAGCAACACATTTCCAGCCTGGGAATATGACTTTATTGCGATCACAGAGATTTAGTTGAAGGAAGGGCATGGTTGGCAACCAAATGTTCTAGGATATAGATGCTTCAGATGGGACAGGGAGGGAAGAAAAAGGGGAAGGAGTTGCATTGCTGGTCAGGGATGATATCATGGCTGTGCGAAAGGAAGACACCATGTAAGGCTTGGGTCGTGAGACACTATGGATGGAGCAGTGACATAAGTAGGGTGAGGTTAGATTTTTGTGGCTGTATTACAGTGAGCGTGAGGTGTAAGAAAAAAATAGTTAAACAGATCATGGAAAGATTTAGAGGCAATAATTTAGTGTTGAATGAAGATTTCTGTTTTCCCAACATTGACTGGGATACTCTCAGCGTCAGAGGTCTGGATGGGATACCATTTGTAAGAAGCCTCCAGATGAGTTTTCTGGAGTGGTATATCAATAGTCCGACGAGGGAATAGGACATATTGGAACTGATATTGGGGAATAAACCAGGGCTGGTGATAGCAGTTGCCGTGGGTGATTTCTTTGGGAAGTGTCCAATATTCTGTAAGTGTTAGAATACTCATTGACAAAGATGAGTGTTGTCATGAGGAAAGAGAACTAAACTGGGCCAAAGCTAATTATATCAAAATTATGCAGGAGGTCGAAAATGTGGATTGGACACAGCTATTTGTAGGAATGTCCACAGTTCATATGTGGCAGGCTTTCAAAGATAGGTTAAATATAGTGCAGGATAGGCATGTCCCATTGAAGGCAAAGGATTTGGAAGGCAATGTTCGTGAACTGTTGATGACAGGACATTTGTACGACTCGCCAAGAGGAAAAGGGAAGCATACATAACGCCTCGGCAGCCAATAACATAATGGTCCCTCGAGGACATGAGAAGAGTAGGACAAGTCTTAAACGAGGGATCAAGGGTGTTAAAAGGGGTCATGAAACATCTTCACGCTAGCACAATTACGTAGAATCCTACAGCCTATTATTCATATATAAGAAGCAAGCGGGTAACCAGAGAAAGGATTGGTCCACTAAAGGAAAATGAAGGAAGGCTGTATGTCGAATCTGAGAGAGTGGGTATGATTCTGAATGATTATTTTGCATCAGTGGTCACTGAGGAGAGGAACATGATGAATGTTGAGTGCAGAGTAAAACATTTGATTAGTCTGGATCATGTCGACATAAGTAGGGAAGCTGTGTTGGGCAGGCTAGGTGCAATTAATGTGGACAAATCCCCAGGAACGGATGGTATCTATCCCTGGTTCCTGGGTGAGGTGAGAGAGGAAATAGCTGGGGCCCTGACAGATATCTTCGTGGCGAACTTCAGCACAGGTGAGGTTCTGGCCGACTGGAACGTTGCTCATATTGTCCCCTGTACAAGAAGGATAGTAGGGATATTCCGGATAACGACAGAACAATGGGCCTAACATCAGTGTTGGGAAAGTTGCTGGAGAAGGTACTGAGGGATAGGATCTATTCATATTTAGAAAATAATGTGCATATCAGTGAGAGGCACAGAGTTTATCGGGGAAGTGCCCAAGTTGATAGATGAAGGAAAGGCTGTTGATGTCATATACATGCACTACAGTATGGAGTTAGATAAGGTTCCCCATGGTAACCAAATACAGAACGTAAAGTAACATGGTGTCCAGGGTGTTCTAGACAGGTGGATAAAGAACTAGTTGAGCAATAGGAGACAGAGAATGTCAGTTGAATGGAGTTTCTCGAAATGGAGAAAGATGACCAATAGTGCTTCACAGTGGTCAGTGTTGTAGCCACTGTTGTTTGTGATATACATAAATGATCTGGAAGAGAGCACTGTTGGAATGATCAGAAAGTTTGCAGATGACACGAAGTTTTCTGGACGAGCAGAAAGTTTAAGTGACTGTTTAAGAATACAGGAGGACAGAGATATAGTGGAAAGTTGGGCGGAAAAGTGGCAGCTGGAGTTCAAAACAGATAACTGTGAGGTGACGCATTTCAGTCAGTCTAATTATAGATGGGGTTATACAATGAACGGAAGAGCTTTGGGAAAAAAAGTTGATGGACAGAGAGATCTGTGAGTGCAGGTCCATTATGCACTGAAGTTTGCTGCACAGGTGGATAGAGTAGACAAGCAGGCATATATTATGCTTGGCTTCATTGGATGGGGTATTGAATAAAATGGCTGGCATGTCATGTTAAAATTGAACAATATATTGGCCTGGCCACACTTAGAATACTGTGTAAATTTTTGGTCGCCGCATTACCAAAAGGATGTGGACCCTTTGGAGAGGGCGCGTAAAAGGTTTAAGCGGATGTTGCCTCGTATGGAAGGTGCAATCTAGGAAGAGAGGTTGAGTAGGTTAGGTTTGTTTTCATTAGGAAAAAGGAGTTTGAGTGGGACCTTTTTAAGGTTTACCAAATCATGAAGGGTACAGACAGGGTAGATAGAGAAACGTTTTATTTCCCAGTTGAAGGATTAAATACCGAGAGGTCACGCTTTCAAGGTGAGAGGTGAAAAGTTTAAGAGGGATACACGCGGCAACTACTTGACACAGCGGGTGGTGGGTGTCTGGAACGCGTTCCCAGCTGAGACTGGAGAGGTAATCACGGTAGATACATTTAAGATACGTCTGGACAGATGCATGAGTAGGTGGGGAGCAGAGGGATACAGATGCTTAGGAATTGGGTGACAGATTTAAACAGTTGATTTGGATCGGCTCAGGCTTGAATGGATGAAGGCCCTGTTCCTTGTCTGTACATTTTCTTTAGTCTTTCTTCTTAAATTACGCCAATTGTTTTACAAAATTTGCGAGATCTAAGTGCCTGAAGTGAATCGATGCTGAAACACTAGTCAAAACAAATCTGAGTGATGGCTTTTGTGTGGTAGCGTGGTCGAGCGGTCTAATATGCTGGAGTTTCAGCTTCAGTTTCTATCGAATCGTGGCTTCAAATACCAGCCGCCTAAGTGAGCTACTATGTGGAGATGTATGTGAGCGGAGTGCGCATGCGTGGATGCCTTTTAATTTGAGTATTTGCAGCTCCTCAGTCTGCTTACCCTCTCGGTGATAACATTAGCGACCGTCTCTGAAAACAACGCAAGTTCCTGCTGTCCGACATATCCTCATATACCGTCGATAACATTGGTTTTGGATATCTGCGTTGCCAGTTTCTGTATCTCAAATGGTCAGCGCAGTTGGCTGAAATGTTGGTGGTTCGAGCCCACCCAGGGAATAAGCCTCAAATATTTCAGTATAAGCATTTACCCCGACCATATATTGACATTGTAACTGGGAAAACTCATCCATGATTCACCCCAAATCCGCAGGGAGTGAGACGTTTACACGCAGCAGAATACGACATCACCTTCTCCAAGCTCCCGATGCTAAAAGAAAGCGGCCACTGCAGCTTCAATCAGCGACTTTCTGCCAAGCCATGGGAAACAACTCGTGGAAACTCCTTCCTTAGTAACAGCTCTTTCCGTGTGAAAGGAGCAAACCTTTCGCTTTAAATTGGAAAGGGCTTCAGGACATTGGAATGTTGCTCCAGTCCTTGGAACGTGTTATAAATAAAACTCCTGGCGTGAAAATAAGAAGTGGTAAAGGTTTTCGGCAGAAAGAACAAAGAAAGTGTTGATTGAGCCGACTCTGTCTCGTCAGCAGATGGGAAATGCCCAACACTGTAAACGGAAATGATTGGGTTTCCTTAGGTAATTTCCCGACTGATTTACTGTCTGCCAGAGTGATTGGAAATCACATCAGCGACATAAAGGTGAGGGTAAAAATATGAAGATATTAAGGCTGAACCTTAAATCCCGGGACAAGTGCTGAATAGATTGTAATGCTTTGAAGGAATAACTGAAGTGAAAGTTGTGAATGATATTTTTGTGATTAGGGGGAATGAACTGGATCTGAAAAAAATGCTGATGAATTATGCTCGCAATGTAATAGCAAACTAATCCACAGTGCACCGTGCTTGGCTAGCTCAGTCGGTGCAGTGTGAGATGCTTAGTATGAGGGTGGTGGGTGCAAGTCTCACAATGGGCGCTTTCACTGCTTAATACAATTCCAGCTCTTCGTTCCACGTGCAGTATTGAAACCCTTCGCAGGGGAATGTTCTTGCTGCTTTCATTGTCCGCCTGCTTTTGATCACACGTCGGTTTCTGAGTGAACACTGTGTCCATTTTACTGGAGGCGCCAGAGACAACTTTATCAGTGCAGCCGAAAATACAATGAATGATGTCCGTTTCAAAACGTGAGGTTCCAAACCAACCGTGCACCACCCAAAGTGTTCAAAGGCACGGAAAGCGAATGGCCACTTGCTAGGGGTCTGACAGAGACAGATCAATGTCACATGGGTCCTGAACCAATTTTCAGTGATTCAGTTTGTTCTGATGGAAACCGAAGGGAACTCTCCCTCAACGTTTGCAATTGTTCTTCTTGTGTTTAACGTAATGAACAGTATATTATCAGTAACGAGGGTGGAGGTGCGGCAGGATCGTGAGGTTTCAGTGTGGGACATAGACACAGTAAGTCAAATATCCCAAGAGCACGGGAGAACTGTTTGGTCCAGGATCACTGTCATCTTCTGTTTCTAAACCAACAAATGAAATTACTGGAAAATCTCAGCATATCTGTTAGCATCTTGGAAATATAAGTCGATTTAAGACTTCGGGATTAGTGATACTTCTTTTCCATGTCCATCTCCACCTGCTTTTGCACACTCTTCCTTTTTATTGAATGTCTCCTGACTTCCAACTTTGTAATGTTTTGAACAAATAACAAAAGTGAAGGATGTGAATTATGTTATTTGTGATTGGGAGGATTGAGCTGGATCTTTGCAAATTGCTGTGCCAGGTGAATTATGCTCAGAATGAAATAGCAAACTAATGCATCGTGTCCCAAGCCTGGATATCTCAGTTCGGTGCAATGTGAGTTGTTTAATCAAAGAGTCGTGCGTCCAAGCCCCATTATAGTCGTTTTCACTGTTTAATAGAGTTCCAGATCTTCTTTCCACATGCAGAATTGCAAGCCAACGCTGGTGGAGCATTCTTGTTGTTTTCACTGACACATATGTCCTCCTGCTTTGATCACATGTCGGTTACTGAGTGAAAACTGTCTGCACTTTACTGGAAGCGCCAGATATAACTTTATAAGTGCAGCTGAAAATACTATGAATTATGTCCATTTCAAAACGTGTGATTCCACTTCATCCGTGCACCAACCAAAGTGTTCAAAGACACAGAACGCGAATGGCCATTTGTTAGTGGTCTGACAGAGACGGCTTAATGTCTCATGGGTCCTGAACGACAATTAACTGATTCAGAATGTGCTGATGGAACGGAACGGAGCTCTCCCTGTACATTTTGCAATTGTTCTTGTTGTGTGCTCATGTAAGTTTATGTAATGAACAGTTTATTGCCAGTAACGAGGGTGGGGGTGGGGAAGGATTCTGAGGTTTCAGTGTGGGACAGACGTGATCTGATCGACCGGGTAAGTCAAATATTCCCAGAACATGAGAGAGCTGATTGGTCCAGGATCACTCCCATCTTCAGCTTCAGAATCAACAAATGAAATTCTTGGAAAATCTCAGCAGGTCCGGTCGCATCTTGAAAATGAAAACCGAATGAGATTTCGGGACTGGTGACACTTCATTTTCCATCTTCATGTCCCTCTGCCTTTCTACAAACTTCCTTTTTATTGAATATGTCCTGACTTCAAAATTTATATTCAGCTTCACTTTTATTGCTTCCTCTCCAAACATTTTCCCAGTCTCTAAAATTGTATCATGCTTGTTCTATCTCTCATTTTGCCCAGGACTTCCAACTGAACAAATAACTCTGTTTCTATTTCCTTAGAAACCAGATGGCCAGAGATTGCAAAACATAGGAGCGGTTAGCACTTTTAGAATTCGATCTTGGCTAATATCGTTCTTAACCCCATTCTCCAGTCCTCTACCTGAACACTTACTCCCCAGTCTTAGGATCCAGTCTTTTTGCCAGAGTGGGTCCTAATCCGTCCCAAAACCCTCCACATGTGTTGGCAGCTGTTACACCGTGTCTACGTGTCATCACTCTCAGTTTCAGTGATTCTCGGCAAACACGAACTGTTCTGAGCAGCTCGATCGGGTCTCTGGCTCCACTGTGATCCTGCAGGGGAGCAGTAATCATCTTCATCTCCTACAGAAATTATCGGCGCTTCAAAAAAAACGGACAGACAGAAACATATGTGGAGGCAATTGCTTTCTGACCTGGTCAGTAAAACTTACTCTGTATATCCCCGCACATTCTAGCTGTCGTGGTGAAAGGGAAGACAAGTCCAATTAATTGCCATCTACGGTTTTATGTGATATGTTTTATTTTATTCTTCCTTGTTTTGAATATGCAGGGATGTTTCCAGCACTGATGGCCACCATTTCTAAGAGTGCATGCTGCGGGCCCTGATCTTTTCTGGAGAGTAGCAGTATCAGTTTGTGCGAAAGTGGCCCAGTCCAAACTTTAGAAGAAACATTGTTGTTCCCTCTTTCTGGGCGACAGTCTTTCATATCATGATCGATGGGGTTTTATTGCATTCTTATCAGCAAACCTTGTTTTGAATTTACTCGCCCGATACTACTGTAGCGGTGAAAAGAATATAATTCCGAATACCTGCTGCGTGAAATTCATTTTCAAATTTCTATTCGCAGTGGTCCTTCATATGTGGCGATTTCTATATCAGTGCTGGCCATCCTGTTTAAGAGTGCCGTTGCATATGTTTCTCTGTCTTGGCGCGGCAGGGAAAATTGTCTGTGCCTTTACAGGCAATATTTCCTGGATATTTCAACAAGGTATTCTTTTTTTTTTCAATCATATCCTCTTTATGGACACAGTTACCGGGCACTGATCCTTTATGTAACAACAGTACCGCATTTGCTTGACATGCGAAGGTGGCCTGGATCAGTAACACGGAGAGCATTAATTTCCATCTGTCATAGCGAACACTGGATTCATGATGTTAGTCTCTGTCAAATGCATCCGAAAATGTGCTCTGAAAGCTTCATTTGAACGCTGTCTGGCGTTTCTCAACGTGTGTCAACGAAAACCAGAAATCCTCAATCATAGTTCGGAGCAGTTCACATATTCGAGTTTCGAAGCAGCAGACACGGATACAGTTCATTCAGTCAACAACAGGAATGAAAAGATTTACAGGCACAGATGTACTATCGACTCTTGTTCTCAGACTGTTACTAATATTACCGTGTGGCCTGAAGTCTCAGCCATGTTGTAACTGAAAATGAGGAAATCACAGACAGGCTGCCGAATGACGCAGTATGTATTTTGTTTTCTTGTTCTCACACAGTTCCAGGAAATTATGACAGCGAGGGAGAGGAATGCAAGTCAAGTGCAGCTCTGGTGAAACACCTTCTGTCTGATTCAGTCATCAACAAGAAACGTGAAGGCGACTGAAGCGGGAAACCTTTTCACAACTTGAACAAAGAGCATTCACGAAGAGTGACCACCTCTTTGACATCTCAGATCGCCTTTGGCCTTCCCTGAATATGTATAAAAACTAATTTTTGAACACCCCGAAGTGAGAACTGTTTGATTTACCGACAATAAGTGAGTCGCATGTCCTTGATTCCCACATAGGTTTCCAACTCAGCTTGCAGCCAGGTGGCAGTTGCTCATGGCTCTGCTGGATAATGCACTATTATGGAGAAAGAAAAGGAAAGTTGGAACTCTTATTGGCTCTGGGTTTCGAATAATCTTGCTACGTGTTCTGCCATTCTCGGATTCCAGTGTTAAACCAGTTTTTCAGTTCATCTGAGCAGCAGGAGAGTCGGCGTTTCTGGCAGGAGCAGAATTCATCATCTCCAGTGATCACTTTATCTGAGGAGAGAAAATGCACAACGTTTCACACAGCGATTAATCGGAATTGCATTCCGTTTCAGCATGGCAGCAGATATGGGCTAGCAAATTCAAAGCCAGATTTGCTGATGAGAACAACAAGCACGACCGCTCAGATAGAGCAATTCCTTCCCACCGCTTATTCTGCAGAACTGGTGCAGTTGCTGTGAGTATGCTGCAGGGTATCATCAGGTACATGCTCTTGGGTTTCCGGTTTTGGCCTGTGTGCTCGCGTGGCTGAGCAACCTGAGATTGTGATTTCAGATTCCACTTCTTAAGAAGGCTTGTGTTTGCATCCCTGTGCGGCCACTTGTGCTAATGAATCAAGCTGGCAACGTTTTGCAGGAATGAGTTTTGTTAAAGTTGAACAGAAAAAAAACAGTCATTTCTTCTAACCCGGCTGTGATGTGGCACAGCAGAAAACAACCAACATGTCAGTGCCCATGTTTTCCCCTTGTGCTGTAGTTGTCACGTTCCCCTCCAGCTCGAAAGTCCACCAGCATAATACGCGACTCAAAAGCAGGCTGCGCCAAGTCCTCATATTCCAGACAATTTGCATTTTTCACCATTTTCTCTGAAAGTGAATGGAGATACTTCTTTTCCTGTTGATGTGAAATTAGGTTCTACATTGAATCTGCTCGCAGTTTTCTGTTATTGTTGCGAAAAGGAGGAAAATTGCGATATGAAACTTGGTTACTTTTCCCTAATTTCCATAATTTCTGTCCTGATGAGAGAGGCTGGTGATTGGTCCTCTCGATCCGGTGGAGACATCAGCCCAATTGTTAACCTCATCTAATCGAGACTGTAATTGGTAATCTTCACTTTTCATGGTTCATTGTTAGTCAGTTCTGATTCATGTTACTTGAGCACTTTCCTGGGAGTATTGATGCACGAAGGCGCCAGTACATTGAAAGCACTATTTGGAATTGCCTCGCTGCCATTTGTGTGAGCAGCTCATGACCCAGACGACTCGCTCTGCCTCACAGGCAGCATTCATGAGTCCGGTGTGTCTGAAAATAGGTTCTCTTTGTCAGTTCTGCTTCTGTTCATGAGTTGTCAGTTTTCAGTTTCGCTGGAGAGCTGCAGGGGCAATATGATTTGTGAGGTATTTTCCACAGCCAAAATCTCCCACTGAGAAGTTGGGAATGTGTCAAGAAGAATGGTTATTGGCAGCCTAAGACCAGAAAAAAATGATTCGTTGCTAGTTTTAACCGAAGCAGCCTGAGGGAGTTATCTCAAATGGGAGAGTACTGACTTTGCATGCGAGAGATTGCGGAGTTGCTAGCTCCGTTCTCCATCCCCTTTTATGGCGGCACCGTGGCTCAGTGGTTAGCACTGCCGCCTCACAGCACGAGTGTTCCATGCTTGATTCCTGTGCGTAGTTTGCACATTCTCCCTGCATCTGCGTGGGTTTCTTCCCACACTGCAAAGATGTGCAAGGCAGGTGATTTTTACATGCTAATTTGCCCATAATGATCGGTGCATTAGTTGGTGGGAAATTGGTCTGGGTGGGTTACTCTTTGGAGGGTCGGTGTGGACTAGTTGCGCTAAAGGGCCTGTTTCCATACTGTAGGGAATCTAATCTAACCATCTTCCTGAAAACCAGCCCAACGCACTGACCAAGTGATGAGTGCCTATTCAAACTGGTGATCGCCACTGCAGCATCTCAGAGGGTCTGAGCCCGTAAACAACCGCTCTATTTGCCAAATTTTCACGTTTATTCTTTTTCAACTTTCCTGTCTGTATACAGATCAGTATGCCTTTGAAATGTTGAGAGTATACCAGACTCCAACACTAAATCTGACAATTCATTCCAAACACGCAAAACAATGTCCTTCAGATCCCTTTTAAATTTTACCACTCTCCCCTTAAAACATTGTTCCCTTGTTTTGAACTTGCCTGCCTTGGGAAGAAATGTTCATTGACCATTTACTCTACCGTCTCCTTCATATTGATAAATACCTCTGTAAGCCCATCCCTCAGCTCCCAAGCTCCACGGAAAATTTTCACATCCAATTCAGCTTTACGCTACAGTCCAAACACTATACGCCTTGCAACATCCTCATAAATATTATTGAACTTACGCCAAGTTCGCCATTGAAAGGGCGTATGGGTAAGTACCTGAGGTGAGGCGATGCTGAAACACTAATCATGAAAAACGTGGTTACGGGGGTTTGTGTGGCAGCGTGGCAGAGGTGTTCAAGGAGCTGTCTTTAAACTATAACCTCAATCTAGTCATTGATTTGAATTCCCACCACGACCAGAACCACAGGTGAAGTCGAGAACTCTGTTTTTCATGAAAGACCTATAAACATTAAGATGTCAGGATTTGATCTCATATGAGGCTGTTTTTTGACAGGAACTTTCATTAACTAAGGCTGAGGGACTGCCCAAGCTTAACGATTCAAAACTATGCGTGCATTTACTTGACTATTCGAACACAGGAACTCGGACTCATTTTTGTGTGTTTCACAGTTACTCGGTGTAAATTTAAAACAACCTCTGGTAATGCAGAAGAGTTCAAAGCTGGATATTCTCCACTGAAAATGCACAGGAAGAGGCAATGTCTTATTGCTTTTGCTTCGAACTGATAACTTTGCCTGTTTAAACTGACAGGATAACGCGGATCCATCCATCCTCTTGGGCACCTTTAATCGCGTTAATATCCGCAAAGGTAAACTCACACTAAGAGGAATGGGCTCATTGTTGTGAATTGTTAAGGAGTGGTGTGTGCTTCTGAGTGAATAGCGGTCAGTAAATACTGACACTAACATTGAACGTTGCAACACCAGCTCCTCACTCACTTGCTGTCTCATGCCTCCCAGTCATCATTGCCTTTCACATTTTCCCCTCGTCCGTTCCACTTCTCAATTTATTCCCGACCGTTTGCAAGTGTTCCCTTAGAAACTGCAGCTTTAGGAAACGTATTACTGGGATAAAGTCATTACTCAATGTGATGGGATGCACCATCAATCCCTAATTACCCGAGAGATTGAGATTTTGAGTTACTCCGCAGAACCCTGGATATCCTCAGTACCGGGGAACAGGCATGATGCCATGAGGCAAGGATTTAGGCCTAGTGACATTGAAGGAACAGCGAGATATTTTCAAGTGTGAAACGCTAGATCCTTGGAGGGGTCATTGCGGTGATAGCATTCACGGGTATTTGCTGCCATTGTCCTTCCAGACAGATGCTGATCGATCACTGAATTGTTCTGGCAGGATCCGTGTGTATGTTCTGTGTGCAACCAGGATTTAGTTTTCATTCGGATAATTCTCAAGAAGAGAATTAAATCTTCACTTCCTGACTGGAAATTAAAGCCTGTTCTGGGCAACTTAAACTCAGACCCGTATGCAGGGATGTCCATTGATACTGCAGTCGGATTTGGGACCTGACCTGTACAAATTCTTGTGCCTGCTCTTCACGTCATAATCGTCTTCGTCAGCAGTGTGTCTCTCTCCAAGTTTCCAAGTCGGTTCATATTATCATCCTGGGTTTCAATGTGAAGAAGGCAATGCTGTGATAAACTGATGTTGTTCAGCAGATATACTGCAGCACGTTAAGTAAAGACTGATGCAAGCACGAGCTCGTTTTGAGCTGTGCTGATGTTGTGGCAGCAAGAAAGGCATCGTTCAACTCGCCTCATTCCGGATGACGGGCTCGAAATGACCAATGGTTTCTCGCTGAATTAGTTCAAGCTCTGGAATGTAAAAGACTTCAAATATGAAAGTACAGTGAAAGGAAATGGTTCACAGAGTGGGGAATTCCAAGTGAAACAGAGCAGCAATTGTGTTTGCTGATTTTTCACCATGTGAATGCTGTTTCCCTGATGTGAACGTTTACATTACCTATAGACAAACTGTCACAGCGCTAAACCTGGTCTTTGGGTCAGTGACGGAATTGGTAACACGCCTGACATCGAGTTAGAGGATTGTCGGTTCGCATTTAAAATCACGAGGATGCAGCGTGCTAGTCCATTCCTGTTGTCTGTCAGGAAAGGAAGGGTTTGGTTTTGTTGAATTTGCAGTTTCTTTCGTCCACTTCAAATTCTAGCTCAGAGCAACGTCTCTCATTGTCTGTAGAACTGGCTTTGGTTTAACCAAAAGCTGCCTTTTGGCGGTTGAACTTGCATGTTGGAGCGGACAGCTGAAGTGAAGCACAAGGAGCTGGTCAAATCCTGAGAACTCTGCCACTCTCGGGGAATGTGTCTGTGTGTCTCTTTCTGTGGGAGACACGACGTGGGTAATAACACAGTGTGACTATGTCAAACTTCAATCCCACTGTTGTGTCATCTAAGATCAAAGCGAGAACCTCACTGCCATTTGCACTGGAAACATCAGAAGACATAAGGTTATGGACCAAAGCTGGAAACTGGGAATAGAATAGATGAATGTCTTTAAACCAGACTGCACCATGGGCCAGATGGGATTTTCCATACTGCAAAACTTGAAGACGAGTAGACACCAATCTGCAGTGAAACTGATCAGAAATGAAAGGGAAAAGCCATTTCAATGAGAATAAGTACAAGAGCGTCTGTCTTCATTCCGTGTAATTTCATAGTTAGGATTTGGAACTCGAACTGCCATAGTGTTGGTTCTATTCTCGGACAGGGAATAAACGTTTTATTGTGCAAATATATCGTGGTACCAGTATTTCTTACCACTGGTCCGTACCTGGTAATGCTGGGTTTTGTGCTACGTTATCAAAAATCAAAAAGATGCAGGTTTTGGAAATCTG
The DNA here is from genome assembly GCF_037043375.1 of Chiloscyllium plagiosum. Classification (NCBI taxonomy): domain Eukaryota; kingdom Metazoa; phylum Chordata; class Chondrichthyes; order Orectolobiformes; family Hemiscylliidae; genus Chiloscyllium; species Chiloscyllium plagiosum. The sequence goes on from NW_028270152.1 coordinate 114,646,524, forward strand.
AACTAAAAACGAGAATTGATAGAAAAACACGCTACACCTGGCAACATCTGTGCAGAAAAGCCGATTTTATTTTGAGATGGACAGGAAACAAGTTAGTTATAGATTTCTAGATTATACTGTTGGGAAAATGATAATTTTACCTGTCGAATTAGGATATTTATCAAAATCACTCTTGAGCTTACAAACGTCGAATTTACAATCTTAAAAGGACTTAATCAGCTGTCACGCTACTTTCATTTTCCTGAGGTGGTGGAAGGCTATGTTTTAATGGCTACATTTCCTTTTGCTTTCTGTTATTTAGCAGTCACGCCGAATGGAGAATTGTTTCTTTCAGTGTCTGCCTCAATATGTGTCTTTGTTTTTTTCTATACGTGTCTCTGTATCCTCCTGGGCCTTTTTCACATTCTCCGACTCTCTGGCTCTCCATATCCCTCATTTCCCATTTCTGCTCATGAAAAGCCTGACATTCAGAGACAGTTTGAGATTCGCACTGCTGAGAGGCTTTCTGACTCCTGGCTGGAGTCGGTCGAAGTTGTCTCACATTCTCTGGATAATGCGCCTGTCACTTCGACCTGAGGCAAGGAGACATTTCTTCCTCAAAATCTAAAGACCCTTTCGAAGTTAAAGTTGAATTCCTTATCCAACTGATAGTTGAAGAAGAACAAGGATGCATTTACTGTTGGTGTACAACGAATGAATGGTGACAGCAGAGAATGAGGGTGATCACGTCGTGGTGTCAGTGCCATTACAACAACATTCCCCGGGAATGCTGCACTGTCTCCTGCCTCACCAATTAATTTCCACAAAACTGGGAATGAAGGAATGAGAATAAGAGGATGAGAAGCAGAAGTGCTTGTGGAACTGCGGGAAGAATCTCCAGGTTAAAATAGTAGTTAAAAAGAGCAACATACACTACTGGATTTAAACCTGGAAAATGAAGCCGGAACGCGAAATCAAAATATCCAGCAATTCAAACAGGACACTGAGTTTCTCGATGAGCAACACAATACTTGCGAGAAATAACGAGCTTTCAATACAATGAGCAGGCATCAGTGTGATGGGAGGTGCTTTCACCAGCTAAGCCACGGCGCCACGTTAAAAGCCAGATTTGTCGTCCATATGTGCAATGTCTGAACCACTTGATCACAGGAATTCGAAAACGCGTTTTCTGTATTAGCGTTGCTCAGTATGAATGGCAATCAAACTCTGCTTGTGCAAAAGCAGACATTTCAATGCTGAGCATGCCCCACTGAAAAGGCACAGAAAAAGACAGTATTCTCTTGCCTTGGCATCCAACAGATATTTTCATCTGTTTATACTGATAGAATAAAGAGGATGTGCTCATCTCCTCTCGCGTCCCATTAACCACGTTAATACACACGCAGGGAATTTCAAACCAAGATGAACAGGCTCATTGGCAGCATTGACAGCAATGGTGTGTGAGTCATTGCGAACAGTGAGAAATAAATGATGAACCAATAGCACTGACACTGAGCATTGCACCATCAGTTCTACACTCACATCTTGTGTCATGTCTCCTCGGCATCAGAGCATTTGACTTTAATTATTCTACCCTGCACCTCTCCTCAAATTATTCCCGACCGCTTGCAGTGTCGAATTAGTGCATGCAATTATTAGAAATACATTTCTGGGACACATTTGTCTTTCAATAGATAAAATTCACTGCCCATCCCTAATTATCCCAAAGATGTAGGGGACGAGTTACTTTTGTTAACTCCTCAAATCCTTAGTATGGAGGTACTGACAAGAAACCGCTAGAGATGGAGTTCCTGGATTGCGGAAAGCAGACCGACCCCAAACTGCTCACGTAACTCACCCAGGGAAGAGCAGATGGACCCCACTCTGTCAATGTAACTCAACCAGGGGACAGAAGTCTGACATCACACGATCAATGTAACTCAACGAGGTAATTATGGCCTGACTGCACACTGTTAATGTAACTCACCCAGGGAAGAGTAGACTGACGCCACTCTGTCAATGTTAGTCATCCAGCGAATAGCAGACTGACCCAACACTTTATATGTAACCCACCCAGCAAATGGCAGACTAACACGACTCAGTCAGTATAATTTACCCAAGAAAGAGCAGACTGATGCCACTCTGTCAACGTAACTCACTCAGAGAAGAGCAGGCTGTACCCATTCTGTCTCTGTCACTCATCCAGGAAAGAGCAGGCTGGTCTGATTCTGTCAATGAAACACAAGCAGGGAGACGAACCTGACTCCACTCTGTCAAAGTAACTCACTCAGAGAAGAGAAGACTTATTCCATTCTGTCTATGTGAATCATCCAGCGAAGACAGTAATGAAACCACACTTGCTGTTAAACTCAGACAGAGAAGAGCAGACTGTCACGACTTTGAGAAAGTAACACGCCCATGGAGGAGCAGACTGACACCACTCTCTTAACGTAGCTCACCCAGGGAAGAACAGACTGAGTGTATCATTTGCGTATGTTGCTGTTCAAGAGTCATTGTTCAAGTACAGCATCAAGGTACACTGGGAGATAACCAAAAGGAGTCTCCCCCGATTGGTGCATTTTCTCCCCTGCAATCCACGATCTGGAATGCTGTGGTCGGTAGCGTGTCAGGCTTGGGGCTGTAGTTAGCCTGGAGTTCGGGTGGTGACACAAGATTTGCCCAAATTGCCGGCCCACTATCAGGGTCAGGCTAGTCGCCTCCCGCAGAAGCAGACAGCTGGCATTTCTCGCCAGGCTCTCAGTAATTTGCTGGGCAGACTACCTCTGGGCTGTGTGCAAACATATCTAACAAGTGTAGCCAACATCTAATCTCTCATTTTGTCTAATGAACAAAGCAAATGCTCTGTTCCCTTCACATCTAGCAATGGCCCTTCGCAGCTCCCAACCTACTGGCGTCGCATTTACGCCATTTATCTCCAGCAGGCAAATTCCCCTCCTGCTTTAACTTCGCTCTCTAGACACGGCCGTCTCCCTTCGGGGTTCGGGTGTGTCATTAATGACCTTTGCCCGGCTTGGGGTTAGGTCCATGATCTGGTTTGATTGGTTGCCATGCCCCACGGTTCCTATCATCTGTACTACTTTCTGCACTGCATCTCGCAGGGCGGGAGTGGGGCGACTGCACCACTATATTCACCTGTCTACAGATGTCGGAGAAGGATCTTTCTATTCCACACCACGAGACTCCCTCTTTGCTCTTCTGAGTCTTACTTTGCTCATAGAATATCTATTTCCCATGTCAGGTGCCCCTTTTGCCGTGGTGGCTACTACTAAGTGCAAGTCACCGGCGCGGCATGGATCCCTGCATTAATCTTAATTATCGAATTTATAGTCGTACTTGTTACTGAACGGCTATGGGTCGCATGTAAAGATCCACTTCGTCCTATCAGTTAAGATAACTGTCAGTTGCTACATCCCAGACGCTCCTGCCCTTATGAATAGTCCTACCAGGGCGCTTGTCAACAGTGTTAACTTGGGGCAGCCCCACATTTGCTTAAGTCTTCTCATAAATACTAAATTGGTTTTGGTGTTGTGCGATGTCTCCTCAGTCCCAGCTGCAAGTTTGTAATGGCTGGCGTGTATCCACGTGGCTGTTCCGGCGGTCTTAACAGCTGTCTGTGCTGTAAAGCGTACTTGAAACGGTCACCGCCACCTCTTTGCCTTCCTGTTTTCCCTCCTGAAGTCTTTTGCCACTATTTAGGCTCCTGGTTATAGATCGTACATCTTCCCTTCTGCTGATTGGGGTAGTGCTGTCTTCGCTTGATTCTGTATTTGGACAGAAGTGTGGAGAGTTTCATGCAGTAACACAACATCTCATCCTCACAGTGGCCTGTTTTCTGGCTTCCCTGAAGTCTCGGGACAATTCCTGTGTTTGGCTGCCTACCAAACAAAATCTCAAACGGACCAAGATTAGCTCTCCCTCTCCTCCTAGATCTCATACACATTAGCACAATTGGAAGTGTCTTTGTCCATGCCATCCCTAGTTCCTCACAGCATTTTGTCAATTTATTTTTAAGGGAGAATTTTCTCTTTCCGCTGCCCTACCGCTCGTTTGGTGGTAGGCACAGTGTTATCTCATGTTTCTTCTTAAATACTCACTAATATACTGTAGGGCATTATGGAGAAATGGTGTCCCACTGTCACTACTAAGCCTCGAGTGTAGGTTTGCTCGCTGAGCTGTAGATTTGATATCCAGACGTTTCATTACCTGGCTAATGGAGGTTAGGGGGGTAGTGTAGGTTAGGTGGGCTTGGATCGGTGCAACATCGAGAGCCAAAGGGCCTGTACTGCGCTGTATTATTCTATGATCTTTGTTCTAGGTAACATCATCAGTGACGAACTCCAAGTGAAGAGAAACCGTTGTCTCCTGCTTTCTAGTTATATGTTTGTCCAGGATGGAGTTCGTGGGGTTTGTGGCGATGCCATTTCCTGTTTGTTTTCTGAGGGGTTGATAGATGCTATCAAGATATAAATGTCTTTTTTTATGGCTTTGAGGTTGGAGTGCTAGGCCTCAAGGAATTCTCTGGCATGTCTTTGCTTAGCCTGTCCCAGGATAGATGTGTTGTCCCAGTCGAAATGGTGTTTTTGTTTCATCCATGCGAAGGGCTACGAGGGAGAGAGGGTCGTGTCTTTTTGTGGCTAGCTGGTGTTCTGTATCCTGGTAGCTAACTTTCTTCCTGTTTGTCCTACGCAGTGTTTGTGGCAGTCCTTGCATGGAATTTTGTATATGACGTTGGTTTTATCCATGGGTTGCACTGGGTCTTTTAAATTTGTTGGTTTTGTTTGAGACTTTTGGTGGGATTCCGAGGGGTCATAGTTGTCTGGCTGCCACGTTTGAGACTTCAGTGATGTATTGAAAGGTCGATAGGGTTTCTGGCTGTGTTAGGTCTACTTGTCGTGGTTTGTTCCTGAGGAATCTGTGGACTGTATTTTTTAAGTATCCGTTCTTCTTGAATACGTTTTATAGGTGCTTCTCCTCTGTTTTCCGAAGTTCGTCTGTGTTGAAATGTGTGGTGCTTCGTTGGAATAGTGTTCTGATACAGCTTCCTTTTTGCGTGTTGGAATAGTTGCTGGTGTAGTTACGTATTTGGTCAGTGTTTGTCGGTTTGCTGTATATGCAGACATACCAGAGAATTCCGAGAGGCCTCACACTCCAATCACAACGCCATAAACAAACACATTGATCGATTTACCATCTGTCAACCCCTCAGAAAACGAATAGGAAATGACATCACCACAAACCCCAGGAACCCCATCCAGGACAAACATATAAATAGAAAGCAGGAGACAACATATTCGCTTCACTTGGAGGTCGCCACTGATGATGTTACCTAGCCAGGTAATGAAACGTCTGGATAATAAACGTACAGCTCAGCGAGCAAACCTACACCCTAAACCTCGACCGGAGCTATAAACGTTTACAAACCTTGGGACTACTAAGCCTCTCAGGGATGCTCCATCTCGGAATTATTTCAGTTAGGAAGACTTTGGTAACGGCACTGGCAATCTGTTTTGCCGTGGGGAACGCTTGCACCCATTTTGAAAACATATCAACTATTACCAGACAATACCTTTTTCCTTTGCAGGGTGTTAGTTCGCTTAAATCCAGTTATAAATGTTCAAATTGTTTTTGGGATTTCGGAAATGCTACATAACTCATCTGTTTTCCCCTCCCCACATTATTGTGGCACAGATAAGACGTCGTTCACAATATTTCTGGAAGTAATGAGTAAATCCCTCAATGTACCACTGTGCTGAAATACTGTCATATCTCCTTTCTTTTGACACATGTTCCTTACCGTGTGTCAGTTTGGCATAGAATTTAATAATGGTCGTGGTAGAAAAGGTTTAGCATTGGGGCCAAACCATACCCCTTACCTCAAACTGCACTCTGCTTTTTCCCACTCAAACGTGTCTTCCAGCCTGGACATCGACTGTGACTCCCGTACGTCTGCTATTTGGGAAAGGATTTTTGTCATTCCCATGTCAAACTGATCATTTACCGGCTGCTGGGCTGCCGTCTTTGCCGCTGAGTCTGCCCTTGCATTTCCTTGAGAAACGGAATCATTATTTTTCGTGTAGGCATCATATTTACACACAGCGATTGATTTAGGCAATACGACCACTTCCAAGAGATCAGAAATCTGATCACGGGTGTGTGATGGGCTTTCCGGTGAAGGTCAAGAAGTCCCTGTATTTCCACAGGATTCCAACATCGTGTGCAACTCCGAATCCGTATCTGCTATTGGTTAAATATTCACTGTGTTTCCCTTAGCCAATTTGTATTCCTCAGTCAAGGCGATCAGCTCCGCTGCTTGCGCTGACAGTTGAGAAGCGAGTGATCCCGCTTTGAATACCTCATGGGTAGTTACTAGAGCATGCCCAATAAAATTCTGACCTATCTCCTTGCACCTGAATGCTGTCCCATCCACACAAAAAAACGCCATATTTAGATTTTGAATTGGTGAATTCTGCAAGTCTTGTCTTGGCAGCACATTTCATTAATTATAGCGATACAATCATGTGGGTCTCCGTCTCCTTCTCTAGTGAGAGAATTAGCAGCATTAAGGACGTTACATCGTTTTATTGCAATGTTAGGCTTCTCCAATAACACAGTATTGTATCTGAGTCAACGCGCTGCCGACGTATGTACTGTCTTTTGCTCGGAAAGCAGTAAGGATACTGCATGTGTGATCAGTTTGGTTAAGTCGCCATAGCCGATTATATCCCTGGACACTGCAACCACAGCTCACAGGCAATCTGATACGCAATCCTGCCGCTACGAGGTCTAGCTTAGCCGAAAAATAAGCTGCCAGCCTGAATTTTCCCCCATGATCCTGCAACAACACAGATGTCATGCAGCCATGTTTCTCATCTGCCGTTTGACAGAAGGCTTGTTGGATTCGGAATCCCCAGTGTCGGTGTACTTTGAAACGTCTTTTTCAATTCAACTTGGCCGCTGGGATCCATTGCAACGGACCATGGTTCTGCTCCCCTTTTCATGGGCCATGTCACTTCAGGGCGCCTCAAGATTTGTGTAATGTGGGATAAAAGTTCTTCAGTAGGGGCGTATGCCCAAAAAGGATAGCAATTGTTTCTTCATGTGAGGCCTTGGAATTTGCTGAATGACTTGCACTCTGTCTTGACAAATGGCCTTCCCTTGTTCAGATATTAAGTGACTGAAGAACTTCACCTGTTGTTGTATAAATCGAAGCTTTGCGAGACTGACTTTGTGCCCTTCCCTCGTGTAATGCAAGGGAATCCTTCTCACATTGTTCCTCTGTCGGTGCTACTATTCAGCAATCGTCTACAGATTGCAGAAGCGCAGACCCAGGGGTTAAAACAAGAGTCTCCAGTCTCCTGCGTATAGCCTCATTATATATGGTGGGTCACTCACAGGAACATTGACAAAGTCATGTGAACTCATAAGATTTCCCTTTGAATTAAAAAGCGAACAAGAATTGACTATCTGGATGCACCGTCACACTAAAGAATGTATTTGCTGAATCCACAGTATGGAACCATTTACTGTCCGGTGGAAATGGAACTGATACAGTATGGGGTTTTGTAACATTTGATGCGCGCGGGACAACACTGTTATTGACTGCCTGCAGGTCATGAACAAACCTGCATTCCTCCGGTTCACTTGGAATTTTTGCCTTTTTGATCAGAAAAATGGGAGTTCTCACCGGTGAGTTTACACAGGGGATTATCTCTCTAGCCTTTGGGAAGGATTGAAAGACTGGAGTAACTATGTCCATGGCCTCGGGTTTTAACGGGTATTGTGACCTGCAAGGACGATACTCCGACTTCGTGGTTACTCATATTGGTTCACAACCTCGTATAAGCCCCACATCTTGTTTGCCTTTAACCCATAATTCAGTAGGGACCGTTATTAATCTTGGGTCTGAGAAGTTTATCTTAGGGAAACGCCAGGCCAGTCTTCTAGGCTCTTCAGGGCGAGCGGGGGTTACCTCGACTGTTCTATTGCCTGAGTTAGACAAATTAATTTCTTCCTATATGTCCGCACATCTGCATTGAACCACATACCCACATCGTCCCAGAACACCCAACATTTCGTTCTTTCTGCCTTTAGTATCCATGGCCCCAAATCCTGCCACCAGTCACTGGACACCTTCGCCAGTGACACGCGAGGAGCGTAGCCTTTCACATCAAAAATATAGAGTTTACTTGCCGTCACAGGTACTTTACATAAGTTCACACTGACTGCACACCTGCAATCCCTTCAATAAAATTCGCACAATAACAACTGACCTGGTTTAACCAATCTTCTGAACCAATACTTTTCTTGTGGTTCCTCAGGGCCATCGTGGCTTATGTGTGCTGTGCAGTGCAGCATATTCCCGCAAAAAAAATCGATGTTAATAGGATTAACATGGTTACCTGCTTCCAGGGCGAGTGAATTCCTCACTGAACCCATTGCTCTCTGGCTTAATCTCCACTCATAGACATACACCAGGCGTCATGGGTTGTATTTTACAGTTTACACTTGTGAATCTTCCCTTTTAATTACCTGCAAACCCGTCAGAGTACTGAGCAAATACAACCCCAGTCTCACTATGAGATCCAGAGCCATCAAATGTAAAGGACAGAATTCCACTAACAAAATTGAGAATTAGAATGTATACACATTAATGATTTCACACAATATGGGTGCGGTAAAACTCTCTCATATCACGACGCCTGATGGCTCCATTGAGTTCAGGAACATTCCACTCTTCTTTATTGGCGTCAACTCTCTGAACTGTCTTGATTTGAGGAGTGAATGTGCTGGCCATGTATCTACCAAAAAGGTAACTGGTGTACCTTCCACATATAACATAGAGGTAGGCATTGACATATACGCATCTTTGTTATATTGAACATATTGTCCACACTTCACAATCTCAATGTTCAATATAGAGCTGGGACACATCTCAGTGCCCGTTAGGTTAGTAGAAGTGATTAGACTAAGGGATTCTTCGTTGCCAAGTATAAAGGAAAGAGGTTTACCTGTACCTTGTAGCCTGCCCACCTCAACCTCAGTCGTCCCCTGTCAGTCACCATGCTGTCCAGCTTCCAGGACCGATTGAGGAGGTCTGTGCAGGCACTATCTCGACCAGTGGTCCATTGCTCCGCAAACAAAGCACCAGCCAGATCTATCTCTGCAAGTGCACTTCCGCGATCCCTTCCTCTTTTGCGAACTCCACCTGTGACTCTCTCTTTTCCCGCAGTTCCTCCCTCCAACGGCTGAACGACCATTTGCATCATAATAAGCTGAGGTTTATGTGATTGCTGTTCCATCTTTAATTTCCGGTTATGGTCCTCTTGAGCCAGCAATTTCTCAGCATGTATCACGTATTGTTCTATCTAATTCAGCTTTCCCGTGTCCCAGGTAATACACGTATATTATTACCTATTTTGTTGTTTCGTACTTCATTCCATTGATGAAGCTGCTCCTCAGGTGTTCCTCATATTGTGTGATCTCTGCCGTCGTTATGTCCTTGGGTGGTATCAGTCCACAATAGACGTTATCGACTTTCCTGAGGCGCTTAAGGTACTGGGACATTGTCTCGACTTCTTTAGGGATTCTTGCTTCAATTGATTAGGGGTACAATATGTTATTGGTGATTCAGCACACCCTGAGGTGGCGACTGTTGACTTGGAATCTTCGCGAAGTGGATCTCGTAGGGGGGCTGTAGCTCTTCGAGGGCACCCATTAAGGTCAGGATCTGATCCAGTCTTAAGACACTGTACAGCTTCATTAGGTTGTTTTCCGTGTGTGTGTGCATGTGCGCTGGTGTTTGTACCTGTACTTGATCTATCTTTTATTCGAGATTTTCTTTCCCTGAAATCAGGCTCAGCCATCAACATATTATAAGCACTCCAATTCACAGGTTCTATTTTACCTTTCACTTTCTCCGTCTCTCTCCTCCAACAGTGACCTCAACATTTGCAACTGCAAGTTACTAAAACTTCCTTCCTCCAGAAAACCACATTCCTTGATTTACATTTTTAACTGCTTTACAGAAACTGGGCTATAATTATTTAGCATATATTGTATTTTTCTTGACCATTGCGAGTTGTCTGTCGACTCTCTTTTTGTTCGCTCTTGCTGGAGCCGATTTTCATGGATATTGGAAAAGTGTTCATCTCTCTCTGTCTGTCGATCTGTCTATCTCTCTCTCTCTCTCTCTCTCACGATACCATAGTCTTCTCTTTGCCAATATAACTTACTTTTACCTCCGGAGGTCCCCTCTCATTGGGCGCGACAGCCTCATTGCCTTGGTTTTCACAAACCAAGAACCCACGTAACCGGTACAGCTTTGGCGTCCCCAACGCTGCCCATGGTGGCTCGAAGTCTCAAACCACAGTTAATCTTGCTGTCTCTTAAACTCTCTAGAGACGGCAATCCTTTCCCTTGAGTTTTACTCGAATATCCCGCGAGTGTTCACTGATCCCTCTTCCTGGTTCATTTATTCTCTTCGAACGAGTCTCTATGTCGGATTACTTTAGCTATAACTCTTACCCCGACCCTATTCGATTCAGAACGCGACTCTGGGGCGATCCACTTATCCCTGGTCCTCTCACGCAAAGGGGCCAATTCAGCGCTCAGATGAAATGAAAGACCTTCAAGACAGTGGCGCGTACACCTCCTGGGAATCTTCAAAATCTTACCCAGTCGCAGGGTCCCAGGCGAGCCCCCTAGTTTACTGCCGTGGAATTTCAATCGACTCGACGCAAATGCTACCAAGAGCAAAGAAAAAGTTTATTTTTGAAAGTTGCAGAGTGGACGCTTTTTCTAATTCATTGACTGCTGATATAATAGATTATTGGCCTTGAGAGTCAGCTGTAAATTAGTTTGAACTTTACATTTTTTCTGTCTTTTTGCAAAGTTAGGTCCATACTTCTTTGTTTCAACCATGCTTTCACAGATTTCACAATAAATGATAATTTTCCATTACAGGGGATCAGGCTGACAGTGACTCAATCAATGTGATGGAGTGAGGATGATAGTGACACAGTAAGGGTGAGGTGTCAGCGTGGTAGTGACGCAGACTGTGTGAGTGGATCAGGCCAATAGTTACGCAGTGAGGGGGGTCAGAGTGATAGTGATGCAGTAAGTCTGAGGGATCAGACCGATAGTGATGCAGTAAGTGTGAGGTGGTCAGGCGATAGTGAAGCACTTCGTGTGAGGGTTCAGTGTGACAGTGACGCAGTAAGAGTGAGTGGTCAGGCTGATAGTGACGCAGTAATTGGAAGGAGATCAGGCTGATAGTGATGCAGTAAGTGTTACTGTGTCAGGCTGATCCTGACGCATAAAGTGGGAGGGGGCAGGGTGATAGTGACGCAGTAAGTGTGATGGGGTCAGGCAGAGACTGACGCAGTAAGTGTGAGATAGTAAGGGTGATAGTGAGGGAGTAAGTGTGTGCGTTCAGGCTGGTAGTGACACAGTAAGTTGAGAGTGTCAGGCTGATAGTGGCCAATAAAAGTGAGGTGTTAGTGGAATAGTGACACAGTAAGTGTGAGGTGTCAGTCTGATAGTGAAGCAGAAAGTGTGAGGGGGTCAGGCTGATAGAGATGCAGCAAGTGTGGTGGGGTCAGGCAGATAGTGTCACAAGTATGTGTGAGGGGTCAGGCTGATAGTGATGCAGTAAGTGTCCGTGAGTCAGAGTGATCCTAATGCAGGAAGTGAGACGGGACAGGATGATAGTGACGCAGTGAGTGTGAGGGGTCAGCGTGATGGTCACAGAGTAAGTGTGAGTGTTCAGGCTGATATTGATGCAGTAAGTTGAGGGCGTCAGGCTAATACTGGCCAGTAAGTGTTAAGTTACAGGGTGATAGTGATGCAGGACATGTGAGGAATCAGACTGATAGACACCGTGAAATTGTGAGGTGTCAGGCTGATAGTGATGCGGGAAGTGTGCGAGTGTCAGGCTGATAGTGACGCAGTGTGTTGGGAGCAGAGTGACAGGAACGCAATTAGTATGAGTGGCTCTGGATGATAGTGACATGTCAGTATGGGGGGAGGATGGTAGTGCTGCAGTGAGCGGGAGATGTCAGGATGACAGTGAAGCAGACTGTGTGAATGTGTCATTTGTGATGGTGACATGGCAAGTGTGATGGGGTCAGGGTGACAGTGACGCAGATGTTTTCAGGGGGTCAGGTTGTAGTGATGCAGTAATTGTGAGGGGTCAGGGTGATAGTGACGCAGTGAGTGTGAAATGTCAGTGTGATAGTGACGCAGAATATTTGAGGGGCCAGGCTTATAGTGACGCAGTATGGGCAAGGGGTCAGGGGAACAGTGATGTAGATGCACTCGCAGGGCCAGGTTGTAGTAAAGCTGTAAGTGTGAGTGTCTCAAGCTGATAGTGATGAAGTAAAATCGATGGGGTAAGGTCGATAGGGATGCAGTAAGAGTGCAGGGGTAGTGCTAAAGTGACGCAGTAAATGTGAGTGCTGAAGCTGATAGTGACGCATTAGTTTGAGGGGATCAGGCTGATCTTGACGCAGTGAGTGTGACGTTGTCAGGATGATAGTTACGCTATAAGTGTATGGGGGCACAATGATATTGACGCAGTAAGAGTGGGGAGTCAGGGTTATAGTGACGCAGTAAGCATGAGTTGTTAAGTCTCATAGTGATGCAGTATATGTGAGGGAGTCAGCCTGGTAGTGACGCAGTATGTGTGAGATGATCAGGCTGATATTGATGCAGTTAGTGTGTTGGGGTCAAAGTGATAGTGACGCAATAGGTGTAAGTGGCTCAGGATAATAGTGACACAGTGGGTGTGAAATACCAGTGTGATATTGACGCAGTAAGTATAAGGGTCAGGATGACAATGACACTAAGTGTAAGGCCCTCAGTGTGATAGTGCCGCAGCAAGTTTGGGGTGTCAGGGAGTAAATGACGTCGTAAGTGAGAGAGGGGCATTGCGATAGTGAAGCAGTAAGTGTGAGGGGGACAGGCTGATAGTGACACACTCAAAGTGACGGGGCAGTGTTCTAGTGACAAGATAAGAGTGAGGCGTCAGTCTGATAATGACACAATAAATGTGATGGAGTCAGGCTGATAGTGACACAGTAAGTGTAAGGGGTCAGACTGATAGTGACACAATAAGTGTAAGTATTGAGGGTGATAGTAACATGGGAAGTGTGAGGGCGTGACTGAAAGTGACGCAATAAGTGTGTGGCGGTTAGGCTCATGGTGACGCAGTAAAACTAAGGCCGGCAAGGTGAAAATGGCAAAGACTGTGTGAGTTGATCAGGATGATAGTGACACAGTAAATGTGAGGACGTCAGGGTGAGAGTGACGCATTAAATGAGAGAGGATCAGAGTGAGAGTGACGCAGTCGGTCTGAGGGGTCAGACTGATATTGATGCAGTAAGTATGAAGGGGTCAGGCTGGTAGTGACCCAGTCAGTGTGAGGGGGAGAGTTTTAGTTACACAGTAAGGGCGAGGCGTCAGACTGAAACTGATACAAAAAGTGTGAGTGGGTCTGGGTGATAGTGACACAGTACGTCTGAGGGGTCAGGCTGATAGTGACGCAGTTAGTGTGATGGGGCAGAATTTTAGTAACGTGGTAAGCGTGAGGCTTCAGTCTGATACTGACACAAAAAGTGTGATGGAGGCAGGCTGATAGTGACGCAGTAGGTTTTAGGAGTGAGGGTGATATTAACATAGGAAGTGCGAGGGCGTCACTGATAGTGACGCAATATTTGTGTGGCTGTCAGGCTGATAGTGACGCAGTAAAAATGAGGATGTCAATGTGAAACTGGTGCAGTAAGTTTGAGGATGGCAGATGGACAGTGATTCAGTAAGTGAGGGGTTCACGCTGATATTGAGGCATGCAAGTGTGAGGGGCCAGGTTGATAGTGAAGCTGTGTGCCGGCGGGTCTGGCTGATAACGACGCAGAAAATGTGAGTGTCTCAGTGTGACAGTGAGGCATTACGTGTGAGAAGGTCAGGGTGATAATGACAGAGAAAATGTGAGGTGGTCAGGTTGACAGTGATGCTGTAATTGTGAGATTGGTCATCGTGATAGTGAGGGAATCAGGCTGATGGCGACACAGCAATTGTGAGGTGGTCAGGGTAGTAGTGACGCAAAACGTGTGAGCGGGTCAGGCTAATAATGATGCAGTACGTGTGAGGTGTCAGGCCAATAGTGACGCAGTAAAGGTGAGAGTGTTGGTGTGCTAGTAACGTAGTAAGTGTGAGCCGCTCATGATGATAGTGACGCAATAAATGTGAGGTTTCAGGTAGACACCAATGCGATAAGTGTGACGTGTTCAGGGTGACAGTGACGCAGACACTTTGAAGGTGTCAGATTGAGAGTGACACAGGAAATGTGAGGGGACAGTTTGATAGTGACACAGTAATTGTAAGGGGTCAGGCTGGTAATGATATACTAATTGTGATGGAGTCAGGATAATAGTGGTGCAGTGAGTATGAGGTGTCAGGGTGATAGTGACACTCACGGTGTGAGTGGGATAGAGTTATAGTGATGGAGCAAGTATGAGGAGGTCAGAGTGATAGTGTGCAGGGTCTGGCTGAAGGTGACGCAAGAAGAGTGAAAGGTTCAGGGTGATCTGGACGCACTAAGTTTGGGGGGTCAAGGTGATACTGATGCTGTAAGTATGAGTGGGTCAGTCTGATAGTGACACTACATTCGAAGGGATCAGGTTGGTAGTGATGCAGTAAGCGTGAGGGGGTCAGGCTGATATTGATGCACTAAGTGAGAGAATGTCAAGGTGATGGTGACGCATTAAGTGTGAGCAGGTTAGAGAGAGTGTGACGCCGTTAGTGAGGTGGGTTTGGCTGATAGGGATGCAGTGGGTTCGCATGTGTCAGGGAGTGAGTGATGCAGGAAGTATGAGGGTGCCAGAGGGATAGTGATGCATTAAGTATGAGGGGATCAGAGTGGTTATGACGCAGTAATTCTGAGGGGATCAGAGAGATAAAAAGCAGAAAGCATGAAGGGGTCAGGCTGTTAGTGACGCTGTCAGTGTGAGTGCCTCAGCCTAATAATGCTGAAATAAATTTGAGAGAGTAATGCTGATTGTCAGGTGATAAGTGTGAGTGACTCAGGCTGATAGTGACGCTGTAAGTGTGAGTGTTGAAGCTCATAGTGAAGCAGTAGTTATGAGGTGGTCAGTGTGATTGTGACGCAGTAAATGTGAGAGGGTCAAGGTGATAGTGACATAGTAAGTTTGAGGAGGCAGTGTTGTAGTGACACGGTAAGTGTGAGGCGTCAGTCCGATACTTACATAATAAGTGTGATGGAGTCAGGCTGATAGTGACACAGTAAGTGTAAGGAGTCAGGGTGATAGTAACATAGGAAGTGTAAGGGCGTGACTGATAGTGACAAAGTAAGTGTTTGGCAGTCAGGCTGATAGTGACGCAGTCAAAATGAGGGTCTCGAAGTAAAAGTGGCGCAGTAAATGTGAGGGCGCCAGATGGATAGTGATGCAGTAAGTTTGAGAGGTTCACGCTGATATTAAGGCGGTAAGTGTGAGGGGTCAGGTCTATAGTGATGCAGTAAGTGTCGGCGGGTCAGGCTGATAGTGATGCATTCAAAGACCAAATATCCAAGGCTCACTGTAGTGCTGAATAGTGAGACTTCTCAAGGCTAAGATAAAAATCAATAGTTCTCACCCTGGTCATAAATCACAATGCTTCATTTTAATATTGTTCTCTCCTGCTTCTAGATTCACCAATGAGGGAACAAATTTTAATTGCACCACCCTGTTTATCTCTTCAAATATTTTGCAACTCTCAATGAGATTACCTCGCTTGTTTTGAAACTGTTAAGTCCGGATTTGCCCAATTTCAATTCACAGGACTAACGTTCATCCATGATATCAAGGCTAATCACCATTCGTGGTATTCCTCATATGACATTAGTATCTTTCCTAAATTGAGGATTATAATTCCTCATACAGTAGTCCAAGTGCGGTCGAACTGAGCCACCATACATTTGGAAATAATGCTTCGTTCTCGTGCCCTGAAATCCTTCTGCAGCTTTCACAACAGACTTCTACAACTGCGACTAGACTGCAATGACGTATTAAAAACTTCTCCAAGGTGCATTTCTAAGAATCTGTACATCAAACTTTCTACTTCAAACCTTCGACAAATAATCTCCACACATTTCCCTCCTCACAAGTATGATAAAGTCAAATCGTTGCTATTTATTAAATCATAAGGGACATGGATAGGTTTACACGTCATGTTGTTTTCCGGCTGGTGAGGAAGTCAAAATTTAGAAAACATCGGTTTAAAATTAATGGGTAAGGATTTAAAAAGGACGTCAGGGGCAACTTTTTCAGTCGTGTCCAGAATGAGCTGCCAGAGAAGTTGTTGGAGACTGGTACAACTGTAACATTGAATGGCATCTGGATGGATATAGAGTAACAAGATTTAGAGGGATGTCGGCCAAATGTTGGCCAATGGGACCTATTAATTTAGGATAACTGTCCACCATGGTCAAGTTGGAAAGAAGAGCAACTTTCTGTGTTGTGTCGTTCAAGGACTTGATGACGCTAGAACAACCGCAAAAACTTTGCAAATAATTCCGTCAAGACGATTTAAAGTTCCAAATCTTAGGTCAATCTTCCTCTCTTGTGCTCACAAGTTCATTACCTGATGTCAGATCTTACGGATTAGTTGCTGGATCCATTCCTGTAAATTGGTTCTGCATTCTTTCTAATTCCGACATTTTGTTTACGAATGTAGCTAGTGTTTATGGACTGAGAATCAATATTTCTAATACCACATTTCGATTAATATTAAAACACAACAGCATATCTACTTTGGCACCAGATGATGAGCAATTGAGTCAAAATCGATCGGACGCAGTGGGACAATAATCATCTCTTCGTGTGGTGTACATCAGTGACTCTATAATTCGACGAAGAAACATTCCCACAACTTCAGCTGTCAGAATCTAGGTTGCGGTGAAAGCCTGTCAATCTGCTAAGGGAACGTTTGTCTGGGTCTCTGCAAAGGATTTGGCCTAATCTTTGGGTCTTGACAATTTGTTCTTCCAACAAATGAATTCAGTTTTTTTTACTATGAACATTGACAAGGTTGCCGCACCTGTAATGGCCGAGAGGTTGAAGTGTTGGATTTGAAATCCAATGGGGTCTCCCTGCGCAGCTTCGAATCCTGTTCACAGCGTAGAATCTTTTAAAAGTCATTAATTCCTTTGCAGGATTTGGATTTCGTGGAGCTTGAGCTTTGCATTCAATCGAAAGTAAATTTTCAACTGTGAAGAATCCGAAGTAATTTCAAGACTGACCCAGTCATCTAATTGAATAAATTATATGTCGAGACACAAAAAGCCACCAACTTCCAACACGAATCAGTTTCAACACATTTGTCGAACTATCGTGAAATTTGGATGTTCGGGGGGTGGAATTCAGCAAAACATGATGCAATGCAATACACTTACCTACAGGTGATGATTTTTTTTTAGGATCCGTCGAAAGTCAAGCTGAGAAAGTTCAACCTAATTTACAGCTGATTCACAAAGCCAATAATCTATTATATTAGCAGTCAATGAATTAGAAAAAAGCAAC
Source organism: Chiloscyllium plagiosum (assembly GCF_037043375.1). NCBI lineage: Eukaryota > Metazoa > Chordata > Chondrichthyes > Orectolobiformes > Hemiscylliidae > Chiloscyllium > Chiloscyllium plagiosum. The sequence continues at coordinate 114,664,097 of NW_028270152.1, forward strand.
TCCATGTGTGGAAAGGAACTCGACTGTTCCAGGTTCCTGGCTTGCGATGTGAAAAGTTGAAACTTTATTGCTGGAACAGCACAGCAGGTCAGGCAGCATCCAGGGAACAGGAGATTCGACGTTTCAGGCACAGGCCCTTCTTCAGGAATCAGGTTCTTCAGGTTCCTGAAGAAGGGCCTGTGCCCGAAACGTCGAATCTCCTGTTCCCTGGATGCTGCCTGACCTGCTGTGCTGTTCCAGCAATAAAGTTTCAACTTTGATCTCCAGCATCTGCAGACCTCACTTTCTCCTTGCGATGTGAAAAGGCAAGGTGATATCAGCGGAGTAGAATTTTCTGGAAATATTAGAAATGGAATGTTAACGGTCTTCTGCTGTCCACATTCGTCAGAAACTGTGCATTAAGAACTGGAATTGAAAATTAATGATGAAAATCAGACTTCGCCCTCTGCTTGTGGCGTAGCATTGTTCAGAACAATTGGTTGTTGTTGAGGCTAAAATTGACCAAAATAATCGATGGGGATCTTATCCACGGCTTTCGTTGGAGCAGTTGGTGTGGAGAGCTCAGCTTGAAGAATCAAATGCCAATTATTCTTCCTGGCTGTCTGAATTGCTGAGTTAAACATACTCCCAGTTTAATGAAAAAACCTTTGCTATCAGAGTTAGATGTTTTCATGTCAGCATGTTCCGATATGAGAAGACACTTATGAGTAGTTGTGACTTAAATTTTGACTCTAACGTCAGAGATGTTGACACATTTCTGCACCAAAACAGCACTACCATTGGTATCAAATCAAACTGAACAAAGGACTAGTCACTGAGACATTTCCTGTCTTCAGACACTGCCAATGGATCGTTCAGGCCCGATGTAGGAATAGGTCGTGGTGACATCTGTTCGCAAGTGGATCACTTCATCTTGCTCACCATCCATAAACCGTAATTCATTTTGAACTTCTTAGCCATCAGCATGATAAGTACTACATAATGCACAGGTTTCCTTCTCAAAAGAAAGAGCGAAATCTTATTCAATGCAGACGCAAATTCAAGTTGTCCCTGGTTGACCAGAAGACAAATGTCGCGAAACAAAGTGAATACAGAAAACAATCAATGTTTTCTGGGAGTCAAAAAGATGTACTGGAAGAACGGAAACATATATTAGGAACTAAAGTCACATACCACTTCCACAGACTAAATGTTCTTGAACCGTTATCTTAATTTGACCTTCATGTCCACCATTGCTGCAAAAATTATCTTAACAACTCAGAACTTTGTGTTCTTTGATATTCTCTCCTTCATGTTTCTCTTGATTTTGAAACTAAAACCGAGCAATAGTAATGCACCCTATTTCACTTGCAAAGATCAGAAGAAGATCAATTTATAAGAGAACAGAAATAAAGCTACGTCTGTCTTGCAAGAGAAAACACAGTTACCATTTCGACTCCAAAAAGTTTTCTTCAGAGGTCTGCAGAATGAACTCGAAATAGTAGACCGAAAATGAAAAAAAGAAGCCAAAATGCCGCGAATACACCACCCGCAAGCGCATCAAGTCCTACTCGAATATGCCGGATTACTACCATCAACATCAGTGGAGAACGGAACAAAGCTCATTCTGCAGTTGTCAACCTGTTATGACGTAGTTTGTAAAGTCAGAAATATGATTAGGTAAAAAGCGGGATGAAAGCGGGATATAGGAACTCTGAAAAAAGCAAGTGCGTGCTTTGCTTTGAAGAAGGTTGGCAGTGATGAAAATGGAAATTAGCTAGAGTGAGGGGGGCTTACTTAATACTCAGAATCGTTGCAACACACAGGGAAGCATTTTTTTTTGCAAGGTTTCTGTTCCGCCATGTTATAATCACGACTGCTGTCGGGTTTGGTTTCCATTCCAGGCTTAGGTGACAGCCTGATGGAAGTTTGCACATTCGCCCAATTTCTGTGTGGTTGGTCTGGTTTGCTGCCACATTCTAAACATTTGCAGGTTATTTGGAATCGCCATTGAACGCACGCGGTTACAGAGACAGTGATGTCTCTGTAATAGGAGTCTCTGGATAGGACGTACTTCAATGGCAATTTTGTGAACTTAAATAGACAGAGTGGGGTTAGTCTGCTGATTCCTGGGTGAGCTACATGGACAGAGAGGGGTCAGGGTCTTCTTCCCTGAGGGAGATACGTTGACAGAGTTGGGTTAGTTGCTCTTACCTGTGTCAGTCACGCAGATACAGTAGGGTCAGTCTGCCCTTCCTTGGGCGAATTTCTTTCACAGAGTGGTGACAGTCTGCTCTTCCCTGCCTGAGTGAAACAGATAGAGGGGGGTCAGTATTCTCTTCCCTCGATAATTTATGTTGACAGTCTGGCTTCCGTCTGCTCTTCCCTGGTGAGTTACATTGGTAGAGTGGGGTTAGTGTTCATTCATTGGATGAGTGCCATAGACAGAATGGGATCAGTCTGCTCTTCCCTGAGGGAATTATATTTATAGAGCGGGGTCAGACTGCTCTTCAGTGAATGACTTATATTGACAGTGCGGGATCAGTCTGCTGAGTTACACTGAGAGTGTGGGGTCAGTCTGCCCTTCCCTGGGTGAGTAACACTGACTGAGTGGCGTCAGTTTGCTCTTCCCTCAGTGAGTGACATTGACAGAGTGGCGTCAGGAGTGGCGTCTTTGAGGAGTTGACAAAAGTAACTCGTCCCCTACATCTTTGGGATAATTAGGGATGGGCAGTGAATCTTATCTCATTGAAAGACAACTGCGTCCCAGAAATGCATTTCTAATAATTGCATGTACTAATTCGACACTGCAAGCGGTCGGGAATAACTTGAGGAGAGGTGCAGGGTAGAATAATTAAAGTCAAATTCACTGATGCCGAGGAGACATGACACAAGATGTGAGTGTGGAGCTGATGGTGCAAGGCTCAGTGTCAGTGCTATTGGTTCAGCATTTATTTCTCACTGTTCGCAATGACTCACACACCACTGCTGTCAATTCACAACAATGAGCCTGTTCATCTTGGTTTGAAAATCCCTGCGTGTGTATTAACGTGGTTAATGGGACGCGAGAGGAGATGAGCACATCCTCTTTATTCTGTCAGTTTAAACAGATGAAAATATCTGTTGGATGCCAATGCAAGAGGATACTGTCTTTTTCTGTGCCTCTTCAGTGGGGAATGCTCAGCATTGAAATGTCTGTTTTTGCACAAGCAGAGTTTGATTGCCATTCATACTGAGCAACGCTAACACAGAAAACGCGTTTTCGAATTCCTGTGATCAAGTGGTTCAGACATTACACATATGGACGACAAATCTGGCTTTTAACGTGGCGCCGTGGCTTAGCTGGTGAAAGCACCTCCCATCACACTGGTACCTGCTCATTGTATTGAAATCTCGTTATTTCTCGCAAGTATTGTGTTGCTGATCGAAACACTCTGTGTCCTGTTTGAATTGCTATATTTTCTGATTTCGTGTTCCGGCTTCATTTTCCAGGTTTAAATCCAGTAGTGTATGTTGCTCTTTATAACTACTATTTTAACCTGGAGATTCCTACCGTAGTTCCACAAGCACTTCTGCTTCTCATCCTCTTATTCTCATTCCTTCATTTCCAGTTTGGTGGAAATTAAGTGGGGAAGCAGGAGACACTGCAGCATTCCCGGGGAATGTAGTGGTAATGGCACTGACACCACGACCCGATCACCCTCATTCTCTGCTGTCACCATTCATTGGATGTACACCAACAGTACATGCATCCTTGTTCTTCTTCAGCTATCATGTAATTACTTTCTTTTTCTGTTGGATAAGGAATTAAACTTTAACTTCGAAAGGATCTTTAGATTTTGAGGAAGAAATGCCTCCATGCCTCAGGTCGAAGTGACAGACGCATTATACAGAGAATGTGAGACTACTTCGACCGATTCCAGCCTGGCGTCAGAAAGCCTCTCAGCAGTTCGAATCTCAAACTGTCTCTGACTGTCAGGATTTTCAAAGAGCAGAAATAAGAAATGAGGGATATGGACAGCTAGAGTGTCGGCGAATGTGAAAAATGCCCAGCAGGATACAGAGAGAAATATAGAAAAACAGAGACACAAATTGAGGTAGACAATGGAAGAAACAATTCTCCATTCGACGTGACTGCTAAATAACAGAAAGCAAAAGGAAATGTAGCCATTAAAACATAGCCTTACAACAGCTCAGGAAAATGAAAGTAGCATGACAGCTGATTAAGTCCTTTTAAGATTGTAAATTCGACGTTTGTAAGCTCAAGAATGATTTTGATAAATGTGATGATTCGACAGGAAAGATTATCATTTTCCCAACAGTATAATCTAGAAATCAGTAACTAACCTGCTTCTGTCGCTCTAAAAAAAATCTGATTCTCTATGCAGATGTTGCCAGGTGCAGAGTGTTTCTCTATCAATTCTCGTTTTTGGTTCAGATTTCCAAAACCTGCATCTTTTTGATTTTTGATAACCTGGCCCAAAACCAAGCATTACCAGGATCGGACCAGTGGTCAGAAATACTGGTACCACGATATACTTGCACAATAAAACATTCATTCCCTGTCCGAAAATAGAACTAATGCCATGGCAGTTCTAGTTCCAAATCCTAACTATGACATTACACTGAATGAAGACAGACGCTCTTGCACTTATTCTCAATGAAATGGCTTTTCCCTTTCATTTCTGATCAGTTTCACTGCAGATTGTTTTCTACTCGTCTTCAAGTTTTGCAGAATGGAAAATCCCATTTGGCCCATGGTGCAGTCTGGTTTAAAGATATTCATCTATTCTATTCCCAGTTTTCAGCTTTGGTCCATAACCTTATGTGTTCTGATGTTTCCAGTGCAAAAGGCAGTGAGGTTCTCACTTTGATCTTAGATGACACAACAATGGGATTGAAGTTTGATATAGTCACACTGTGTTATTACCCACGTCGTGTCTTCCACAGAAAGAGACACACAATAGTGGTAGAGTTCTCAGGATTTGACCAGCTCCTTGTGCTTCACTTCAGCTGTCCGCTCCAACATGCAAGTTCAACCGCTAAAAGGCAGCTTTTGGTTAAACCAAAGCCAGTTCTACAGACAATGAGAGACATTCTAGCACTGAGCTAGAATTTAAAGTGGACGAAAGAAACAGTAAATTCGAAAACCCAAACCCTTCCGTTCCTGACAGACAACAGGAATGGACTAGCACGCTGCATCCTCGTGATTTTAAATGCGAACCGACAATCCCCTAACTCGACATAAAAGGCGTGTTACCAATTCCGTCACTGACCCAAAGACCAGGTTTGGCTGTGACAGTTTGTCTATTTGTAATGTAAACGTCCACATCATGGAAACAGCAATCACAAGGTGAAAAATCAGCAAATATAATCACCGTCACTGTTTCACTTGGAATTCCACACTCTGTGAACTGTTACCTTTCGCTGTACTTTCATATTTGAAGTTTTTTACATTCCAAGCCATGAACTAATTCAGCAAGAAACCACTGGTCATTTCGAGCCCGTAATCCGGAATGAGGCGAGTTGAACGATGCCTTTCTTGTTGTCGACACATCACCACAGCTCAAAACGAGCTCGTGTTAGCATCAGTCTTTACTAAACTTGCTGCAGTATATCTGCTGAACAACTTCAGATTATCACAGCATTGCCTTCTTCACATTGAAACCAAGGGTGATAATATGAACCGACTTGGAAACTTGGAGAGAGAAACGCTGCTGAGAAGACGATTATGACGTGAAGAGCAGGCACAGGCGTTTGTACAGGTCAGGTCCCAAATGCTATTGCAGTATCAATGGACATCCCTGCATACGAGACTGAGTTTATATTGCCCAGAACAGACTTTAATTCCCAGTCAGGAAGTGAAGATTTAATTCTCTTCTTGTGAGTTATCCGAATGAAAACTAAATCCTGATTGCACACAGAACACGGAGCCTGCCAGAGAAATTCAGTCATCGATCAGCATCTGTCTGGAAGGACAATGGCAGCAAATACAAGCGAAAGCTATCACCGCAATTATCCCTACAAAGATCTCGCGTTTCCCAGTTGAAAATATCTCGCTGTTCCTTCAATGTCACTAGGTCTAAATCCTTGCCTCGTGGCATCATGCCTGTAACCTCGGTATTGAGGACATCCAGGGTTTTGCGGAGTAACTCAAAATCTCAATCTCTCGGGTAATTAGGGATTGACGGTGCATCCCATCCCATTGAGTAATGACTTTATCCCAATAATACGTTTCCTAAAGCTGCAGTTTCTAAGGGAACACTTGCAAGCAGTCGGGAATAAGTTGAGAAGTGGAACGGCCGAGGGGAAAATATTCAAAGTTTGTGCGAAGATTTGTAGCTCGGGTGCTCGTTGTTGTGGTTCTGTTCGCCGAGCTGGAAGTTTTTGTTGCAAACGTTTCGTCCCCTGGCTAGGCGACATCATCAGTGCTTGGTACCCAATATACCAACCACTACAGCGGACGGCTGAAACTGACAACCTGAAGCGGCAGGAACAGACCACTATAAACACCGGAGGAAAGATCAAAGAAGGGCTTCGCAGGAGGCTCCCAAGCACTGATGATGTCGCCTAGCCAGGGGACGAAACGGTTGCAACAAAAACTTCCAGCTCGGCGAACAGAACCACAACGAGGGGAAAATATGAAAGGCAATGATGACTGGGAGACATGAGACAGGAAGTGAGTGAGGAGCTGGCGTTGCAACGTTCAATGTCAGTGTCAGTATTTACTAACCACTATTCACTCTGATTCACACACCACGCCTTAACAATTCACCACAATGAGCCCATTCCTCTTAGTGTGAGTTTCCCTTTGCGGATATTAATACGGTTAAAGGTGCCCAAGACGATGGACAGATCTTCGTTATCCTGTCAGTTTAAAAGTCGAAATTATCAGTTTAAAACAAAAACAATAAGAGATTGCCTCTCCCTGTGCATTTTCAGTGGAGAATATCCAGCTTTGAAATCTTCTGCGTAAACGGAGGTTGTTTTAAATTTTCTCCGAGTAACTGTGAAACACACAAAAATGAGTCCGAGTTCCTGTGTTCGAATAGTCAAGTAAATGCACACATGGTTTTGAATCGTTGAGCTTGGGCAGTCCCTCTGCCTTAGTTAGTGAAAGTTCCTGTCAAAAAATCAGCCGAATATGGGATAAAATCCTGACATCTCAATGTTTATAGGTCTTTCATGAAAAACAGAGTTCCCGTCTTCACCTGTGGTTCTGGTCGTGGTGGGAATTCAAATCAATGACTGGATCGAGGTTATAGTTTAAAGACAGCTCCTTCGACACCTCTGCCATGCTGCCACACAAACCTCCGCAACCACGTTTTTCAGGATGAGTGTTTCAGCATCGCCTCACTTCAGGCACTTTAACACACGCCCTTTCAATGGCGAACTTGGCGCAAGTTCGATAATATGTATGAGGATGTTGCAAGGCTTACAGTGTTAGGATTGTAGCGTAAAGCTGAGTAGGATATGAAAATTTTCCCTGGAGCTTGAGGGCTTAGGGATGGGCTTACAGAGGTTTATATAAATATGAGGGAGACTGCAGAGTAAATGGTCAATGAATATTTCTTTCCAAGACAGGCAAGTTCAAAACAAGGGAACACAGGTTTAAGGGGAGAGTGGTAAAATTTAAAAGGGATCTGAAGGACATTTTATTTTCACACAGAAAGTTTTGCGTGTTTGGAATGAATTGTCAGATTTAGTGGTGGAGTCTGGTACACTCTCAACATTTCAAATGCATATGGATCATTATACTGACAGGAATGTTGAAAAAGAATAAACGTGAAAATTTGGCAAATAGAGTGGTTGAGATGCTGCAGTGGCGATCACCAGTTTGAATAGGCACTCATCACTTGGTCAGTGGCTAGTTTTCTGGAAGATGGTTAGATTAGATTCCCTACAGTATGGAAACAGGTCCTTCCGCGCAACGAGTCCACACCGACCCTACAAAGAGTAACCCACCCAGACCAATTTCCCTCGAACTAATGCACCGATCATTATGGGCAAATTAGCATGTCAAATTCACCAGCATTGAACATCTTTGCAGTGTGGGAAGAAACCCACGCAGACGCAGGGACAATGTGCAAACTACGCACAGGAATCAAACGTGGCACACTGGTGCTGTGAGGCAGCAGTGCTAACCATTGAGCCACGGTGCCGCCCTAAAAGGGGATGGAGAATGCAGCTAGCAACCCCGCAATCTCTCGCATGCAAAGCGAGTACTCTCCCATTTGAGATAACTCCCACAGGCTGCTTCGGTTAAAACCAGCAACGAATCATTTTTTTTCTGGTCTTAGGCTGCCAATGACCATTCTTCCTGACACATTCCCAACTTCTCAGTGGGAGATTTTGACTGCAGAACATACCTCACAAATCATGTTCCACGCGCAGCTCTCCAGCGAAACCAAAACCTGACAACTGATGAACAGAAGCAGAACTGACAAAGACAACCTATTTTCAGACACACGGACGCATGAATGCTGTCTGTGAGGCAGAGCGAGTCGTCTGGGTCATGAGCTGCTCACACAAATTGCAGCGAGGCAACTCCAAATGGTGCTTTCAACGTATTGGCGCCTTAGTGCACCAATACTTCCAGGAAAGTGCTCAAGTTACATATATCAGAACTGACTAACAATGAACCATGAAAAGTGAAGATTACCAATTACAGTCTCGATTAGATGAGGTTAACAATTGGGCTGATGTCTCCATCGGATCGAGAGGACCAATCACCAGCCTCTCTCATCAGGACAGAAATTAAGGAAATTAGGGAAAAGTAACCAAGTTTCATATCGCAATTTCCCTCCTTTTCGCAACAATAACAGAAAACTGCGAGCAGATTCAATGTAGAACCTAATTTCACATAAACAGGAAAATAAATATCTCCATTCACTTTCAGAGAAACGGTGAAAAATGCAAATTGTCTGGAATATGAAAGATTGGCGCAGCTTGTTTTTGAGTCGCATATTATGCTGGTGGCCTTTCGAGCTGGAGGGGAACGTGACAACTACAGCACAAGGGGAAAACATGGGCACTGACATGTTGGTTGTTTTCTGCTGTGCCACATCACAGCCGGGTTAGAAGAAATGACTGCTTTTTTTCTGTTCAACTTTAACAAAACTCATCCCTGCAAAACGTTGCCAGCTTAGTCCATTAGCACACGTGGCCGCGCAGGGATGCAAACACAAGCCTTCTTAAGAAGTGGAATCTGAAATCAGAGTCTCAGGTTGCTCAGCCACGCGAGCACACAGGCCAAAACCGGAAACCCAAGAGCATGTACCTGATGATACCCTGCAGCATACTCACAGCAACTGCACCAGTTCTGCAGAATAAGCGGTGGGAAGGAATTGCTCCATCTGAGCGGTCGTGCTTATTGTTCTCATCAGCAAATCTGGCTTTGAATTTGCTAGCCCATATCTGCTGCCATGCTGAAACGGAATGCAATTCCGATTAGTTGCTGTGTGAAACTTTGTTCATTTTCTCTCCTCAGATAAAGTGATCACTGGAGATGATGAATTCTGCTCCTGCCAGAGACGCCGACTCTCCTTCTGAGCGGATGAACAGAAAAACTGGTTTAGCACTGGAATCCGAGAATGGCAGAACACGTAGCAAGATTATTCGAAACCCAGAGCCAATAAGAATTCCAACTTTCCTTTTCTTTCTTCATAATAGTGCATTATCCAGCAGAGCCATGAGCAACTGCCACCTGGCTGCAAGCTGAGTTGGAAACCTATGTGGCAATCAAGGACATGCGACTCACTTATTGTCGGTAAATCAAACACTTCTCACTTTGAGGTATACAAAAATTAGTTTCTATACATATTCAGGGAAGGTCAAAGGCGATCTAAGATGTCAAAGAGGTGGTCACTGTTCATGATTGCTCTTTGTTCGAGTTGTGAAAAGGTTTCCCGCTTTAGTCGCATTCACGTTTCTTGTTGATGACTGAATTAGACAGAAGGTGTTTCACCAGAACTGCACTTGACTTGCATTCCTCTCCCTCGCTGTCATAATTTCCTGGAACTGTGTGAGAACAAGAAAACAAAATACATACTGCGTCATTCGGCAGCCTGTCTGTGATTTCCTCATTTTCAGTGACAACAAGGCTTAGACTTCAGGCCACACAGTAATATTATTACCAGTTAGAGAACAAGAGTCTATAGTTCATCTGTGCCTGTAAATCTTTTCATTCCCGTGGTTGACTGAATGAACTGTATGCGTGTCTGCTGCTTCGAAACTCGAATATGTGAACTGCTCCAAACTATGATTGAGGATTTCTGCTTTTGGTTGACACACGTTGAGAAACGCCAGACAGCGTTCAAATGAAGCTTTCAGAGCACATTTTCGGATGCATTTGACAGAGATTAACATCATGAATCCAGTGTTCGCTGTGACAGAAGGAAATGAATGCTCTCCTTGTTACTGATCCAGCCACCTTCACATGTCAAGCAAATGCGGTACTGTTGTTACAAAAAGGATCAGTGCCTGGTAACTGTGTCCTTAAAGAGGACATGATTGAAAAAATAAAGAATACCATGTTGAAATATCCAAGAAATATTGGCTGAAACGGCGCAGACAATTTTCCCTGCAGCGCCAAGACAGAGGAACATATGTAACGGCACTCTTAAACAGGATGGCCAGCAGTGATATAGACATCACCACATATGAAGGACCACTGCTAATAGAAATTTGAAAATGAAATTCACGCAGCAGGTATTCGGAATTATATTCTTTTCACCGCTACAGTAGTATTGGGCGAGTAAATTCAAAACAAGGTTTGCTGATGAGAATGCAATAAAGCCCCATCGATCATGATATGAAAGACTGTCGCCCGGAAAGAGGGAACAATAATGTTTCTTCTAAGCTTTGTACTGGGCCACTTTCGCACAAACTGATACTGCTACTCTCCAGAAAAGATCAGGGCCCGCGGCATGCACTCTTAGAAATGGTGACCATCAGTGCTGGAAACTCCCTGCATATTCAGAACAAGGAAGAATACATATCGAATAAAAGTGTAAATGGCAATAAATTGGACTTGTATTCCCTTTCATCACGACAGCTAGAATGTGCGGGGATATACAGAGTAAGGTTTACTGACCAGGTCAGAAAGCAATTACCTCCACATATCTTGACACACAAGCCTATCTTTCTTTCTGTCCATTTTTTGTTTAGAAGCGCCGATCCTTTCCGGAGGAGATGAAGATGATTACTGCTCCCCCGCAGGATCACAGTGGGGCCAGAGACCCGATCGAGCTGCTCAGAACAGTTCGTGTTTGCCAGAATCACTGAAACTGAGATTGATGACACGTAGACACGGTGTAACAGCTGCCAACACATGTGGAGGGTTTTGGGACGGATTAGGACCCACTCTGGGTAAAAGACTGGATCCTAAGACTGGGGATTAAGTGTTCAGGTAGAGGACTGGAGAATGGAGTTAAGACCGATATTAGTCAAGATCGAATGGCGGAGCAGAGTAGATATTCTGAAAGCGCTAACCGTCCTCCTATGTCTTCCAATCTCTGGCCATCTGGTATCGAAGGAAATAGAAACAGAGTTATTTGTTCAGTTGTAAGTCCTGGGCAATTTGAGAGATAGAACAAGCATGATACAATTTTAGAGACTGGGAAAATGTTTGGAGAGGAAGCAATGAAAGTGAAGCTGAATATAAAGTTTGAAGTCAGGACATATTCAATAAGAAGGAAGTTGGTAGAAAGACAGAGGGACATGAAGATGGAAAAAGAAGTGTCACCAGTCCCGAAATCTCATTCGGTTTTCATTTTCAAGATGCGACCGGACCTGCTGAGATTTTCCAGCAATTTCATTTGTTGATTCTGAAGCTGAAGATGGGAGTGATCCTGGACCAATCAGCTCTCTCATGTTCTGGGAATATTTGACTTACCCGTTCGATCAGATCACGTCTGTCCCACACTTAAACCTCAGAATCCTTCCCCACCCCCACCCTCGTTACTGGCAATAAACTGTTCATTACATAAACTTACATGAGCACACAACAAGAACAATTGCAAAATGTACAGGGAGAGCTCCGTTCCGTTCCATCAGCACATTCTGAATCAGTTAATTATCGTTCAGGGCCCATGAGACATTAAGCCGTCTCTGTCAGACCACGAACAAATGGCCATTCGCGTTCTGCGTCTTTGAACACTTTGGTTGGTGCACGGACGTCGTGGAATCTCATGTTGTAAAATGGACATCATTCATAGCATTTTCAGCTGCACTGATAAACTTGTCTCTGGCGCTTCCAGTAAAGTGCAGACAGTTTTCACTCAGAAACCGACATGTGATCAAAGCAGGAGGACATATGTGTCAGCGAAAACAACAAGAATCCTCCACCAGCGTTGGCTTGCAATTCCGCATGTGGAACGAAGAGCTGGAACTCTATTAAACAGTGAAAACGACTATTATGGGGCTTGGACGCACGGCTCCCTGATTAAACACCTCACATTGCACCGAACTGAGATATCCAGGGTTGGCACACGATGAATTAGTTTGCAATTTCATTCTGAGCATAATTCACCTGGCACAACAATTTGCAAAGATCCAGCTCATTCCTCCCAATCACAAAGAACATCATTCACATCTTTCACTTTTGTTATTTCTTCAAAACATTACAATCTATTTAACACTGGTCCCGGCATTTAAGATTCAACCCGAATATTTTCATATGAAGTGATTTCCAGTCACTCTGGCAGACAGTAAATCAGTCGGAAAATTACCTTAGGAAACCCAACCATTTCTGTTTACAGTATTGGGAATTTCCCATCTGCTGACAAGACAGAGTCCTCACAATCAACATTTTCTTTGTTCTTCCGGCCTAAAACGTTTACCACTTCTTATTTTCAAGACAGGAGTTTTGTTTATACCACGTTCCAAGAACAGAAACAACCTTCCAATCTCCTGAATTTTCAATTTAAAATGGAAGTTTTGTTCCTTTCCCACGGGAAGAGTAGTCAATGAGAAAGGAGTTTCCACGAGCTGTGTCCCAGGGTTTGGCAGGAAGCCCTGATTGAAGCTGCAGTGGCCGTTTTCAGTTGGCATCGGCGGTTTGGAGAACATGGTGTCGTATTCTGCTGCGTGTAAGCGTCTTGCTCCCTGTTGACTCGGGGTGAATCATGGATGAGATTTCGGAACAACACTGCCTTCCAGTCTCTGGTCATCTGCTATCTAAGGAAATAGAAACAGACTTATTTGTTCAGTTCGAAGTCCTGGGCAATGTGAAAGATGGAACAGTTCTGATACAAAATCGGAGACTGGGAAAATGGTTGGAGAGGAAGTATTAAAAGAGAAGCTGAATATAACGTTGGAAGTCAGGAGACATTCAATAAAAAGGAAGAGTGTGCAAACGCAGGTGGAGATGGACATGGAAAAGGAGTGTCACTGGTCCTGAAGTCTTAAATCGATTTATATTTCCAAGATGCTACCAGCATTTTCCAATAATGTCATTTGTTGGTTTACTAAGAGAAGATGGCAGTGATCCTGGACCAAACATCTCTCCCGTGCTCTGGGGATATTTGACTTACTGTGTCTATGTCCCACACTGAAACCTCACGATTCTGCCGCATCTCCACCCTCATTGCTGACAATATACTGTTCATTACGTTAAACACAAGAAGAACAATTGCAAAACGTTGAGGGAGAGTTCCCTTCGGTTTCCATCAGAACAATCTGAATTACTGAAAATTGGTTCAGGACCCATGTGACATTGATCCGTATCTGTCAGACCCCTAGCAAGTGGCCATTCGCTTTCCGTGCCTTTGAACACTTTGGGTGGTGCACCGTTGGTTTGGAACCTCACGTTTTGAAACGGACATCATTCATTGTATTTTCGGCTGCACTGATAAAGTTGTCTCTGGTGTCTCCAGTAAAATGGAAACAGTGTTCACTCAGAAACCGACGTGTGATCAAAAGCAGGCGGACAGGTGTGTCAATGAAAGCAGCAAGAACATTCCCTTGCGAAGGGTTGCAATACTGCACGTGGAAAGAAGAGCCGGAATTGTATTAAGTGGTGAAAGCGCCCATTGTGAGGCTTGCACCCACCACCCTCAGATTAAGCATCTCACACTGCACCGACTGAGCTAACCAAGCACGGTGCACTGTGGATTAGTTTGCTATTACATTGCGAGCATAATTCATCAGCACTTTGTTAGGATCCAGTTCATTCCTCTTAATCACAATATCATTCACACCTTTCACTTCAGTTATTCCTTCAAAGCATTACAATCTATTCAGCACTTGTCCCGGGATTTAAGTTCAACCTTAATATCTTCATATTTTTACACTCACCTTTATATCGCTGATGTGATTTCCAATCACTCTGGCACGCCGTAAATCAGTCGGGACGTTACCTTAGGAAATCCAATCATTCCCGTTTACAGTGTTGGGCATTTCCTATCTGCTGACGAGACAGAGTCGTCTCAATCAACACTTTCTTTGTTCTTTCTACCTATAACGTTTTACCACTTCCTATTTTCAAGGCAGTAGTTTTATTTATAACACGTTCCAAGAACTGGAGCAACATTCCAATGTCCTGAAGCCCTTTCCAATTTAAAGTGAAAGTTTTTCTCCTTTCTCACGGAAAGAGCTGTTACTAAGGAAGGAGTTTCCACGAGTTGTTTCCCATGGCTTGGCAGAAAGTCGCTGATTGAAGCTGCAGTGGCCGCTCTCTGTTGGCATCGGGAGCTTGGAGAAAGTGATGTCGTATTCTGCTGCGTGTAAACGTCTCACTCCCTGCGGACTTGGGGTGAATCATGGATGAGTTCTCCCGGTTCCAATGTCAATACTTGGTCTGGGTGAATGCTTGTGCTGAAATATTTGAGGCTTATTCCCTGGGTGGGCTCGAACCACCAACATTTCAGCCAACTGCGCTAACCATTTGAGATACAGAAACTGGCAACGCAGATATCCAAAAGCAAAGCTATCGACGGGATATGAGAATACTCGGACAGCAGGAACTTGCGTTGTTTTCAGAGACGGTCGCTGATTTTATCACCGAGAGGGTAAGCTCACTGAGGAGCTGCAAACACTCAAATTAAAAGGCATCCACACATGCGCAGTTCTCTCGCATACATCTCCACATAGTAGCTCACTTACGATGCTGGTATTTGAAACCACGATTCGATAGAAACTGAAGCTTAAAATCCAGCATCTTAAAACCCTCGATCCCGCTACCACACAAAAGCCCACACTCAGAATTTTTATGACTAGTGTTTCAGCATCGATTCACTTCAGGCACTTAGACCTCGCAGATTATGTAATGAAATTGGCGTAATTTAAGAAGAAAGATCAAAGAAAATGTACAGACAAGGAACAGGCCCTTCATCCATTCAATCCTGAGCCGATCCAGATCTACTGTTTAAACCTGTCACCCAATTCCTAAGCACCTGTATCCCTCTGCTCCCCACCTACTCATACATCTGTCCAGACGCATCTTAAATGTATCTACCGTGATTAGCTCTCCCGTCTCTGCTGGGAACGCGTTCCAGACACCCACCACCCGCTGTGTCAAGTAGTTGCCGCGTGTATCCCTCTTAAACTTTTCACCTCTCACCTTGAAAGCGTGATCTCTCGGTAATCCTTCAATCTGGGACATAAAACTTTTCTCTATCTACCCTGTCTGTACCTTCATGATTTTGTAAATCTCAAAAACGTCCCACTCAAACTCCTTTTTCCTAATGAAAACAAACCTAACCTACTCAACCTCTCTTCCTAGATTGCACCTTCCACACGAGGCAACATCCGCTTCAACTTTTTACGCGCCCTCTCCAAAGGGCCCACATCCTTTTGGTAATGTGGCGACCAGAAATTTACACAGTATTCTAAGTGTGGCCAGACCAATGTATTGTTCAATTTTAACATGACCTGCCAGCCATTTTATTCAATACCCCATCCAATGAAGCCAAGCATACTATATGCCTGCTTGACCACTCTATCCACCTGTGCAGCGACCTTCAGTGTATAATGGACCTGTACTCACAGATCTCTCTGTCCATCAACTTTTTTTTCCCGAAGTTCTTCCTTCATTGTATAACCCCATCTAGAATTAGACCGACCGAAATGCGTCACCTCACATTTGTTTGGTTTGAACTCCAGCTGCCACTTTTCCGCCCAACTTTCCAGTATCCTCCTGTATTATTTAACAGTCACTTATATTTTCTGTTAGTCCAGAAATGTTCGTGTCATCTGCAAACTTTCTGATAATTCCAACAGTGCTCTCTTCCAGAACATTTATCTATATCACAAACAACAGTGGCCACAACACTGACCCCTGTGGAGCACTACTGGTCATCTTTCTCCATTTCCAGAAACTCCATTCAACTGCCACTCTCTGTCTCCTATTGCTCAACTAATTCTTTATCCACCTGTCTAGAACACCCTGCACACCATGTTACTTTACGTACTGTATTTGGTTACCATGGGGAACCTTATCTAACTCCTTACTGTAGTGCATGTATATGACATAACAGCCTTTCCTTCATCTATCAACTTGGGCACTTTCCCAAAAAGCTCTATGCCTCTCACTGATATGCACATTATTTTCTAAATATGAATAGATCTTATCTCTCAGTACCATCTCCAGCAACTTTCCCAACACTGATGTTAGGCCTATTGTTCTGTAGTTATCCGGAATATCCCTATTATCCTTCTTGTACAGTGGACAATATGAGTAACGTTCCAGTCGGCCAGAACCTCACCTGTGCTGAAGTTCGCCACGAAGATATCTATCAGGGCCCCAGCTATTTCCTCTCTCACCTCACTCAGGAACCAGGGATAGATCCCATCCGTTCCTGGGATTTGTCCACATAAATTACCCCTAGCCTGCCCAACACAGCTTCCCTACTTAAGTCAACATTATCCAGACTAATCAAATGTCTTACTCTAGACTCAATATTCATCATATTCCTCTCTTCAGTGAACACTGATGCAAAATAATTATTCAGAATCATACCCAGTCTCTCAGATTCGACATACACCCTTCCTTTATTTTCCTTTAGTAGACCAATCCTTTCTCTGGTTACCCGCTTGCTTCTTATATATGAATAATAGGCTTTAGGATTCTCCTTAATTGTGCTAGCGTGAAGATGTTTCATGACCCCTTTTAACCCCCTTGATTCCTCATTTAAGAGTTGTCCTACTCTTCTCATGTACCTCGAGGGACCATTATGTTCTTAGCTGCCGAGGCGTTATGTATGCTTCCCTTTTACTCTTGGCGAGTCGTACAATTGTCCTGTCATCAACAGTTCACGAATATTGTCTTTCAAATCCTATGCCTTCAACGGGACATGCCTATCCCGTTTGAGTGGGAGCAGCGGCCGAGTAAAGGCGAACCCGGGAGACTACAGCTAAGGTAAAACAGTTTGTTTCAAAATTACTTACCTGTAGCGGGCAGCGGTGTTTTTTATTCTCTCTTCACAAAAAGAGCGGGAGCAGCAGAGGAAGTGACGGCAAACAGAGGGGCAGCCGGGAAGGAGAACTGTGAGTATAAATACTCACCCTTTAATCACCAACGGTCATTTGAGTGGGAGCAGCGGCCGAGTAAAGGCGAACCCGGGAGACTACAGCTAAGGTAAAACAGTTTGTTTCAAAATTACTTACCTGTAGCGGGCAGCGGTGTTTTTTATTCTCTCTTCACAAAAAGAGCGGGAGCAGCAGAGGAAGTGACGGCAAACAGAGGGGCAGCCGGGAAGGAGAACTGTGAGTATAAATACTCACCCTTTAATCACCAACGGTCATTTGAGTGGGAGCAGCGGAAGTGAGGTTGGAGCGCATAGCTGGGCGGGAAGGTAAGTGATTAGTATTTGAGTGGGTGTGTTCTATTAGAGGGACGGACAGGCGGTTCTGTGGACATGGGCGAGACTCACGGATGGTTTGTTGCCTCCCGGGTGCTAGGGTCCGAGACGTCTCAGACCGTGTCTTCAGAATCCTTAAGGGGGAGGGTGTGCAGCCAGAAGTCGTGGTGCACATTGGCACCAACGACATAGGTAGGAAGAGGGGTGGGGAGGTCATTCAAGAGCTCAAGGAGTAAGGCTGGAAGCTAAAAGCTAGGACAGACAGAGTCGTCATCTCTGGGTTGTTGCCGGTGCCACGTGACAGTGAGGCAAAGAATAGGGAGAGAGTGCAGTTGAAGACGTGGCTGCAAGGCTGGTGTAGGAGGGAGGGCTTCAGATATTTGGACAATTGGACTGCATTCTGGGGAAGGTGGGACCTGTACAAACAGGACGGATTGCACCTGAACCAGAAGGGCACCAATATCCTGGGGGGTAGGTTTGCTAGCACTCTTCGGGGGGGTTTAAACTAATTTGGCAGGGGGATGGGATCCGGACTTGTAGTCCATCAAGTAGGTTAGCTGTTTGTCAGGATGCCCAAGACTGTAGGGAGGCTGTGGAGAAGGTAGCACTGACAGGGACTACTTGCGGACACAGAGATGGGCTCAAGTGCGTATACTTCAACGCAAGGAGTATCAGAAATAAGGTGGGTGAACTTAAGGCGTGGATCGGTACCTGGGACTACGATGTTGTGGCCATCACGGAAACGTGGATAGATGTGGGACAGGAATGGCTGTTGGAGGTTCCTGGTTACAGGTGTTTCAGCAAGATTAGGGAGGGAGGGAAAAAAGGAGGGGGGGGGGGGGTGGCATTGCTAATTAGAAATGGTATAACGGCTGCAGAAAGGAAGTTTGAGGGGGATCTGCCTCTGGAGGTAGTATGGGCTGAAGTCAGAAATAGGAAAGGTGCAGTCACCTTGTTGGGTGTTTACTATAGGCCCCCCAATAGCAGCAGAGATGTGGAGAAACAGATTGGGAAACAGATTTTGGAAAGGTGCAGAAGCCACAGGGTCGTAGTCATGGGCGACTTCAACTTCCCAAATATTGATTGGAAGCTCTTTAGATCAAGTAGATTGGATGGGGCGGTGTTTGTGCAGTGTGTCCAGGAAGCTTTTCTAACGCAGTATGTAGATTGTCCAACCAGAGGGGAGGCCATATTGGATTTGGTACTCGGTAATGAACCGGGACAAGTGGTGGGCTTGTTAGTGGGTGAACATTTTGGTGATGGTGACCACAATTCTGTGACTTTCACCTTGGTTATGGAGAGAGATAGGTGCGCCCAACAAGGTAGATTTTATAATTGGGGGAAGGGAAATTACGATGCTGTAAGGCAGGATTTGAGGAGCATACGTTGGGAGCATAGGCTGTCAGGGAAGGATGTGGTGGAAATGTGGAACTTTTTCAAAGAGCAGATACGACGTGTCCATGATATGTATGTACCTATCAGGCAGGAAAGAAATGGTCGTGTGAGGGAGCCTTGGTTGACGAGAGAGGTTGAATGTCTGGTAAAGAGGAAGAAGGAGGCTTACATAAGGTTGAGGAAACAGGATTCAGACAGAGCAGTGGAGGGATACAGGATAGCCAGAAGGGACCTGAAGAAAGGGATTAGGAGAGCTAAGAGAGGGCATGAAAAATCGTTGGCGGATAGGATCAAGGATAACCCCAAGGCATTTTATGCGTATGTGAGAAACCTGAGAATGACGAGAACGAGGGTAGGTCCGATCAAGGACAGTAGTGGGAGACTGTGTATTGAGTCGGAAGAGATAGGAGAGGTCTTGAACAAGTGCTTCTCTTCAGTATTTACGAACGAGAGGGACCGTATTGTAGAAGAGGAGAGTGTGAAATGGACTGGTAAGCTAGAAGAGATACCTGTTAGGAAGGAAGATGTGTTGGACATTTTGAACAACTTGAGGATAGACAAGTGCCCCGGGCCTGACGGGATATATCCTAGGATTGTGTGGGAAGCAAGAGAGGAAATTGCAGTACCGTTGGCAATGATCTTCCCGTCTTCACTGGCAACGGGGGTGGTACCAGGGGACTGGAGAGTAGCGAATGTTGTGCCCCTGTTCAAAAAAGGGAATAGGGATAACCCCGGGAATTACAGGCCTGTTAGTCTTACTTCTGTGGTCGGCAAAGTAATGGAAAGGGTACTGAGGGATAGGATTTGAGTATCTGGAAAGACACTGCTTGATTAGGGACAGCCAACACGGATTTGTGAAGGGTAGGTCTTGCCTTACAAGTCTTATTGAATTCTTCGAGGAGGTGACCAAGCATGTGGATGAGGGAAGAGCAGTGGATGTAGTGTACATGGATTTTAGTAAGGCATTTGATAAGGTTCCCCATGGTAGGCTTATGCGGAAAGTCAGGAGGCATGGGATAGAGGGAAATTTGGCCAATTGGATAGAAAACTGGCTAACCGGTCGAAGGCAGAGAGTGGTGGTAGATGGTAAATATTCAGCCTGGAGCCCAGTTACAAGTGGAGTTCCGCAGGGATCAGTTCTGGGTCCTCTGCTGTTTGTAATTTTTATTAATGACTTAGATGAGGGAGTCGAAGGGTGGGTCAGTAAATTTGCAGATGATACGAAGATAGGTGGAGTTGTGGACAGTGAGGAGGGCTGTTGTCGGCTGCAGAGGGACTTAGATATGATGCAGAGCTGGGCTGAGGAGTGGCAGATGGAGTTCAACCCTGCCAAGTGTGAGGTTGTCCATTTTGGAAGAACAAATAAGAATGCGGAATACAGGGTTAACGGTAGGGTTCTTAGTCAGGTGGAGGAACAGAGGGATCTTGGGGTCTATGTACATAGATCTTTGAAGGTTGCCACTCAGGTGGATAGAGTTTGTAAGAAGGCCTATGGAGTATTATCGTTCATTAGCAGAGGGATTGAATTCAAGAGTCGTGAAGTGATGTTGCAGCTGTACAGGACTTTGGTTAGGCCACAGTTGGAGTACTGTGTGCAGTTCTGGTCGCCTCACTTTAGGAAAGATGTGGAAGCTTTGGAGAGGGTGCAGAGAAGATTTACCAGGATGTTGCCTGGAATGGAGAGGAAGTCGTACGAGGATAGGTTGAGAGTTCTCGGCCTTCTCTCGTTGGAACGGCGAAGGATGAGGGGTGACTTGATAGAGGTTTATAAGATGATCAGAGGAATAGATAGAGTAGACAGTCAGAAACTTTTTCCCCGGGTACAACAGTGTTACAAGGGGACATAAATTTAAGGTGAAGGGTGGAAGGTATAGGGGAGATGTCAGGGGTGGGTTCTTTACCCAGAGAGTGGTGGGGGCATGGAATGCGCTGCCCATGGGAGTGGTAGAGTCGGAATCATTGGCGACCTTTAAGCGGCATTTGGATAGGTACATGGATGGGTACTTAATCTAGGTTAGAAGTTCGGCACAACATCGTGGGCCGAAGGGCCTTTTCTGTGCTGTATTGTTCTATGTTCTATGTTCTATCATGCACTATATTTAACCTATCTTTGAAAGCCTGCCACATATGAACTGTGGACATTCCGAAAAATAGCTGTGTCCAATCCACATTTCCGACCTCCTGCATAATTTCGATATAATTAGCTTTGGCCCAGGATAGTACTCTTTCCTCAGGACCACTCATCTTTGTCAATGAGTATTCTAAAACTTACAGAATATTGGACACTTCCCAAAGAAATCACCCACGGCAACTGCTATCGCCAGCCCTGGCTTATTCCCCAATATCAGTTCCAATATGGCCGATTCCCTCCTCAGACTATTGATATACCGCCGCAGAAAACTCACCTGGAGGCTTCTTACAAATGGTATACCATCCAGACCTCTGACGCTAAGAGTATCCCGGACAATGTTGGGAAAGCGGAAATCTCCAATCAAAACTAAAGAATTGCCTCTACTTCTTTCCATGATCTGTTTAACTCTGTTTTTCTTACACCTCACGCTCACTGCAATACAGCCCCAAAAATCTAACCTCACACTTCTTATTTCACTGCTCCATCCATAGTGTCTCACGACCCAAGCCTTACATGGTGTCTTCCTTTCGCACAGCCATGATATCATCCCTGACCAGCAATGCAACTCCTTCCCCTTTTTCTTCCCTCCCTGTCCCATCTGAAGCATCTATATCCTAGAACATTTGGTTGCCAACCATGCCCTTCCTTCAACTAAATCTCTGTGATCGCAACAACGTCATATTCCCAGGCACCAACCTAAACCCTAAGTTCATCTGTCTATACTCCACGAATTAAAGTAGATGCATTTCAGGCCACCAGTTCTTTTGTATTCATCTGCTCTCTGCCTTCTCTTCCCATTTTTATTGTTATCTTCCTGATTCTTAGCGTTTCCAGTTTCCACCTCACTGCCGACTTGTTTAATCTTGTGGTTCCCAGCGCCCTGCCACATTAGTATAAAACCTCCCCAACAGCAGTAGCAAAAACTCCCGAAAGGACATTCGTTCCCGTCTGGTTCAGATGTAGATCGTCAATTTTCTTATACTCCCACATTGTCCAGAACTGGTCGCACAGTCCAACAAATCTGAAACGCGCCCTGCAGCACCATTCCTCAAGTCACGTGTTCATCGTGCCTTTTTTTATTCATTTCTACGCTGGCAGTCACATGGCACCGGCAGTAATCCCGAGATTACTACCTTTGAGGTCCTCCTTTTTCACTTCTCTCCTGGCTCCCTGAATTCTCCCTGCAGGTCCTCATCTCGTGCCTGTATGCACCAAGACAACTGGCTGCTCACGATCCCCTTTTCGAATGATCTTCAGCCGATGGGCGACATCCCTGGCCTGAGCACCTGGGAGGCAACATAACTCTGCAGAATTGCTGATGCTCCACAGTGAGTCCACCCGCAGCTCCAGAGTGAACACGCGGTCAAGCAAGTGCTGCAGCTGGACACACTTCTTTCAAGTGTCCGTTTAGAAAACCTTTACAAGGATTTGCAAGGTTTGCACTGCTTGGACGTGAGAACGAAACTGAATAGGCTTCGTCAGATTCCCAGGAGCTTCAGGGCTTAGATATGGCCTCTCAGAAGCTTATAAAATCATGAGGAAGACAGACAAAGTAAATAGTCAGGGAGCACTTTTTCACAAGACACGCGAGTTCAAATCTATTTAGCAAACATTTAATGTGAGAGGAAAAATTTAAAAGGGATGTGAGGGACGCATGTTTTTCACACAGAACTTTTCTGTGTGTGGAATGAATTTCCACATTTAGTGGCAGAGTCTGGTGCACTCACAACATTTCAAAGGCATTTGAATGGGTGTATAGACAGGAAGACCTCGGAGAGATAAGGCACAAATATTGTGAGATATGTATGGATTAATTTCGGTTATCTGTTTAGCAAGGGCAAGTTGGATCGCGGGAGTTGTTTCCATGCTCGACAACTCTGAGATGCTCCAGCCACCGGCAACGGTTTGAATACACCATTTGCAAAAAAAAAACCGCATGATGTTTGTTACTCAGTCAACGAGTTTGGCTATTTTGTTTGGAGGTTGGATGGGCCCAACCGATCCAGAGATGAAGGTTTTCCGGATATTTGCTACCAATGACCATTCTTCTTGACACTTTCCCAAGTTCGCCATCAAAGATTTTGGCTAAAGAAAAATACCTCCCACATCGCATTACCCACTTTCCTCTCCAGCGAATCCAAAACCTGACAGCACTGAACGTGGAACAGAATCAGAACTGAAAAGGCAGTACCATGATCAGACACACCGAAGCTTAAGTGCTGTCTGTGATGCACTGTGAGTCGTCTCTGACATGAACCGCTCGCACAAGTAACAGCGAGGCAATTCCAAACCTACTGGAGATTTAGTTTATTGCCAAGTCCCAGAAAGTGCTCAAGTATCATAAAACAAAACAGAACAACAACGAACCAATAAAAGTGAACATTTCCAATTGTATCCCTGATTAAATTAGGCCATCAATGCCCCGGTGATCACCTTTCTCCTTCACCAGGACAGTAATGAAGGAAATGAAAGTATAGCAACGTTTCACATCGCGATTGCCCACCTTTTCGCCACAGCATCAAATAACGTCGAACAGATTCAATGCAGGATCTTCTTTCGAAATAACGGTGAAATAACTATGTCTATTCACTTTCAGAGTAAACGGGGAACAACACAAGTTGTCTGGAATATGAATAACCAACATAGACTACTTGGGTACCAGATTCTACTGATGCACAGACTTTCATATGAAAAGGTACCTTGGGTGATTGCCCTACACCCAGAAATCTTCTGGCTACCTTCTATTTGCCCTGTCACATTAACCTTGTGCTGCTCTAATCGAATTTGCAGTTCTTGCCATTTGTCCGTATTGCTACGAGGGATAGCTGGTCGTGGCAACTCGTGACTGCCACACAAATTCTTTGCCAAAATTGGATTGTCCTGCAACGTGATTCGCAGTGCACGAACTTCGCAACGAGGATATGCCACGCGGCAAGTTACAAAGCACGCTTCCATTTATTAAAGTCAGTTTCTTGAAACTGACAACCAGATTCCTCCTTACACTCGGAATTATGACAACACATAAACCAACAGCCTCTCTCAGAGACAAGCGACCAATGCCCATCTTGTGAAGGACAAACGTAGTTGACAAGATTGCACGCAGGGACTGCACAGAAAACTATAGAGGAGAAGCAGACAGACGACCATGGAGCTGCATTCATGCGGTTCTGTTACCCTGTAAACCCCATGCACAGCTGTTCCATGCAGGTACACACAGGGCACTGAGTGTCTCTGACTCCGGGACTTGGAACTCGGATTATATGACCGTCTGCAGCACTGGTTACTTCCTTGTGTGATTTAACTCCCGATGGAACATATGTAAAACACGATAGCTGATTGAGAAAAACGTCCAAAATAGTACCCAAGAGACGTATTTCTGTTGTGTTTCTGGTCCTGTTCCTGACATGACATCCAGCATTGTACTTATTGTGTGCTTCCTGACGATTCGGTGGATGCTTCCATGATTGCATTGTGGGCAGTAATCTGCGTTTTAGCTGCAATTACGTGCGTTTGAAACCCAGGACCACCTGCCTCTATTCTGTTTTCTTCTTCACATGCGCAATTGCAACACAGTAAACGATCAATTAATATTGGAAAATGACATACACAGGCGTGTGAAAAGCCCAGTTTCCGTGGCAATTATGCAATGGTTAGAGATTACATTGATTCAGGAGATAAGGATGGAAAATGTGTTTGGGTAGAGATGAGGAACATTGAGGAAAGAGGAAACCTAGCCGATGTAGCTTACAAGAACATTAACAGTAACCACAGTGTAAAAAAAAAAACGTACAGGAAAAATACCGCCTGTGAATGCTAAAAGAAGGCAAGAATTATGGGAGACATTCATTTCCCTTCTTCCACTCCCGTTTGAATTGTAAAGAAATTTTGAAGAAAAACAATCGAAAAGTCATATATGCAACATCGAACAACGTGCGTCATACCTTGGCCATTGATTACCGTAGATTAGAATACTTACAATATGGAAACAGGTCCTTCGGCCCAGCAACTCCACACCGACCTGCTCCAGCCCAAATGCATTCCTCTCCATTCACCCCGTCAATTTAGCACGGCCATTTCACCTAACCGGTACATTTTTGGACTATGGGAGAAAACCAGAGAAAGTGCATGCAGCCACGGGGAGAATGTGCAAACTCCACACATTCAGTTGCATGAGGCGGGAATTGACCCTAACTCTGTGGTATTGTGAAACAGCAGCGCTCACGATGGTGTCAGCGTTAGATGGGACTTATTTGCCGTCTTTTATTGGGAAAAATCTCTTTCATTGTGAGCATCTGGAAAGACCAGCTCCTTCGCCAGAAAAAGAAATGAATATGTCACTAACCTTGGATTGTTTCATGTCCAAGAACACTCAGATCAATACCTCTCTTGATCAGCTCTGCTGATCATGTTTGCAAAGAGATCTAGCAAATTGCCAAAGTGGGATTGTCCTTTCAATCAATATTTTGACTCAGTTTGGCTGCAAATATCTTTTCCTAACTTTGTGTTTTTCTTCCTTTACATTGGTGTCTCGCACCTTACAATTGACAGCAGAGGTTGGAGAGGAGAATGGAAGCATTTCGCTCATCAAGTCAACGGGAGCTTTCAATGAAATTACGGCTGATTTGGTCAATGCTCAACCCACCTAAGCTGTCTGTAGTCATAGCCGAGTGGTTAAGGCGATGGATTAGAAATCCATTGGGGCTTCCCCACGTAGGTTCGAATCCTGCTGACTACGTTATGAATGCTTTCCTGCTGGTACAATTTTCGCTCAAAGTTCAGAAAAACTATTTTGTGAACCAGGCCGGTAATTTGATTAAACTTGTGAAACTCGAGTTCTTCATCAGAAATGTTCCATATTTAAAACATTATCTCTGTTTCTCTTTCCAGATACACTGCTCGACACATCGGGTTTCTGCAGCTGTTATTGAACATCCTGAGCAGAAGTGCTGCTTTTCATTAGATTCCTTTCATCCCTGTCCACTGTTCTCTGACTCGGGTCAGTGGCAACACTTCCTCCTGCTCGTCAAAGTGCTCATTCCCCACCGCTCCCTCTCCCATCATTAGAAACAACCGCAGGAAATCGCCACTTAACCATCTTTGTTCCAAAGTGAAACTCATCAGCCTCGGGAATCTCTTCACCAAACGGGACTTCTCATCCCTGGACATGGTGCAAGCCAGAGGATTGTGAAGAGATACTGTGAAAATATTGTCAGTTGGCAGTTGAAAAAATGTTTAGGAAGCAAACCATATAATTTAGGCTCTAGCTTTGTAAATCTTGAGAAACTCTTTGGGAAATGGAATCAGAGGAGAATGAAGAAGTGTGAACTGTCGGACCGAGTAGAGGACGGGACATTGATTATGATGTTCTCGGGACAGGAACTGATCTGAGACATTGAAATCATTCTCGCTCACGTACGTGAGGAATGCAAACTTCATCTGGACTCTGGGACAATGAAAAACTCTGGAACACTCAAGACAATATCCAAATATTTACTGGGATCACTACAGTACGAGTACTATAGATGAGTCAGTTTTTGCCCAGTGTGTGCAGGAGGGCTTCCTGACACAGTACGTACACATGCCTTCAAGGGACGAATTCACTTTCGATTTAGTACTGGGTAACGAGCCTGGCCAGGTTTTAGATTCGGAAGTAGGTGAGCACATTGGAGACAGCGATCACAATTCTCTCAGGTTTACTTCCGTGATTGAAAGGGATAGGTGTACTCCACGGAGCAAGAGTTTCAGCTGGTGGAAGGGAGATTACGATGCAATGAGGTAAGATTTAGGAAGCGTAGAATGGGGTAGGAAACTGCAGGTGGTGAGCACATTAAAATGTGGAGCTTATTCAAGGAAAAGCTCCTGTGTGTCCTAGATAAGTATGTACCTGTCAGGCAGGGAGGAAGATATAGAACGCGTGAGCCGTGGTTTACTAAGGAAGTGGAATCCCTGGTCAAGAAGAACAAGAAGTCTTATGTTAGGACAAAATGTGAAAACTCAGTTAGAGCGCTCGAGGGTTCCAACGATATCAGGAGAGACCTAAAAAGAGAGCTGAGAAGAGCCAGGAGGAGACATGAGAAGTTGTTGGTAGATAGGATCAGGGTTAACCCTAAGGCTTTCCATAGGTATGTCAGGATTAAAAGAATGACGAGAGTTAAATTTGGGACAATCAAGGATAATAGTGGGAAGTTGTGTGTGGAGTCAGAGGAGATAGGGGAAGCACTAAATAAATATTTTTCGGCAGTGTTCGCTATAGAAAATGAAAATGTTGGCGAGGAAGATACAGAGCTACTTGCGTGTAGACGAGAAGAGATTGAGGTTCACAAGAAAGAGATATTAGAAATACTGCAGAGTGTGAAAATAGATAAGTCAGCTGGGCCAGATGGGAGCGATCTGATTTTGTTTCGCAAATGCACTGCAGGAAAGTACAAATCAACTGATGCTTACAACGGCTCGTTTTGAGCCGCTAATTTCAGTGAAGTGTCGGCGCCAATAAAAGGTGTCACGCATCTCGTCTAATTCCACATCCTGAGCTCGAAATGACCAGAGGTTTCTCGCCGAGTTTCTGCAGGGTCTTGTTTGGACGACACCATGATACATTTTCACTGGAGTGGAACATGAAATCGCGTCGTGACTGTGAATAAAACGATTGAAACTTCCAGCAGAGAAGGACGCGACCCTGAAGCAGACAGCTGAGGACAAATGTTTCTCCTTTGCCAGTGAAAGGCACTGCTTCACAAATTGGAAACTTCGAAGTGAAGCAATGTTGGTGATGATCTTCGGTGCTTGTTCACCTTTTTAATTCTGATTCCGTGAAAGTCCATGGCATTACATATCAACATTCTGCCAAGTGCCAGCTTGTCCCTTGGGCCAGTGGCGTAGTGGATAACGCGTCTAACTTCGGATCTGAAGATTGTAGGTTCGAGTCCTAACTGGCTCGAGGGGGAATGTTTTGCTTTAACCGTGGTATACGTTGACGCTCCCCTGTAAAGTTCGCTCGGGCCATCGCCTCTGTGCTTCCGCATGTAAAGCTTGCATTTGTCCTATTGTCCATTTCAAATTCCAGCTCTCCACAACGGACACCTCCGTCAGTTTGGCGGTATCTTCTGGTGTGTCTCCCTCTGTGGGTGAAAATGAGCATGAGTTCCTCAAAAGAGTTACAATTCGTTGTGGAAGTGTCACACTTCTGTCACATTATTGTGCCATGTAAGAACATAGGATTACCTCATTGACATTTGACCTGGAAACATTAGAACACACGAGACTTTGGGCCAAAGTTCGAAACAGCGACTAGAATTGATGGCTCTCTGATTAGCCGCAATGCACACGGGCGGAATGGCCTTTTCCCACTTTGTAAATCTTCGAAGACAATTTGAAAAAAATCTGCAACGAAAATGTTCAGAAAGGGTGTTTTATTTACACCAAGTACGATAGTATCTATCGCCTTGTCTTGTTATTTACTTGTGAGGATTCGGTATTCTCAGCACCGTGGCCCAGATCGTATTCCCGCTCATGGAATGGTTGTATAGTTCAGCAAACATATCGGTGTACCAGTACTTCTGCCGATTTTCCGTTGCTGGCAGGTCATTGGTTTTGTCCAAAACATTATGAAGGTTAACATAAAACAAATAGCTGCAGGTGCTGGAAATCTGAGCCCAAAACGAAAATTGTTTGTGCAGCGGAGCATGACTGGCAACAGAAACGTCGACTCTCCTGCTCCTCGGATGCAGCCTGACCTGCTGTGCTTTTCCAGCATCACTCTGATCTAAAGTCAGGTTTCCAGCATCTGCAGTCCTCACTTTTGCCTAGTTTCTTCAGTGTCTCTTGTTCCCAATTCAAGAAGTCCATCTCTAGCGGTTTCACGTTTGTACCTCCGTGCTGAGGAGTTGAAGAGTGAAGAAAAGTAACTCACCTCCTCCATCTCTGGGGTAATTAGGGACTGAAAATGAATCGTGTCACATTGAAATATATCTACATGCGAATTAATCTCTGTCTTTTATTGGGAACCATCTCTTTCATTGTAACCATCAGGAAAGATCATTTCGTTCGCCAGAAAAAGAAATGAATATGTCACTAACCTTTGTTTGCTTCAGGTCCGAGAATACTCAGATCAATAGCTCCCTTGCTTACTTCTGCTGGTCATGTTCGCAAAGAGATATGGCAAATTGCCAAGTGTGATTTTCCTTTCAATAAATAATTTTGACTCAGTTTACCTGCAAATATCTTTTCCTACCTTTGTGCTTTTCTTCTTGTACATTGGTGTCTCGCACCTTACAAATGACAGCAAAGGTATGAAAGGAGATGGGAGCATTTCACTCATCAAGTCAACGGTAGCTTTCAATGAGGTCACGGCTGATTTGGTCAAAGCTCAACCCACCTGAGCTGTCTGTAGTCATGGCCGAGTGGTTAAGGCGATAGATTAGAAATCCATTGGGGCTTCCCCACGTAGGTTCGTAATCCTGCTGACTACGTTATGAATGCTTTCCTGCTGGTACAATTTTCGCTCAAAGTTCAGAAAAACTATTTTGTGAACCAGGCCGGTAATTTGATTAGACTTGGGAAACTCGAGTTCTCCATCAGAAATGTTCCATATTTAAAACATTATCTCTGTTTCTCTTTCCAGATACACTGCTCGACACATCGGGTTTCTGCAGCTGTTATTGAACGTCCTGAGCAGAAGTGCTGCTTTTCATTCGATTCCTTTAATCCCTGTCCACTGTTCTCTGACTCGGGTCAGTGGCAACACTTCCTCCTGTTCGTCAAAGTGCTCATTCCCCACCGCTCCCTCTCCCATCATTAGAAACAACCGCAAGAAATCGCCACTTAACCATCTTTGTTCCAAAGTGAAACTCATCAGCCTCGGCAATCTATCCACCAAACGGGACTTCTCATCCCTGGACATGGTGCAAGCCAGAGGATTGTGAAGAGATACTGTGAAAATATTGTCAGTTGGCAGTTGAAAAAATGTTTAGGAAGCAAACCATATAATTTAGGCTCCAGCTTTGTAAATCTTGAGAAACTCTTTGGGAAATGGAATCAGAGGAGAATGAAGAAGTGTGAACTGTCGGACCGAATAGAGGACGTGACATTGACTCTGATGTTCTCGGGACAGGAACTGATCTGAGACATTGAAATCATTCTCGCTCACGTACGTGAGGAATGCAAACTTCATCTGGACTCTGGGACAATGAAAAACTCTGGAACACTCAAGACAATGATGTGTTTCTGTTCGCCGAGCTGGAAGTTTTTGTTTGAAACGTTTCGTCCCCTGTCTAGGTGGCATCCTCAGTGCTTGGGGGGCTCCTGTGAAGCGCTTCTGTGGTGTTTCCTGCGGCATTTATAGTGGCCTGTCCTTGCCGCTTCCTGTTGTCAGTTTCAGCTCTCCGCTGCAGTGGCTTGTATATTGGGTCCAAGTCGATGTGTTTGTTGATGGAGTTTGTGGATGAGTGCCATGCTTCTGGGAATTCCCTGGCTGTTCTTTGTTTGGCTTGCCCTATAATAGTAGTGTTGTCCCACTCGAATTCATGTTGCTTGTCGTCTGTGTGTGTGGCGACTACGCATAGTTGGTCGCTTCGTTTCGTGGCTAGTTGATGTTCCTGGATGTGGATCGTTAGCTGTCTTCCTGTTTGTCCTATATAGTGTTTTGTGCAGTCCTTGCATGGGATTTTGTATACTCCATTAGTTTTGCTCATGTTGGGTATCGGGTCCTTAGTTCTGGTAAGCTGTTGTCTGAGTGTGGCTGTTGGTTTGTGTGCTGTTAAAAGTCACAGTGGTCGCAGTAGTCTGGCTGTCAGTTCGGAGATGTTCTTGATGTGTGGTAGTGTGGCGCGTCCTTTGGGTTGTGGCATGTCCTCTTTCCGTGGTCTATCCCTTAGGCATCTGTTGATAAAATTGCGAGAATATCCGTTTTCGGCGAATACCTTGTATAGGTATTCCTCTTCCTCTTTTTGCAGTTCTGGTGTGCTGCAGTGTGTTGTGCCCCTTTTGAATGGTGTCTTGATGCAACTTCGTTTGTGTATGTTGGGGTGGTTGCTCTCATAATTCAGGACTTGGTCTGTGTGTGTGGCTTTCCTGTGTACCTTTGTGGTGAATTCTCCGTTAGGTGTTCTCTGCACCATCACGTGTAGGAATGGGAGTTGGTTGCCCTTTTCTTCCTCTCTGGTGAATCGGGTTCCTGTGAGTGTGGAGTTGATGATCCTGTGTGTTTTCTCTATTTCCGTGTTTTTAATGATTACAAAGGTGTCATCCACGTATCTGAACCAGTGTTTGGGTTGAATTTGCGGTCAGACTGCTCTAACCTTTGCATTACTGCTTCTGCTATGAGTCCAGAGATCGGTGAGCCCATGGGTGTTCCGTTGATTTGTTCGTATATCTGGTTGTTGAATGTGAAGTGTGTTGTGAGGCACAAGTCCCAAGATTTAGGAAGATTAGGTAAGATTTAGGAAGCGTAGAATGGGGTAGGAAACTGCAGGTGGTGAGCACATTAAAATGTGGAGCTTATTCAAGGAAAAGCTCCTGTGTGACCTAGATAAGTATGTACCTGTCAGGCAGAGAGGAAGATATAGAACGCGTGAGCCGTGGTTTACAAAGGAAGTGGAATCCCTGGTCAAGAAGAACAAGAAGTCTTATGTTAGGACAAAATGTGAAAACTCAGTTAGAGCGCTCGAGGGTTCCAACGATATCAGGAAAGATCTAACAGAGAGCTGAGAAGAGCCAGGAGGAGACATGTGAAGTTGTTGGCAGATAGGATCAGCGTTAACCCTAAGGTTTTCCATAGGTATGTCAGGATTAAAAGAATGACGAGAGTTGAATTTGGGACAATCAAGGATAATAATGGGAAGTTGTGTGTGGAGTCAGAGGAGATTGGGGAAGCACTAAATAAATATTTTTCGACAGTGTTCGCTATAGAAAATGAAAATGTTGGCGAGGAAGATACTGAGATACTTGCTTCCAGAGTACTAGAGATTGAGGTTCACAAGGATTAGGTGATAGAAATACTGCAGAGTGTGATAACAGACAAGTCCCCTGGGCTGAATGGGATCTGTCCTCGTATCCTCTGGGAAGCAAGGGAAGAGATTGATGAGCCTTTGGCATCGATCGTCAAATCATCGTTATCTACAGGAATAGTGCCTGTGGAATGGAGCATAGCATACATTGTTCCTTTGTTCAAAAAGTGTCGTAGAGACAACCCTGGTAATTACAGACCAGTGAGTCTCACTGCAGTTGTTGGTAACGTGTTGGAAAAGGTTATTATAGATAGGATTTATGACCATCTGGAAAAGAATAATCTGATCAGGGACAGTCAGCACGGTTTTGTGATGGGTCGGCCTTGCCTAACGAATCTTATTGACTTTTTTGACAAAGTGACAAAACAGGGAGATTACAGTAAACCGGTTGATGTAGTGTATATGGGTTTCAGAACGTTGTTCGATAAGGTTCCCCACAATAGGCTATTATACAAAATGCGGTGGAATGGAATTGTGGGAGAGATTGCAGCTTTGATCAGTAATTGGCTTGCCAATAGAAAACAGTGTTGTAGTTAATGGAACATGTTCTTCTTGGTGTCCATGTACTGGCGGCGTACCACAAGGGTCGGTGTTAGGTCCACTGCTGTTACATGAGATCTAACCTTGCCAATCAGTCTCCCATGGGGAACATTGTTGAACGCCTTACTGAAGTCCATATAGATCACATTTACTGCTCCGCCCTCATCAATCTTCTTTTTTACTTCTTCAAAAACTCAAATCAAGTTTGTGAGACATGATTTCCAACGCACAAAGCCATGTTAACTGTCCCGAATCAGTCCTTGTCTTTCCAAATACATGTACATTCTGTTCCTCAGGATTCCCGCCAACAATTGGAGTATTCTTGGCAGATGCAGTTTCATGTAGGGGATGTGAGGTCATATACTTTGTTGTGAAGAATCAAAAGACACGCTACTATTAAAATCGATAGAAACGCAAAAGATGTGCAGTGCAGAGGAATCTCAGTGTTCTTATACATGAAATGAACATATTTATTTCTTGGTGGCAAAAGAAAGCCTTTTCTGATGCTCACAATTAAAGAGATGGTTTCCAAGAAAATAGGAAAATTAAGTCACCAGTAGAGTAATCAATTACCAAGATATCACTCGTAATGTTTTATGGGACATGTGGGATATTTTTGATTATGGTTCTCCAAACATTTTTACAATGGAACGGAGAGTTTTAGATGGGAAGTTAAGATCACGCATGACTATTGCCATTTTTGTCACTCACACACAATATTTTTTCCTTGTACGATTTATTTCACTTTGTGGTTACTGCGAGTGGGCTTGTAAACTACACATGCTTGTGAGTTCATTCCTCACTGTTCCTCAACTCCAGCCAAACAGACTTTACATCCTTATTTCCTGAGTCAAGGTAATCTCTAACCATTGCATAAATGTCATTAAAACTTCGATATTTCACAGGCCTCTGTATATCATCCTACAATATTAATTGATCCTTTACTGTATTGCAGTTGCGCATAAGAAGAGAAAAAATAGCATCGAGAATGGTGGACCTCCGGTTCTCGCACCCATTATTGAAGCGAAAATGCAGATTACTGCCCATAATACGATCGTGGAAGCATGTGCAGAACGCTCAGGATACACAGAATAAGTGCAGTGCCACAGGGCATGTCAGGGACAGCGCCAGAAAGACAACAGAAATGTTGCTATGAGCTCCATTTTTGGATATATTTCTCAATGAGCAATAGAGTGTTACGTATGTTCCATCAGGAGTTACCTCACACAAGGAAGTAACCAGTGTTGCAGACGGTCATATCATCCGAGTTCCAAGCCCTGGAATCAGAGACATTCAATATTCTGCGCATAACTGCAAGGAACAGCTGTCCGAGGCGTTTACAGTCCAGATGAAATTATGAATGCAGCTCTCTAGTTGACAGCCTCTTCCTCCTATGTCGTGTTTCGTGCAGTCCCAGCGTGGAATCTCGTCAACCACGTTTGACCTGCATATGATGCGTATTGGGCCTTGTTTTCTCGTGAGTTGTTGTCTGAGTGAGGCTCTCGGTTTCTGTGCTGTCATAAGTCCGAGTGTTCGGAGGAGTCTGGATATTGTTTTCCAGAATTTGTTTTTAATACAGGGAAGCATGATTTAAAAATTACCTCAAAGCATATCCTCGTTGCGAATTTTGTGCCATGCATCTGCGAATGAAGATGTGTGGATATTGGTTATTGGCAAAGAATTTGTGTGGGCGTCAGTCCAGCAGTCCCTAGTAGCAATACGTACAAACGGCAAGGGCCACACATTCGACGAGAATAGCACAACAATAATAGGACAGGGCAAGCAGAATTCCTGGAAGCAGGGCACTCATCCACGGATTCCATCCGTTGGACCCAATCTGCAATCCCAACAAGCAGCGTGAATGAAACCAAATGAATTCGTACCAAAACATGAGAGCAGCGCTTCACAGGAACCTCTGTAGCGCTGGGAATGTCACCCAGACAGGCGAGGAAAAGTCTGCAAACCATCTTCCTCGCGTCACAGAACTTTTCAACAAGAACTCCAGAAGCATCCGAACTTCACATCTTTCTGCTCCAAAACACTCCGCTTTTCCACAACAGAGAATTGCACACTCAACTACCGCGTGTAAGATGAGAATACCAGCCCCTACACTACCAAGGGCGGCAGTAATGAGCGAGGGGAAACAGCTGCCACTGTCATTCCACAGCTACAAACGCTCTCTTTGAAAGGTACATTTTCGTATGAATGTCGGGGCAGCAGTAGAATATGGGAACTAAACAGCCTGCGCTGTGTATACATATTCTGGACAATGTGAGTTGTTCACAGCTTTCCCTGAAAGTGAGTGGACGTCGTTATTTCACCGCTGTTGTGAAGCCAGATCCTGCACTGACTCTGCTCCCTCGTTTTTTGTTGTTGTGGCTAAAAGGTGGGCAATGGCAACGTGAAACTTTGTTATATTTCTCTTATTTCCTTCATTACTGTCCTGGTGAGGGAGGCTGGAGATTGGCTTGCGCGATCAGATGGAGGCACCAGCGCATTGTTGACCTAATTTAATGGAGAATATAATTGGTAATATTCACTTTGCATGGTACATTTTTCTGTTATGTTTTATGTTACTTGAGCACTTTCTGTTACTTGGCAATGCACTACATCTCCAGAATGTCGGGAAGCTCCGTTTGGAATTGCTTCGGTGCTATTTGTGTGAGCAGTTCTTGACATACACGTCTCGCACTGCCTCACAGACAGAAGTAATGTGTTTGTGTGTCTGATAATGACTCTGCCTTTTGAGCTTTGCACTTGGTCCACGTTAAGAGCTGTCAGTTTTGGATTCACTGGAGAGTTGAGGGGACAACATGATTTGTGAGGTGTTTTTTAGTCAACGAAATTATTTGATGGAGAACTTGGGAATGTATCAAGGAGAATGCTCATTGTCTGTAAATGTCTTGAAAACATTCCTCTCTTTGTCATTTCAAAACATTACGCCTCAAGAAAAAATAAAATTCAAACACGCTGACTTAGTAAGAAACAGCATGCGTTTTTGCAAGTGGTCTATTCAAACTGTTGTCAGGTACTGGAGTGTCACAGAATTGCCGAGCACGGAAGCAAACCTTCCTATCCAACTTGCACCTGCTGAACAAATGACCGTAACTAATCTAAACATGTTTGCCAATATTTGTCCCTTATCTTTCCGAACACTTCCTGTCTGCATACCCATTTAGATGCCTTTGAAGTGTTGTGAGTGCACCAATCTCTGCCACTAAATGTGGCAATTTATTCCACACGCGCAAAAATATCTGTAGTAAAAACAAGTGTCGTTCACATCCCTTTCAAGTTGTACCGCTCTGACATTAAACCTATGCTATCTCGCGTTAAACTCACGTGACTTCTGAAAAAGTGTACATTGACTATGTTCTCTGTTCGTCTACCTCATGATTTTGTAAACTTTTCCAAGGACATCCCTCAGGCCTGAAGCTCCGGGGAAAACTGTCGAAGAATATTCAGCTTCTCACCAATGTCTACACCGTGCAAACCTTTCAAATCGTTGTAAATATATATTTTTTAATTTTGCGAAGGTATTCATAGAAAGTGCCAGGGGAAATTGCCTGAAGTGAAGCGATGCTGAAACATTAGTCTTGACCGGTTTGGCGCTTAGTTATCGTCAGGGAGCGTCGCCGAGTGGTTTAATGCATGTAAAAACAATGAATGACGATGCTGGAGACCAGATTCAGGATTAGTGGTGCTGAACAGTGCAGCAGTTCAGGCAGCATCCGAGCAGCAGTAAAATCGACGTTTCGGGCGAAACCCTGTATTGCTGATGAAGGGCGTTTGCCTGAAACGTCGATTTTACTGCTCCACGGATGCTGCCTGAACTGCTGTGCTCTTCCAGCACCACTAATCCAGAGAGGTTTAATGTGCTGGGTTCAGGCTCCAGTCTCTGTTGCGTCGTGGGTTTGAAACCCAACTTTGCAATAGAACAACAGCAGGCAGCTTTTTATGACAGAACTACACAGGTCCTGATATTGTTTTATGGGTGTGTTTGTTACTCCTCGGGTCTCTCACCCTCTCTGCGGTAAACACAGGTACATGAGCAACTGATTCTTAAAATAATGAGAACTACTGCTGTCCACATCCTCTCGAGCACTGTGCGTTTGGATGTGTGCACGCACAATTTTGCTGCCAGTTTCTGTGTCTCAAATGGTCAGAGCATTTGGCTGAAATGTTGGTTGTCCTAGCCCAAAAAGAGCACAGAGCTGTACATCTCTATGACTCTGTGACTCTAAGTATTGAGACCGACCATGTACTGACAATACAATCACGAGAACTCATCCATGATTGACCCTGAGTCCGCAGTGAGCGAAAAGGTCACGTACAGCCGAATGTGACCCCACTCTCTACAAGCCCCCGCTGCCAACGAAAGGGGCCACAGCCGTTTCAATCAGCGGCTTCCTGCCCAGACCTGGGACACAGCTCATGGAAACTCCTTCCTCAGGAACGGCTGTTACCGTGTGAAAGGGTAAAAAAATTCTATTTCAAATTGGAAATGGCTTCAGAAGATTGTTCCTGTTTTTAAAACATTTTATAATCAGAATTCCTGTCTCGAATATTAGAAGTGGGAAACTTTGTAGGCAGGTAGAACAAAGAAAGTGTTGATGGTGAGGACTCTGTCTATTCAGCAGATGGGATTCCCTACACTCTAATCAGAAATGATTTGGTTTCCTGAGGTATTTTCCCGATTGATTTGCAGTCTGCCAGATTGTCTGGGAATCACTTTGGCGATCTAAGAATCAGGGTCAAAATATTAAAATATTAACAGAGAATGGTAAATCCCGGGGCAAGGCCTACATGGATTGTAATGGTCTGAAGAAATAAATCTGAGAATTGAAAGACTTGAATAATGTTATTTGCAATGGGGAGGAATGAACGAGATTTTTGAAAATTGCCGTGTCAGCTGAATTAAACTCAGTATGAAATGATAAATTAACCAACACCAATCCTTTCCTGGCTCGCTCAGTCGGTAGAGCTTGAGATCTTTAATCTCAATGGTGTGGGGTCGAGACCCATGCAGGGCGCTGTTGTTTGTTAATATGTTTGCCGCTCTCCATTAATGTTGCAAGAGCGAATTCGCTCGCTGAGGCAGGTTTTGTTGACACATTTCTTTCCTCCGTTTTTGATCATCTCTTGGTTTCTGAGTGAAAACTGTCTCCACTGTTCTGCAGGTGCAAGAGACAAGGTTATCAGTTCAGCCGAATATGCTATAGACGATGTCCCTTCCAAAATGTGAGGTATCATTCCAAACGTGCCCCAACCAAAATGTCCAGAGACGTCGAATGCGAATGGACACATGACAGTGACAGCTGCATGTCAAATGGTGCTGCAATAGAATTAACTGAATGAGAATGCTCTGATGGAAACCGAATCGAACTCTACCTGAAATTTTCCCAATTCACTCGGTAAATGATGCTGTTGTCGACCCATATGCGTTTACGTCATGAACAGCTTATTGTAAGTAACACGGGTGGGGGTGATGCAGGATAGTGAGGTTTCCGTGTGGGTCAGAAGTGATTTGTTCGAACAGGGAATTCAAACGTCCACAGAGCAGACATAGCTGATTGGTCCAGGATCACACTTCTCCCTTCTGTTTCAGTACCAACAAAAGAAATTGCGGGAAAATCTGAGCATGTCTCGTAGAATCTTGGAATGGAAAACCGAGTTAAGTCTTCAAGACCAGTGACACTTATTTCTCCATGTCCATCTACGTCTACCTTTTTATTGAATATCTCCTGACTCTCAACTTTATACTCAGTTTCTCTTTTATTACTCCGTCTCTAAACATTCTCCCAGTCTCAAAATTTAATAGCAGAACTGTTTCATCTCTCACCTCGCCGAGTTATGAGAGGAGGACTTCGAAATGCACGATTAACTCTGTTTCTATTTCCTTAGATATTGGATGGCCAGAGACCAGAAGGCATCAGAGGACAGTTAGAGCTTTCAGCCCATCTGGTCTGCCCGCCCATTCGATCATGACTCATATCGTTCCCAAACCAATTTTCAGCCTTCTATCTGTGACACTTAGCTCCCCTGAATTTAGGACCCAGTCTTTTTCCCAGAGTGCGAATGAAACCGTCCCAACCGTCTCCACATCTTCTGGCAGCTGTTACACCGTATCTGTGTGTGATCGAGCTCAGTTTCAGTCCCACACAGCAAACACGTCTGTTCTGAGCAATGCAATCCCTGCTGCATGACAGATCGATCGGGTCTCTGACCCCACGGTTTTTTGTGCGAGGCAGTAGTTAGCTCCTTCACCACCCACGGCAAGGACTGGTGCTTCAAAATGTGGGAACAAAGAACGATAGGCACAAGAGTTTGTACAGGTTAGGTCGAAAGGGTTATTTCAATATCAGTGGAGTCCCTGCTTCAGAGTCTTGGTTTGATTCGCCAAGGCCTGGATAAAATTCCAAGTCCGGAAATAAAGATTTATTTCTCCTCTTCTTGTGGCTTATCTGAATGAAAACCATTTTCTGCTTCCACAGAGAGCACAGACCCGGTTCTGCCAGAAGGAATCCAGTGATTGATTGCATCCAACTGGAATCATAGAGTCATAGAGATGTACTGCAGGTAAACAGACCCTTCATTCAAACCTGTCCATGCTGACTGGAAATCCCAACCCAATTTGGTCCCTCTTGCCAGCACACGGCCCATATCCCTCCAAACCCTTCCTACTTATATACCATTTCAAATGCCTCTTGAATATTGCAATTGTACGAGCCTCCACCACATCCTCTGGCAGCCATGGCAGCACATACACGAATAAATTGTCACTGCGAATCCCCTCTAAGGATCTCGCCTTTCGGAGCTGAAACTATCTCGCTGTTCATTCAATGTCGCTATGTCTAATTCTTGGAACTCCCTCCCTATCGACATCATGGCTGTATCACTGCGTTGAGCACTTCGAGGACGAAGTAAAGTGACTTACCATCTCAATCTCTTGAGTAATTATGGTTGGGCAGTGAAGCCTATCCCAAAGAGTGACGTACATTCTCTAGAATTTCGTTTGAAAAAGCTGCAGTTTCCAAGTGGACATCCAAAAGTGGTCCAGAACAACTGTAAAGTTTCGAAGGGAAAGTAGGATAAACTGAAAGTCAATGATGACTGGGATGAATGAGGCAGAAAGTGAGTGAGGGGCTGTTGGTACAAGGATCAATGTCAGTGCTAATGGTTTAGCCCTTACTGCCCACTGTTAACACCGACTCACACACCACTCCTGGTAAATTCACCACAATTACCCTGGTCTCTTGGTATGAGTTTCCCTCTGTGCATATTCACGCAGTAAATCGGCCCCTAGAGGATGAACTCATACTGTTTATCCTGTCAGGTTGAAGAGGTGAAGGCATCAGTTTGAAATCTAAGCAATAAGAGATTGCCCCTTCCTGTACATTTTCAGTGGAGAGTCACCAGCTGTGAACTTCTTTCCTGCACAAGCGGACTTTGAGATAAATTCTCATCGAGCAGCTTTATTACAGAAAGGTGGTCCGATTAACTGTGATCAAATACTTCAGTAAATGCCCTTATTGATTTGAAGAACAGTGTCTGTGGTTTCGTCAGTTAAAGCATATGGTAATAACCAGGCGTTAATGGTGTCAAATGTTCTGTACATTGAATGTTCATTGTTTAAACTTCTTGTAAAAGCCGTCTTGTTTATCCAACATCGCGAAA
This sequence comes from Chiloscyllium plagiosum, assembly GCF_037043375.1. Lineage (NCBI taxonomy): Eukaryota > Metazoa > Chordata > Chondrichthyes > Orectolobiformes > Hemiscylliidae > Chiloscyllium > Chiloscyllium plagiosum. The sequence goes on from NW_028270152.1 coordinate 114,704,620, forward strand.
GTGACGGCTTTGCACACTTCTTGTGTTTGAGCTCAGACCGTTGTTATTTCGTGCTACCAAGCCCTACCGCCTGATGTGGACCCATTAATCTATGTTCTATCCTGCTAATTCAACGCAGAGTTCTTCTTACTCTGTTCGACAAGGATTTGTCTATCTCTTCTACTATTATTCTCCGTCCGTCTTTTCAAGTTTTTTGGGATTAAAGAAGAGACGCAGGAGACACTGCAGACTTGCAGGACAATGTTGTAATAATAACGCATCCAATGAGATAATGGCTCTCATTGTCTGCTGTCACCATTCATTGATTTTAGGCAAACGGCAATGGCATCATAGAAATCCTATAATTGGAGTGAAACTGCTTTTTTTCTGGTCTATTATGAATACCATTTAGAATTGTAAAAGCTCATAACATTTTGAGTGAACAAATGTCACCTGATCTCAGACCGAAGTAGCACAGACATTACTTGGAGACTATGAACCCAGTTCTACACACTCTGGCCGGGGTGGCGGAGAAAGCCACGGAACAGCCTCCTATTTTAACACTTTTCCAAGAGTAGACATGAACAATGAGGGATATTGACAGACAGAGAGTGGGAGAATGTAGAAGAAAGTGAGATGGTACAGAGAGACAAAGGGAGACAAACAGAAATTCTCCATTCACCATGGTTTCTCATTGACATAAAGGCGAAGAAAAAGGTAATGAAGGCCAGCCTTTCACCAACTCAGGGCAACAGCAACGGCATTACAGCCGATAAAGGAATTTTGCATTTTTACAGATGACGTCTGTCAGCTAATGAGAGATTCTGCTAAGTATGCTGTTTCGCGAAGTGAAATTAACAATTACCCAGGCAATAAAACAATAAAAAGCATACGTAGCCTGAATCTGTGGTATGAAACATTAAATCTCTTTGTCTCCAGAGATGCTGTCAGGCCTGCAGAGTTTCTCTGTCAATTCCTGTTGTTTATTCAGATTTCCAGGATTCGTACTTCATTGTTTTACGCTAGTCTGAATCCTGTTCGTGACAATACTCGATTAATTGCCAGTTCCAAACAACATTCCCTGCTTTGGGAAGGTTGTCAACAACATAAACGGTCAGAGGAAATCCCCCATTGCTACAGCAGTGAGAGCACTGAGTCCTTAACAGTAGACTTCCACGGAAAGTGAAATATGGTGCTGTACGTTTTCTCAATGAATCCACTTTTACTTTTTTCATTTGTGATCATTTTAGCTTAACATCAGTTTCTTTATTTCTTCCATTTCTGTCAGCTTGGAAAAGGCCTTTCCGCCCATCTGCAGTGCGGGAATTGGACATTCATCTTTTCGAGTCCAGGAGCTACTATTTCTTGGAGGACCTTCTGCAATGCATCTCGGGTGGGGTGGGTGCGAGGCTGTACCACTATATTCACCTGTCTATAGATATCGGAGAAGGGTATTTCTATTCCACACCACCACGCTTCCTCATCACTCTCCTGAATCTTGGTTATTATTACCCTTGCCATGACACCTCCTTCCTTGATAACAGGAAACCGATATCCCGTGTCAGGTGTACCTGTAGTCGTGGTGGATACTACTAAGTGTCAGTAACTGGGTACACAAGGATCTCTGCGTAAACATTTATTGACTTAATTATAGTCGTCCTGGTTACCAAACGGGCATGGGTGGCATGTAAATGTCAACTTAACATCCTTGGTTAAGATTACCGTCTGCGGTTGTATCCCAGACACCCCTGCCTTCACGACTCGTCCTGCCATGCAGCCCCATATTTCTCGGAGCCTTCTAATCACTACTTACACTTATTTGGATCCGGTGTTGTCCAATGTCTCCTCAAGGTCAGCTACCTTGGGGCTACCTTGCAATGGCTGGCGTGAATCAACGTGGCTCTTTCGGCGATCTTAACAGCTGTCTGTGTTGTAGGGAGACCTTGGAACTGTCCCAGCCAGCTCTTCGCCTTCATGCTTTTGCTCCTGAAGTCTTTCAACACTATCAAGTCTTCAGGTTCTAAATTGTGCATCTTCCCTTCTGCAGGTTGGGTCGTGCTGCCCTTCTCTTGATTCTGTATTTGAGACAGAAGTGTGGAGAGTTTTATGCCGTAACATAACATCTCGTCCTCACAGTGGTCTGTTATCTGTCTTACAATCGGTCTTGGGCCAATTCCTGTATTGGGCCACCTTCCAACAAAATCTCAAACATCCTAAGATTTACTCTTCCTCTCCTTCATATACATTAGCACAATTGGAAATGCCTTTGTCAATGTCACCTCTAATTCCTCACAAAATTTTGCCAATTTATTTTTAAGGGTAGTTTTCTCTCTTTCCACTGCCTCACCGCTCGCTGGGTGATAGGCACAATGTTGCCTCACCTCTTTTCCCAAGTAATCACTGATCTGCCGTAGGGCAATATTTATAAATGGCTTTCCATTGTCGCTGCTTAGCCTTTCAGGAATGCCCCATCTCGGAATTATTTCAGTTAGCAAAGCCTTGGATACTGCACTGGCATCCTGTTTAGACGTGGTAGCACTTCCACCCCTTGGGAAAACATCAACATTACAAGACAATGTATTTTCCCTTCGCTGGGTGTTAGTTCAATAAAATCCATCTGTAAATGTTCAAAGGGTCTTTGGGATTGGGGGTGTTCTGCTGATTCATTTGTATTCCCCTTCCCATATTATTAGTGGCATAGATAACACATTATTCACATTTTTTATGAGTAATGAGTAAATCCCTTTCTGTACCAGCGTGTGAAATATTGTCAGACATCCCCACTTTTGACACATGGTCCTTACCGTGTGTTACTTTGGCATAAAAAGGGAATAAAGATTGTAGTAGACAGGGTTTGCCATTGGGGCCACACCACACCCATTCCCTCATTCTGCACCCTGCCCTTGTCCATTCACGCTTCTCCTTCGAGTCTGCTTTGGATTACAAATATTTGACATACACATGTCAAACTGATCACTTGGCGGCGATTGGCTGCCGTCCTTGCCGCTGAGTCTACATTTTCATTGCCTTGAGAAATTGAATCATAATTTTTCCTGTGCGCTTCACATGTACACACAGTGATTGATTCAGACAATCGGACTGCTTTCAGGAGGTCAGAGATCAGGCCATGTTATGTGATTGGCTTTCCAGTGGAGGTCAAGAAGCCCTTGTTTTTTTACAGGGATCCAAAATTATGTACAACCCCGAATGCATATCTGCTGTCGATGTAAATATTCACTGTTCTTCCTTCGGCCAATTTACATGCCTCAATCAAGGCAATCAGCTCTGCTGCTTGCGCTGACAGATGAGAAGGAAGTGATCCCGCTTTGACTACCTCGTGGGTAGTTGCTACAACATACCAGACACTGGCCTAGCTCTTTGCTTCTGAATGCTGACCTATCCACAATAAAACGCCGTATCCAGATTCTAAATTGGTGAATCCTTCACCTCTGGTCTCGGGCTTCAAACCTAAGAACTTCAACTGTTGTTCCACAAGTTGTAGTTTTGCGAGACTAGATGGCAGAGCATCGCAAGCCTACCTTTCTCACATTGTTTCTCTGTTGATGCTGCGATTAAGAATTCGCTTACATAATGCAGAAGCGCTGACGCCCCCCGGTTAAAACAAGAGTCTCCAGATTCCTGTGTAGAGCCTCTTTAATTATGGTGGGGACTCACAGTAATCTTGAAAATGTCATGTGAAAGTATACTATTTGCCTTTGAATTGAAAAGTGAACCAGAATTGACTGTCGGCGTGTAACGGTACACAAAACAAGGCATTTGCTAAATCCACAATAGAGAGCCATTTACATCCGGTGGAATTTGAGCCAATATAATATAGGGCTTTGGAACATTTGGGGTGTGCGGAACAACAGCGTTCTTGATAACCTGCAGGTCATGAACAAACCTCCATTCCCCCAATTCACGTGGAATGTTTGCCTATTTGAACGAAAAAACTGGGTGTTCTCACCAGTGATTATTCACGGGGGATTATCATTCCAGCCTATAAGAGAGATTCAAAGACTGGGGTAATTCCTTGCACAGCCTCGGGTTTTAACGGCTCTTTTGCTTTGAAAGGACGATACGCAGACTTCGGGGTAGTTCTTAAGGGTTCGTATGAGCCCCACATCGTGTTTGCCTTTTGCCCTGATATCAGTTGGGACCCTTCTTAATCTTGGGTCCGAGACAGCTACCATAGGTAAACGCCAGGCGACATTCCTGTTGGGGATTACCTGCACTGCCCTGTCTGCCTGAGTTAGCCGATTTAGTATCTTCCTATACGTCCTTATAACTGCATTGAAGCAGATAACCACACCGACCCTGAAGATACAATCTTTCGTTTTTTGTGCCTGTCGTACCCATGGTCCCAAATTCTGACACCTGTCCCTGGATACCTTCGCCAATGATCCATGAAGAAAAGAGCCTTCCACAGCAAAAAAGAACAGGGTCTACTTACCGTCACAGATGCTTAAAAAAGTTGAAAGTGACAGCACATCTGTGCACATTCCAATAAAATTCGCACAATAACAACTGATCTGGTTTAACCAATCTCCTGAACCAATCCTTCTCTTATGATTTGTCAGGACCATCGCGGTGTATGTGTGCTGTGCAGTGCAGCATATATCCAGCAAGAAAATCGGTGTTAATGGGATTAACATGGCTACTTGCTTCCTGGGTGAGTGAATCGCTCACGGAACCTATCGCTCTCTGACATGCATCAGGGGTCGTGATTCATATTTTCCAGCCTGCACTGTTAAATCTTCTTTTTGTATTACCTGCAGCCCGTCGGGGTACTGCGCAAATCCGGCCCCAGTCTCACTATGAGATCTTGAGACATCAGATTTACAGAACAGGATTCCGATAACAGAAATGAGAATTGAAATGTTTCCCCATTACTGGTTTCGCACAATAGGGGTGCGGTAAATCTCTCTCGTGTCACGACGACTGATACACCCATTAAGTTCAGCAAGCTTCCGTTCATCTTTATTTGCGTCGACTCTCTGAACTGCCTTGATTTATGACCTGAAAATGTTGCCCTTGTATCTTCTAAAAAAGTAAGAGGTGCACCTTCCACATATAACATAGAAGAAAGCATTGACTTATATGCATCATCGTTGTACTGAAAATATAGTTCACGCTTCGCAAACTCATGCTCAGTGTAGAGGTGGGACATGTTTCAGTGCCCATAAAGTTAGTAGTAGAGATGAGCATAAGTGAGTTTTCGTTGCCAAGCATAAAGCAAAGAGGTTTACCTGTAACTTTGGGGCTGCCCACCTGCACCTCAGCCTTCCTCCGTTAGTCACCCTGCTGCCCAGCCTCCAGGGCCGATTGAGGCTGTCTGGGCGTGCACTGCCTCACTCAGTGGTCCATTGCTCTGCAAACAAAGCACCCGCCAGATTTACCTCTGCTAGCCCTTCTTTTCACGCAGCACCTCCTTCCAACGGCTGGGCGACCATTTGCATCATAGTCAGCTGAGCTTTATGTGTTTGCTGTTCCATCTTTACTTTCCGTTTTTCCTTCTCTTGGGCCAGAATATTTTCAGCATGTAGCGCGTGGAGTTCCATCAAATTCAGTTTTCCCGCGTCCCAGGTAATACATTGGCAAGACGCCTCATGTAATGGGTGCCTGATAGCTTTCACATATTCCCTTTAAAGTACAATTCGCTTCTTCTTATCAACACTTCAAGGTCAGTGGCCTGAAACGTTCGAGTTCTTTTCCAGATAAGGAGTTGTTGTTTTTTCTAATTCCTTGGCTGTTGATATGGTAGTTTGCTGGCCTTGTAAGTCTGCTATTAGTTCGGTTTAAATATACATAGATTTTCTTTCTGTCTGCAACACTTGCCCTCTGCAAAGTCAGGCCCTTACTTTTTTGTTTCCCTGTGCTTTTATTGGTTTCAAAAGAAATGTTAATTTTCCATTGCAATGGACATCACATTATGTTCACAGGTCGGTGCAACATCGAGGGCCGAAGTGCCTGTACTGCACTGTAACGTTCTATGTTGTAAGATACATTTCTCGCTGGTTTCCGATGTCTCTTCTGACTGTGGAAACTTCCAGACACATCTTCCAGTGATTTGTCTGCACTTCATTAAATCCAGAAAACTGTAGTTCCTGCTGAGAATGTGATCTCTCTACAATAGAGAGAGGAAAACAGAGTCGGTGACAAAGTTGAGATCACTTACGTTCTGTCCAGAATCAACAAAAATTATCCCGGTCTTCCAGTGTCCTGTCACTTTAACATTGCATTGTGTGCCCAAGCCATCTTACCAGTCTCTGTGTGCCTTCTTCAAGGCACAGCGCAAGCTGGAAGATCGGCAACTCATTTTCTACTGAAAGACCATGCAGATTTCAGGACCCAACATCGAGTTCAATCATTCTGGATCCTGTCCGCCCTCTTCCACATTTTTCACCCACCTGCACATTCCATCAGTTCCAAACACGAATCATTGGACTCGAAGGGTTAACTGTCCTTTCTCATCATAGATGGACAAGAGCTGCTGATTTTGTTCAGACATTTTGGCATTTCTTCAAAGAACATTTCTCGTTCAGTTGTAATCGCAAGACTGCAGGAACCGTCTGTTTGCAGGCGGAGAATTCAAAGGAGACCTCAGTATGGTTTGTGAGGCACCAGCTGCTATTCATAAAATCATACTCACTATCCCGAATCAACTTCTTCCTTTATCGATGATCATAAATCCTATCTCTTATAATCTGTTCCAAAAAGTTAGCTGCAAGAAAGCTAAGGATCACTGTTCTATAATTACCAGCATTGTCTCTACTCCCCTTCGTGAAGAAGGGGACAATATTTGCTTAACTCGGGTCTTCTAGCACTAATGACATAAACACTGACGAAATAAAGCTTACAGTCAAAAGTTCTGCAATCTCCTCCCACGATTCGCAGAGAATCCTCGGATACATCCCATCAAGTCCAGGGGACAAACATATTTTTAGACTTTCATGAATTGCTAACAATACCTCTTTATGAATGTCAATTTCATTTATTCTCATATGTTGCATCTCAATACTCTCTTCGACAACATTGTCTTTTTAATTTTTGATGTGATAAAAAAATACATTCAGAGTCTCTGCTATCCTTGGACACCGCTGACAACTTCGTACTTCTGTTCTTGACAGGCCATAATCATATCCTAGACATTCTTTTATTCTTGCACTATCAATTGAAAGTTTCAGGATTGTTCCTGCCAGACAAAGACTTCTCATGCCTCCTTTTCTCTTGAGGTAGCTCTTTCTTTAGGCCCTTCCTGGTTAGCTTTTGATTCCCAAGCGTCCTATCTCAGCCTTCATATCTCATGTTTACATACGCCTCCTTCTCCTTCTTCTCAAGAGATTCAACTTCTTCAGTAAACCCAGCTCCCTGTGTCGACCTCATAATCTCTGCAGGACGCATGCATACTTGCCAAGGACATGCAGTAGTTTTTCCCTGAACATGCTCCATATTTCAGGTGTGCACAACCCTTGAAGTTACTTTCCACATGCAGTGCATCTTAACTCTTGCCTACTCGCATCATAATGGCCTTTCTCCCCGCGATACCTCATGCTCTGCAATTAATACCTATTCCTATCCATCACTAAATAAACATAACCGAATTGTGGTCAGTATCAATAAAGTGGTCACTTACCTCCAAAGACAACAACTGGCTGAGTTCATTACCTATAAGCAAATCCAATGTGGCTTTGCGTCTTGTTGGCCTGTCTACATGCTGCGTCAGGAAACCCTCCTGCACACATTGGGCAAAAACTGACCGATCCGAGGTGCTGAACCGATAACATTTCCGATCAATATTTGGAAAGTTAAAGCTCCCCATAACAATTACCCTGTCACTTTTGTTCCTATCCAGAATCATCTTTGCATTCTTTGCCTCCATATATCTAGAACATTTTTGTGGTGGCCTCTGTATTCCTGAATCTAATCTCAGTCCATTCTACCTCAGCACATTCAGTCGCGTCCTCACCAATATTCTTTTTGCTATCACAGTACTGTCCTTGACGAATAATGCCACATCTCCCCCTCTGAAACGATCCTCCTGTTCTGACTGAAAAATCGAAACTGAGGTACCAGGAAGAACCATTCTCTTCAGTCCTCCGTTCATGTTTCTGAAATGGCCACAACATCGAAATCCCAGATAACAACCCATGGCACCTACCTTATCCCAGATGCTTCTGGCGTTGAAGTAAACACATTTCAAGCCACCTTCATCCTTGCCAGTTCACTCTTGTAAACCTGAAACGCTATTTATGACAAAACCACTCACAACCACCTGCAAACCGGAGCTACAATTCGGCTTCCCACTCCGCGGCTGAATTCGTTCAAACCCTCATGAAGAGCTTTTACAAATTACCCCTTCAAAGTATTTGCACTCTTCTAGTTCAGGTGAAGATAATCCTGTTCGTAAAGGTTCATCGACTCCAGTATGAACCCCAACTATCCAGGTATCGGAATCTCTCCCTCCTGCACCATCCTTGCAACAACATTTTCAAATGCTCTCTCTCTATACTTCACCTCACTACGATGTAGAATAGGCAACAAATCAAAGAGAACAACTCTGTTTGTTCTAGATTTAAGATGTCACCCTCGATCCCTGAAATTCTGCCATACATCCACATCACTTTTATTTGTGATGTTGTTGGTGCATATGTGGACAATGCCTTGGGGTTGCCCACCCTCTCCCTTAAGGATCCTGAAAACACGATGCGAGACATCACAAACCCTGATAGCTGGGAGACAACACACCAATCATTAGTCTGCCGTATATCCACTGAATCTCAATCTGTTCCCATCGATATGGAGTCCCCAATAACGAATGCTCTCCTCCTCTCTCCCCCACCCTTCTGAGAAAAAGGAGCAAACTCTGTGCCAAAGACCTATACCCAATGGCTTTCCCCTCGTAAGTCATCCCGCCCAAAAATAACAAATATGGTATACATGTTACTGAGGGGCACGGTCACAGCAGATGCCTGCACTGTCTGCCTGTTAACGTTTCGGCTCCAGACTGTATCCCATCTATCTCTTTCTTGTACCTGAAGTGTTACTGTCTCTCTATAACTTCGCTCAATTCCACTCAGTCTCCAAATGATCTGACATCAAGCTACAGTTCCCGAACGCAGTTGCCAAGGAGCTGGAGTTGGATGCACTTCCCGCAGATGTGGATATCTGGGACATTATTGAAGACCCTAACCTCTCACATTCTACAGAAAGAAATTTCAAATGTCCGGAAATCCATTCCTTATATTGTCCACATACACTCACACACACACATACACACACACTTTCTCACACACACACACACACATATATAAATATAATATATACACGAACATATATATATATATATATGTATATAAAAATGTGCGTGCACTTGCATGTATGCGTGTGCGCATATATACTTAAAATTTGCAAAAGAAAGTTGATTGAAACGTAATTTATTTAAAAAAATGATTTTGTGGAGTGTTCTGTCCTTGGGAAATAGCTCAGCTGCTTACAACCAGCAGAAATACTCCCTGAGTGAATATCCATCTCTCAATAGAGATACAGAGGTGACGTTTGAAGATGTTGACGTTTCTCATATCGCTGATCCTGTGCTGTGTTAAATTCTGGAAAGGATGTTTAGTTCGTTTCATGTTACTGATTTTGTTGCAACCTCGCACAGGCCATTAAAACAATCCAAACATTATCAGATTTTTCTCATTGGACAATGTTTTCGGCAAAACTGGAACCGAAATGATAAAGATGTTTGACGTACTGATTTAAAGATTATAAGATTCAAACAGGAACATTTTTCGAGTCTTGTCACTGGATATTTTGGGGGGAGATGGGTGAGCAGCAAATGGTCTCACTCCCTTCTCTGTGATTGCAGCCAAATGTCCAAGGCAATAGATGAAAACAAATAGTGCATTCCATCGATAGGTCAGTTCCCACTCACTATAGTATAATTTCGAGTTTGGTTGTCGTCATCGTATAAAGGGTTAGGTGAGTGGGGATATCTGGATTCTGGTGGTAAACTGAGACATTGTGATAATTAATCCCACGCTGTTGGCATCACTTTATATCATAAACCAATTATGCAGTGGATTGAGCTTACCGACTTCCCTTTAATGCTGAGCTAACAGAAAAAGCTCAGTTCTTTTACAATTTATGGAAGTTCACGTAGAACAAGCTGCTAAACCTTTCTTCACAACCAGCACTTTCTACACTTAGTCGTACTCAGTTGGAGGTGATATGTGGTATATTTCCATTTAACGTTAACCAATTAGAAATTGTGCACCGAACGCTTTCCCGACCCGGCCGACCAGACTCCCTGGCTTGGTGAAATTCACTCATTATGTTTTTGCACGCATTTTTACAAATACTTTAGAATCAGCTTCTGACACATTTTTCCTGAAAAATAATTCTTTTCGATTTCAATTACTGTAGAATGAAAACAAAAGTGCTCCAAACTTTTCCTTATCATTCATCGCTGGTTTTGAAGTTCGAAAGTCTAGTTATAGATCTATCTGAATGAAGGATTTTCCCTCCTGTTTACTCTCAGCAAATTCACATCATCAGGGAAACTTCCATATGGACGCAACTCAGTTTTACCTGGTTTCACGCCACACGATCTATTCATCCGTTCACCATCCCATGAAACTCCGCCCTGACTTTTCTAATGGTTTTATGCCCCAGTACTTCGTTGGCTTCCTTTCCATTCTTCTTTGTTTCCCAGTAGACGTTGTCCATTTTTCCTGACGTCTTTTGATTCCAGTCATCGGCATCCATGTCTTTTATCATCTCTTTTATATTCCATCTTGAGAAAGAATGCTGTTCCAATGCAACAAATGAAAAACCGCTCGAATGGTCTATACTGTCATTACCAGTATAGGGAAGATGGGAGATAGTTCAGTCACAGGTGAATTGGTTGGTTGTCACACAATGGATCAACCACTGACTGGGAAATGACTGTTTGCTTCACTTTTCTCCCCTCTCTGAACATGTGTTAAAACAACACAGTAAGGTATCATAGAATGCCGACAGTTAAGATTAGATTAGATTACTTACAGTGTGGAAACAGGCCCTTCGGCCCAACAAGTCCACACCGACCCGCCGAAGCAAAACCCACCCATACCCCTACATTTACCCCTTTAACCTAACACTATGGTCAATTTAGCATGGCCAATTCACCTGACCCGCACATCTTTGGACTGTGGGAGGAAACCGGAGCACCCGGAGGAAACCCACGCAGACACGGGGAGAATGTGCAAACTCCACACAGTCAGTCACCTGAGTCGGGAATTGAACCCAGGTCTCTGGCGCTGTGAGGCAGCAGTGCTAACCACTGTGCCACCGTGCCGCCCAGAAGAAACTGGCCATTTGATGCAAAAAATTCACACCGATCCTCCAGCGATTAACCCTCACAGAACAATTCCTTACCCTATTACTCTTCATTTGTTCCTGAATAAGGCACCTTACTGACAGTCGACCCATTTGGATTCATGCCATGTCTCAGGTCTGTGAGGCAGCAGTGCTAACCAGTGAGCCACCTTGCGGCCCTGCAGCAATATTTCAAGGCACATGCGGACGCGTATAAAATGCGTTCCCTGCCAAAGATGCTCCGCTTTTGTTGTTTTCCTTATCAGGAACAATAATCCCGATTCCCTCACCAGAAAATGAAACCAAACCACAGCGGAGATAGTGCTGAATTGTAACCAGAGCTGACATTTAGGAAGGCAGGTGCAATTGCATCTTCTCTTAACAGCATAGTTTATTTTTCCCTGCGATGAGACGTTTATTCCAAAAAACTAATCGTCACACCGAGCTTTTACAGCACAGATAATGCATTATGTCAATGCCAGTTCATCAAACATCCATCCATTCTCATTTCCAGCTTCCAGTAGCCCGCAGCCTGACTTCTGAAGTGTTCATCTCAAACAGACGTTCCCTGCAAAGGTTTAATCTCAAATGAAGAAGCGAATGAGACTGAAGTCAGATACCATTAAATTTGATCATGAGCTGCGGGAGAACTGAACCGCATTTTCAAACAAAGAGGTAAATATACAGACACATCTTGTGAGGATGACAAAGGCCTTAGGAGAGGCCAACATTCAGAAAATGAGAAATTGAACTGTTTGCCTCTTCTCTCTTCACTTTGGGCTTTAAAACCAGATTCTGTTTGCATACACAACGGGGTAAACAGGCAGGTGACTGTCCTTCGAGGACTGGCACAGTCGTGAATAATTGGTACATGCTAATCGTTGAATTCTCCACCTGTTGAGGTAGCCTGGCTAGCTGTGCTCTTCCAGCATCCTACCTGTTTCATTTGGATTCCAGCAGATTCCTGCCTCTACATAAGGAATGGAAGCATTCAGCCGCTTCGCTGTATGTTTTCCTCCCCCACTATTTCACCGTTAGTTTACTGCTTCGACTGTATCACGTTGTTCTTCCGGCTAAACTAGGGCATTCTTGGCATCAGATGCTTGTCGTCCTTATGTTCCTCGAAGTAGAAACACAGATGGGGATTTCGAAAGTCAAGCAGATGAGGCCATGTCCGTGGGGGAAATCACTTTACGATGTTCCCTCAGAAATAATTCCAAGCAACACGGAAAATGCTTCTGTGAATGTTTGTTGCAATAGTTGTAAACACATTCAGCACGGCCCAAGTAAGATTCGAATACACGACCAAAGGTTGATAAGATCAATGCTCTAGCCTCTGGGCTATGGAGCCACGGGCAAAGAAAGCGTTTTTTCTGACTAACAGAAAATGATGAACTCTCGCACAGCAAATTCCGTCGTCCGAGGTTCGTGATGCAAGCTTCGTTTTCTGTTTTAAAAGACGACTTGAAACCCATTTCTTTGATCACTTGTTTGACCTAACACTTTGTCAGCTTCCCAATATCTCATAACGTGTCATCAACGTGTTCACACTGTGGAAAGGCATTATTCACTCTAAAAGTTCCAGGGGGCAGTTTATCATTAACGTCTTCACATTGAAGAGAGACCTATCAAATGTATAGTCTGTGGGATGTGCTTAACAGTCTCTGTAGACCTGATGTCCCTTCGACATTTTCACAATGTGAGAGACGTTTCAAGTGTAGTTATTCTAGGAATAGGTTCAAGCGTTCATCTCAACTCTCAGTACACCAGCAAGTTTGCAGTGGGCAGAAAGCATTTAGTTGCTCCATGTGCGAAACACAGTTAGCTCACTCATCGACCCTGCTGAGACAAAAGAGGGATCCCGCTAAGGGAAAGAATTCACTCTCTCATCGACCCTGCTGAGACAGTGCAGAGATTACATATCTCAACAGCGATTTAAACTTGTTGTTCATCATATTCCGATCTGAAAGCAAAGTTTTGATATTCTGGATAAAAATCAAATAAATCAGCTTTGTATTAAATTCATTGTCAAATGTCATTGGAAGGATGGGTTTACCGAGTACTTAAAGCATCAGCACAGGTTCTCAAGGGGAAATAATGTCTGACATGTATATTAGACATCTGTGAGGAGGTAATGAGCAAGTAAGACGAAGTCTACCCTGCAGAGGTGACCAGCTGTAATTTCCAAAAGGCTTTTGGCGAGGTGCAGTATGACAAACTGCTCAATAATGGACAACTTCTACTTTAGACGATGGTGTGTTTGGAGTATCCCCATCCTCTCCGATTCTGCCTGGATTTCCTCCCCAGATGAAAAATGCGTCAGTGACCTTCTTTGGCCACGGGGAATGCAGAGTTACAGGAATTGGGTAAAGTTGTGAGTTTGGGTGTGATGTCCGTGGCAGGATTAAACGAATCTTCCTTGGCCGATTGGCCTGTTTCCACATTGTAGGTATTATATTAGGACAAGGTTGATCGCAGGGATTTAGGCTTTTATCATATGAATTCCTTTTTTTAAAAAGGTCACAATTTCCATGTAAACATATGATTTCAATTGAATCTGTTGAAGATATAAGGAGGGGATGGGCATTCTTAAAGAGGACATCATTAAGGTCAAGCGAGAATGTCAGATCGCCTTAGCACGTAAAATTAAGGATATAATCTAAAGAGATTCCACAAGGATATTAAGAACTGGAGAAGAAATAGGACCACTTTAAGATGAAAGAGCTCATTTTTGTTTTTAACCTCAGCAGATGGATATATATATATATATATATATATAATGTTCACTTCGCGGAGAACGAAATGGACCCTACAACTAAATATTGATGTTTATAAAGTCGTTTCCATTGAAAAGGGCAAGTGCCAGAGGACTTGGAAAATATGAAGATGGATATTTCTCTGGAATTTGATCTCATGTATCCCGGAACTTTGTGGCAAGTTAGGGAATGAAACTGTTGGGCCTTTCGCAGAAATAATTGTGTAAACTATTGCTATGAGTGAGTCGCCGAAAAAATGGGAAGTGGCTAATTTTGTGCTTTAGTTAAGAAAGGGTTACATGGAGAATCCTGATAACGATAGACCTGTGTTTCTGTCGGTGGTCTTAAGTAAGTTGTTGGATGCAATTATAAACGATAGGATTTAAATGCATTTGGAGATACAAGGAATAAATAGGAATAACCAGAATGTTTTTGCGCGAGGGAAGTTGTATCTCACAAACATGACTGAGTTTTCGAGGGCATAACTAATATGATTGATCCGGACAAAGTGGTAGGTATTGCTCACTTGAACTTTAATAAAACCTTTTTCAAGGTTCCACATGTTTGCCTGATTCAAAAAGTGAGATCACAGAGAGTTCGGTGAGATTTCCAATTCGATATAAAATGAGATTAACAGCAGGAGGCTGGGAATAGCCGTGGAAAGTAGCTTTCAGACTGGAGGACTATTACCGATGGTGTCCCACAAGGATCGATGCTGAGCCCACATTCATTTTTTTTCATTTAAATAAATGATTTAGGTGAGAAGATAAAAAGCATGGTAAGTCATTTACAAAATTTGTCGGAAAAGGGACAATAAAAAGATGGAAGATTGTGAAGAGATTTTCTCGTCAGGTCAATTTCTCTCTCTGTCCTCGAGTTTTTAAAGCGTGGGGGAGTGGGTTTGGGGCAGGACAGTGAAAGGCCATCCGTCCATCGTACAGACCAGGTTGTCTGACGTCCATCTATTCTCGTCCCAGTTTGCAGCATTTTCCCCATAACTTTGAATGTTGACTTTCCAGGGAAAATGTCAATGAGATTCGCTCTGTGAGTTTAAATGACACAACAATGGTACTGACGGTTAACTGGATTGCAACACCTTTGAGGAACGTATTCTCATGTTCACACACAGAGGCAGACACGCAGGCACATTCCCCGCCGTGAGAGAGTTCTCATCATTATACACACTCCATGCGCTTTACGTCCGCAAGTTTCTCTGGTGAAAGGCGGCTTTAAGTAGAATACAAGGCACTTCTCCAGAAAATGTGAACCGTTGCTGTGAGCTGCGATATGAAGTGGACACTGAGCTGAAATAGTCCCACACGCTTCGCATGTGTAACTTTCAGTGACACAAATCCCACCAAATCAAAGCATCTTGCTCCTGAGATCTGACAGGATAGTGCCCAGCAAACATTCCTCACTAAAACTACTGACACACGACAAACTCTAGACACTTTCACGTCTCGTCTCGTCTCGTTCTGTTTCTGTCCCTGTGACACCTCCAGATTCCTCTTCATGTCTAGTCCCGAGATCATTGAGCTGTTTGATACAAATACAGACACAACGAGAAAGTGATATTTATTTCAAAAGCAGAATCAGGGAATGTAAGCCTCGAGGGCTTGCTCACGGCAGGGCAATAAGGCACCACGGTTTCATGTCCTGATTATCGTAAAGACTGATTCCACCAATGGGCATCGTACCAGTTATTACCAATTAAAATCTTCCAATGAATACCGTGACTGACAGAAAGTAGCTTCGACCCCTTCTTCGCTGAGGGGCATTTTGCAAACAATGTCCTGTTCCTTCACAAACTGAGATTTTCTCAGCTGGCCATGGATGCGTCGAGCACAGAAAATGCCCTTTGGCCTACTAAGTGTGCAAATTCCAATACAATCCCCTAAACTGTTCTTACCTCATTTGGCAGCACTTTGCTCAAAGGCTCAAACGAATTCAGCACTGTCAGTGTTCGACTGTATGGATCTTTCATGCTTTGGAGGTTTCTGCCTTTTCAATCATGACAGGCGGTTGGTTGCAGTTTCCCAAGCTTCCTTATCTGGGTTATATGCATTTTACTTCATCCTGCGATTTGAATTTCAAACAAAAAAGGAGAGAACAAACACACTTATGGTTCACTCTCGACTGTCAATCACAGTCAGAAAAATGCTTAACTGCATGAGGAACTCAAAGTGGAATTAACACCCATCGCCTCAATCACTTGGCCACACCTGCAGAAGAACGCGACAAAAATGGTTTCAAGTTCTCCCTCCCTGTGGAGCTGAGGGACAGGCAATCATTGTTAGGTTTGTTTGAATTGAATCACCACAGCTTCGACAGGGTAAAATGTCAGGATATGTTTGGTCTGTGTCATCAATCTCGAGATTTCAAATTATCATTCATTTAGAAGCAAAGACAGAGATTGCAAGATAAACTAAGCATGTCTGACAGCATCTGGAGATAGAGAAACAGAGACAACGATTCAGAGCTTTAGATTAGATTACTTACAGTGTGGAAACAGGCCCTTCGGCCCAACAAGTCCGCACCGACCCGCCGAAGCGGAACCCAACCAGACCCATTCTCCTACATTTACCCCTTCACCTAACACTACGGGCAATTTAGCATGGCCAATTCACCTAACCTGCACATTTTTGGATTGTGGGAGG
Organism: Chiloscyllium plagiosum; assembly: GCF_037043375.1. Classification (NCBI taxonomy): domain Eukaryota; kingdom Metazoa; phylum Chordata; class Chondrichthyes; order Orectolobiformes; family Hemiscylliidae; genus Chiloscyllium; species Chiloscyllium plagiosum. The sequence continues at coordinate 114,721,373 of NW_028270152.1, forward strand.
AAACCGGAGCACCCGGAGGAAACCCACGCAGACACGGGGAGAATGTTCAAACTCCACACAGTCAGTCGCCTGAGGTGGGAATTCAGCGTGGGTCTCTGGCGCTGTGAGGCAGCAGTGCTAACCACTGTGCCACCATGCCACCCTCCTGCTTCTTCAGGAGTTTCTCAGAACTCTGTTTTTCTCACAGGGTCTTCCATTCCTGCCGAGTTCCTTGAGTAGTTTTTGTTTTTGTCAGAGATTCCAAGCATCCGCAACACTTTACTAGCCATTAAACAATAAAGAAACACATTTATCGTTCCTCACGGGATAGGTTTTCCGATTGGGAGCATATTCCCGAACCTACTAAAAACACGAAACTGCAGAGCAAAGGATTCAGATGGATAAGAACAGCGATCGCTCCATGTGTGGGAACACCCTATCAGTTAACAGCCAAACAGGAGAATTAATTGCTCCATAGAGACTGGGGAGTTCCTTGTAGCAAGCCCCTTGCAGGATCTCATAAAGAAGACTGTTAGCGAATTCAAGAATTCGCCTGCCCTTCGTAGAATGACAATTGCCCTCGATTGGTTTGACGTTTCCAAAATGAATCCTGGGACATTCGTTTTGGAAAATGGGAACAGTCTGATCCCACGCCTTGCCGACACAGTCATGTCACCGGGAACCAGCTCTCCTAAAACCGGGACCTATTCCCTTCGTGCCTCATGACGAACATATTCCTGACCACGGTAAAAACCCCGGAACTGTGCAGCTGAAGAAAAAAAGATGGTGTGATTGTCGCTCCCTTCCTGGGTCGTGGGAGAACAGCACCTGTTAGTGAAGAGCCGAACGCACTGACTAACATCGCCACAGAGACTGATGAGCCAACGGCGTCAATGATCTCCAAATGCAAGCTTTCGTCTGCTCCTCCCCCATGGAAAATACTCCTTAATTAGCTTTACCTTTCGAAAATAAATCTTTGGAAATTCATTCTGAAGACATGAGAATAGTCTGCTCCCACCCTCTAAAGACACAACCATAACACCAGGAACCAGTTCTCCTCCAACCGCGACCGTGTCTCTTCCGGCCTTTCAGTGTCTTGTCTGTGACCGTGTTTTCTCATTGTCCCGGAGCCGAAATGAGATTTGACGTCCTGACGTGCAGGAACGAGAATCTTTTCAATGTCACAGATCAGTTCATGTCCGGAGGGCATCAGAGTCAAAGCACTGGCCTCCACAAGCACGGAAAGATTTCTAACCTGTCTCCGCTCAGTTGAACAGTTCATCGTTCATTCGCCTCTGGATCCGCTTCCAAGGAATATATAAAGATTCAAAAAACTCGAGACGCGGATTTCTGCTTTGCTTCTTGACAGTTTCCCCACCTGCCAATTGGTAAAATTTTCCAAGAATCTCTTCACAACCCTCTGCTTTGCACAATGTCCAGAGATAAATAAATCTCACTTTGTGGAGAGATTCCCGACTCTAGGAATGTTCTGTTTGGAGCAAAGACGTTTAATGGGAGATTTCTTGAGAATGTTTACAATGATGTGAGCGAAAGTGGTGTGGCTGGGTGTGTTGATGATCAGGAGGAACTGCTGCCCCTGACCAAGGCAACTGACCAAAGGACGAAGAGTGAAGACGTTGATGCAAAACACAACTTGTGTCAAATAAACTCAGTGAAACCTACGTATACACCATTATTTGTTATTATCTGTGGATAGAGGAACAGAGCTAACGTTTTGAGTTAGATCCGTTTCTCGTTCAGAACACAAGTTTCCTGCATGTCAACAATTGAGCAGACCTGAGAAAATGTCGAGTTGTTGAGACGGGTTTTCTGGAGTTGCAGAGATAACTCCCATTGATGAGAGATAGAGTGGATGGGAAATATCGATTTCAACGAGCAGATAGATTAACAATACGGCAATGGTCGAGTAACAAAGATGTTCTTGTATTTTTACAGCGCCTTTCAGCACAACTTCAGTCACAGGCACTGAAGTAACTTTGAAGTAGATGTGTCATTTTCAAAACTAAAGCGCTAATCAGGGCAGTTTGTTCAACCAGAGGTCAAAAAAGAGCACTCAGAACTGGCTCTGGAGACACCAGTGAGATTATGCTTTACTTTAAGCATTTGTTCTTATCTGGTTTATATCCAGAATAGTGCAGATTTGGAGGTTCTAATCTCAGGGGAAGGTGTTACCCACTAAGACACAGATGAGGAGGATGTTCTCACGTTCAGAGGGTAGCAAGTATGTAAAAGTATTTACAGCAGAAGTATGGCAAGACTCAGTATATTTAAGCCTTCAATTATCTCTGTATTAATAGCATGGAGCAACTGGCAGAATGAAATGTGCACAAATGTGCTGACAATTCAGACTCGTGAGAGCGCATATTATGTTGAGAACGTGGCATTTCGCACAGGCATATAGGTAGGTTGAATGAATGGGGAATAACTTGTCAGATGCAGTTTCATGTCGGCATTATGAGGTCATGCACTTTGGTCGGAGAAGTCAAAAGAAAGAACACTATTAAAACCGAGAGAAAGTAGAAGAAACGTGTGAGACAGGTGAATCTCATGCCTGACACAAACATGTTTAGTATCATATTCTTTCCCTGACAAAAAGGATGGCTTCCTTTACGAATGCTCACAATGAATGAGATGGTTTCCAAGGAAAGTAAAAAACCCTGAAACAAATAGCCCAATCGAAAACAAAGGAAAGAATTGAGTCGTTCCAATGGACAACTTTGATGCTTATGGCTCTCTACAATTTGTTTATAATGGAGCTGGAAGTGGGAATTGGTTGAGCTGGGGAGGGAAAGTCAGGTCACCCATGATTACTGTCATTCTTCGTCTGTCTTCCTTAATTTTTTATATGTTTTATTGTGGTTACTGTGAGTGCGCTTGAAAACCACACCACTGGTGACTTGTTTCCCAGACAGTTCTTCAACACGACTCGTAAGAATTCAACATTCTTTTCTCCTGAATCTAGGTAATCTCTAAACACTGTGCAAATATCACCAGAACCTCGACATTTTCCACGCCTGTCTGCCTTCTTGCAATATCAATTGATCCATCACTGTGCTCCTGTTGCACAAATCAAGAACGACCCAAACCGCATCAATTGCATCGAGGCTGCGAACGCAGATAACTGCAGCCGCTCCCCAGAGTACTGGCAACTGTGTGATCACAGAAGCACACATTGAACAACCAGGAAACCCAAAATAATTACAGTGCCAGAGGCCGTGCCAGGAATGGTACCTGAGAAACAACTGAAACACTCTTTTGAGCTACGGACCTGGTTATATTTTTCAATCAGCAATCGAAGTTGACATTGGTTATATTAACTGATCCCTCACTCAAGGAACCAACAACTGCTGCAAACGGAGGAGAAAATGAGGACTTTAGATACTGGACATCAGAGTCTAGAGTGCGGTGCTGGAAAACACAGCAGTTCAGGCAGCATCTGAGGAGCAGGAGAACCGATGGTTTGGGCATGTGCCTGATGACTTGCTCATGCCAGAAACGTCCATTCTCCTGCTTCTTGGATGCTGCCTAACCTGCTGTACTTTTCCAGCAACACCGTCTCCATTGCTGCAGACTGTCATACAATCCAAGCTTCCAGCCGCAGAATTAGCAACACTCAGTGTAATGAGTCAACCTATTGAAGACACCGGCAGTGATACTTAGTGTCAAGTAGATCTTCATGAATGCGTGTCGTGAATTGTCTGTCCTGTGTCATGTTCCCTGGTCTCACTACGTGCAACATTGTTTGACCATATTTGTATTGTACATGATGGGGTTTGGGTCCATTGTTCTGGTGAGTTGTTGTCTAAATGTGGCTGTCGGTTTATATTCTCTCATAGATCCGAGTAGTCAAAGGCTGTCCGTTCCGAGACATTTTTGCTTGATGTGTTGGGTCTTGGCATGCCCTCCTAACGTTGTTTGTCTGCAAGGAATTTGCGGGAATATCTATTGTTGCAAAGCATTTCTGGAGGATCCAGTAAACACCACAATCAGTTGTACAGAGTGGCAATGCACAGACATGACGAGGTCAACAAATTCGACCAGAACAACACAACAATAATTGGACAATAGTGGGCAGCCAGAGGTTTTCTAGAATGACGAGACTCATCCAATGACTCCATCAAAGAACATGTTGACCAGGACGTAACATACTGGGGCCTGCAATGAACGACAAGAAGCAGCAACTGAAAGCAGTGGGAAGGAAATCACACCAATTCGAAACGCTACAGGACAGCAGAGCTTGAGGATGTCACCGAGAAAGGGCAGGAAACTGCTGCAAACCAACTTCCCAACACTAACGAACATCCACACACCATCTGCAAACTTCACTGGAACTACAAATCTTTACACAAACCTTGAAACCCTGAAACAGTCAGGGCCGCCCCAGCGGGAAAATGAACCCTTGCATCCCACATGACAGCTGAGGATACGAAACGCCATACTCCAGTGGACGTCAGAGCGAACTGCTCTTGCAAGCTCCTTGTGCGTGCTCTTGTCAAAATCACTGTTTGATTATCCTCATCCAATTTTTCATCGTTTGACGTTGTGTGCTTTTTGCATTACAAATTTACATCTGAATATCACTGAATTTTCTGAGAATTTCTGCCGTTCCAACACTTAGAGATAGTGAGTTCCAGATTCCAACCACTCGTTGTCTGATAACGTTTTTTATGTGCAGCTACCCAAACCTTTTTACTCTTATCTTAAATCTATGGCTCCTTGATGATTGATCCCTTCAACAAATGTTTCGTTAAGTGTACATATTCCTTACCGCTTATCAGTTCGTACATCTCAATACTGTCTCATCTCAATTTCCCCTGCTTTCAGAAAAATAACGCCAGTCTGTCCAAACTCTTTAATAGTTGAAGTTCTTCAATCCAGATAATATATTGGCAAATCACTCCTGCATCGTTTCCACAGTTGTCATATCACTGCTATGATGTGAATTTCAAAATTATACACAATACTCTTGCGAGAGACAAATAATGACTTGAAATAAATGTGGGGAGAGCAGAGATATTGGTCTTTTCCAATAAAGTCATTCCCTCGATAATGTTCTGTGCCCTTTTCATGAACCCAATGCTCCAATGATCTCTGATCTATGCAAATAAAACACTATACGTGAGGATTCAAAACCCAACCACATTGTCTGATAGCATTGAGTGGCTTAATGGCCCTGATGGTGATATTGGCTCACGTTCACCTAACAAGATTGACAGCTGCAACACAGACTTAACGGTGTCAATTTGAAAGTGAATGTTAATTTTTCCAATGCCCCAGTGACATGGGAGGAGGGACGGAAAGGGGGAATAGTGATTGTTAAAGGGAGAAAAATCTAAAGAGATTGGGTGCTGAGAGTGGCGGCTTGAAGCATTAAAACCAACACCTGAGTGAGTATTTTCATCTTAAAATTGATTGTGTCCTTTCTGCGTTTGTTTTGCACAGGTTATGTGGAGTAACATGGAACAAATGCTCATTACAGATACTCGGATTTGAATGGAGGTTGCTTGACCACAACGCAGAGGACGAGCCATTATTCGATTACATGAAAAAGCACAATACAAAAAGCCTTTAATGCAATGGCAGAGATAGTCGAGGAACCGCATCACATGCACAACAGGAAAGCCCACTGAGATTGGCTTGAATCGTCACCTTCAATGTCCCCAATGGCTGTGGAGATTCCATCATTGAGAATGTTGAAGACTGAATTCGATAGATTTCAATAAAAGATGAAATGTATAGTCGAGAGTTCACAAATATTGTTGAAATATCGATTTCAATAAACATGAAGTTTCACATCGTAACTTTACCCGTGCCGTGAGACAAGGAAGAAACTATTATTGCACACTCACATCGCACCGGTTCCCAGGCCTGGACTCAGTGAAACTGTGTACGCAGTGGCGAAGATCCGATTGGAAATTGAGAGTGGGATGAACGAGTGGATATCTACTTTGCCTGCCAGTGACAAACTCCATGAGCATGCAGTCCTACTGTGAAGGTAGAGAGGCGCGTGAAACGCCGAGGCTGGGAGCTCCAAACTCGCTCGGTGTAACTTCTGTTGACATGGCACAGAGAGCATTGGGTCGTGGGAAAAGATATTAAAAGCTATTTTAATCTGAATTGAAATGATTTGATTAGATTCCCTGCAGGATGAAAACAGGCCCTTCGGACCAACATGTTCACTACAACCCTCCGAAGATCAACCCATCCCAACTGTACGTTTACCCCTGCCTAATGTACCTAACATTATGGACAATTTAGCATGGCCAATTCACGTGATGTGCATATCTTTTAGATTGTGGGGAGTACCGGAGTACATGGACGAAACACATACAGACACAGGGAGAACGTGTAATCTCCACACAGACAGTCGCCCGAGGCTGGAATCGGACCTGGGACCCGGGTGCTATGAGGCAGCCGTGTGAACCAATGAGCTAACGTGCCACACATTTGCTCACTGAATTGGCGCCCGCAGCCCTCTACAGCAACTATCTCCAAAGAATCACCACTCTCTGACGGAAGATATTCCTCCACGTCTCATTTCCAAATTGTTATCGCTTCACTTTGTCTCTGTGCCCTCGGGTTCTAGTGTGTCATAGTGGGTGAAACATCTTTGCCTCATTGGCTCTGCACAGGCCTCTCAGCATTCTGTAAATTTCAAATAAACTGAGTCATTGACTCAGACATCATTGAAACAGACCGCTGTTCCAATCAGTCCATGCTAACATTTACCGAAACTAACGTAGTACCAACTACGTGTACTGGGCCCATATCTCTCTTAACATGTCCTATTCATGCACTTATCTAAGTGTCTTTTAAATGTTGTAACCTTATCCACATTCCTACTTCCTCTAGAACTTTGCACAGGAAACATACCGTGTAAAGTAAAACAAAGTGAACCTCATGTCTATTTTTCACTTTTGTCCTCACATCTTAAAAATACGCCCACTAGTCCTGAAATCCCCAAAGAAGGAAAGCACCGTTGCAGTTGAGCTAATCTGTACCCCTCAGGATTATAAAAACATTTATACGGTAAATGTCAACCTCCTATGCTCCTTTGAAATAAGTCCCAGCCTATCCAGCCTCCCCTTACAGCTCAATCCCTTCATTCCTAGCAACATACTGGTAAATCTCTTCTTAACTCTGTCCAGCTTAATATTCTTCTTTATCTGACTTGGAAACCAGAACATAGACACAATACTACAGAAGATGCCTCGCCAACATCCTGTACAACTTCAGGATAACGTCCCAACTTCAACACTAAAAACTGAGCAACGCATGAAAGCATTCTAACAGCATTTTAACGAAGCTGACGATATGTGACACGACCTCCAAAGACCATTCCGTGACCTATTCACGTGTCTATTGCGCAGGACTATTCAAAGCAGCACTTGTAATTGTGCAAGGGCTACATCCATTTATGACTCAAACTGCAGTACGTTACATTTATTCAAGATAATTTCTCTTTACCATTCATTTAATCATATACCCGAATGATCAATGTCTCTTTTAATCTTCGATAACCTCAGATAACCTTCTTCTCTGTGGACTGTGCCACCATGGAGAGTTGTAGCGTCCCTCAGCACAGAAACAGGTCGTTTGGTGCAAACTGGTACATACTGATCATAATGCCGGTCCGCATTAACCGCATTTCTCTGCACTTGGACCATATCATTCTAATCCTTTCCTATCCATGTATTTGTCCAAAAGCCTTTTTAAATGTTCTTCGCGTACACGCAAAGACTTATGCTGTCACCTCATGAAATGCATGTCGCTCATGTTGGTGTCAACCACAAACTGATGACCTCTGCCTTCCATATTGTCATCTAAAACATTTACATCAGTCACAAACAAAGGAGCCATCACTGATCCCTGTGGAACACTGCTGGTCACAAGCCTCCAGTCTGATAAATAACACACCAAAACTTCACCCTTTCTCTTGTTGTTAATTGAATTTTGTATCCAATTTGCAAACTCACTGTGAACCACATCTGATCTCACTTTACTCGTTAGTCTTCCCTGTTGAATCTAGTTAAACACTTTCCTAAAGCCTAAGTAAGCAAAGATATTTGTTCTTGCCTCATCAATCCTCTTGTCTACTTGATCCAAACCTCACAATTTTGTGAGACCCAGTTTCCACCTCACTTAACCATGCTAATGATCCCCTATATTTCCTGGACTCTGAAAATGCTATCTTCCAAAACCACTTCAAAAAACTTGCGAACCACCAATTTCAAACTCACAAGCCTGGAGATTCCAGTCTTTTCCCTGTATCCATTCTTCAACAAGGTTCGTCAATATCCAGTCATTTTAAATCACACCCATATTTAGAGATGACACAATTATTTCAGCAAGGAGTCTTGCAATTTCCGCGCTTATCTCCCATAATGCTCTGGGATTCAGTACAAACACAGGGTAAACACCGATGCTAATTGACACCAGCAACACAGAAAAAAAAATTACCCCGTGCTCTAATCTGTGAAAATTCGATAGTCAAAACGTTTCGCAAAGGTCACGATTTAAAGGGAAAATATCAACTTTTTTCTTTATGTCTAACAGAGTATGAAAACTAACAACTATTTACGACTAGTTTCTCTTAAACCCATCTTTTATCTTCCACTCCGCAACTATATTCCGATTCAATAATGACTTAAAAAGTAATCATGGTTCAAAACCACTCAGCTTTTTCAAGTGTCATTTTGTGGATTTTTCTGGGAAGATTCTCTCCAGGTTTTCCTCGATGTTTTGCCATGCAAACACATTTCCAGGAAGGTACATTTGTAGTATCTCTTGAGCTGGACGTCCCTGACGCAGTCCGAGCTGTTGCAAATGTCCTGATTAATACCCCAAAACATCGGATTATTTCATTGGCTTTAATACTATCAAAACGTGAAGTTCACACCTGATTTTGATTTCGGATCTTGATTCATAATGTAAGCTGATGGCAATACAGCTCTGCTGGCTGTTTCGAACAAATGTCACATTGTTCCCTTGGTCAGAACAGATTGTTCTGTGTCCTTGCAAGCTTTTCAACTCTTTTTTTCACACCACGTACACTAGTCCAGTGTCTATAGTTTTATACGCCTTTTACATTTTGTGAGATGTCCAGCAATTATTTTCCTGTAATATGAAATGTTTGTCAGTATGTATTTCCATGATTTCTGTAGTCTCCTTAAGTCTAACATATCCTTGGAGAACAGACTTCCCAAACTGAGCTGTTCCACCTTGCTTGAATCCCTCTACACACTTTCTCTTCGTCTAAACGTTCATATGTCTTATAAAATAATATAACAGTACCTCTACGTACCAGTTGCTCTAGCAGTTGATTCCATGTGCAAGCCATCCTCTTTGTGAAAAGGATGTCTTGTCATTCGGTGTAAATCTTACGAGGTCTGGACTCCCATATCCAAGGGAAAACGAACTTTGCTGTTCGCCTTATCGAGAGCACTCTTGATTTTATGAATCTCTATAAAGTCATCTTCGACTTCCAATGCTGCAGTACGACAAGGCAAAGCCGACACAGTCTCTGCTCGTTATATTAAAAATCCAGTCCTGAGAACATGTAGACTCTTTGTTGCATGAGGCCAGACAGACTCGAATGTAATCCAGCCGCTAGAAACATCACCGACTCTCAAATTCTTGATGCTTGGTCAAATAGTTTCGGAAAAGGTATCGTCCTCTTCATATATGGAGAGTGAACATTTGGTCTCACTGTCTCCACAATAAAAAATGATGTGAAAAATTCGTTTATTGCCTCTTCCATCTGATGAGCTCAAGTAATATTTCTCGCGTTGTTCTCTTGCCAGATATGTACTTGTAGACCCTCTTTGGATTATCTTCAGCCCTAGCAGATTAAATTATTTCATATCCCCTCTTTCCTTCCTGGTCTGCACTTTATTGAAGTCCCTACAAGAAATTCACTTGAACCCTGTTGTCTGTCTGATATAGGATACTCTTTCGTTTTGATTTGTTCCTCAACACCTTTTTTCAACAATGGTCACGTCTTGTGAGTGTCCAGCCTGACAAATGCAGCTCAGGTAGACAGCATATCTGCCACTGGGAAAATGTTAGTCTGTTATTAAATTTGGAATAACAGAGTATTAGAAATGCATTACAGAATAAAATGGATTCCGCATGGCTTTGTGAAGACGAAATCAGACCTAACACGTTTACAAGTATTTTCAGATCGTAACAAGCACAATGCATAAAGGGGAATGCAGTAAATGGAATATATCTGAATTTCTAAAATTATTCAGAACGGTGTTTTATACGATAGCACTTCACAAGCAAAGAAGCATGAACCAACACAGTTGGGGGTATGTATTAGTCGAGGATTGGGGAATGAATGGAGAGGCGAGGTAATGAGGGCATTTTCATGATAGTAAACTGTAACTTGCAGATTCCCGGAGCCAACAATATTGGTGCCACAGCTGTTGATAACATGTACTAATCACCTGTAAAACGTAAGTTAATGTACTGTTGCTCAGTTTGAAGATGACACAAAATAGATATGGATGCAAGTAATGAGGGCGGCACAGCAACATTGTGGACGACAGAATCAGGATAAACAAGTGGACAAAAACGTAGCAGCATATAACATGCAAAAAAAGATGTTTATGCGTTTTGGCAGATATAAGTATTAAGTAGGGAAATACATAGCACAAAGCATCAGCATACAGAGCACTTCGCTTCCTTGTACATGAAATATGAAAAGTTAGCATCCAGTTTCAGCAGGTAATCGGGAAGTCAAATAATTTTGTTTCACTTTATTTAAACGGAATGGGGACATATGTTTTTTTTTCAAAATACACATTGCATTATTCAGATCAGAGCTGGATTAATGTGAACAAATTTAGTCCCCTATTTTAGGAAGAGCAGTTCAGGGAGATTTAACACAAATCATCCTGGATATTGGAGGATTTTCTCGGGAGATGAAACTGAGAATAATGCCCCTGTACTCATTGGAGTGTAGAATAATGTACCAAGACTTTACTGAGACAATTAGATTATGAGGGACATGATATGATAATTTAGGAGAGAATGATTCGCCTTGTCTGAGAATCAAAGACCAGAGAACATAGTCTCAGAGTAAGTAGTAACCTATTTAAGAAAGATATGGAGGAATTTCTTTCTCTTCGAGCCGACTGAATATGTGAAATTATTTACTGCAGGCCGCTCTAGAAATTGGCAGCTCAGTGTATCCAATATTACACTGAGATTAGGGAGGGTGATAAAAAAGGAGTGGGTGTGGCGTTGCTAATTAGAAATGGTATAATGGTTGCAGAAAGGCAGTTCGAGGGGAATCTGCCTTTGGAGGTAGTATGGGCTGAAGTCAGAAATAGGAAAGGAACAGTCACCTTGTTGGGTGATTACTATAGGCCCGCCAATAGCAGCAGAGAATTGGAGAAACAGATTGGGAAACATATTTTAGAAAAGTACAGAAGCCACAGGGTGGTAGTCATGGGCGATTTCAACTTCCCAAATATTGATTGGAAGCTCTTTAGATCAAGTAGATTGGATGGGCCGGTGTTTGTGCAGTGCGTCCAGGAAGCTTTTCTAACTCAGTATGTACATTGTCGGACCAGAGGGGAGGCCATATTAGATTTGGTACTCGGTAACGAACCGGGACAAGTGATGGGCTTGTTCGTGGGTGAGCATTTTGGTGATGGTGACCACAATTCTGTGACTTTCACATTGGTTATGGAGAGAGATAGGTGCATGAAACAGGGTTAGTTTTACAATAGGGGGAAGGGTAAATACGATGCTGTAAGACAGGATCTGAGGAGCATAAGTTGGGAGCATAGGCTGTCAGGGAAGGATGTCGTGGAAATGTGGAACTTTTTCAAGGAATAGATACGACGTGTCCTTGATATGTATGCATCTGTCAGGCAGGAAAGAGATGGTCGTGTGAGGGAACCTTGGTTGACGAGGGAGGTCGAATGTCTTGTAAAGAGGAAGAAGGAGGCTTACATAAGGTTGAGGAAACAAGGTTCAGAAAGAGCATTGGAGGGATACAGGATTGCCAGAAGGGAGGTGAAGAAGAGATTAGGAGAGCTAAGAGAGGGCATGAAAAATCTTTGGCGGATAGGATCAAGGATAACGCCAAGGCATTTTATGCGTATGTGAGAAACATGAGAATGACGAGAACGAGGGTAGGTCCGATCAAGGACAGTAGTGGGAGACTGTGTATTGAGTCGGAAGAGATAGGAGAGGTCTTTAATGAGGTAGGAGAGATAGGAGAGGTCTCGTTTGTAAATACTTTTCTTCAGTATTTACAAACGAGAGGGACCGTATTGTTGAAGAGGAGAGTGTGAAACGGACTGGTCAGCTAGAGGAGATACTTGGTAGGAAGGAAGATGTGTAGGACATTTTGAATAACTTGAGGATAGACAAGTCCCCCGGGCCTGATGGGATATATCCTAGGATTATGTGAGAAGCAAGAGAGGAAATTGCATAGCCGTTGGCAATGATCTTTTCGTATTCACTGTCAACAGGGGTGGTACCAGGGGACTAGAGAGTGGCGAATGTTGTGCCCCTGTTCAAAAAAGGGAATAGGGATAACCCCGGGAATTACAGGCCAGTTAGTCTTACTTCGGTAATCGAAAGGGTACTGAGGGATAGGATTTATGAGTATCTGGAAAGACACTGCTTGATTAGGGACAGCCAGCACGGATTTGTGAAGGGTAGGTCTTGCCTTACAAGTCTTATTGAATTATTTGAGGAGGTGACCAAGCATGTGGATGAGGGTAGAGCAGTGGATGTAGTATGCATGGATTTCCGCAAGGCATTTGATAAGGTTCCCCATGGTAGGCTGATGCGGAAAGTCAGGAGACATGGGATAGAGACAAATTTGGCCAGTTGGATAGAAAACTGGCTAACCGGTCGAAGTCAGAGAGTGGTGGAAGATGGTAAATATTCAGCCTGGAGCCCAGTTACAAGTGGAATTCCGCAGGGATCAGTTCTGGGTCCTCTGTTGTTTGTAATTGTTATTAATAATTTGGAAGAGGGAGTCGAAGGGTGGATCAGTAAATTTGCAGATGATACGAAGATTCGTGGATTTGTGGATAGTGAGGAGGGCTGTTATCGGCTGCAAAGGGACTTAGATATGATGCAGAGCTGGGCTGAGGAGTGGCAGATGGAGTTCAATCCTGCCAAGTGTAAGGTTGTCAATTTTGGAAGGACAAATAAGAATGCAGAATACAGGGTTAACGTTAGGGTTCTTAGTAAGGTGGAGGAGCAGAGGGATCTTGGGGTCTATGTTTATAGATCTTTGAAAGTTGCCACTCAGGTGGATAGAGCTTGTAAGAAGGCCTATGGTGTAATAGCGTTCATTAGCAGAGGGATTGAATTCAAGAGTCGTGAAGTGATGTTACAGATGTACAGGACTTTGGCTGGGCCACATTTGGAGTACTGTGTGCAGTTCTGGTCGCCTCACTTGAGGAAAGATGTGGAAGCTTTGGAGAGGGTGCAGAGAAGATTTACCAGGATGTTGGCTGGAATGGAGAATAGGTCGTAGGAGGATAGGTTGAGAGTGCTAGGCCTATTTTCATTGGAACGGCGAAGGATTAGGGGTGACTTGATAGAGGTTTATAAGATGATCAGAGGAATAGATAGAGTAGACAGTCAGAGATTTTTCCCCGGGTACAACAGAGTGTTACAAGGGGACATAAATTTAAGGTGAAGGGTGGAAGGTGTAAGGGAGATGTCAGGGGTGGGTTCTTTATCCAGATAGTGGTGGGGGCATGGAATGCGCTGCCCGTGCGAGTGACAGAGTCAGAATCATTGGCGAACTTTAAGCGGCAATTTGATAGGTACATGGATGGGTGCTTAAGCTAGGACAAATGTTCGGCAAAACATCGTTGGCTGTATTGTTCTATGTTCTATGTTCTACAGCAGTTTAATCTCACATTCAATACAAATAGGTGAGTGGAAAACGAAAAACAAATTTCACAAAATTCATAAACAGATCAATAATTAAAAATTGATAAATAAAAGGAATTGGCATTTGTTTATTTGACTGAACAATAAATTTATTTTTTCACCTCATTTTTATAGCACTGGAGCATCAAGTTCTATGTGCTGTTTGAACTCAACTCTTCAGAACAAAAGAAAATCAATTAATATCATTACTTTGTATATTTCATCTGTATGACTGCAACATTTATGCACATCTAGATAGGAATAATGTGATCAAGGATAGTCAGCATGGTTTTGTGAAGGGCAAGTCGTGCCTCACAAACCTTATTGAATTCTTTGAAAAGGTGACGAAGGAGGTTGATGAGGGGAAAGCGGTAGATGTGGTATATATGGATTTTAGTAAGGCGTTTGATAAGGTTCCCCATGGTAGGCTACTGCAGAAAATACGGAGATATGGCATTGAGGGTGAGTTGGAGGTTTGGATTAGGAATTGGCTGGATGGAAGAAGACAGAGGGTAGTAGTTGATGGCAAAGTTTCTTCATGGAGTGCCGTCACTAGCGGTGTTCCGCAAGGATCTGTTTTGGGACCATTGCTGTTTGTCATTTTTATAAATGACCTGGAAGAGGGGTTAGAAGGTTGGGTGAGCAAGTTTGCGGATGACACGAAAGTCGGAGGAGTTGTTGACAGTGAGGAAGCATGTGGCAGGTTACAGCAGGATATAGAGAAGCTGCAGAGCTGGGCAGAAAGGTGGCAGATGGAATTCAATGTAGCTAAGTGCGAGGTGATTCACTTTGGGAAGAATAACAAAAAGATGGGGTACTGGGCTAATGGTCGGATACTTGGTAGTGTGGATGAGCAGAGGGATCTTGATGTCCATGTACACAGATCTCTGAAAGTTGCCACCCAGGTAAATAGTGCGGTGAGGAAGGCATATGGCGTACTGGCTTTTATTGGTAGAGGAATTGAGTTCCGGAGTCCTGAGGTCATGATGCAGTTGTATAAGACTCTGGTACGGCCGCATCTGGAATATTGTGTGCAGTTTTGGTCGCCATACTATAGGAAGGATGTGGAGGCATTGGAACGGGTGCAGAGGAGGTTTACCAGGATGTTGCCTGGTATGGAAGGAAAATCGTATGAGGAAAGACTGAGGCACTTGGGGCCGTTTTCACTAGAGAAAAGAAGGTTTAGGGGTGACTTGATTGAGGTGTACAAGATGATTAGGGGGTTAGATAGGGTCGACAGTATGAACCTTTTCCCGCGTATTGAGTCGGGTATTACAAGGGGGCATAGCTTTAAATTAAGGGGGGGTAGATATAGGACTGATGTTAGGGGTAGGTTCTTCACTCAGCGAGTCGTTAGTTCATGGAATGCCCTGCCAGTAACAGTGGTGGACTCTCCCTCTTTATGGGCATTTAAGAGGGCATTGGATAGGTATATGGAGGATAGTGGGTTAGTGTAGTTTAGGTGGGCTTGGATCGGCGCAACATCGAGAGCCCAAGGGCCTGTACTGCGCTGTATTCTTCTATGTTCTATGTTCTAACATTCTCAAATATTTTCTAACGAATATTGATTACATACATTCTTTTCTTAGTGACCTAAAGAAAATAAATAGCAAATACTGTGATTATTGGAATGAACAACAGGTGCAAGCATATCTAATGTTGAATTGAAAGGCAATTCAATTGATGCTTAGATATTTTCTAATCAACATTCAGAGTTGCTCTGGAACAACTCTGTGCAAGGTGGGAATTGAAGCTGTACCTCCTGGTCTGGTAACAGAGATACTACCAGAACTGCACAACATTCCTGCATAATGTTCCCAACCAGGCTGGGCAGGTCTACAATCACATGCTCACTGCGGTTACTCAAGTGAAAATTAATCAGATGTTTATTGTGATAATTGGATTGGAATTAAATGGATGGATCCTGTGTGTAACCTACTCAAAATTAAATAGTAATTTACAATAATGATGGGAGTTAACAGACGTCTTAATTAAATATGATTTTTATGATAATTTGTGGAATGACAACTTGACAGATTTGTGTGATTACTGTAAATTGATAAATAAAAATGAATACAATCATTCTATATGTTCATAATATTTTCTCATTTTATGAAATGTAATGTAATTTTTTTTTGTTCTACACGTAAATTGGACCAAAATGATGAATTGGTCAGTCAATGTGACTATTCAGCTGAAGACAACTTTCATTCTTTCTGAAAATGTCTGATTTTAAGAAGCCACCATTTCTTGTGATTGTTTAATGAAACAAGAAAGATGTCAATCCTTTTGTTTGTGTAAATCAAAAATTTTCATCGGAATTTTAATAATTTTGCACAAGAAAAATATTCAACTATTATTGTGATTAGATTACAGTGTGGAAACAGGCACTTCGGCCCAACAAGTCCACACCGACCCGCCGAAGCAAAACCCACCCATACCCCTACATTTACCCCTTACCTAACACTACGGGCAATTTAGTATGGCCAATTCACCTAACCTGCACATCTTTGGACTGTGGGAGGAAACCGGAGCACCCGGAGGAAACCCACACAGACACGGGGAGAACGTGCAAACTCCACACAGTCAGTCGCCTGAGTCGGGAATTGAACCCGGGTTTCTGGCGCTGCGAGGCAGCAGTGCTAACCACTGTACCACCGTGCCGCCCATTAGAAGCACAATAAATGTTAATATTGAAGTGAATTACAATCAAATCATTTCAAAAGTGTTTCCAAGTTTAAAATGAAAAGCAATATTCAGAATGATTGAGAGATTGTACATTGCTAAGTCCTTGCAATAGTTATTATATGGAACCATAATTCCACATTTACATCCTTTGCCAAATTGAACAATTATTCAATATTAGCAACAAATTGATTTTAAAACTACTATTAATGAATTTAAGAATAATGAGGTGTCTCATCTTACTAATCCACTGAGTAATGTGCAGAAATGAAGAGAAATATTGTAGTTTAAAGTAACTGGTGTTCTCTGAATATCAATGGCTGACATGACTGTGATCTTTCAAATGAACAAAAGTCAAATATTTACAAAGGATGTCGCAAGGGCAGTTATTGGTCTTTTCTGGGTGTATTGGCCCGACCAAACAGGTTTTTATATTGTAGCATTCACAATAAGAAATATGGAAAATATTAAAACACATTAACTTAGACTTCATAACAAGCACAAAGTGCTGTTTAATTATTGTAATTGTTAATTGTTTCTAGAATATTGATAGATAAATTAACTTAATATTTTGTAAGCACTTTGCTCTGATGCCGATTGTGTAATAATTAAGATTGATAAACAGAAAATTAATATATAAAAAGTCGCTTTAATAATTCTAAAAAAATACTCAGCAACAATTGACACAGTTCAAAATTGGGTTTTTTTTGTTGAGTCATGATTTTTTAAATTTTTATCGTGATAAATGTTTAGACATCTATGTCAGAATAAGGAAGAAAATAATTAGACCGGGAAAGTGAGGACTATTGTGAACAAAAGGTCGAATAAATGACATTTGGTACAGAAAATGTTTTTGCACAAAATGACTGATAATTACGTGATTATTGTTCGTTGACAACTAATGCTGGAAGTAAAAGGAACAGATTCTAACATTTCCAAAGCAGGTTTTTTTTCTTATAATGAAATTAAAATACAAATCATTTTAGAGGTCACATGATTTGAAAAAGTGTCATTTAATGTGATATTTGAGATGAAGAATCGTTCTTTTTCCCCCAGCGTAGTCTTTCCAATAATTTAAAATTTAATGTTATTTGAGCTAAAGAACAAATGGGTGTACCTACATTGTTTTCTTGCATACAAAAGAAGTAAAGTCAACAACATTTTTAAGTTTCGTAGAGTTAATTAGCAAAATGTATTGAAGCTGTCATGCATGAAGTGAGATAAGTGAGAGAGAGAGACAAATTAAATGTTCAAATGAACACGTCGATATTTTGAAAGTATATCAATCTTATGAATTATGAATAGGTGGATGTAAAATAAAAACAAATTCCTGACAATTCAAGAATGAATAGTAATAAGAAATTTAATTTGTTCAAAGCACATCACAATATTTAGATGAATTGCAATATTTAGTTACAATTGTAGGTGATTAACTGACCAATGAATAATATGAAGTTGCATTTGGTTATTTTGCTGAAGAGGAATTTCGACTGCTTATTTTTTCATCTTTATAATACTGGAGAATAAGGATTTATGTGCTTGAAATGTCTGAACTAGGTTCTTTCAAACAGAAAAAAAAATCAGTGAGTATCATTTCTTAGACTCTTCTAACTTTAAGATTGTAACATTCTCAATTACTTTTTCAAGGAATGTCGAACCAGCAGAATTAGATGCATCGTTTTATTAGTGACCTGAAGAAAATAAGTAATAGATATGGTGATGACTGAAATGCACAGCAGATTGAAGTATATTTCATGTTGTTTTCAAAAGCAGTTCAGTCTATGCTCAGGTATTTTCTCAGGAATATTTGGAGCCGCTCTGACACATCTCTGCTGAAGATGGGAATTTAAATCATTCCTTCAGATCTTGTCGCAGAGACACTGTCAGAGCTCCACAAGGACCCTTCATAATCCCCCCCCCCCCTCACGGAAGGGGAGGACCATAGTCACATGCTTACTGTGGCAACACAAATGAAAATGTGTTTATTGTAATAATTTGTATGGGAATTAATTACATATTTCCTGTGCGTAATGAACTGACAAAATGAATTAGTAATTTACAGTAATGATGTAACAAAGCAATAATGACTTTAATTAAATATGAATCTCATGAAGATCATTTGATCATTGTACACTGATGAACAAAGATCAATAAAATAGTTCCATATGTTCAAAGCAGGTTTTCACAGAATAAAAAGAAAATTAAAATGCTTTTGTAACATAAATGAATAGGAAAATAAATGAATTAGTCACACAATGCGACTATTCATCTGAAGACAACATCCCTTCTTTCCAGAAATGTTCACTTCCCAAAGTTCAAAATGTATTGTGACTATTTCATGAAACAATGGAGATGTTAGTTCCTTTTGTTATACTTCAAAACGTCGCAAGAATTTTAAATGATTTTGTTCCATGAAAAATGATTAACTTGTACCGCGTTTATAAATACAGTAAATGTTAACATGTGAGCAAAACATAATTAAGTCAATTCAACTTTTGCTGGGGTTAAAATAAAAATTGATATTTACAACACACACTGCAAATCTTTACATTATTTCATACATGAGCCATAATTCCACAGATATGCCCTGAACTATATTGAACAATTATTAGATAATAGCAGCAATTGGATTGTCAAAATTCCATCAGTTAATTTAAGAATACTGAGAAATCTTAGTTGATTATTTCACTGAACAATGTGGAGAAACGACCAGGAATTATTCTAATGAAAAGTAATTACAGTTCTCTGAACGCTTCAGGCTGAGATTACCGTGATCATTCAAACGAGCAATCATCAAATATTTACAATGAGGCATTGAATGGGATGTCATTGGTTCCAATATGGGATCGTTCACCTGAACAGTAAATTGATTTTTAAATTATAGTGTTCGTAGCAGAAACAATTGATGCAATTAACATGCGATTCTCACTATATTTGTTAGAAAGATTAACTCCAATAATTGTGCAATTAATGTAATGGCAGTGACTGGAAAAATAACATTATAATCTGAAAAAATCAATTGATTTAATATTCTAAAAGCACTTTGCTGTGATGATTATTGGATATTCATTAAGATCGGTAAACTGAGGATTACAATATAATGGCTAGCTTTATGGATTCACAAAAATGATCCATTCAGTTCTTATTCAGCAGAATTGTTTTTGGGTCAAACATGCAGGATTACAAGAATGACATGTTTCCATCCATTGGTTTGCTTCTTGAGACATACTTTTAATTTATATACTTTTGTTCATGGCCAATGTTTAGCCATTCCTGTCAGAAGTAGGAAGTTAATCAGTAGATAGTGAAAGTGCGTATGACAGTGAACGTAAGATACAGGGAACTTCCATAATTTTGTGATGATTGTACATTGATAAATAACTTTGGAGTAAAAAAAATCAACATGTCCAAAGCAGTTTTTTTGCTCATAACAAATTGAAAATTAAAAAAATCCTTCTGCAGTGCACATGATTTGAAAACACATCAGTCACTAGTCAAAAAAATACCAGTCACAGAAAACATCGGCTCGAGACAATAAGACCCTTATGAAGGGTATTCTACTCAACAGTAATTCGAGGACCTGGAACATCTTCATGTCGTTCTTCCAAAGAACACTTATTATTCCTAAAGTTTTATTATCGTAAATATTTCGACATTTATATCAGAACTAGGAAGAAAATGAGAAGCGATTCACATGAGTATTTTCGTGAGTGAAAGTCAAAATAAATTTACAGTGCCAAGTTTCACTATTTGTCTGAATAAGCAGATAAAGATTTTTAAGGTGCGAGCTCAAAATGTTTTCACCTACAGGTTGTACAAAGCCAAAATACATTATTTTATTTTGCAATACTTCAACGGGATTGGAAATCTATGTATGCTGATGTTAGCGTCCGCGCTCATTGTTATTGGTTTTAGCGAAATATTTTGTGTGCAATTACTGAAGTGAAATGTACGAAATCAAGTGCATTTATTGAATGGAACTGCTCACCATATGTTTATTGTGGTTCTTGTTCTCAGAAACAATAAGATATTTACTCAGGTTTTTCTCTTGAGCAGTAATTAGATGACCAGGAAGACATTTGAGTGGTTGTATGTGCCGTGTTCAGTGAGCATTTCTTTTCAATTACAATTATATTATATTAATATAGGAAGGGATTAATAATCGTGTGTTAAAGATCTCAATTAAAATCATATTTTCTTTTAAAAATTACGAGAATTCCTTTGTGCAACAATAATTTGGAGATGTCGGTGTTGGACTAGGGTGGACAAAGTTAAAAATCACATAACACCAGGTTATAGTCCAACAGGTTTATTTGGAAGCACGAGCTTTCAAGGCTATGGCTCTGCATCTGGTTATCTGGTCTCTTAGGAGACACACTACTCGAGCTACACAAGTGCCTTTCATGATCTTCCCAACAAGGAAGGGTGGGATTATTATCAATTGGGTTTACTCAAATGAAAACTAACTAGTGTTCATTCCGATAATTGGGCTGGGAATTAATTAGACTGTTTCTGTGTAATGGACTGAGAATGAACTAGTAATTCACAATAATGACGGTACTAAGCACATATGCTCTTACTTACATATTAATATCAGAATAATTGGAAGAAAGATAAATCGACATATCATGAGCTTATTGTAAATTCATAAAAAATACAACTACTGAATACGTTTAAAGCAGTTTTTCTTATAAAGAAAAAGATAATGAGAATGTTTAGCAGTCGGACGGAATCGGAAGAAAAGGTCAATCACTGTGACTATTCAGCTGCAGACATCTTCTCTTCCTTCCACAAATGTATAACTTGCAACAATTACAAATGTATTCTGATTGATAAAGGAAAGAGCAAACACCTGTAAATTCTATTTTTTTGTTTACAAAAAATGTCACAAATTTAATTTTTTTTAGCTTTAAAATATTTAAATCTTACTGTGATCAGAATTACAATAAATCTTTGTGTTGAAGAAAAATATAATCAAATCAATCAAAATATACATCGATATTCACAATAATTGGGAGAGTGAACACTGCAATATCTTTCCATCAGTTGATGTACTGAGCCATAATTCCACTTTTCTATCCCTTGCTGGATTGATCAGTGGTTAGATATTAGCAATAACTAAAGTATTAGTATGCTGTCAGTGAACTGCATGTTAATAAGAAACTTCCCAATGCTGTTTGTTCGAAATAAACAGTAATTATTGGTGAAATGTCATTAGATATCTCTTAATCGATGAGGCTGTGATTACTTTGATTGTTGAAATGAGTAGTATTCCAATATTTCCAATGAGCATTGGATGGCAAATCGATGCGTTTTGGTGTAGACCTGATTTTTTTTATTGTAGTATTGGCAGTAATAATCAATGGATTAAATTATGATGTGCATCACACCTTACTGAATATTTTCAAGTTTTCTAACAGGTTTCTAGTCAAATGTTCAGTTTAAAAAGGGTAATTTTGGCTCAGTACATCAGTAACTGCAAAAGGTTTCAACTCATCTCCAAAGTTATTAATCTTATAATTTAAAAAAAATCAAAAAATTACCTCTGTAAATGTCATTGACTCTAACTTTAGATTATAGTCAAGTTCGTTCTCTACTTATTTTCTTCCTATTTCTGACACCAGTGGATAAATATTGATTAGATTAAATGTCATATGAGTGAGACATTAGTTTTCTCTCAAAGATCTGTGCAGCACAGGAATGGGTCCTTTGGCCCATAAAGTTATGCTGAACATAATGCAAAAGAAACTCATCCCTTCTGCCGACCCTTGATCCATATCCATCCAAATTATCTAAATGAACATTAAATAGCCTTAATATATCTGCCTCCACCACCAACCCTTGAAGTTCATCCCAGACATCTACCACTCCCTGTGTAAAAACTAATTGTCCCTCATATGCCCCTTGAACTTTTCCCCCTAGCCTTAAATGCATGCCTCATAGTTCTGATGTTTCAACTCTGTGAGAAACTTCCTGACTGACAACTCTACCTATGTATCTCATGATTGTATAGACTTCAATCAATTCTTCCCCCAGCAACCGCCACTCCACAAAAAAGCAGCCTGAGTTTTTTCTCGCCTCTCAAATCCAGGCAGCATTCTGGTAAATGCCCTCTGTATCCTCTCCAAATCCTCCATAACCTTCCTTTAATGTGGCGAACAGAAGTGAATACAATACTTTAAGTATGCCTTAACCAAAGTCTTATGAAGTTGCAACATGATATCCTGACTCTTGTAACCAGTTCCCTGACCAATAAAGGCAAGCAATCCATTTGCCTTCCTTCCCACCCTATCTAATTGCATGGACACTTTCAAGGAGCCATGGTCTTGAATGCCAAGATCCCTTTGAACAACAAAGTTGTTCAAGGTCCAGCCATTAACTATCTACTTTTCCTTAACATTTGAGCTCCCAAAGTGAGACACCTCACACTGGTATGGATTAAGCTTTATCTTTAATTTCTCTACCCATAGCTGCAGTTTATCTTTTTCCTGCTGCATTCTTTGACAACCTTCGACATTATTCACAACTGCACTGAACTTTGTATCATCTGCAAGCTTATTAACTCACCCAATTAGATTTTAATTCATGTCACTTCTATATATTTGTATCGTGAAAAGAAGGGTTCCAGTACAGATCCCTGTGGAAAAAAGAGAGAAAATGAGGGAAATGCAGAATTCTTGAATAAATGAGGATTTTTTCAATGACAAAACAATTCTGATGAATAATCTCTGAAGTTGTGATTTTTGTTTTCAAATTAACCCAATATTTTAATTCTCAGTTTACTGATCTTAATGAATATCCAGTACAAACTGCTTTGAATCTATTGAATCATTTTAAGTGTTGAGTTCTAACATTATTTTTTATTTAATTGTCATTTCAATTCTCACACCATCATGAGATTCACATTTTAGTTGAATCCATTATTTCTTAATGCCAGTGTCATAATGAAATATTAATATTCTTTTCAGGTCAACACACCTGCAATTAACCAAAGTTTTCTCACCCAACACTCATAGTAACTATCTCATTCTCTTTCATTTGAAATCTCATATTAATGGAAGGATTATTAATCAGCCTTATCAATAAAGAGATGGCTAATTATTTTTCACTTCAATATTTCAGTTTTTTTCCGATATACTGCACAATTATATTGCAATAAGGATTTTCTTATCAACCGTAAATTTGGTTTCAGCCATTTTAAAACTAAATATTGCTAATGTCTAACTGGTAATCATTGTTTAAATGCAATATATCCAAGTGTCGATGTGGAACAATGGCTCAATACATGAACTGATAAACAATATTGCACTCTACAATCTCTTCGTCTTAGCAAAATAATTTTCAGTGTGGAAGCTTAGTTGGATTGAATTGGCTGTGAGCAAAAATACATTCTGAGGAAGGGTCACTGGACCCAAAGTATTAACACTGAATGCTCCCCACAGATGCTGCCTGACCTGCTGAGTTGGTTTCCAGCAATTAATGATTTTGTTTCTGAGTTCCAGCATCCACAGTTTTTTGCGTTCTTGTACTAATTGTATTTCACTTCAATGCTAACATTTCTATATTTCTGATTATTACAAAAGAGCTAACTATTTTTCACATTAAACATTATTTAAATTTCACATGTTTCTTGTGTACACAAACCTGAATTAACAAATGTTTGATCTATTCTTTTACAATAAATCTTGAATTCTTAGAAATCACAATTTTGTGAAACTGAGGAGAGTTGTTTTTCACTGAGTAGTCACATTGAATGACCAATGCTTTATTTCCAATTCATGTGCATTACAAAGCAGGTCAATGTTAATTTATGTATATGAATAACTGCTTCAAACATATTGAATTATTTGATTATCATGAGACTTATATTTATTTAAGACCATTGTCTCTTCGTTCCATCATTATTAGAAATTACTAATTCTTTTTATCCATGACACACTGGAACTGTCTCATACAATCCTAGTCCAATTATCACAATAAATATCTGAGCAGATTTCCCTAAGAGTAACCACAGTAAGTATGTGATTATAGTCCTGCCCTTCCTGCATGGGAACATTATGGAGGGCTCTGGTAATGTCTGTACTAATAGACCAGGAGGCAGGCGTTCAATTCCTACCTTAAACAGAGATGTGTCAAAGCACCTCAGAGTTGATTAGAAAATATCGAAGTGTCAATTGAATTGCTTTTCAATCCAACATTTTCTCAACTTGTATCTGTTGTTCATTATAATGATCACAATATATGGAATTTATTTGCTTCAGGTCACTGATTAAAGTGTGAATGTTATTAAGGTGAGGGGGAAAGTTTTAAAAGGGATCTGAGGGGCAACTCATTTCACAACGCGTGTTTGGCATATTGAGATGAGCTGTGAGAGGAAAGGCAGCGGCTGGTACAATTATAACATCTAAAAGACATTTGGACAGTTACCGAGCGATATGGGACAAACACAGGAAAATGGGACTAATTTAGTTTCCGAAACCTGGCCAGAATGCCAAGTTGGGCTGAATGGCCTGTTTCTGTGCTGTATCAGTCTAACTTTCTACAATTCAAACTTGACTGTGATCGGTAAAGGAAAGCAAAAACGGGTGTTAATTCTATTTTCTGTCCATGAAAAAGAGACATAAATTTTAAATAATTGTGTCACATGAAATAGTTCACTCTTATTGTGATTAGAAATACAATGAATGCGAATATTAAAGTGAAATATAATTGAATTAATTCAACTGTGTTTCCATGGTTAAAATATAAATTGATATTCACAATGATTGAGAGTTTGTACACTGCAATATATTCACATCAATTGACATACTGAGCTATTATTGCACATTTATACCCCTTAGTGAACTGAACAATAATTACATATTACCCACATAGGTTAGCAACACATAGATTTTTGAAAATATATCAGTGCACTTCAAAAATGAGATATTTAATGTTGATATGTGTCTGTGCAATGTGTAGAGATGAACAGCAATCATTTCAGTGAAAAGTAATTACAGTTCTCTGAATTTATAAGGCTGTGATTGCTGTGATTATTCAAATGAACAAAAGTCAGTTTTCAAAGCGTGTTGGATGCAAAATCATTGGTTCCACTGTGGGATAGTTGACCTGAAAACAATAGCATTGCTGCAATGGATTAAATGAAACAATGGATTAAATTAAAATATGGATCTGACTATACACGTTAGAAAGATAAACAAATTATTCTGTAATTATTATAAGGATAATGAATTCATAATAAATGTTGTAATCTGAACAAATAAGTCGACTCAATATTTTAAAAGCACTTTGCTGTGATGTTGATTAGACATCATTAAGATCGGTAAACTGAAGACTAAAGTATAACACCTAGATTGATGGATTGAGGACAATAAATAAGCCATTCAGTAATTAATGAAAAGAAATGAATTTTGCTCAAAATGCAGACAATACAGAAGTAATGTATTTCATTCAATTTGTTTACATGTAGAAACGTATGTTTTTAATTTATTTAATTTTATCCGGATCGATATTCAAACATTTGTGTCTGAATTAGGAAGAAAATAAGGAGATAATGAAAGTGAATATCAGAGTGACCACAAGATACAGTCCATGATATTTGATAGAAAAAGAATTTGCATAATTTTGTAATTATTGAACGTTGATAAATAATTAACTTCTCAGGTACTGAAGCAGTCCAACAGCAAGAACTACAAAATCTGGACAATATCCAGGTTTGGGCTGACAAAGGGCAAGTAACATTCATGTCACACAGATGCAGGCTGCGACCATCACATATAAGAAATGACTTAACCACCATCACTTGACATTCAATGCTGTTACCATCATTGAACACCCACTATCAACACTATCCTGGGGATAATCATTGATCAGAAACTGAATTGGTCTCACCACATAAACACAGTGGCTACAAGAGTAATTCAACTCCTGGCTCCTGAAAGCCTGCCCAACAGCTACCAGGCACAATTCAGGAGTGTGATGGAATACTCCCTACTTGCCTGGATGAGTGCAGCCCTAACAACACTCAAGGAACCCATGGCCTCTTCCATCTCGAAGGACAAGGCCAACAGCTATATGGAAAGACAACTACCTTCAAGTTCCCCTCCAAGGTACTAACCCACTCTGACTTGGGAATATATCGCCATTCCTTCACTGTCGGTGGGTGAATGTCCTGGAAATCCCCACCCCAGTGGCATCGTGGGTTATCCCACAGCAGCTAGACTGCAGCGGTTCAAGAACACAGCTCACCACCAATTTCTCAAGGGTAACTAGGGATGGGCAATAAATGCTGGGCCCAGCCAGTGACAACCAAATCACATCAAATAAATATTAAAATAATGTCTGCAAGCTCAAAACAGCTCCAACTCTGTCCTAGCTGCAATCTCTGCCTCTTCTTATTGACTAAGATAAAAGGTTACCCTGCTCAGCTTTCTCATCATTACAGTATTCACCCCAGCCTTCTCTTATACCAACCAGCAGCATTTCCAGCACCAGCAGCAACTCCACTTAAAATATTTTGTCAGTAACTTTTCATCAACTGGTTACTTCAACTACAATGCAATCTCTACAAACAGACCAAGTACCTTTTAGGCGACAACAAATTTTGTAATAACTCTTCTTCATCTCTCTCTGCCATTCTTTTTGGTTCTATGAGGTAGGGAGGGATGGGATCACCACTGTGATGTAAGATATATGTAATACAGTGAGACAGGAAAGGTAGTATGGCTCACGTTGACTCTTAGACCCCACAGAGTGGAACAACACAATCACTGCATAATAAACACAACACAACATTTCAACCCGGCGTGACAGTAATAAAATGTGGATCGGTTGAACCAGCTGGATTTGTTTCAGCTGGAGTTTGTGAGAGTGAGGGATGACATGACTGAAGTGTCTAAGATCTTGAATGGTTTGGTAAGGAGGACGTGGAAAAGATGTTTCCTCTTGTGGGTCATACGTGAACTCGAGAGAACTGCTTTAAAATTAGATTCACTCTTTCAGGACAGAGATGAGGAGATTTATTTCCTCACAAAGGGCTGTGCAACTTTGGAACATTCTGCCCCAGAAGGTGGGCTCAATGAATATTTTTAAGACACAGGTTGATAGATTCTTGCTAAGGGACGTTGGGGGAAGATGGAACACAAATCACTAACAGATCAGGCCTGGCCTTATTGAATGATGGAGTGGACTTGAGGGGCTGAATGGTCACCTCCTGCTTCTTTCTCACATGACCCAGGACTAAGAGCTTTGTTGAAAATTCATTCACTGGATGTAGGTGCCACTGGCTATGGGCAGCATTTATTACCCAGAGGGCAGGTAAGAGTCAACCACATTGCTGTGGGTCAGGGGTCACATGTAGACTAGATCAGGAAAGGATGTCAGCTTCCTTCGCTAAAGGACATCAGTGATCGAAATGGATTTTTCCTGACAATCGAGAATAATTTCATGAATAGAATCATAATTCTAGATGATTATTAAATTCAAACTACTGAATCTGACTGACCATGTGGCTGTCCGTGAATCCAATACAAGTGAATAGAAACATTGCTCAGAGTCTGGTTCTGGAACATTCAACACAACCAGGAAATGGAAAGTGAATAATTAGCTGAAAACAAGGCCACTGCTCTGATAGGAACAAAACCATTCAATGTTCAGCTATTGACCATTATTGACTCACAGAATATTCTAACCTGCAGAATCACAGTAAAAGGGAAAAGTAAACAACATTCTTGGCAAAGACATAATGAACCAACTGCTTGTATAAAACAGCTCTGAACAAATGGGCTGAATCCTCCACAAACTGTCAAATCAGATTTGTAGATAGAGATTGGAAATCTTTAGGAAAAAACCCTTCCCTGTTGATGGTGTGTGCTAGAAACCATTCTCAGAGTGATCTGCCACTTATTTCCTTTGAAGAGAATCTGTTTCCCCTCACAGAAGGAGGTGTGTTGCTCACTTCCAGACTGACTTACAGACAAAGGAATCCTGATCTGAGACTCGCAGGTTAATTAGGCTATGAGTGACAGTCCACTGCACACAACAAGAGCTCAGACCACAACAGATTCTTGTGAAACCAACAATGCAATGAAAAAGGCGAATTGCTCTTTATAATCATGCAGCCTCTCTCAATCAAATAATCCCAGTCAACTTCTAAACATTTTAAAACTATTAATATCAATGAATATATATTTATTTCCATTCCTAATTTCCTCCAAAAAATGCATCTGATTATTCTCTTCAAAATATATTTTAAATGGTGAATTCCAAATCACAATTCATTTCCAATTATTCTTAGAGCAAAACAACTTGCAAACTAAAATAGTTTTCATGTCAATAATAACACTGGAAACTTTGTTATGTAGTTTAACCGTATGTCCAAATTATGTTTTGGTTCATTATTGTAGTGAAGCTAAAATTAAAGTCTATTTATTTTCTCTGATATCCTTCCATTACTTTATTCCCTAATAACAATGAATGACGTAATGGGTGATAAGCATTAAAATAAAATCGAATTTTCAATGCAAGAACTGATACAAATAATCACATATTATTCAGTTCATTCATTGTCGTTGAATATCAGAGTTATTTTCATTGTATGATCACGTTAAATTCACTTAAATAATCACAGTACAATTTTCACCTCTATAGATAAGTGAAGTGAATGTCAAATTATTAATATTTCAAGTCAAACCAAATTCACATTTTGTTCTGTTTTATTCAAGGAATGATGGAACATATTACATCATTATGAGAAACAGGAACAAGTGAAGGTGGTAGCTCTCAGATGTGAAGCCTTAAATCCAAAGGGCCAGGTGGTAGTTACAGTGGGGGAGGTACCTAGTCTCTCTCTCTCTCCTCAGAAAGCAGTGAGGATGGTGACACTGGCAGGAACGGGTTAGATGACAAAGCGCCAACGTATGGACAGAGGGACGGCAATGGGTGGGATGACCCACCGCCCTGTAAGGCCCAGAAGGCGGTGTCTATTGCATCAAAGCTCAAACTTGGACAGACAGGAGGGGGGGGGAGGCAACAAAGGGAACTGACAGAAACTAAACCTGAACCGTACACCCGCTGAACGACAGATGTTGGTGAATGAACACCCAGCCTGATAGAGAAATGGTAATAATGGGCCTTATTGGGACAATATGGATGAATTAGTAGAGGTACACAGTCTCACCAAAGATGATGTATGGACCCTCCCTCGGGCCAAGACGCCCTGAAATGTACATCAGAAACTGTCCCTGCAAAGAGAAGATGGGGTGCAAGCCGGTTCCTCCCAGAGTACAGCCGATCAGTGTCTCCAGGCATTTACAGATATTGCAGGGACACACTGGGGACGGGACAGGCTGAATGGGCTAGAATAACCTCAGGGGCCCAAGGATAATATCGAGGATTATACAGAGAGGAAGCCTGAGGTGTGTAAGGACCACGGGGGATTACCAAACCCCAAACTGTGATGATGAAATAGGTTTGATGTATTTAAAAGATGACATGGGATCCTATTTAACTGTAATAATAAACATAGGATTCCCAGTGGGAGATAATTCTAACCACACTCTGAATTGCGTCATGAGAGCTGAGGCAAATGCAGAAACACAGGGGAATAGCTGCAGTACAGAGAGGGTAATCAGACCCACAATGTTACAAGGGAAGCAGGAAAGGGTACATAGACAAGGAACGTAGGCACAGAGATGGAGATAGGTGTTCATATTGTGAGTGGCCTGTGTTCACCTAAGTATATGCATAGCCCATGAATATTCATTGACGCGCTGTTGAAGGGCCAAAACTGCATGATGCTAACACCGGAGCATCTTTGTCAGTTACCGATAAGGATTTACCCCTCACCCCTTCAATCTCTAAAATGAGAGCAGTCGGAGAGGGAACCTAGGAAGATGGATGAAGCAAACCTGCCCCGATGTAGACCGGGAGTATGACAAAACGTATTCAGATATGGAGGTGTGAAACTCAAGAAGGGACCTTCTGGGAGTTGCTCCTATTTATTCTAAAATGGCAACTATTGACATCAACACCCGAATTTAAACATGGGGATGCTCTGGCCAGGACTGGGACAGAAAGAAAAGGAGAGGCAACCTCTCCGGAGTAGCTACATTGCAGGGAGACTGGGACCGTCAAAGAATCTGGTGGGTTATAGCTCGGACGAACTCAGCAGTGTGCGTAACTCAAACAGGAAAGTGGGTTGTTATCTATCGACCCTGTAGAGATCGAGGGCCCTCTCACTCCCCACCCAAACAGGATCTCATCAAAACTGGGGATGAGGGGGCAATAATTGTGAGAGTGACAGATTGACAGAAGCTGGAAATAGTCTGGGTCCATACCTGTGGACATTGAATGGCAGATGAAAGTGGTGTTTACTGACTGAGGAGAACAGGCAACCAGGATACTATTACCTCAGGGATCCTGCAATATTCCCGTATATCCCACCGATGTGTGTTTGATGGATTTAGTCACACTGATCTTACCAACACCTCATCACCTCAAACAGTGACAAAGAACATATCCAGATATTATACAGAGTATTGGATCAGGTTAGCCAGGCCAGGCTTAAAGTTAAGGCACAGAGAGTGCAACTGGGAAGGTAGGGAGAGATGGAACTGGGACATCATATTGGGGAGATCAAATCAGGAAGGGAGAGGGGATAGTCCCAGCGGGAACAAAAACTATGATTATAAAACTATCCACCCGCACACTGTAAAGGGATCAGGCAAACTTTAGGATTGTTTAATTATTGTGGAAATTTTGTGCGGAATTATCCAGAAATAGAGAACCATCACGAGCCCTGGCAGAAGCGCGGACATTAACCAGGGGTGAGGGAGGCAAAATGCACACAGTCAGCATGCCTTTGGTATAGTTTAGGACTGGGCTCGGTGAAGGTGTATCACCCTGTCTGGGGGCCACATTGAGCATGAAGGACAGGTCAGAGAGTTAGTGGAAGCAGCTAACTTTCCCAGTGAAGCAGCAATAATGAAGATTAGAGCTCACAGGAAAGTAGAAGCCCCACACCAATGAAATAGTTGGTGAGCATGGGTGAGCATACTTACTGAAACGGTGGAGACATTTGAGGAAGATGCAGTGGCAGTAGCTACAGAAGCAAGAAAGGAAAGTTTAAAGACATTTCCAGAAACAGTCCTACAGCAGGAGAAACAGGAATGGGAAAAGGGTGGGGCAGTAATAGGACATAGGATGATCTAACAGTGCCACTGTATAAGACAAACATTATTAAAAATCATATCATGGGCTGGCCCATATTGAGCAGGATAAAATGCATTATCGGATGATCAACTACAGGGGTGTTCTGGAACAAGAATTTTTTTGTCGAAGGGGTGTAGTCTGTACACAGTGTGAGCCAGTGAAAACAATCAGGATAAAATGGAGGAAGCCGCAGGGACCCAGGGGCCCACGGGAACAATTACAGATGGATTTTACGTACACCCCCATCCCAATCCCAGGGAAGGAAATCCTGCTGGGTCTTAATAAACAGGTTTACTCAGTGGGCGGAAGCATCCCCTGCAGATTCTGACCAAGGGGCACATGTTCCAGGAAACGAAGTTAAGCAGCTCTGTGGCCTGTTTGGTACTGAGCATAAATCCCATCTCACATACCACCCCCAGAGCTCAGGGACAGTAGAAGAAATGAAGCAGACACTGAAAGATAGTCTGACTAATGCCCTGACAGAGACAGGCAGGGATGGGTTAGTGTAATCCCCACAATCCTAATGAAACTGACTTCAACCCCAGCAAAGGGAACAGAGCAACCCCCCTTTGAATTAGTGACCGGATGGACTATGCAGATGCCAGAGGGTATGGTATTGGGAGGGCAGGAGATGTACAATGGCAAGGATAGGGTGAAACAATTTGTGAAAGAACTGACAAAGCAACTGCATGAGCTGAGAGGGGAAGTTGCAGACGGACAGAGAATCAGAGACTGGGAAATGGAGCTCACAAACATCCGAGCTGACAGCCCGAACCCAGGAGATCGGTCAGGGGGGAAATATTAGTGGAACGTATGGAAGAAACACATCAAAATGCTGGACTTGGCTGGGGGAACCACAGAATTCCAGAGAGGGAACTCTTCCATCATGCATTAGTAAGAAGCTCTGAATAAACATTGGTCGTGCTGCTCAGCACAGAACTCAAGGCTGCTCTTTGATATTTCTCCCAGCAACAGATGTGCTGGGGTATGTTGCCAGCTGGAGGTCTGTGACCAGTGCCTCTGTTCTACAAGGGTCAGAGCTGGGACATCTGTTGTTTGTAATACATATAAATGATTAGCATGAAAATGTAAACAATTTAATTAGCAAGTTTGTAGATGGCACAAAGTGAAGAAGTTGTGAATCGTGAATAATGTTGTCAAAGGAAACATCAAGGACTAGATCAGTTGGAAGGTTATGCGGAGAAATTGCAGATAGATTTAAATTCAGACAAGTGTGACGTGATGCGTTTTGGGCGGCTCATTGTAAGAGGAATGTATACACTAAAAGGAAGTGCCCTGAGCAGCATTGATATACAGAGGTGCAAGTTCACAGCTCTCTGAATGTGGTGAAGGAGGTGGATGGCAGGCATGCCTTCTTCTGTCAGGGGACTGTTTATAAAACTGTCATCAGGCCACCTTTGCAGTATTGTGTGCTGTTTTGAGCACCGCATTATAAGGAGGATGTGGAGGCTTTGGAGAGGGAGGAAATGGGTTTACCAGGATGTTGCCTGGATTGGGAGAGGTTGGAAAATCTTGGATTGTTGTCTTTGGAAAGTCAGTGGCTGTGGAGTGATCCGAGAGGCACAGACAGAGTGAATAATCTGAATCATTTTCCAAGTGGAAACGACCAATTCCACAGGCCATAGATTTAAGGGGAGAGGGGGCAAGTTTAAAGGAAATGAAAACCGAAAGAACAGCAGATGCTGTAAACCAGAAAGAAAAACAGAAGTTTCTGGAAAAGCTCAGCAGTTCTCGCAGCATCTGTGAAGAGAAATAAGTTAGCATTTCTGAGGAAGGGGGACTGGACCCGAAATTGATTTTTCTTCACAGATGCTGCATGACCTGCTGAGCATTTTCAACAACATCTGTGCAAGTTAAAAGGGAGTTGTGTCAGATAAGTTTCTTTTGCAGAAGATGGTCAGTGACTAGAATGTACTTGCCTGAGAGATGGTAAAAACAGAAACAATCACAATGTTTAAGCGACATTTGGACAAACAGATAAGCAGGCATGGGTTGGCAGGGATATGGATCATGTACAGGCAGATGGAATCAGTTTGGAATGGCATCATGATCCGCACAGGCATGGTGGGCCGATTATTCAGGTGCTGTACTGTTCTGTTTTCCAGGGGGTAGAATGATAATATTTTGAGTATAATATGTCTCTTCTTTAGAACACACAGTAAGTTGATGTATTTTGAGAGAAGCAATGTAGAAAGGGAATATATGTTTGAATGGCACAGACACAGGGAGCAGGACGGCAGGAATGCTGGACAATGTGTACAAATCCTTAAAGGAGAGAGAACATAAAGTGTTTTGAGTAAACGTATAGGATGCTGGGCTTCATTAATAGAGGGAATGATAACATACTCATGGAAAGGATGCTGACCATTGGCAAAGTTCTAGTTAGGTCACAGTCAATCATTGCATCCAATTGTGGTCAACAGATTCCTGGTCAGGATGAGGAAGTTAAAATACCACAGAGGGGTCTGTTCCATACTTTGCTTCTCTTTCAGGATGCATTGGTGACTCAAGGGTTAAATATTCTCCAGCCAAAGGTCTTCCTGCCGTATTGTAAGAGTACAAGGCCTGTACTCTTCCAATACAGACTGAACACCTCAGTAGGCGTGAGGCAGACCGTATCTTCGAAATAGAACCTCTTGGAGCCACACATGTGGATTCCACCATAACCCCAGACAGAGCAATTTACCCTTTCCAGACAAGACTGAGAGCCCTGGGCACAACCCTGTTAAACTGCCTCCTGCTGTCATTGTCTCACTTCCCCTCCATATGAGCAGAGGTAAGCAGACAAAAATACTTGTATTTGATAGGTGATGGCACAAGAATTAAGACCAGATGTAAGATTTCGAGACAGCGGAAGATGAGCAAGTGTTTCTGTTGACTGTATTGGCTGGAAGTATGCAGAACATGTTGCCTATTATGGTGGTGCAAGTAGAGAAGATCAATGATTGATAAAAACAATTAGATCAGTTCTGAGGGAAATAAACTTGCAGAGTTTGGGGTACGTATGGGGAATGAGAATATGGGATTCTGCTACAAAGAGCCAGCTTGGATTTGATGGGCCTCTTTCTGAGCTATAATGATTTTATTTGGACTTGCTTAACTTGCTCTGGTCACCAATTAAGTTGTCATTTAGGTAAATCTGCTCAGTGTTCCTACTCAGACCAATACAGGCTGTCCCTCCACAGAAGGAGATAATGTTTACTACTTTATACTGGCTTCTTTTGGTGTGTGTGGGGGAGGGGGGTGGGGGGCGAATGGTGTGTGTAACAGTCTACTAGCATTTATTTGAAATGGCAAAACACCAGTGCAGCTAGACTAAGGATCGACTCTGGAAATGTGGGGAATGCCAGAAGTGAATTCTTTACCCATCCCACCTGGAAACTGGCCAAACCAGTCAGACTGGGGAGAAGCTGTTCAACTGGTGTGTGTGTGTGTGTGTGTGTGTGTGTGTGTGTGTGTGTGTGTGTGTGTGTGTGTGTGTGTGTGTGTGTGTGTGTGTGTGTGTGTGTGTGTGTGTGTGTGTGTGTGTGTGTGTGTGTGTGTGTGTGTGTGTGTGTGTGTGTGTGTGTGGGAGTGGGGGGGTCGGTGGGAAGGGATTCACTCAGGCATCCATCCTGCTGAGACACCAGTCAATTTACTGATAGCCACAGTTGAAAGATTGTTTTCTCTTTTTCACGCCAAGTAATGAACAATGGTTTTGGCAGCTGATAAAGTTGTGCACACAGAGATCTTAGCTTTGGAAATGTTCACAACATTGTTGAACATGTACAGATTCACACTGGGCACAGATTTTTATTTTCCTTTATTCATTCACAGGATGAGGGTGTCGCTGGCCCGGCAGCATTTACTGCCCATCCCTAATTGCCCAGAGGGCAGGTAAGAGTCAACCACAATCTGAGGTCAAAATGTTGGCCAGACCAGGTAAGGATGGCAGCTTCCTTCCTGAAAGGGCATTAGTGATCCAGATGGGGTTTTCTGACAATTGATTAATGGTCATCATTAGACTCTAAATTCACAAGTTTTTGTTTATTGAATTCAAATTCCCCCATCTGCTGCAGCAGGCTTTGAACCCAGAACACTATCTCGGGTTTTAGATTAACTGTCTCGCGACAATACCACTCGGCCAATACTTCCCCACATCGCTGTCCATCTGCACAGTGAACAGCGGTTTTCTGGGTAATCACACATCCGTTTGCTCAATGATTGTAGGAGTTGGATGTTGATGGGCTATTGACATCCATCTCGGAACCATGTATTCTGGGGTTTGTTTCTGATGGTGATTGGAAACACCATCAGTCTTGTTATCTTTTGGGGATAAAAACAGTTTCAGTTAGCTTTCTGTTAAATGCATCACAATCAAGCCGCTCCCAAAACTCTCAGGCAGATTAGTTTCTTTTGAAGGACTCTCCATCTCCCCAACCACTCCATCCTCACTCCAACAATACAATAATCTCACAGAGTCTCTTTATGATTACGAATGAGACAATCTGATCAGCTGCTTCTTCCCCAACTCCTATGTCAAGTTGGATCTTAATCTCCTCTTGCTGCAGTTGTGATCCTGCATTATTGTACAGTGTTGCTTGTATTTCATGTCTTGGCCTAATAGTGATCATGATACTGCATGTAGCTTCTTGTGTATGGGGCCGACAGTGTAAGAGTTTAACTCTTTCCTTCCACCAGCAGCAGTAGAATTGTACTCCAACAAAACTTACAGAATCACGGCCCCGCATATTCCCCAACTTACCTCTTACCATCAAACCAGAGGATCAATCCTCGTTCAACAGAGAGAGTTCAGGAGGGCATGTCAGTAACAGCAGCATGAATAACTAAAAATGAGGTGTTAACCTGATGAAGTTACCAAAGAGGACTACTTGTGTGCCAAACAGCATAAACAGCAAGTCACAGACAGAGTGAAGCAATCCGGGAAACAACAGAACAGATCAAAGATCTGCAGTCCAACCAAATCCAGTTGTGAACGAAGTCAGAGCACAGCTGGAGTTCGGAGGACAGTTCTCTTCAAGATATTAACCAACACAAATGTCAGACTGGATTAATAATCATAAAATTCAAGTCCGTTTGATATTCATACATTTACAATCAGTGTTCAATTCACCAAAAGTAGCTGAAGGTAAAGATAATCTTCAAGTGATTGTAACAGTGGAGACATCTGAATACTTGATCAGCAAATTAAAGCCTATTGTGTTAAGATAGTAATAATTTTAAAGATATTTTTTAAAAGTAAGGTGACTTGCGTATAATGGAGGAAGTTGATTGGTCGGTAGCTGATAATCTTGTTTTAATCTGAAGTTACTTTAGGATTACTTAACAAATAAACATAAGGTAGGGAATCCCAGCCCCATGGAGTGCACATCCAGTTCCATGTTGGAAAACCAGGACGCTTCTTGTGTAAGCGACAACCACACAAGAGGGGACACGGGAAATGTCAGGAACACTCGTTTGACCACGGTTAAAGTATAGCACACACTTCTGATCCCCACATTCCAGGGTTGATGTGATCACACCAGAGAGGGTACAGAGGAATTGATCAGAATGTTTCTACAATTGGAAAATTTCTGCTCTGAGGAAAAGTTGGATAGGCTGGGGATGATTTCCGAGGAGGATGAGCTGAGATTTAATTGAAGTGATAAAATGCTGAGGAATCCAGATCGAGTGGATAGGAAGGAGCTATTCATTAACTGAGAAGTCAGAAACTGGAGGATTTAGATTGAAATTAATTCCCAGAAAGAAGGGGAGGGGAGAATTCATTACACGCAAAGATGGTGGGGAGCAGGAACTCACTGATGGGGTGGTAGAGGCAGTAACCAGCATCACATTAGAATAAAAGGACATAGATGTAACTGAAATGCTGGAACATGCAGAGCAATGGACTAAAGTCTGCAGAATGGATCAATGTGATTTATTTGACATTTCTCCAGAATATTAAATTCAAGTCTAATTTGTGAATTTATGAGCATCATCAGACTTGATATCCAAATGTCGGAATAAATTTATCAGAAAGTTGCAGCACAAATATAGGGCACTTGACCCATCCTCTATGTGTTGGCTGCAATAGAACTATCCAGGCTTTCTGTACTCACCAATTGCAGAAACAATTTCAGACTCTGAACTCGGCCCTAAGTGATATAATCTGTTTGTTTTTCATTGACAGCTGCACTCCTTGTTTCCTTGTATCTTTCCCAGCCCTAACTCATTCCCCGTGGCCTTGAGGGACTACCATTTCTGCTGTTTAATCTCTCGTGCCTTCCCCCGTGTGACAGACTGCCTTTTTGTCCTTGTCTGACCCCCAACTTCCTCACAACCTGTTACATTTCTGATGGATCCCCGGCCTCTGTGACTTCAATGTGTCCCCTGGGTCAGTGGCACGAGTTTTGAATTCTCTTCCTCCAGAGATAATTGGAAATCTTTCTGGTTGCAGTTTCCCCTAGATTTTATTTTTGAAAGCAGGGCATTTGTATCAGAGTCAAATATTCGTGAGACATCATCCACAATTCCGAGCATTTGGATGTAATCTGTGACCCTCCCACAGATGTGCAGGTTTGCTCTATTGGACGTGCTAACAAGGCCTGTAGTGTGCAAATTCGGCGGGTTGGGTTAGCCATGGTAAATGTGGGGTCATGGAGGTAGGGTGGGAAAGCAGGTCCTTGCAGGCTCGATGGATCGAATAGCCTCTTTCTGCACAATATCAAGTGCCTCACCACTCACTGGGTCACGGAGAAACTCTGCCGTTACAATGAGAGCTTTCTTTGCTGTCACCGCTCCAAGTGCTTCCCCTAATCCCCACTTCCCTTCATTAAATCCCAGCTGCCTCTAGTCCAGCCTCATGGGCATGTTGAAGAGCATGACAGAAGATTGGATTGAAACCGAGAGTTCAATAGCCAGAATGAAAGAGGAAGAAGGAAATAAACTGGGTTTGTGGATCCCAGGGAATACAGACTCCAGGCTGAGTCCTTTGTGGGCATTCCCGCAGTAATACGAGACAGCATTCCATGATGAGAGTTAAACCCGGGTGGCAAGAAAGGGACCCACTGAACATTAGCAGGTTTAGTTCAAACATAGGAGGTTTGTTCAGTCAGTAACAGTGTGTTCGACGTGGATGTGAAGTGCTGAAAATGTGTTGCTGGAAAAGTGCAGCAGGTCAGGCAGCATCCAAGGAACAGGAGAATCGACGCTTTGGGCATGAGTCCTTCTTCAGGAATGAGGAGAGTGTGTCCAGCAGGCTAAGATAAAAGGTCGGGAGGAGGGACTTGGGGGAGGGGCGTTGGAAATGCGATAGGTGGAAGGAGGTTAAAGTGAGGGTGATAAGGTGAGGGTGATAGGCTGCAGTGGGGGTGGGGGCGGAGAGATCAGGAAGAAGATGCATGTTAGGAAGGTGGTGCTGATTTCGAGGGTTGGGACTGAGACAATGTGGGGGGAAGGGAAATGAGGAAGCTAGAGAAATCTGAGTTCATCCCTTGTGGTTGGAGGGTTCCTAGGCGGAAGATGAGGCGCTCTTCCTCCAACTGTTGTGTTGTTATGGTCTGGCGATGGAGGAGTCCAAGGACCTGCATGT
Organism: Chiloscyllium plagiosum; assembly: GCF_037043375.1. Lineage (NCBI taxonomy): Eukaryota > Metazoa > Chordata > Chondrichthyes > Orectolobiformes > Hemiscylliidae > Chiloscyllium > Chiloscyllium plagiosum. The sequence continues at coordinate 114,760,776 of NW_028270152.1, forward strand.
CCTTGGTGGAGTGGGAGGGGGAGTTGAAGTGTTGAGCCACGGGGTGGTTGGGTGGGATGGTCCGGGCGTCCCAGAGATGTTCTCTGAAACGTCACCTCTCCTAGTGCTTCCGTGTAATCCCCACTTCCTTTCATTAAATCCCAGCTACCTCTATTCCACGGACATGGGCATGTTGAAGAGCATGACAGGAGAATGGATTGAAACCGAGAGTTCAATAGCCGGAATGAGAGAGGAAGGAGGAAATAAACGGAGTTTGTGGATCCCAGGGGATACAGACTCCAGGCTGAGTCCTTTGTGGGCATTTCCGCAGTAGTGCAAGACAACATTCCATGATGAGTGTTAAACCCGGGTGGCAGGTGAGGGAGCCACTGAATATTAGCAGGTTTGGTGTAAACACCGGAGGTTTGTTCAGTCAGTAACAGTGTGTTAGACATGGAGGTGAAGTGAAAGTGAGGGGAAAAGTTGCCAGAAGCTGCAGATAGACAGCTTTCATTGGAACAGGAGGAGACCATTCAGCCCCTCAACCCTGCTCTGTCATTCAATGGATCATGGCTGATTTGTGGCTTAACTTGCAATTTTCAAAACCTGCTAAATTAATCAATAAACTCCTGTGCAACAGACAAGATGAATATTGAAAAACTAACCATCTGCAAATGCTGGGAAATCATAAACAAGAACAGACATTGCTGGAAAAATTCAACAGATCTGGCAGCATCTGTGGAGAGTGAACCTTTCGGAACCAGTGACCGGTCAGGTGACCAGCTGCAGCTGACCATTCTGCCTTTTCTGTAACACTATCTGGAACAGGATCTGATGCGAGGGGGATGAGACTGCCAATAACAACTGAGAAAACAGGAGGACGTGCTCAATCAGAATAAAACCCATTTTGGTCTTGCACTTTTAATTCAACTACAAACATTATTCATTATTATTTCTGAAATATGACAATAGACCAGAAATCAACTCTTCATGTTATTGGGCCTGTGAAATTGTTAATTCTGACCTTGACCAGCCGACATGTGAATCCAGACCCTGAATAACGTGGTTGACTCTGAACGATCTCTTGGGCAGTCAGAATGGATGACAAATGCTGACCCAGCAAGTGATGCCGTGATCCCATGAACAAACAAAACAAACCCAATCGCTGTGGTTACTTGTAAACTCGCTGGTGTTTCATCAAGCTGGATATCTGAGTGAATTTCTTCCCACACTCAGAGCAGGTGAATGGCCTCTTCCCAGTGTGTATTTGCTGGATGGTGTACTGAACCCAGTCCTACAGTGAGAGCACCTAAATGGTCTCGCACTGGTCTCCTGTGACAGGAAGAGGTGATATTTACCATCCTGGGGTGGTGAGTGGCACGGTGGCACAGTGGTTAGCGCTGCTGTCTCACAGTGCCAGAGACCCTGGTTCAATTCCCGTCTGAGGCGACTGACTGCGTGAAGTTTGCACATTCTCCCTGTGTCTGCGTGGGTTTCCTCCAGCTGCTCCTGTTTCCTCCACAGTCCAGGTTAGGTGAATTGGCCACGCTATATTGCCCGTAGCTTTAGATGTAGGGGCATGGGTGAGTGCGCTTCGGCGTGTCGCTGTTGACTTGTTGGGCCGAAGGGCCTGTTTCTACACTGGAAGTAATCTAATCTAATCATACTGTGTAAAGATACCTCCAAGAGGGATCCATTGCGAGTTGATTGGGACAAACTGTTCGCATGCATGAAAGAATCAATAAAGAGGAGGCACCGATGTCAAGGGATTGACAAAAGAAACGCATGTGACATGAGACAAAACATTTGCATGCAGAGAAAGTTTTATGGTCAGAAATGCACTGCCAAAGAGTGTGGTGGAACCAGGTACAATGAAGAGAATCGAACTGAACAGTTATTGGAAGAGGACGAATGGGAAGGTTTATGGGGTTAAGGTAAAGAATGGCATTCAGTGAGGTGATGAGCTAATCGGCCTCCTTTTGTCCTTCTGTGAACATTTAATTCTGAGCCCTCGAAGGAAATATCAGAGCAGGGATTGTGAAGGGGTCAGATTGAATGACGGTCTCTGTGAACAAAAGTGAGACACAGACACAGAGGGGTTTTGGGATGGATTGAATCAAATGTTATCAATTTGAATGGACCCCAACACTACAGCAGTAACAAACGGGAGTGATCAAGACAGTGGAATTAGAGCAGCAAATACATCTTAAACATTTATACAGCTAAAGGGGATGCTGGGTAAAGATACCATAGTTAGTGCTAATTTCATTCCAGATACACCAGCCAGGGAGCACATCTTCCTGTATCTGTCCTATCGAGATCTTGAAGAATTTTGTTCATTTCAAGTGTTTCATTTTGGATACTCCAGAGAAGACAGTTTCATGCTCTTCAATCTCTCCAGCCAGGGCAATGCTGTCGTCAGAATTCAAGTCACTGGTGTATGTAACTGGCTGCTTCATGGACTGGAACTGGCAATTGAGACTGTAAGGTTACTATATAAAATATCTTCAACTGTATTGCCAGATTGCCAGACACATGAGGGGCTTTAAGTAAAAAAACACAACTTATGGGCATTGAGTGTTAGAGCACTTCCTATTGTGGAGACATCCTGTTCAGGTACAATTTATTGATAACTGTTAGAATTAACCTGCACTGGCTCCGTAGAAGTGGTCAGAGCATTATAACTGTCATTGGAGTAGGTAATAAATTTCTCATGGGTTAAAACATTTAAATGATAGAATAGGTGTGGGTAAAGTGTGCAAAGTTTTTCAAAATGTTCCTAATTTACTTTCAGAATCAAGTGAGAGAAAGGCACATGACTGACGTCATTGAATTAGTCCAAATTTAGAAGTTCAGGAGAACTGATGGGAAAGCTGGTTTTGGGAGTTGTAATAATGACAGGGAAAAATTGTTTTACAGAGAGAGAGAGTTGACAGATGGGAAACTCAGCTTTAACATCACATCAACTGCAGAGTCATCCAATTCTGCAGGTCCTGATCCTTATCGTTAATAAGGAAGGGGAAAGCGGCATTCCCAGCCCAGAGAAATCATTCCCATGTTTCGCATGTGGTCGAACATTTAACCGGTCATGTGAACTGGGAAGACACCATTATGATGAGAAAATACCTGAGCATAGACTGAACTGCTTTTCAAAACAACATGAAATATACTTTAATCTGCTGTGCATTTCAGTCATCACCATATCTATTACTTATTTTCTTCAGGTCACTAATAAAACGATGCATCTAATTCTGCTGGTTCGACATTCCTTGAAAAAGTAATTGAGAATGTTACAATCTTAAAGTTAGAAGAGTCTAAGAAATGATACTCACTGATTTTTTTTTCTGTTTGAAAGAACCGAGTTCAGACATTTCAAGCACATAAATCCTTATTCTCCAGTATTATAAAGATGAAAAAATAAGCAGTCGAAATTCCTCTTCAGCAAAATAACCAAATGCAATTTCATATTATTCATTGGTCAGTTAATCACCTACAATTGTAACTAAATATTGCAATTCATCTAAATATTGTGATGTGCTTTGAACAAATTAAATTTCTTATTACTATTCATTCTTGAATTGTCAGGAATTTGTTTTTATTTTACATCCACCTATTCATAATTCATAAGATTGATATACTTTCAAAATATCGACGTGTTCATTTGAACATTTAATTTGTCTCTCTCTCTCACTTATCTCACTTCATGCATGACAACTTCAATACATTTTGCTAATTAACTCTACGAAACTTAAAAATGTTGTTGACTTTACTTCTTTTGTATGCAAGAAAACAATGTAGGTACACCCATTTGTTCTTTAGCTCAAATAACATTAAATTTTAAATTATTGGAAAGACTACGCTGGGGGAAAAAGAACGATTCTTCATCTCAAATATCACATTAAATGACACTTTTTCAAATCATGTGACCTCTAAAATGATTTGTATTTTAATTTCATTATAAGAAAAAAAACCTGCTTTGGAAATGTTAGAATCTGTTCCTTTTACCTCCAGCATTAGTTGTCAACGAACAATAATCACGTAATTATCAGTCATTTTGTGCAAAAACATTTTCTGTACCAAATGTCATTTATTCGACCTTTTGTTCACAATAGTCCTCACTTTCCCGGTCTAATTATTTTCTTCCTTATTCTGACATAGATGTCTAAACATGTATCACGATAAAAATTTTAAAAATCATGACTCAACAAAAAAAAAACAATTTTGAACTGTGTCAATTGTTGCTGAGTATTTTTTTAGAATTATTAAAGCGACTTTTATATATTAATTTTCTGTTTATAAATCTTAATTATTACACAATCGACATCAGAGCAAAGTGCTTTCAAAATATTAAGTTAATTTATCTATCAATATTCTAGAAACAATTAACAATTACAATTAAACAGCACTTTGTGCTTGTTATGAAGTCTAAGTTAATGTGTTTTAATATTTTCCATGTTTCTTATTGTGAATGCTACAATATAAAAACCTGTTTGGTCGGGCCAATACACCCAGAAAAGACCAATAACTGCCCTTGCGACATCCTTTGTAAATATTTGACTTTTGTTCATTTGAAAGATCACAGTAATTACAGTCATTGATATTCAGAGAACACCAGTTACTTTACACTACAATATTTCTCTTCATTTCTGCACATTACTCAGTGGATTAGTAAGATGAGACACCTCATTATTCTTAAATTCATTAATAGTAGTTTTAAAATCAATTTGTTGCTAATATTGAATAATTGTTCAATTTGGCAAAGGATGTAAATGTGGAATTATGGTTCCATATAATAACTATTGCAAGGACTTAGCAATGTACAATCTCTCAATCATTGTGAATATTGCTTTTCATTTTAAACTTGGAAACACTTTTGAAATGATTTGATTGTAATTCACTTCAATATTAACATTTATTGTGCTTAGAATCACAATAATAGTTGAATATTTTTCTTGTGCAAAATTATTAAAATTCCGATGAAAATTTTTGATGTACACAAAAAAAAGGATTGACATCTTTCTTGTTTCATTAAACAATCACAAGAAATGGTGGCTTCTTAAAATCAGACATTTTCAGAAAGAATGAAAGTTTTTTCAGCTGAATAGTCACATTGACTGACCAATTCATCATTTTGGTCCAATTTACGTGTAGAACAAAAAAAATTACATTACATTTCATAAAATGAGAAAATATTATGAACATATAGAATGATTGTATTCATTTTTATTTATCAATTTACAGTAATCACACAAATCTGTCAAGTTGTCATTCCACAAATTATCATAAAAATCATATTTAATTAAGACATCTGTTAACTCCCATCATTATTGTAAATTACTATTTAATTTTCAGTAGGTTACACACAGGATCCATCCATTTAATCCCAATCCAATTATCACAATAAACATCTGATTAATTTTCACTTGAGTAACCGCAGTGAGCATGTGATTGTAGACCTGCCCAGCCTGGTTGGGAACATTATGAAGGAATTTTGTGCAGCTCTGGTAGTATCTCTGTTACCAGACCAGGAGGTACAGCTTCAATTCCCACCTTGCACAGAGTTGTTCCAGAGCAACTCTGAATGTTGATTAGAAAATATCTAAGCATCAATTGAATTGCCTTTCAATTCAATATTAGATATGCTTCCACCTGTTGTTCAGTCCAATAATCACAGTATTTGCTATTTATTTTCTTTAGGTCACTAAGAAAAGAATGTATGTTATCAATATTCGTTAGAAAATATTTGAGAATGTTGCAGTCATACAGATGAAATATACAAAGTAATGATATTAATTGATTTTCTTTTGTTCTGAAGAGCTGAGTTCAAACAGCACATAGAACTTGATGCTACAGTGCTATAAAAATGAGGAGCACAAATAAATTTATTGTTCAGTCAAATAAACAAATGCCAATTTCCTTTATTTATCAATTTTTACTTATTGATCTGTTTATGAATTTTGTGAAATTTGTTTTTCGTTTTCCACTCACCTATTTGTATTGAATGTGAGATTAAACTGCTGTAGAACATAGAACATAGAACAATACAGCACAGAACAGCCAACGATGTTGTGCCGAACATTTGTCCTAGCTTAAGCACCCATCCATGTACCTATCAAATTGCCGCTTAAAGTTCGCCAATGATTCTGACTCTGTCACTCGCACGGGCAGCGCATTCCATGCCCCCACCACTATCTGGATAAAGAACCCACCCCTGACATCTCCCTTACACCTTCCACCCTTCACCTTAAATTTATGTCCCCTTGTAACACTCTGTTGTACCCGGGGAAAAATCTCTGACTGTCTACTCTATCTATTCCTCTGATCATCTTATAAACCTCTATCAAGTCACCCCTAATCCTTCGCCGTTCCAATGAAAATAGGCCTAGCACTCTCAACCTATCCTCCTACGACCTATTCTCCATTCCAGGCAACATCCTGGTAAATCTTCTCTGCACCCTCTCCAAAGCTTCCACATCTTTCCTCAAGTGAGACGACCAGAACTGCACACAGTACTCCAAATGTGGCCCAGCCAAAGTCCTGTACATCTGCAACATCACTTCACGACTCTTGAATTCAATCCCTCTGCTAATGAACGCTAATACACCATAGGCCTTCTTACAAGCTCTATCCACCTGAGTGGCAACTTTCAAAGATCTATAAACATAGACCCCAAGATCCCTCTGCTCCTCCAACTTACTAAGAACCCTTCCGTTAACCCTGTATTCTGCATTCTTATTTGTCCTTCCAAAGTGGACAACCTCACACTTGGCAGGATTGAACTCCATCTGCCACTCCTCAGCCCAGCTCTGCATCATATCTAAGTCCCTTTGCAGCCGATAACAGCCCTCCTCACTATCCACAAATCCACGAATCTTCGTATCATCTGCAAATTTACTGATCCACCCTTCGACTCCCTCTTCCAAATTATTAATAACAATTACAAACAACAGAGGACCCAGAACTGATCCCTGCAGAATTCCACTTGTAACTGGGCTCCAGACTGAATATTTACCATCTACCACCACTCTCTGACTTCGACCGGTTAGCCAGTTTTCTATCCAACTGGCCAAATTTGCCTCTATCCCATGCCTCCTGACTTTCCACATAAGCCTACCATGGGGAACCTTATCAAATGCCTTACGGAAATCCATGCATACTACATCCACTGCTCTACCCTCATCCACATGCTTGGTCACCTCCTCAAATAATTCAATAAGACTTGTAAGGCAAGACCTATCCTTCACAAATCCGTGCTGGCTGTCCCTAATCAAGCAGTGTCTTTCCAGATACTCATAAATCCTATCCCTCAGTACCCTTTCGATTACCGAAGTAAGACTAACTGGCCTGTAATTCCCGGGGTTATCCCTATTCCCTTTTTTGAACAGGGGCACAACATTCGCCACTCTCTAGTCCCCTGGTACCACGCCTGTTGACAGTGAAGACCAAAAGATCATTGCCAACGGCTATGCAATTTCCTCTCTTGCTTCTCACATAATCCTAGGATATATCCCATCAGGCCCGGGGGACTTGTCTATCCTCAAGTTATTCAAAATGTCCAACACATCTTCCTTGTATCTCCTCTAGCTGACCAGTCCGTTTCACACTCTCCTCTTCAACAATACGGTCCCTCTCGTTTGTAAATACTGAAGAAAAGTACTCATTCAAGACCTCTCCTATCTCTTCCGACTCAATACACAGTCTCCCACTACTGTCCTTGATCGGACCTACCCTCGTTCTCGTCATTCTCATGTTTCTCACATACGTATAAAATGCCTTGGGGTTATCCTTGAACCTATCAGCCAAAGATTTTTCATGCCCTCTCTTAGCTCTCCTAATCCCTTCTTCAGCTCCCTTCTGGCAATCCTGTATCCCTCCAATGCTCTGTCTGAACCTTGTTTCATCAACCTTATATAAGCCTCCTTCTTCCTCTTTACAAGACATTCAACCTCCCTCATCAACCAAGGTTCCCTCACACGACCATCTCTTTCCTGCCTGACAGATGCATTCATATCAAGGACACGTCGTATCTGTTCCTTGAAAAAGTTCCACATTTCCACCACATCCTTCCCTGACAGCCTATGCTCCCAACTTATGCTCCTCAGATCCTGTCTTACAGCATCGTATTTACCCTTCCCCCAATTGTAAAACCAACCCTGTTGCATGCACCTATCTCTCTCCATAACCAATGTGAAAGTCACAGAATTGTGGTCACCATCACCAAAATGCTCACCCACGAACAAGCCCATCACTTGTCCCGGTTCGTTACCGAGTACCAAATCTAATATGGCCTCCCCTCTGGTCCGACAATGTACATACTGAGTTAGAAAAGCTTCCTGGACACACTGCACAAACACCGCCCTATCCAATCTACTTGATCTAAAGAGCTTCTAATCAATATTTGGGAAGTCGAAATCACCCATGACTACTACCCTGTGGCTTCTGTACTTTTCTAAAATATGTTTCCCAATCTGTTTCTCCACATCTCTGCTGCTATTGGCGGGCCTATAGAAAACACCCAACAAGGTGACTGTTCCTTTCCTATTTCTGACTTCAGCCCATACTACCTCCAAAGGCAGATCCCCCTCGAACTGCCTTTCTGCAGCCATTATACCATTTCTAATTGGCAACACCACACCCCCTCCTTTTTCATCACCCTCCCTAATCTCAGTGTAATAAAGGATACAGTGAGCTGCCAATTTCTAGAGCGGCCTGCAGTAAATAATTTCAAATATTCAGTCGGCTCGAAGAGAAAGAAATTCCTCCGTATCTTTCTTAAATAGGTTACTACATCCTCTGAGACTATGTTCTCTGGTCTTTGATTCTCAGACAAGGCGAATCATTCTCTCCTAAATTATCCTATCATGTCCCTCATAATCTAATGTATCTCAGTAAAGTCTTGTTACATTATTCTACACTCCAATCAGTACAGGGGCATTATTCTCAATTTCATCTCCCGAGAATATCCTCCAATATCCAGGATGATTTGTGTTAAATCTCCCTGAACTGCTATTCCTAAAATAGGGGGACTAAATTTGTTCACATTAATCCAGCTCTGATCTGACTAATGCAATGTGTATTTTGAAAAAAAACATATGTCCCCATTCCGTTTAAATAAAGTGAAACAAAATTATTTGACTTCCCGATTACCTGCTGAAACTGGATGCTAACTTTTCATATTTCATGTACAAGGAAGCGAAGTGCTCTGTATGCTGATGCTTTGTGCTATGTATTTCCCTACTTAATACTTATATCTGCCAAAACGCATAAACCTCTTTTTTTGCATGTTATATGCTGCTACGTTTTTGTCCACTTGTTTATCCCGATTCTGTCGTCCACAATGTTGCTGTGCCGCCCTCATTACTTGCATCCATGTCTATTTTGTGTCATCTCCAAACTGAGCAACAGTACATTGACTTATGTTGTACAGGTGATTCGTACATGTTGTCAACAGCTGTGGCACCAATATTGTTGGCTCCGGGAATCTGCAAGTTACAGTTTACTATCATGAAAATGCCCTCATTACCTCGCCTCTCCATTCATTCCCCAATCCTCGACTAATACATACCCCCAACTGTGTTGGTTCATGCTTCTATGCTTGTGAAGTGCTATCGTATAAAACACCGTTCTGAATAATTTTAGAAATTCAGATATATTCCATTTACTGCATTCCCCTTTATGTATTGTGCTTGTTACGATCTGAAAATACTTGTAAACGTGTTAGGTCTGATTTCGTCTGCACAAAGCCATGCGGAATCCATTTTATTCTGTAATGCAATTCTAATACTCTGTTATTCCAAATTTAATAACAGACTAACATTTTCCCAGTGGCAGATATGCTGTCAACCTGAGCTGAATTTGTCAGGCTGGACACTCACAAGACGTGACCATTGTTGAAAAAAGGTGTTGAGGAACAAATCAAAACGGAAGAGTATCCTAAATCAGACAGACAACAGGGTTCAAGTGAATTTCTTGTCGGGACTTCAATAAAGTGCAGACCAGGAAGGAAAGAGGGGATATGAAATAATTTAATCTGCCAGGGCTGAAGATAATCCAAAGAGGGTCTACAAGTACATATCTGTCAATGAGAACAACGCGAGAAATATTACTTGAAAGATCAAGAAGGTTGACATTGCTTTTGAGCTCATCAGATGGAAGAGGCAATAAACGAATTTTTCACATCATTTTTTATTGTGGAGACAGAGAGACCAAATGTTCACTCTTCATATGTGAAGAGGACGATACCTTTTCCGAAACTATTTGACCAAGCATCAAGAATTTGAGAGTCGGTGATGTTTCTGGCGGCTGGTTTACATTCGACTCTGCCTGGCCTCATGCAACAAAGAGTCTACATGTTCTCAGGACTGGATTTTTAATATAACGAGCAGAGACTGTGTCGGCTTTGCCTTGTCGTACTGCAGCATCGGAGGTCGAAGATGACTTTATAGAGATTCATAAAATCAAGAGTGCTCTCGATAAGGCGAACAGCAAAGTTCCTTTTCCCTTGGATATGGGAGTCCAGACCTCGTAAGATTTACACTGAAAGACAAGACATCCTTTTGACAAAGAGGATGGCTTGCACATGGAATCAACTGCTAGAGCAACTGGTGCGTAGAGGTACTGTTATATTATTTTATAAAACATTTGGACGTTTAGACGAAGAGAAAGTGTGTAGAGGGATTCAAGCAAGGTGGGACAGCTCAGTTTGGGAAGTCTGTTCGCCAAGGATGTGTTAGACTTAAGGAGACTACAGAAATCATGGAAATACATACTGACAAACATTTCATATTAGAGGAAAATAATTGCTGGATATCTCAGAAAATGTAAAAGGCGTATAAAACTCCAGACACTGGACTAGTGTACGTGGTGTGAAAAAAAGAGTTGAAAAGCTTGCAAGGACACAGAACAATCTGTTCTGACCAAGGGAACAATGTGACATTTGTTCGAAACAGCCAGCAGAGCTGGATTGCCATCAGCTCAAATTATGAATCAAGATCCGAAACCAAATTAGGTGTGAACTTCACGTTTTGATAGTATGAAAGCCAATGAAATAATCCGATGTTTTGGGGTATTAATCAGGACATTTGCAACAGCTCGGACTGCGTCAGGGACGTCCAGCTCAAGAGATACTACAAATGTACCTTCCTGGAAATGTGTTTGCATGGCAGAACATCGAGGAAAACCTGGAGAGAATCTTCCCAGAAAAATCCACAAAATGACACTTGAAAAAGCTGAGTGGTTTTGAACCATGATTACTTTTTAAGTCATTATTGAATCGGAATATAGTTGCGGAGTGGAAGATAAAAGACCTGTTTCTGTGCTGAGGGACGCTACATCTCTCCATGGTGAAACAGTCCACAGAGAAGAAGGTTATCTGAGGTTATAGAAGATTAAAAGAGACATTGATCATTCGGGTATATGATTAAATGAATGGTAAAGAGAAATTATCTTGAATAAATGTAACGTACTGCAGTTTGAGTCATAAATGGATGTAGCCCTTGCACAATTACAAGTGCTGCTTTGAATAGTCCTGCGCAATAGACACGTGAATAGGTCACGGAATGGTCTTTGGAAGTCGTGTCACATATCGTCAGCTTCGTTAAAATGCTGTTAGAACGCTTTCATGCGTTGCTCAGTTTTTAGTGTTGAAGTTGGGACGTTATCCTGAGGTTGTACAGGATGTTGGCGCGGCATCTTCTGTAGTATTGTGTCTATGTTCTGGTTTCCAAGTCAGACAAAAAAGAATATTAAGCTGGACAGAGTTAAGAAGAGATTTACCAATATGTTGCTAGGAATGAAGGGATTGAGCTGTAAGGGGAGGCTGGATAGGCTGGGACTTCTTTCAAAGGAGCACAGGAGGTTGACATTTACCGTATAAATGTTTTTAAAATCCTGAGGGGTACAGATTAGCTCAACTGCAACGGTGCTTTCCTTCTTTGGGGTATTTCAGGACTAGTGGGCGTATTTTTAAGGTGTGAGGACAAAAGTGAAAAAAAGACATGAGGTTCACTTTGTTTTACATTACACGGTATGTTTCCTGTGCAAAGTTCTAGAGTACATAGGAATGTGGATAAGGTTACAACATTTAAAAGACACTTAGATAAGTGCATGAATAGGTCATGTTAAGAGAGATATGGGCCCAGTACACGTAGTTGGTACTACGTTAGTTTCGGTAAATGGTAGCATGGACTGATTGGAACAGCGGTCTGTTTCAATTATGTCTGAGTCAATGACTCAGTTTATTTGAAATTTACAGAGTGCTGAGAGGCCTGTGCAGAGCCAATGTGGCAAAGATGTTTCACCCACTATGACACACTAGAACCCGAGGGCACAGAGACAAAGTGAAGCGATAACAATTTCGAAATGAGACGTGGAGGAATATCTTCCGTCAGAGAGTGGTGATTCTTTGGAGATAGTTGTGTAGAGGGCTGCGGGCGCCAATTCAGTGAGCAAATGTGTGGCACGTTGGCTCATTGGTTCACATGGCTGCCTCATAACACCCGGGTCCCAGGTCCGATTCCAGCCTTGGACGACTGTCTGTGTGGAGTTTACACGTTCTCCCTGTGTCTGTATGTGTTTCCGCCGTGTACTCCGGTACCCCCCACAGTCTAAAAGATATGCACATCACGTGAATTGGTCATGCTATATTGTCCATAATGTTAGGTGCATTAGGCAGGGGTAAACATAGAGTTGGGATGGGTTGATCTTCGGAGGGTTGTCGTGAACATGTTGGTCCGAAGGGCCTTTTTTCATCCTGCAGGGAATCTAATCAAATCATTTCAATTCAGATTAAAATAGCTCAGGATCTTTTCCCACGACCCAATGCCCTCTGAGCCATGTCAACAGAAGTTACACCGAGCGAGTTTGGAGCTCCCAGCCTCGGTGTTTCACGCGCCTCTCTACCTTCACAGTAGGACTGCATGCTCATGGAGTTTGTCACTGGCAGGCAAAGTAGATATCCACTCGTTCATTCCACTCTCAATTTCCAATCGGATCTTCGCCACTGCGTACACAGTTTCACTGAGTCCAGACCTGGGAACCGGTGTGATGTGAGTGTGCAATAATAGTTTCTTCCTTGTCTCACGGCACAGGTACAGTTACGATGTGAAACTTCATGTTTATTGAAACCAATATTTCAACAATATTTGTGAACTCTCGCCTGTACATTTAATCTTTTATTGAAATCTATCAAATTCAGTCTTCAACGTTCTCAATCATGGAATCTCCACAGCCACTGGGGACATCGAAGGTGACGATTCAATCCAGTCTCAGTGGGCTTTCCTGTTGTGCATATGATGCGGTTCCTCGACTATCTCTGCCATTACATTAAAGGCTTTTTGTATTGTGCTTTTTCGTGTAATCGAATAGTGGTTCGTCCTCTGCGTTGTGGTCAAGCAACATCCATTCAAATCCGAGTATCTGTAATGAGCAATTGTTCCATGTTACTCCACATAACCTGTGCAAAACAAACGCACAAAACAAACAAATTCCAGAACCGCACTCTCGACTCTGATGTCCAGTATCTAAAGTCCTCATTTTCTCCTCCATTTGCAGCAGTTGTTGGTTCCTTGAGTGAGGGATCAGATAATATAACCAATGTAAACTTCGATTGCTGATTGAGAAATATAACCAGGTCCGTAGCTCAAAAGAGTGTTTCTGTTGTTTCTCAGGTGCTGTTCTGCCACGGCCTCTGGCACTGTAATTATTTTGAGTTTCCTGCCTGTACAATGTGTGCTTCTGTGATCACACAGTTGCCAGTACTCTGGGGAGCGGCTGCAGTTATCTGCGCTCGCAGCCTCGATGCAATTAATGCGGTTTGGTTCGTTCTTGATTTGTGCAACAGGAGCACAGTGATGAATCAATTGATATTGCAAGAAGGCAGACAGGCGTGGAAAATGTCGAGGTTCTGGTGATATTTGCACAGTGTTTAGAGATTACCTAGATTCAGGAGAAAAGAATGTTGAATTCTTACGAGTCGTGTTGAAGAACTGTCTGGGAAACAAGTCACCAGCGGGGTTGTTTACAAGCGCACTCACAGTAACCACAATGCGAAATAAAACAGACAATAAAATGAGGAAAACACACGAAGGATGACAGTAATCATAGGTGACCTGACTTTCACTCCTCAGCTCCCCCAATTCCCACTTCCAGCTTCATTATAACCAAATTTTAGAGAGCCATAAGCATCAAAGTTGTCCGTTGGAACGACTCAATTCTTTCCTTCATTTTCGATAAGGCTATTTGCTTCAGGGTTTTTTACTTTCCTTGGAAACCATCTCTTTCATTGTGAGCATTCGGAAACGAAACCATCCTTTTTGTTAGGGAAAGAATATGATACTGAACATGTTTGTGTCAGGCATGAGATTCCTCTGTCTCACACGTTTCTTCTACTTTCTCTCGGTTTTAATAGTGTTCTTTGTTTTGACTTCTCCGACCAAAGTGCGTGACCTCATAATGCCGACATTAAACTGCATCTGACAAGTTATTCCCCATTCATTCAACCTATCTATATGTCTATGCAAAAATCCACGTTCTCAACATAATATGTGCGCCCACAAGTGTGAATTGTCAGTACATTTCACTCTGCCACTTGCTCCATGCCATTAATAGAGAGATAATTGGAGGCTTAAATATACTGAGTCTTGCCAGACTTCTGCTGTAAAAACTTCTGCATACTTGCTACCCTCTGAACGTGAGAACATTCAGCTCATCTGTGTCTTAGTGTGTAACACCTTCCCCTGAGATTAGAACCACCGGTCCTGCACTATTCTGGATATAAACCAGAGAGGAACAAACGCTTAAGGTAAAGCATAATCTCACTGGCGTCTCCAGCGCCAGTTCTCAGTGCTCTTTTTTGACCTCTGGTTGAACAAACTGCCCAGATTAGCACTTTAGTTTTGACAATGATACATCTGCTTCAAAGTTACTTCAGTGCCTGTGACTGAAGTGGTGCTGAAAGGCGTTGTAAAAATACAAGAACATCTTTATTACTCGACCATTGCCGTATTGTTAATCTCTCTGCTCATGGAAATGGATCCTTCCCATTCAATCTATCTCTCATCAATACAGAACATGTTCCCCTCACTGTTGATTTTAAATGATTTCCTGTTGGATGAGTTATCCCTGCAACTCCAGAAAACCCGTCTCAACAACTCGATGTTTTCTCAGGTCTGCTCAATTGTTGACATGCAGGAAACTTGTGTTCGGAACGAGAAACGGATCTGACTCAAAACGTTAGCTCTCTTCCTCTATCCACAGATAATAACAAACACATGGTGTATATGTAGGTTTCACTGAGTTTATTTGATACAAGTTGTGTTTTCAATTTCCCTGGTTAGGGGCAGCAGTTCCTCCTGACCATCAATGCGCCCATCCACACCGCTTTCGCCCACATCGTTGTAAACATTCCCAGGAAATCTCCAATAAAACTTCTTTGCTCCAAACAAAACATTCCCAGAGTCGGGAATCTCTCCACAAAGTGAGATATATTTATCTCTGGACATAGTGCAAAGCAAAGGGTTGTGAAGAGATTCTTGGAAAAAAATGCCAATTGGTAGGTGGGGAAACTGTCAAGAAGCAAAGCAGAAATCCTTGTATCGAGTTTTTTGAATCTTTATACATTCCTTGGGAAGCGGATCCAGAGGCGAATGAACGATGAACTGTTCGACTGAGCAGAGACAGGTTAGAAATCTTTCCGTGCTTGTGGAGGCCAGTGCTTTGACTCTCATGCTCTCCGGATATGAACTGATCTGTGACATTGAAAAGATTCTCGTTCCAGCACGTCAGGGCGTCAAATCTCATTTCAGCTCCGGGACAAGGAGAAAACACGGTCACAGACAAGTTACTGAAAGGCTGGAAGAGACACAGTCCCGGTTGGAGGAGAACTGGTTCCTGGTGTCATGGTTGTGTCTTTCGAGGGTGGGAGCAGCCTATTCCCATGTCTTCAGAATGAATTTCCAAGGATTTATTTTCGAAAGGTAAAGCTAATTAAGGAGTATTTTCCATGGGGGAGGAGCAGGCTAAAGCTTGCATTCGGAGATCATTGACGCCGTTGGCTCATCAGTCTCTCTGGCGATGTTAGTCAGTGCGTTCGGCTCTTCACTAACAGGTGCTGTTCTCCCACGACCCAGGAAGGGAATGACAATCACACCATCCTTTTTTCTTCAGCTGCACAGGTCAGGAATATGTTCGTCATGAGGCACGAAGGGAGTAGGTCCCGGTTTTAGGAGAGCTGGTTCCCGGTGACATGACTGTGTCGGCAAGGCGTGGGATCAGACTGTTCCCATTTTCCACAACGAATGCCATAGGATTCATTTTGGAAACGTCAAACCAATCGAGGGTAATTGTCATTCTACGAAGGGCAGGCTAATTCTTGAATTCGCTAACAGTCTTCTTTATGAGATCCTGTAAGGGGCTTGCTACAAGGAACTCCCCAGTCTCTGTGGAGCAATTAATTCTCTCGTTCGGCTGTTAACCGATAGGGTGTTCCCACGCATGGAGCAGTCGCTGTTCTTATCCATCCAAATCCTTTGCTGTGCAGTTTCGTGTTTTGAGTCGGTTCGGAAATATGCTCCCAATCGGAAAACCTATCCAGTGAGGAACGAGAAATGTGTTTCGTTATTGTTTAATGGCTAGTAAAGTGTTGCGGCTGCTGGGAATCTCTGACAAAAACAAAAACTGCTCAAGGAACCCGGCAGGAATGGAAGACACTGTGAGAAAAACGGAGTTCTGAGAAACTCCTGAAGAAGCTCTGAATGGTTGTCTCTGTTTCTCTATTTCCAGATGCTGCCAGACATGCTTAGTTTCTCCTGCAATCTCTGTCTTTGCTTCTCAATGAATGATAATTTGAAATATCGAGATTGATTACACAGACCAAACATATCCTGACATTTTACCCTGTCGAAGCTGTGGCGATTCAATTCCAACAAACCTAACAATGATTGCCTGTCCCTCAGCTCCACATGGAGGGAGAACTTGAAACCAGTTTCGTAGCCTACTTCTGCAGGTGTGGCCAAGTGATTGAGGCGATGGGCGTTAATTCCATTGTGAGTTCCTCATGCAGTTAAGCATTTTGCTGACTGTGATTGAGAGTCGAGAGTGAACTAGAAGTGTGTTTGCTCTCTGCTTTTTTATTTGAAATTCAAATCGCAGGATGAAGTAAAATGCATATAACCCAGATAAGGAAGCTTGGGAAACTGCAACCAACCGCCTGTCATGATTGAAAAGGCAGAAACCTCCAAAGCATGAAAGACCCATATAGTCGAACACTTACATTGCTGAATTCGTTTGAGCCTTTGAGCAAAGTGCTGCTAAATGAGGTAAGAACAGTTCAGGGGATTGTATTGGAATGTGCAGACTTAGTGGGCCAAAGGGCATTTTCTGTGCTCGACGCATCCATGGCCAGCTGTGAAAAACTCAGTTTGTGAAGGAACAGGACATTGTTTGCGAGGAAGGGGGTCGAAGCTACTTTCTGTCAGTCACGGTATTAATTGGAAGATTTTAATTGGTAATAACTGGTACGGTGCCCATTTGTGGAATCAGTCTATACGATAATCAGGACATGAAACTGTGGTGCCTTATTGCCCTGCCGTGAGCAAGCCCACGCAGCTTAAATTCCCTGATTCTGCTTTTGAAATAAAGATCACTTTCTCAATTTGTCTGTATTTGTATCAAACAGCTCAATGATCTCGGGACTAGACATGAAGAGGAATCTGGAGGTGTGAAAGGGACCGAAACAGAACGAGACGAGACGAGACATGAAAGTGTCTCGAGTTTGCCGTGTGTCAGTAGTTTTAGTGAGGAATGTTTGCTGGGCGCTCTCCTGTCAGATCCCAGGAGCAAGATGCCTTGATTTGGTGGGATTTGTGCAACTGAACGTTACACATGCGAAGCGTGTGGGACTATTTCAGCTCAGTATCCACTTCATATCGCAGCTCACAACAACGGTTCACATTTTTTGGAGAAGTGGCTTGTATTCCACTTAAAGCCTTTCACCAGAGAAACTTGCAGACGTAAAACACATAGAGTGCGTATAATGATGAGGACTCTGTCACTGTCGGGGAATGTCTCTGCGTGTCTGCCTCTGTTTGTGAACATGAGAATACGTTCCTCAAAGGTGTTGCAACCCAGTCAACCGTCAGTACCATTGTTGTGTCATTTAAGCTCACAGAGCGAATCTCATTGACATTTTCCCTGGAAAGTCAGAACACTCAAAGTTATGGGGCAAATGCTGCAAACTGGGACGAGGATAGATGGACGTCTGATAACCTGCTCTGTACGATGGACGGATGGCCCTTCACTGTCCCGCCCCAACCCCACTCTCCCACGCTTTAAAATCTCGAGGACAGAGAGAGGAATTGACCTGATGAGAAAATCTCTTCACAATTTTCCATCACCATTTTATTGTCCCTTTTCCGACAAAGTTTGCAAATTACTTACCAAGCTTTTTATATTCTCACCTAAATCATTTATTTAAATGAAAAAATGAATGTGGGTTCAGCATCGATCCTTGTGGGACACCATCGGTAATAAGTCCTCCAGTCTGAAAACTACTTTCCACGGCTATTCCCAGCCTCCTGCTGTTGATCTAATTTTATTTCGAATTGAAAATCTCACCAAACTGTCTGTGATCTCACTTATTGAATCAGGCAAACATGTGGAACATTGAAAAAGGTTTTATTAAAGTTCAAGTGAGCAATATCTACCACTTTGTCCGGATCAATTATATTAGTTATGCCGTCGAAAACTCAGTCATGTTTGTGCGATACAACTTCCCTCGCGCAAAAACATTCAGGTTATTTCCATTTATTCCTAGTATCTCCAAATGCATTTAAATCCTATCGTTTATAATTGCATCCAACAACTTACTTAAGACCACTGTCAGAAACACAGGTCTATCGTTTCCAGGATTCTCCATGTAACCCTTTCTTCACAAAAGCACAAAATTAGCCACTCCCCGTTTTTTTCGGCGCCTCACTCATAGTAATAGCTTACACAATTATTTCTACGAAAGGCCCAACAATTTCATTCCCTAACTTGCCACAAAGTTCCGGGATACATGAGATCAAATCCCAGAGAAAATTCCATCTTCATATTTTCCAAGTCCTCCAGCACTTGCCCTTTACAATGGAAACGACTTTATAAACATCAATATTTAGTTGTAGGGTCCATTTCGTTCTCCACGAAGTGAACATTATATATCTCTCCATCTGCTGAGGTTAAAAACAAAAGTGAGTTCTTTCATCTTAAAGTGGTCCTATTTCGTCTCTAGTTCTTAATGTACTTGTGGAATCTCTTTAGGTTATATCCTTAACTTTACGTGCTAAGGCGATCTGACATTCTCGCTTGACCTTTATGATGTCCTCTTTAAGAATGTCCCTCCCCTCCTTATGTAGTTCAACAGATTCAATTGAAATCATATGTTTATATGGAAATTATGACCTTTTTTAAAAAAAGAAATTCATATGACAAAAGCCTTAATCCCTGCGATCAACCTTGTCCTAATATAATACCTACAATGTGGAAACAGGCCATTCGGCCCAGGAAGGTTCCTTTAATCCTGCAACGGACATCATACCCAAACTCACACTTCTACCCAATTCCTGTAACTCTGCATTCCCCATGGCCAAAGAAGGTCACCGACGCATCTTTCGTC
Organism: Chiloscyllium plagiosum; assembly: GCF_037043375.1. Taxonomy (NCBI): domain Eukaryota; kingdom Metazoa; phylum Chordata; class Chondrichthyes; order Orectolobiformes; family Hemiscylliidae; genus Chiloscyllium; species Chiloscyllium plagiosum. Next base: position 114,780,406 of record NW_028270152.1, read on the forward strand.
TGGGGAGGAAATCCAGGCAGAAACATAGATGATGTGGAAACTCCAAACACGCCGTCGTCTAAAGTAGAAGTTGCCCATTATTGAGCAGTTTGTCATGCTGCACCTCGCCAAAAGCCTTTTGGAAATTCCAGCTGGTCACCTCTACAGGGTAGACTTCGTCTTACTTGCTCATTACCTCCTCACAGATGTCTAATATATTTGTCAGACATTATATCCCCTTGGGAACCTGTGCTGATACTTCAGGTACTCGGTAAACACATCCTTCCAATGACATTTGACAATGAATTTAATACAAACCTGATTTATTTGATTTTTATCCAGAATATCAAAACTTTGATTTCAGATCTGAATATGATGAACAACAAGGTTAAATCGCTGTTGAGATATGTAGTCTCTGCACTGTCTCAGCAGGGTCGATGAGTGAGTGAATTCTTTCCCTTAGTGGGATCCCTCTTTTGTCTCAGCAGGGTCGATGAGTGAGCTAACTATGTTTCTCAAATGGAGCAAGTAAAGGCTTTCTGCCCACTGCAAACTTGCTGGTGTACTGAGAGTTGATATGAACGCTTGAACCTATTCCTAGAATAACTACACTTGAAACGTCTCGCACATTGTGAAAATGTCGAAGGGACATCAGTTCTACAGAGACTGTTAAGCACATCCCACAGACTATACATTTGATATGTCTCTCTTCAATGTGAAGACGTTAATGATAAACTGCCCCCTGGAACTTTTAGAGTGAATAATGTCTTTCCACAGTGTGAACGCGTTGATGACACGTTCGTATCCAGGAACTTGTGCAGCACTTCCTGCCGTCGGGGCGTTTAGAAAGACACGTTAAAATTGTGAGAAAGGTGATGAGCCATCCGGTCATTCGGACTTTTACAGCAGATCCCATCGATTTGGAAACGAAGATGTCTCCTCCCGGGTGAGCACGTAGATCAGACGTCACGTCTCCAAAATTCTTTAAGGTCTCTCATTAATATGAGCATATTTCTCAGAGATGAAGCACACAGAGTTTTGATAACATTTTCCAAAGTCTGACGAGATGAAAGGTTTCTAATTAGTATGAGCGTTGTGCTGGACGTTTTAAAGCATTTTCGGTAGTCCAGACGTTAAAATTGTTTCTGCTCATTTTGAACGAGCAGGTGCTTCAGCAGGCCAGAGCCAGAGTGAATCCCTTTCCACACTCTGAGCAGGTGAATCGCTTTTTCCTGGAACCTTTGCCTCCAAGGGAATTCAGCTCAGACAAGGAAATGAATACGCACATTTCCATAGACTTTCCTTAGTATGACTGCATTTGTGGTTTGTGAGCTCTGATGATGGGTAGAACCATTGTCCACACACACAATAAGAGAACGATTTCTCTCTCACTGTAACCAGAGAGTTTTTTTTTCCTTTCATGTTCTCTATCTGATCAAGATCTACTTGTGATAAAATGTGCGACTTTATCAGATCACGGCGGAGAGATTGGTTTGAAAATCTTCCCCTTCTAATATCCAGCGAAATTGATGTTATCCAAAAATGAGAGTGGGAAAGGAACTTTCACAAGACTCTGGATACTTTCTAAGATATGGTCTGAGGGTGAGGGATTTTCGACACTTAGAATGTGACCAGAATTTCGTCAGAATCTTTCATGCACACAGCATCCACCACAAAGAACAAATAGATCTACAGGTGGATATAAACACGATCACCTCCCTGTTCCTTCCAGGTCAAACGCTGTCCTGCCTGTCTGACATGCAGTCCTGTTGGAGCAGACATTTCTTACAATTGCATCATGGCAAAGCTGAGGCCTCTGTCTTCAGTCCCGAAATCAAAATCCACTGCCTCGCTCCTGAGTCGAAAGTGTGCTGGTGGAAAAGCACAGCAGGGCAGGCAGCATTCAAGGAGTCGGAGAATCGACGTTTCGGGCAAGAGCTATCATCAGGAAATAAGCTTGTAAACCGAGGGGGGAGAGAGACAAATTGGTGTGGATGGGGCTGAGGCAAGGTAGCTGAGAGTGTGATCGGTGGATGGAGGTGGGTGTAGTGGTGATTGGTCGCACAGCAGGGCCGAGCGGATAGGTGGGAAGGAAGATTGATACATAGGTCAGTTCATGAGAGCCATGGAAGCCCAGGACCTGCATGAACTTGGCTGATTGGGAGGGAGAGTTGAGGTGTTCGGCCACGGGTCAGTGATGTTGATTGTTACGGGTGCCTGTGGGTGTTTTCTGAAGGGAACTGTAATTAAGTATCCTGTTTCCACAATATAGGTAGACTGCACCGGGAGCAATGGATACATTCAATGACATGTGTGGAAGTGCAGGTAAAACTCTCATGGATGTGGAAGGCTCCTTTGGGGCCTGCAACAGAGTGGAGGTGTGGGTGGAGGTTTTGCAAATCCCGTGTTGGAATGAGAATGGGGAGGTAGGGGAGGGTGGTTTGGTGAGGGGCGTGCACTTGACAAGGAAGTCGTAGAGGGAATGATCTTTATAGAAAGCGGATAGGGGTGGGGAGGGAAACACATCTTAGCTGGCGGGGTTCATTTTCAGGTGGTGGAAATGTCGGAGAATGACATGATGTCTGCGGAGGTTGCTGCAATTTAAAGTGATGAATAAGGGAGCTCTGTCCTTGTTGGAAGGATGGGTTTTGAGAGTGGAGTTGCGGCAAATGGATGAGATGAGCTGGAAAGGATCATTGACCATGTGCGAGGAGAAAATGCCTCGCCACTGACTCAGTCTTCTCCCTCGCAACTGTCTGAGTCTGAACGAGTCACGTCATAACCATAGTGACATCCTTCACCGCGTTTTGTGCTTTCAACCACATATCGCCATCATGACCATGTCAACCTACTTGCACCTCATTAACATCATTAACTCTTCCACGTCTCCGCTCTTCTGCAGCTCAAACTCTCAGCCATTCGTTTGGATTAAACGGTGGTAACCCACTTCCATCCGTCCTCTCAAATTCCCCCTCTGCTCTGGCCTAACTCCCTCTGCCTCTATTCAAGGGTGTACTTGCGTTCTGTTCAGTGATTAATTGTTCTTTACCTGAATGATATTTTTACCTCTGCACATTTCCCCAAACTTGCACTGCGGCCTTCGCAGCTTTATCTTTCCACACGGGCTCCCACATGCTGGAAGGGCAGGGATTGCGGGTTATTCACCCAAAGATGTAGTCCTGAGATCTTTCAACAACTCTGCTGCACGTGGGAGTATTAAAAACAAGGGTTGTTCACCCATTACCTGGCAGCGAAATTCCAACGTTTTTATCATTTCTGCAAATCTCTTGACTGTCTTCGCTCTGTCTATCACTGTCATTTCCTCCAGCCCACTCAAGAGCAATTAGTGTTGTTCAATAAATGCCAACCCAGCCAGTGAACACGACACCCAAGATTTTGTTTTAAAACGTCCTCTTAGATACCTGCATAGCCTGGAATTCCAATCTCCGGTATATGTTCGATTTGAATTGTTCCACGTTTGGTGCCTAAACTTCATCTACCAAGGTCATAAATTGTGAAATCTCTTCATGTAAATCGCACAATGCTATAGGAAACGAATTAGTCAATAACAGTAGAAGAAAAGCTGTAATCTTTGTTGAAATGAGGGCAATTAATTGATATCAATACTACATCGTGCCTTTCACATAATGGAAACGTCAAAGCTGTTCCTCTGGAGGGAGTTTAAACAAATTTTGAACCCAGTCACATTATGCGATATTGGGAAGCTGACAAAGTGTCATATCAAACAAGTGATCACAGAAATGGGTTTCAAGTCGTATTTTAAAACAGAAAACGAAGCTTCCATTCCGAACCTCGGACGACGGAATTTGCTGTGCTAGAGTTCATCATTTTCTGTTAGTCAGAAAAATTGCTTCTTTTTTGCCGGTGGCTCCATAGCTAAAAGGCTAGCGCATTGGTCTGACCAACTTTTGGTCGTGTATTCGAATCTCGCTTGGGCCTTGTTGAATTTGTTTACAACTGTTGCAACACACATTTACAGAAGCATTTTCCGTGTTGCTTGGAATTATTTCTGAGGGAACATCGTGAAGTGATTTTCCTCACGGACCAGACCTCATCTGCTTGACTTTCGAAATCCACATCTGTGTTTCCTCTTCGAGGAACATAAGGACGACAAGCATCTGATGCCAAGAATGTTCTAGTTTATCCGGAAGAACAACGTGATACAGTCGAAGCAGTAAAGTAACAGTGAAATAGTGGGGGAGGAAAACATACAGCAAAGCGGCTGAATGCTTCCGTTCCTTATGTAGAGGCAGGAATCTGCTGGAATCCAAATGAAACAGGTAGGAGGCTGGAAGAGCACAGCTAGCCAGGCTACCTCAACAGGTGGAGAATTCAATGATTAGCATGGACTAATTATTCACGACTGTGCCAGTCCTCGAAGGATAGTCGCCTGCCTGTTTACCCCATTGCGTATGCAAACAGAATCGGGTTTTAAAGCCCGAAGTGAAGAAAGAAGAGGCAAACAGTTCAATTCCTCATTTTCTGAATGTTGGCCTCTCCTCAGGCCTTTGTCATTCTCACAAGATGTGTCTGTATATTTCCCTCTTTGGATGAAAATGCGGTTCAGTTCTCCAGCAGCTCAAGATCAAATTTAATGGTATCTGACTTCAGTCTCATTCGCTTCTTCATTTGAGATTAAACCTTTGCAGGGAACGTGTCTTTGAGACGAACACTTCAGAAGTCAGGCTGCGGGCTACTGGAAGCTGGAAATGAGAATGGTTGGATGTTTGATGGACTGGCATTGACATAATGCATTATTCTGTGCTGTAAAAGCTCGGTGTCACGAATAGCATTTTGGAAGAAACGTCTCATCGCTGGAAAAAAAAACTATGCTGTTAAGAGAAGATGCAATTGCACCTGCCGTCCTAAATGTCAGCTAGTGGTTACAATTCAGCACTATCACCGCTGTGGTTTGGTTTCATTGCCTGGTCAGGGAATCAGGATTATTGTTCCTGATAAGGACAACAACAAAAGCAGAGCATCTTTGGCAGGAAACGCATTTTACACGCGTCCGCATGTGTCTTGAAATATTGCTGCAGGGTCGCAAGGTGGCTCACTGGTTAGCACTGCTGCCTCACAGAGCCTGAGACATGGCATGAATCCAACTGGGTCGACTGTCAGTAAGGTCCCTTATTCAGGAACAAATGAAGAGTAATAGGGTAAGGAATTGTTCTGTGAGGGTTAATCCCTGGAGGATCGGTGTGAATTTGTTGCATCAAATGGCCAGAATCTTAACTGTCCGCATTCTATGATACCTTACTGTGTTGTTTTAGCACATGTTCAGAGAGGGGAGAAAAGTGAAGAAAAACAGTCATTTCCCAGTCAGTGGTTGATCCATTGTGTGACAACCAACCGATTCACCTGTGACTGAACTAGCTCCCATCTTCCCTATACTGGTAACGACAGTATACACTATTCGAGCGGGTTTTCATGTGTTGCATCGGAACAGCATTCTTTCTCAAGATGGACTTCCCTGGGATATAAAAGACATGATAAAAGACATGGATGCCGATGACTGGAATCAAAAGAAGTCAGGAAGAATGGAAAGCGTCTACTGGGAAACAAAAAAGAATGGAAAGGAAGCCAACGAAGTACTGGGGTATAACGCCATTAGAAAAGACAAGGCGGGGTTTCATGGATGGTGGAACAGATGAATAGATCATGTGGCGTGAAACCAGGTAAAAGTGAGTCCATATGGAAGTTTCCCTGATGATGTGAATTTGCTGAGAGGAAACAGGAGGGGAAATCCTTCATTCAGATGGATCTATAACTAGACTTTCGAACTTCAAAACCAGCGGTGAATGATTAGGAAAAGTTTGGAGCACTTTTGTTTTCATTCTGCAGTAACTGAAATCGAAAATGATTATTTTTCAGGAAAAATGTGTCAGAAGCTGATTCTAAAGTATTTGTCAAAATGCGTGCAGAAACATAATGAGTGAATTTCACCAAGACAGGGAGTCTAGTCGGCCGGGTCGGGTAAGTGTTAGGTGCACAATTTCTAATTGGTTAACGTTAATTGGAAATATACCACATATCACCTTCAACCGAGTACGACTAAGTGTAGAAAGTGCTGGTTGTGAAGAAAGATGTAGCAGCTTGTTCTACGTGAACTTCCATAAATTGTAAAAGAACTGAAATGTTTCTGTTAGCTCAGCATTAAAGGGAAGTCGGTAAGCTCAGTCCGCTGCATAATTGGTTTATGATATAAAGTGATGCCAACAGTGTGGGATTAATTATCGCAATGTCTCAGCTTACCATCAGAATCCCGATCTACCCACTCACCTAATCCTTTATACGATGGCGACAATCAAAGCGAAATTATACTATCGTGAGTGGGAACTGACCTGTCGATGGAATGCACCATTTTTTTCATCTATTGCCTTGGACATTTGGCTGCAATCACAGAAAAGGGAGTGAGACCATTTGCTGCTCACCCATCTCCCCCGAAAATATCCAGTGACAAGACTCGAAAAATGTTACTAATTGAATCCTATAATCTTTAAAGCAGTACTTCAAATATCTTTTTCATTTCGGTTCCAGTTTTGCCGACAATATTGTCCAATGAGATAAATCTAATAATTTTTGGATTGTTTTAATGGCCTGTGCGAGGTTGCAACAAAATCAGTAACATGAAACGAACTAAACATCCTTTCCAGAAGCACTGATGATGTCGCCTAGCCAGAGGACGAAGCGTTTGCGACAAAAACTTCCAGCTCAGCGAACAGAACCACAACAACGAGCACCCGAGCTACAAATCTTCGCACAAACTTTGAACCTTTGCAGAATTTAACATAGCACAGGATCAGCGATATGAGAAACGTCAAATTCTTCAAACGTCACCTCTGTATCTCTATTGAGAGATGGATATTCACTCCGGGAGTATTTCTGCTGGTTGTAAGTTACTGAGGTATTTCCCAATGACAGAACACTCCACAAAATCATTTTTTAAATAAATGCCATTTCAATCAACTTTCTTTTGCAACTTTTAAATATATATGCGCACACGCATACATGCAAGTGCACACACATTTTTATATACATGTATATATGTTACAGATATATATATATATATACATATATGTGTGTGTGTGTGTGTGTGTGTGTGTGTGTGAGTATATGTATGTGAACAATATCAGGAATGGATGGCCGGAAATTTGAAATTTCTTTCTGTAGAATGTGAGAGGTCAGGGTCTTCAATAATGTCCCAGATATCCACATCTACGGGAAGTGCACCCAACTCCATCTCCTCGGCAACTGCGTTCGGGAACTGAAGCTTGATGTCAGATCATTTGGCGTCTGAGTGGAATTGAGCGAAGTTATAGGGAGGCAGTAACACTTCGGGTACAAGAAAGAGAGAGATGGGATACAGTCGGGAGCTGAAACGCTAACAGGCAGACAGTGCAGGCATCTGCTATGGCCGTGCCCCTCAGTAACATGAAAACCTTATTTCTTATTTTTGGGCAGGATGACTTACGAGGGGAAAGCCATTGGGTATAGGTCTTTGGCACAGAGTATGCCCATTTTTCTCAGAAGAGTGGGGGAGAGAGGAGGAGAGCATTTGTTATTGGGGACTCCATATCGATGGGAACAGATTGAGATTCTGTGGATATAGGGCAGACTCATGATTGGTGTGTTGTCTCCCAGCGACCAGGGTTTGTGATGTCTTGCATCGTGTTTTCAGGATCCTTAAGGGAGAGGGTGGGCAACCCCAAGTCATTGTCCACATATGCACCAACAACATCGGTAATAAAAGGGATATGGATGTATGGCAGAATTTCAGGGATCGAGAGTGACATCTTAAACCGAGAACAACAGAGATGTTCTCTCTGATTTGTTGCCCATTCTACGCCGTAGTGAGGTGAAGTGTAGGGAGAGAGCATTTGAAAATGTTGTTGCAAGGATGGTGCAGGAGGGAGAGATTCCGATACCTGGATAGTTGGGGCTCATACTGGAGTCGATGAACCTTTACAAACAGGATGGTCTTCGCCTGAACTAGAAGAGTACCAATACCCTGAGGGGATAATTTGCCAAAGCTCTTCATGAGGGTTTGAACGAATTCAGCCGCAGAGTGGGAAGCTGAATTGTAGCTCCAGTTTGCAGGTGGTTGTCAGTGGTTTTGTGCATAAATAGCGTTTCAGGTTTACAAGAGTGTACTGGAAAGGATGAAGGTGGCTTGAGGTGTCTTTACTTCAACGCCAGAAGCATCAGGGATAAGGTAGGTGCCATGGGTTGTTACCTGGGACTTCGATGTTGTGGCCATTTCAGAGACATAAACGGAGGACTGAAGAGAATGGTTGTTCCTGGTACCTCAGTTTCGATTTTTCAGTCAGAACAGGAGGGTCGTTTCAGAGAGGGAGATGTGGCATTATTCGTCAAGGACAGTATTATGGTAGCAAAAAGGATATTGGTGAGGACGCGACTGAATCTGCTGAGGTAGAATGGACTGAGATTAGAATCAGGAATGGAGAGGTCACCACAAAAATGTTCTAGATATATGGAGGAAAAGATTGCAAACATGATTCTGGATAGGATCAAAACTGACAGGGTAGTTGTTATGTAGACCTTTAACTTTCCAAATATTGATTGGAAATGTTATCAGTTCAGCACCTCGGATCGGTCAGTTTTTGTCCAATGTGTGCAGGAGGGTTTCCTGACGCAGCATGTAGACAGGCCAACAAGACGGAAAGCTACATTGGATTTGCTTATGGGTAATGAACTCAGCCAGCTGTTTGGAGGTAAGTGAGCACTTTGTTGATAGTGACCAAAATTCGGTTATATTTATTTAGTGATGGATAGGAATAGGTATTTATTGTAGAGCATGAGGTATCGAGGGGAGAAAGGCCATTATGAAACGATTAGGTAAGAGTTAAGATGCACCGGATGTGGAAAGTAACTTCAAGGGTTGTGCACACCTGAAATATGGAGCTTGGTCAGGGAAAAGCTACTGCATGTCCTTGGTAGGTATGCAAGCGTCATGCAGGGAATATGAGGTGGACACAGGGAGCTGGGTTTATTGAAGAAGTTGAATCTCTTGAGAAGAAGGAGAAGGAGGCGTACGTAAAAACATGAGATATGAAAGCTGAGGTAGGACGCTTGGGAATTAAAAGCTAACCAGGAAGGGCCTAAAGAAAGAGCTACTTCGAGCGAAGAGGAGGCATGAAAAGTCTTTGTCTGGCAGGAACAATCCTGAAGCTTTCAATTAATAGTTCAAGAATAAAAGAATGTCTAGGATATGATTATGGCCTGTCAAGAACAGAAGTACGAAGTTGTCAGCGGTGTCCAAGGATAGCAGAGACACTGAATGTATTTTTTATCATATCAAAAATGAAAAAGACAATGTTGTCGAAGAGAGTATTGAGATGCAACCTATTAGAAGAAACGAAATTGACATTCATAAAGAGGAGTTGTTAGCAATTTATGAAAGTCTAAAAATAGGTTTGTCCCCAGGACTTGATGGGATGTATCCGAGGATTCTCTGCGAATCGTTGGAGGAGATTGCAGAACGTTTGACTATAAGCTTTATTTCGTCAGTGTTTATGTCATTAGTGCTAGAAGACCCGAGTTTAGCAAATATTGTCCCCTTCTTCGCGAAGGGGAGTAGAGACAATGCTGGTAATTATAGAACAGTGATCCTTAGCTTTCTTGCAGCTAACCTTTTGGAACAGATTATGAGAGATAGGATTTATGATCATCGAAAAAGGAAGAAGTTGATTCGGGATAGTGAGTACGATTTTATGAATAGCAGGTTGTGCCTCACAAACCTTATTGAGGTCTTTGAGAAGGTGAGCAAACAGGTGGATGAGAGTAAAGTGGTTGATGTGGTGGATATGGTTTTCAGTAAGGCACTGTCGGCTGTTGCATGAAATACAGTGTCATGGGATTGAGGATGGTTTAGCGGTTTGGATCAGAAATTGGCTCGCTGAAAGAAGACAGAGTGTGGCAGTTCATGGGAAATTATAATCCTGGAGTTCAGTAACTGATGGTGTACTACAGGGTTCATTTTTGTGTCCGCTGTTGTTTGTCATTTTTATAAATGACCTGGATTAGGGCATGGAATGATGGATTCGTAAGTTTGCAGATGACATTAAGGTCGACGATGTTGTCAATAGTGCCAATATCTGCTGACGGTTACAGAGGGGCATGGATAATCTGCAGAGCTGACCTCAGAAGTGGCAAATGGATTTTAATGTGGAAAAGTGTGAGATAATTTACTTCGGAAGGAGCAACAAGAATAAAGAGATTTTGGCTAATTGTAATATTCTTGGAAGTGTAGATGTGCAGAGTGATCTCGGTGCCCATGTATATAAAACTCGGAAAGTTATCACCCACGTTGACAGGTTTGTTTGCAAGGAGTTAGTTTTTCTTGGGAGATTGATTCAGTTTCAGAGTGACATTATCACTTTGCAGCTCCAGAAATTAACTGGTGTGGCCGCACTCGTAGAGTTGCGTGCATTTCTGGTCGCCACATTATACGATGGATGTGAAAGCATTGGAAAGGGTGCAGAGGACATTTTCTAGGATGTTGCCTTCTATGGAGAGATGGTCTTACGAGGAAAGGTTGAGGAACTTGAGGCGGTTTTTGATAGCGACAAGAAGTTTGAGGGCTGAATTTAGAGAGACATAGAAGATGATCAGAGGTTGCCATAAAGTGGACAGTAAAGGCATTTTTCTTCAAATGGTAATTTTGGCACAAGAGCACATCGATGTAAATTGAGGGTGATAGATACCGAGGTAGGTTCCTTTATCAGTGAGTAGAAAGGGTGCTGAATGCCTTGTCTTCAACACTCGTAGACTCAACAACTTTCAGGGCAATTAAATGGTCATTGTATAAACTTGTGGATTATGATGGTAAAATACTAGTCAGATTGGTATCACAGGTCGGTGCAACGTTAGGGCCAAAGTGAACTTTATTGCGGTGTAATATTCGGTCTTTGAACTGTTCTTCAGCTTGAAGTTGCAATCATCTCTGGTCACTATCAGTGAAACCAACACCTGGCGAGAACCGAATGTGCAACTTTGGCACCTTACGCACTTCCAGTCTGTCGTGCAATTACATCAAACTCACGAATTGCACCACTGGAGCTGCCGTGTACTGGTGACCAATGGCTACTGATCTTACCACTGGGCCCCTCAAACCAATTACTCCTTTTTTGCTGAAGATCTGAAATGAAACACAGCGCAGAGAAAGTTATACTGATGATGGATTTTCGATTATAGAGCATCAGGTTCAGGAAAATGACATAGTAAAATTTGGTGAAAATAGGCATAATTGAATTCTGTGTTCGTTTACCATGGCTTCCTGCGTTGATCACAGGCAATGTCATGTCGCTACTGTACTGGGAGTTTCCTTCTATCGGTATCAATTCGTCAGAGAATTCGATTCACTGGTACTTCACCAGTATCCTTTGGAATGTTCATACGGCTAAATGACCCACACTGTACACAACGTCAACAATCTTCTGCATTACTCCATCCAAGGACACGTCGCATGGCTTTTTTTATAAATAGTGAAAAATTAATCATGTTATACACGGGCAAATTGAATTTTAGTTTAATCAGTAAAGTCGCAAGAATCCAGAGTAAGTTCCAAAATGTCAGAAATTTACGTTCATTACCTTGGCCAGAATTCTAGCCCAGCAAGAGGGAAATCTGTCCCTCAATCCCCAGCATCCATGTAATCGCTTGCTCCATGTGTCCACTTGGAAACCTATGTGAAGGGATGTTCAGCCTGACAGAGAACTTGTGAGAATCCTCCACTGTCTGACCTAAAGCTGAAACAGGAGCTATCTATTCCAGCTTGGAGGGTAGCGAAGAGGAGGTGAGACAGAAAATATTAATTGGTGTAGATTCACATTGTTCTCATTGTGATTGTTTAAAAACCTGGGCCAGAAAAGACTCAAGCAGAATGGAGCAAAAGTAAGCCATTCTTAACACCGCTCCTGCCCGGCCACGCCATTCTGTACCATCATAGCTCACACAGCACTTTTATGTCTTTTTCCAGCGTATCCATATCATCGTGTTGCCAAGTGGCTAACACATATTTATCGATCTCTACCATAAATACACATCGAGGTTATTCATCGCTGAGAGGAAAATGTTGCATTTGGAGCCAGTTGGGTTTCTTCATGAATTTCATAGGTTTTGCAGATGAGCAGCCGAGTCTGGTCTGAACACCTTTCAAACCATAAACTAAAACTCGACTCTGATGAGATTTGCATCCACAACTTTTGAATGGCAGTATTAAGAAAGGCGTAGAAATTCAACGCGCTTTCCATTGCACCACAGAGTCGCGGCCTCACCCAGTTTTCAGCAGAAAAGTTTGCCTTAGAACGATTTCGTTCGGGACACCCACATCACGTCCATCTGACCTCGTCACACTTTCCAGAATCTGGTCCTTATCCGCATGTGCTCTGGATCTTCAAGTGTTCCGCTACATACTGCTGAAATGTCATCATAACACTTAGCATTACCACACGTTCAAATAAGAAATTCCAGATGAACAACACTCTATGGGTGAAAGCGTTTTTCCTAAATCTCCTCTAAACCGCTTTTCTCCTGCTTTTCATCTATGTCACTGGTTATTATTCCTTCCCGAAAAGCCTTATTCCTGTCATACATATCTATCCGCTTCATAATATGTGCATGTTAATCAGTTTCTCACTCAGCCTTCTCTGTGCTTAGTTACACAGCCCCAGCTTAGCTCATCTACCTTCACAATGGGAATGGTCCAGCCCTTGGCATTATTTTCATCTCCTGTGAACTTCTCCGCCTGCAATCAGACGGTTCCTGCAGTCTTGCGATTACAACTGAACAATAAATGTTCTTTGAAGAAATGCCAAAATGTCTGAACAAAATCAGCAGCTCTTGTCCATCTATGATGAGAAAGGACAGTGAACGCTTCGAGTCCAATGATTCGTGTTGGGAACTGATGGGATGTATAGGTGGGTGAAAAATGTGGAAGAGGGCGGACAGGATCCAAAATGATTGAACTCGATGTTGGGTCCTGAAATCTGCATGGTCTTTCAGTAGAAAATGAATTGCCGATTTTCCAGCTTGCGCTGTGCCTGGAAGAAGAACTGCAGCAGACCAGAGACTGGTATGATGGCTTGGGTACACAATGCAATGTTAAAGTGACAGGACAGTGGAAGACCGGGGTAGTTTTTGTTGATTCTGGACAGAACTTAAGTGATCTCAGCTTTGTCACCGACTCTGTTTTCCTCTCTCCATTGTCGAGAGATCACATTCTCAGCAAGAACTACAGTTTTCTGGATTGAATGAAGTGCAGACAAATCACTGGAAGATGTGTCTGGAAGTTACCACAGTGAGGAGAGACATCGGAAACCAGCAGGAAATGTATCTTACAATAGAGAACGTTACAGTGCAGTACAGGCACGTCGGCCCCCGATGGTGCACCGAACTGTGAAAATAATGTGATGTCCATTATAATGGAAAATTAACATTTCTTTTGAAACCAATAAAAGCACAGGGAAACAAAAAAAGTAAGGGCCTGACTTTTCAGAGGGCAAGTGTTGCAGACAGAAAGAAAATCTATGTATATTTAAACCGAACTAATAGCAGACGTACAAGGCCAACAAACTACCATATCAACAGCCAAGGAATTAGAAAAAAAAAAACAACTCCATATCTGGAAAGGAACTCGAATGTTTCAGGCCACTGACCTTGAAGTGTTGTTAAGAAGAAGCGAATTGTGCTTTAAAGCAAATATGTGAAAGCTATCAGGCACTCATTACATGAGGCGTCTTGCTAATGTATTACCTGGTACACGGAAAAACCTGAATTTGATGGAACTCCACGCGCTTCATGCTGAAAACCTTCTGGCCCAAGAGAAGGAAAAACGGAAATTAAAGATGGAACAGCAAACACATAAAGCTCAGCTGACTATGATGCAAATGGTCGCCCAGCCGTTGGAAGGAGGTGCTGCGTGAAAAGAAGGGCTGGCAGAGGTAAATCTGGCGGGTGCTTTGTTTGCAGAGCAATGAGTGAGACAGTGCACGCCCAGACAGTCTCAATCGGCCGTGGGGGCTGGGCAGCAGGGTGACTAATGGAGGAAGGTTGAGGTGGAGGTGGGAAGCCCCAAAGTTACAGGTAAACCTCTTTGCTTTATGCTTGCAAACGAATAATCGCTTATGCTCATCTCTACTACTAACCTTATTAGCACTGAAACATGTCCCACCTCTACACTGAGCATTGAGTTTGCGAAGCATGAACTATATTTTCAGTACAACGATGATGCATATAAGTCAATGCTTACATCTATGTTATATGTGGAAGGTGCACCTCTTACTTTTTTGGAAGATACAAGGGCAACATATTCAGGTCATAAATCAAGGCAGTTCAGAGAGTCGTCGCAAATAAAGATGAACGGAAGCTTCCTGAACTTAATCGGTGCATCAGGAGTCGTGACACGAGAGAGTTTTACCGCACCCCTATTGTGCAAAACCAGTAATGGGGAAACATTCCAATTCTCATTTCTGTTATCAGAATCTTGTTCTGTATATCTGATGTCTCGGGATCTCATAGTGAGACTGGTGTCGGATTTGCGCAGTACCCCGACGGGCTTGCAGGTAATACAAAAAGAAGATTTAACAGTGCAGGCTGGAAAATACGAATCACGACCCCTGATGCATGTCAGAGAGCGATAGGGTCCATGAGCGATTCACTCACCCAGGAAGCAAGTAGCCATGTTAATCCCATTAACACCGATTATCTTGCTGGAGATATGCTGCACTGCACAGCACACATACACCGCGATGGTCCTGACAAATCATAAGAGAAGGATTGGTTCAGGAGATTGGTTAAACCAGATCAGTTGTTATTGTGCGAATTTTATTGGAATGATCATAGATGTGCTGTCACTTTAAACGTTTTTAAGTATCTGTGACGGTAAGTAGACCCTGTTTTTTTATTTGTGGAAGGCTTTTTTCCTCACGGATCATTGGCGAAGGCATCTAGCGACAGGTGTCAGAATTTGGGACCATGGGTACGACAGGCACAAAAAACGAAAGATTGTATCTTCAGAGTCGGTGTGGGTATCTACTTCCATGCAGTTAAAAGGACGTATAGGAAGATACTAAATCGGCTAACTCAGGCAGACAGGGCAGTCCAGGTAATCCCCGCCAGGAGTGTCGTCTGGCGTTTACCTATGGTAGATGTCTCGGACCCAAGATTAAGAAGGGTTCCAAAAGATTTCAGGGCAAAAGGCAAACACGATGTGGGGCTCATACGAACCCTTAAGAATAACCCCGACGTCTGAGTGTCGTCCTTGCAAAGCAAAAGAGCCGTCAAAACCCGAGGCTGTGTAAGGAATTACCCCAGTCTTTGAATCTCTCTTATAGGCTGGAGTGATAATCCCCCGTGAATAATCACTGGTGAGAACACCCATTTTTTTCGTTCAAAAAGGCAAACATACCAGGTGAATCGGGGGAATGGAGGTTTGTTCATGACCTGCAGGTTATCAAGAACGCTGTTGTTCCACACACCCCAAATGTTCCCAACCCCTATATTATATTGGCTCAAATTCCACCGGATGTAAATGGCTCTCTATTGTGGATTTAGCAAATGCCTTGTTTTGTGTACCGTTACACGCCGACAGTCAATTCTGGTTCACTTTTTCATTCAAAGGCAAATAGTATACTTTCACGTGACATTTTCAAGATTACTGTGAGTCCCCGCCATAATTAAAGAGGTTCTACACAGGAGTCTGGAGAGTCTTGTTTTAACCTGGGGGATCAGCGCTTCAGCAGTATGTAAGCGAATGCTTAATCGCAGCATCAACAGAGAAACAATGTGAGAAAGGTAGGCTTGCGATGCTCTGCGAGTCTCGCAAAATTACAACTTGTGGAACAACAGTTGAAGTTCTTAGGTTTGAAGCCCGAGACCAGACGTGTTCGGATTCACCAATTCAGAATCTGGATACGGCGTTTTATTGTGGATAGGTCAGCATTCAGAAGCAAAGTGCTAGGCCAGTGTCTGGTTTGTTGTAGCAACTACCCACGAGGTAGTCAAAGCGGGATCACTTCCTTCTCATCTGTCAGCGCAAGCAGCAGAGCTGATTGCCTTGATTGAGGCATGTAAATTGGCCGAAAGAAGAACAGTGAATATTTACATCGACAGCAGATATGCATTCGGGGTTGTACATAATTTTGGATCCCTGTGGATAAACAAGGGCTTCTTGACCTCCACTAGAAAGCCACTCACATAACATGGCCTGATTTCTGACCTCCTCAAAGCAGTCCGATTGCCGAAATCAATCACTGTATGTACATGTGAAGCCCACAGGAAAATTTATGATTCAATTTCGCAAGGCAATGAAAATGTAGATTGAGCGGCAAGGACGGCAGCCAATCAGCTGCCAAGTGATCAGTTTGACATGTGTATGTCAAATATTTGTAATCCAAAGCAGACTTATGGGAGTTACAGTCGCAGGCCACATCGAAGGAGAAGCGTGAATTGACAAGGGCAGGGTGCAGAATGAGGGAATGGGTGTGGTGTGGCCCCAATGGTAAACCCTGTCTACCACGATCTTTATTCCCTTTCTATGCCAAAGTAACACACGGTAAGGACCATGTGTCAAAAGTGGGAATGTTCGACAATATTTCAGCACGCTGGTACAGAAAGGGATTTACTCATTACTCATTTAAAAAAAGTGAATAATGTGTTTTCTGTGCCACTAATAATGTGGGGAGGGGAATACAAATGAATCAGGCAGAACACCCCCAATCCCAATGACCCTTTAACATTTACAGATGGATTTTATTGAACTAACACCCAGCGAAGGGAAAAGGCATTGTCTGGTAATAGTTGATGTTTTCCCAAGGGGTGGAAGTGCTCCCACGTCTAAACAGGATGCCAGTGCAGTAGCCAAGGCTTTGCTAACTGAAATAATTCCGAGATGGGGCATCCCTGAAAGGCTAATCAGCGACAATGGAAAGCCATTTATAAATATTGCCCTCCAGCAGATCAGTGATTACTTGGGAATAAAGGTGAGGCAACATTGTGCCTACCACCCAGCGAGCGGTGGGGCAGTGGAAAGAGAGAAAATTACCCTTTAAAATAAATTGACAAAATGTTGTGAGGAACTAGAGGTGACATGGACAAAGGCATTTCCAATTGTGCTAATGTATATGAAGGAGAGGAAGAGTAAATCTTTGGACGTTTGAGATTTTGTTTGGAAGGTGGCCCAATACAGGAATTGGCCCAAGACCGATTGTAAGACAGGTATCAGACCACTGTGAGGACGAGATGTTATGTTGCGGAATAAAACTCTCAACACTTCTGTCTCAAATGCAGAATCAAAAGAAGGGCAGCACTACCCCAACCTACAGAAGGGAAGATGCACAATCTAGAACCTGAAGACTGGCTGGTGGTGAAAGACTTCAGGAGCAAAAGCATGAAGGCGAAGAGCTGGCTGGGATTGTTCCAAGGGCTCCCTACAACACAGACAGCTGTTAAGATCGCCGAAAGAGCCACGTTGATACACGCCAGCCATTGCAAACGTGTAGCTGACCTTGAGGAGACATTGGACAACACCGGATCCAAATCAGTGTAAGTAGTGATTAGTAGACTCATAGAAATATGGGGCTGCATGGCAGGACGAATCGTGAAGGCAGGGGTGTCTGGGATACAACCGCAGACGGTAATCTTAACCAAGGATGTTAAGTTGACATTTACATGCCACCCATGCCCGTTTGGTAACCAAGACGACTATAAATAAGTCACTAAATATTTACGCAGAGATCCTTGTGTACCCAGTTACTGGCACTTAGTAGTATCCACCACGGCTACAGATACACCTGACACGTGATATCGGTTTCCTGTTATCAAGGAAGGAGGTGCCATGGCAAGGGTAATAATAACCAAGATTCAGAAGAGCGATGACGAAGCCTGGTGGTGTGGAATAAATAGACCCTGCTCCGATATCTATAGACAGATGAATATAGTGGTACAGCCTCGCACCCACCCCACCCGAGATGCAGTGCAGAAGGTCCTCCAAGAAATAGTAGCTCCTGGACTCGAAAAGATGAATGTTCAATAACCCGAACTGCAGATGGGCGGAAAGGCCTTTTCCTAGCGGACAGAAATGGAAGAAAGAAAGAAACTGATGTGCAGCTAAAATGAACACAAATGAAACAAAAAGTGGATTCATTGAGAAAACTTACAGCGCCATATTTCACTTTCCGTACATTGAAAGTTCATTGAAAGTTTGGAGACGGAGTAATAAAAGACAAACTGAGTATAAAGTTGAGAGTCAGGAGATATTCAATAAAAAAGGTAGACGGAGAGGGACATGGAGAAATAAGTGTCACTGGTCTTGAAGATTTAACTCGGTTTTCCATTCCAAGATTCTACCAGACCTGCTGAGATTTTCCCGCAATTTCTTTTGTTGGTACTGAAACAGAAGGGAGAAGTGCGATCCTGGACCAATCAGCTATGTCTGCTCTGTGGACGTTTGAATTCCCTGTTCGAACAAATCACTTCTGACCCACACGAAAACCTCACTATCCTGCATCACCCCCACCTCTGTTATTGACAATAAGCTGTTCATTTCGTAAACCCATATGGGTACACAACAGCATCATTTACCGAGTGAATTGGGAAAATTTCAGGGAGAGTTCCATTCGGTTTCCATCAGAGCATTCTCATTCAGTTAATTATATTACAGCACCATTTGACATGCAGCTGTCACTGTCATGTGGCCATTCGCATTCGACGTCTCTGGACATTTTGGTTGGGGCACGTTTGGAATGGTAACTCACGTTTTGGAAGGGACATTGTTTATAGCATATTCGGCTGAACTGATAACCTTGTCTCTTGCACCTGCAGTACAGTGGAGACAGTTTTCACTCAGAAACCAAGAGATGATCAAAAACGGAGGAAAAAATGTGTCAACAAAACCTGCCTCAGCGAGCGATTTCGCTCTTGCAACATTAATGAAGAGCGGCAAACCGATTAGCAAACAACAGCGCCCTGCGTGGGCCTCGACCCCACATAATTGAGATTAAAGGTCTCAAGCTCTACCGACTGAGCGAACCAGGACAGGATTGGTGTTGGTTAATTTATGATTTCATACTGAGTTTAATTCAGCTGACACGGCAATTTTCAAAAATCTCGTTCATTCCTCCCCATTGCAAATAGCATTATTCAAGTCTTTCAAATCTCAGATTTATTCCTTCAGACCATTACAATCCATTTAGGCCTTGCCCCGGGATTTACGATTCTCTGTTAATATGTTCATATTTTGACCCTGATCCTTAGGTCGCCGAACTGATTCCCAGACACTCTGGCAGACTGCCAGTCAATCGGGAAAATACCTCAGGAAACCAAATCATTTCTGATTGGAGTGTAGGGAATCCCATCTGCTGAAGAGACAGAGTCCTCACAATTCAACACTTTCTTTGTTCTACCTGCCTACAAAGTTTACCACTTCTAATATTCGAGACAGGAATTCTGATTATAAAATGTTTTAAAAACAGGGACAATCTTCTGAAGCCATTTCCAATTTGAATTCGAATTTTTACCCTTTCACACGGTAACAGCCGTTCCTGAGGAAGGAGTTTCCATTAGGTGTGTCCCAGGGATGGGCAGGAAGCCGCTGATTGAAACTGCAGTGGCCCCTTTCTGGTGGCAGCAGGGGCTTGTAGAGAGTGGGGTCACATTTTGCTGCACGTGACCGTCTCACTCACTGTGGACTCAGGGTCAATTATGGATGAGTTCTCGTGGTTGTATTGTCAGTATATGGTCGGTCACAATACTTGATGTGAAATATTTGAGGCTCTGTGCTCTTTTTGGGCTCGGACAATCAACATTTCAGCCAAATGCTCTGAACATTTGAGACACAGCAACTGGCAGCAAAATTGTGCGTCTACATGTCCAAACGCACAGTGCTCGAGAGGAAGTGGACAGCAGTAGTTCTCATTATTTTAAGAATCAGTTGCTCATGTTCCCGTGTTTATCGCAGAGAGGGTGAGAGACCCGAGGAGTAACAAACACACCCATAAAGCAATATCAGGACCTGTGTAGTTCTGTCATAAGAAGCTTCCTGCAGTTGTTCTATTGCAAAGTGTGGTTTCAAACCCACGACGCAATAGAGACTGGACCCTAAACACAGCACATTAAACCTCTCTGGATTAGTGGTGCTGGAAGAGCACAGCAGTTCAGGCAGCATCCGAGGAGCAGTAAAATCGACGTTTCAGGCAAAAGCCCTTCATCAGGAATACAGGGATCTTCAGCAGCACTAATCCTCAATCTGGTCTCCAGCATCTGCATTCATTGTTTTTACCTCCATTAAACCACTCGGCGACGCTCCCTGACGATAACTAAGCGCCAAACCTGTCAAGACTAATGTTTCAGCATCGCTTCAGTTCAGACAATTTCCCCTGGCACTTTCTATGAATACCTTCGCATAATTAAAAAAAATATTTACAACGATTTGAAAGGTTTGCACGGTGTGGACATTAGTGAGAAGCTGAATATTCTTCGACAGCTTTCCCCGGAGCTTCAGGCCTGAGGGATGTCCTTGGAAAAGTTTACAAAATCATGAGGGAGACGTGCAGAGAACAGAGTCAATCTTCACTTTTTCAGAAGTCACGTGAGTTTAAAGCGAGATAGCATAGGTTTTATGTGAGAGCAGTACAATTTGAAAGGGATGTGAGCGACAGTTGTTTTTAATACAGACATTTTTGTGCGTGTGGAATAAATTGCCACATTTAGTGGCACATTTTGGTGCACTCACAACACTTCAAAGGCATCTAAATGGGTATGCAGACAGGAAATGTTCGGAGAGATAAGGGACAAATATTGGCAACTATGTTTAGATTAGTTACGGTCATCTGTTCAGCAGGTGCAAGTTGGATAGGAAGGTTTGCTTCCGTGCTCGGCAATTCTGTGACACTCCAGTGCCTGACAACAGTTTCAATAGACCACTTGCAAAAACGCATGCTGTTTGTTACGAAGTCAGCGTGTTTGAATTTTATTTTTTCTTGAGGCGTAATGTTTTGAAATGACAAGGAGAGGAATGTTTTCCAGGCATTTACAGACAATGACCATTCTCCTTGATACATTCCCAAGTTCTCCATCAAATAATTTCGTTGACTAAGAAAAAACTCACAAATCGTGTTATCCCCTCAACTCTCCTGAGAATCCAAAAACTGACAGCTCTTAACGTGGACAAGGTGCAAAACTCAAAAGGCAGAGTCATTATCAGACACACAAACTCGTTACTTCTGTCAGTGAGGCAGTGCGAGACGTGTATGTCAAGAACTGTTCACACAAATAGCACCGAAACAATTCCAAACGGAGCTTGCCGACATTCTGGAGATTTAGTGCATTGCCAAGTAACAGAAAGTGCTCAAGTAACATAAAACATAACAGAAAAATGTACCATGCAAAGTGAATATTACCAATTATATTCTCGATTAAATTAGGTCAACAATGCGCTGGTGCCTCCATCTGATCGAGCGAGCCAATCTCCAGGCTCCCTCACCAGGACAGTAATGAAGGAAATGAGAGAAATATAACACAGTTTCACGTTGCGATTGCCCACCTTTTAGCCACAACAACAAAAAACGAGGGAGCAGATTCAGTGCAGGATCTGGCTTCACAACAGCGGTGAAATAACGGCGTCCACTCACTTTCAGGGAAAGCTGTGAACAACTCACATTGTCCAGAATATGAATACACAGCGCGGGCTGTTTAGTTCCCATATTCTACTGCTGCCCTGACATTCATACGAAAATGTACCTTTCAAAGAGAGCGTTTGTCGCTGTGGAATGACAGTGTCAGCTATTTCCCCTCGCTCTTACTGCCGCCCTTGGTAGTGTAGGGGCTGGTATTCTCATCTTACACGCGGTAGTTGAGTGTGCAATTCTCTGTTGTGAAAAGCAGAGTGTTTTGGAGCAGAAAGATGTGAAGCTCGGATGCTTCTGGAGTTCTTGTTGGAAAGTTCGGTGACGCTAGGAATATGGTTTGCAGACTTTTCCTCGCCTGTCTGGGCGACATTCTCAGCGCTGCAGAGGTTCCTGTGAAACGCTGCTCTCACGTTTTGGTACGAATTTATTTGGTTTCATTACCGCTGTTTCCGCTTGTTGCGATTGCAGATTGGGTCCAACGGATGGAATCCGTGGATGAGTGCCCTGCTTCCAGGAATTGTCTGGCTGTCTTCTGCTTGCCCTGTCCTATTATTGTTGTGCTATTCTAGTCGAATGTGTGGCCCTTGCCGTTTGTACGTATTGCTAGTAGGGACTGCTGGACTGACGCCCACACAAATTCTTTACCAAGAACCAATATCCACACACCTTCATTCGCAAATGCATGGCACACAAAGTTCGCAGCGAGGATATGCTTTGAGGTAATTTTTAAATCATGCTTCCCTGTATTAAAAACAAATTCTGGAAAACGATATCCAGACTCCTCCGAACACTCGGACGTATGACAGCATAGAAACCGAGAACCTCACGCAGACAACAACTCACGAGAAAACAAGGCCCAATCCGCATCATGTGCAGGTCAAGCGTGGTTGACGAGATTCCACGCAGGGACTGCACGAAACACGACAAAGGAGAAAGAGGCTGACAGCTAGAGAGCTGCATACATAATTTCATCTGGACTGTAAACGGCTCGGACAGCTGTTCCTTGCAGTTATGCACAGAATATTGAATGTCTCTGATTCCAGGGCTTGGAACTCGGATGATATGACCGTCTGCAACACTGGTTACTTCCTTGTGTGAGGTAACTCCTAATGGAACACACGTAACACTCTATTGCTCATTTAGAAATACATCCAAAATAGAAGCTCAGATAAGCATTTCTGTTGTCTTTGTGGTGCTGTACCAGACATGCCCTGTGGCACTGCACTTATTCTGTGTTTCCTGAGGGTTTGGCACATGCTTCCACGATCGTATTATGGGCAGTAATCTGTATTTTCGCTTCAATAACGGGTGTGTGAAGCGGAGGTCCACCATTCTCTATTCTATTTTTCTCTTCTTATGCACAACTGCAACACAGTAAAGGATCAATTAACATTGTAAGATGATATACAGAGGCCTGTGAAATACCGAAGTGTTAATGACATCTATGCAATGGTTATAGATTACCTTGATTCAGGAAAGAAGGATGTAAACTCTGTTTGGCTGGAGTTGAGGAACAGTGAGGAATGAACTCACAAGCATGTGTAGTTTACAAGCCCACTCGCAGTAACCACAAAGCGAAATAAATCATACAAGGAAAAACAATTGTGTGTGAGTGACAAAAATGGCAATAATCATGCGTGATCTTAACTTCCCATCTAAAACTCTCCGTTCCATTGTAAAAACGTTTGGAGAACCATCATCAAAAAAATCCCACATGTCCCATAAAACATCACGAAGGAATATCTTGGTAATTGATTACTCTACTGGTGACTTAATTTTGCTATTTGCTTGGAAACCATCTCTTGAATTGTGAGCATCAGAAAAGGCTTTTTATTTGCCAGCAAGAAATAAATATGTGATTAATCTTTGTTCGTTTCATGTATAAGAACACTGAGACTCATCTGCAGTGCACATCTTTTGCGTTTCTATCGATTTTAATAGTAGCGTGTCTTTTGATTCTTCCCAACAAAGTATATGACCTCGCATTCCCGACATGAAACTGCATCTGCCAAGAATACTCCAATTGTTGGAGGGAATCCTGAGGAACAGAATGTACATGTATTTGGAAAGGCAAGGACTGATTCGGGACAGTTAACATGGCTTTGTGCGTGGGAAATCATGTCTCACAAATTTGATTGAGTTTTTTGAAGAAGTAACAAAGAAGATTGATGAGGGCAGAGCAGTAACTGTGATCTATATGGACTTCAGTAAGGCGTTCAACAATGTTCCCCATGGGAGACTGATTGGCAAGGTTAGATCTCATGTAACAGCAGTGGACCTAACATCGACCCTCGTAGTACGCCGCCAGTACCTGGACACCAAGAAGAACATGTTCCATCAACTACAACACTGTTTTCTATTGGCAAGCCAATTACTGATCAAAGCTGCAATCTCTCCCACAATTCCATTCCACAGCATTTTGTATAATACCCTATTGTGGGGAACCTTATCGAACAACTTTCTGAAACCCATATACACCACGTCAACCGGTTTACTGTCATCTCCCTGTTTGGTCACTTTGTCAAAAATGTCAATAAGATTCGTTCGGCAAGGCCTACCCATCACAAAACCGTGCTGACTGTCCCTGATCAGATTACTCTTTTCTAGATGGTCATAAATCCTATCTATAATAACCTTTTCCAACACGTTACCAACAACTGCAGTGAGACTCACTGGCCTGTAATTACCAGGGTTGTCTCTACGACAATTTTTGAACACGGGAACAACATATGCTATGCTCCATTCCACAGGCACTATTCCTGTAGACAACGATGATTTGACGATCGACGCCAAAAGTGTCATCAATCTCTTCCCTTGCTACCCAGAGGATCCTAGGACAGATCCCATCCGGCCCAGCTGACTTATCTATTTTCACACTCTGCAGTATTTCTAATAGCTCTTCCTTGTGAACCTCAATCTCTTCTAGTCTACATGCAAGTATCTCTGTATCTTCCTCGCCAACATTTTCATTTTCGAAAGCGAACACTTTCGAAAAATATTTATTTAGTGCTTCCCCCATCTCCTCTGACTCCACGCACAACTTCCCACTATTCTCCTTGATTGTCCCAAACTTAACTCTCGTCATTCTTTTATTCCTGACATACCTATGGAAAGTCTTTGGGTTAACCCTGAACCTATCTGCCAACAACTTCTCATGTCTCCTCCTGGCTCTTCTCAGCTCTCTTTTTAGGTCTTTCCTGATATCGTTGGAACCCTCGAGCGCTCTAACTGAGTTTTCACATTTTGTCCTAACATAAGACTTCTTGTTCTTCTTGACCAGGGATTCCACTCCCTTAGTAAACCGCGGCTCACGCGTTCTATATCTTCCTCCCTGTCTGACAGATACATACTTATCTAGGACACACAGGAGCTTTTCCTTGAATAAGCTCCACATTTTAATGTGCTCACCCCCTGCAGTTTCCTACCACATTCTACCCTTCCAAAATCTTACCTCATTGCATCGTAATTTCCCTTCCACCAGCTGAACCTCTTGCTCCGTGGAGTACACCTATCCCTTTCAATCACGAAAGTAAACCTGAGAGAATTGTGATCGCTGTCTCCAAAGTGCTCACCTACTCCCGAATCTAAAATTAGCCAGGCTCGTTACCCAGTACTAAATCGAAAGTGGCTTCGTCCCTTGAAGGCATGTCGACATACTGTGTCAGGAAGCCCTCCTTCACACACTGGGCAAAAACTGACCCATCTATAGTACTCGTACTGTCGTGATCCCAGTCAATATTTGGATTTTGTCTTGAGTGTTCCAGAGTTTTTCATTGTCCCAGAGTCCAGATGAAGTTTGCATTCCTCACGTACGTGAGCGATAATTATTTCAATGTCTCAGATCAGTTCCTGTCCCGAGAACATCAGAGTCAATGTCCCGTCCTCTACTCGGTCCGAAAGTTCACACTTCTTCATCCTCCTCTGATTCGATTTCCCAAAGAGTTTCTCAAGATTTCCAAAGCTGGAGCCTAAATTATATGGTTTGCTTCTTAAACATTTTTCCAACTGCCAACTGACAATATTTTCACAGTATCTCTTCAGAATCATCTAGCTTGCACTATGTCCAGGGATGAGAAATCCCGTTTGGTGGAGAGATTCCCGAGGCTGGTGAGTTTCACTTTGGAACAAAGATGGTTAAGTGGCAATTTTCTGCGGTTGTTTGTAATGATGGGAGAGGGAGCGGTGGGGAATGAGCACTTTGACGAGCAGGAGGAAGTGTTGCCACTGACCCGAGTCAGAGAACAGAGGACAGGGATTAAAGGAATCTAATGAATAGCAGCACTTCTGCTTAGGACGTTCAATAACAACTGCAGAAACCCGATGTATCGAGCAGTGTATCTGGAAAGAGAAACAGAGATAATGTTTTAAATATGGGTCATTTCAGATGAAGAACTCGAGTTTCCCAAGTCTAATCAAATTACCGGCCTGGTTCACAAAATAGTTTTTCTGAACTTTGAGCGAGAATTGTTCCAGCAGTAAAGCATTCATAACGTAGTCAGCAGGATTCGAACCTACGTCGGGAAACCCCAATGGATTTCTAATCCATCGCCTTAACCACTCGGCCATGACTACAGACAGTGGAGCAGGGTTGAGCACAGTTCATATGTGGTAGGCTTTCAAAGGTAGGTTAAATATAGTGCAGGATAGGCATGTCCCGTTGAAGGCAAAGGATGTGAAAGGCAATATTCGTGAACTGTTGATGACTCGCCAAGAGGAAAAGGGAAGCATACATAACGCCCCGGCAGCTAAGAACATAATGGTCCCTGGAGGAACATGAGAAGATTAGGACAAGTCTTAAACGAGGAATGAAGGGGGTTAAAAGGGGTCATGAAACAACTTCACGCTCGCAAAATTGAGGAGAATCCTAAAGCCTATTATTCATATATAAGAAGCAAACGGGTAACCAGAGAAAGGATTGGTCCACTGAAGGAAGATGAAGGAAGGCTGTATGTCGAATCTGAGAGAGTGGGTATGATTCTGAATGATTATTTTGCATCAGTGTTCACTGAGGAGAGGAACATGATGAATGATGAGTCTAGAGTAAAACATTTGATTAGTCTGGATCATGTTGACATAAGTAGGGAAGCTGTGTTGGGCAGGCTAGGGGTAATTAATGTGGACAAATCCCCAGGAACGGATGGGATCTATCCCTGGTTCCTGAGCGAGGTGGAAGAGGAAATAGCTGGGGCCCTGACAGATATCTTCGTGGCATGCTTCAGCACAGGTGAGGTTCTGGCCGACTGGAACGTTGCTCATATTGTCCCCTGTCCAAGAAGGACAGTAGGGATATTCTGGATAACTACAGAACAATGGGCCTAACATCAGTGTTGGGAAGGTTGCTGGAGAAGGTACTGAAGTATAGGATCTATTCATATTTAGAAAATAATGTGCATATCAGTGAGAGGCACAGAGTTTATCGGGGAAGTGCCCAAGTTGATAGATGAAGGAAAGGCTGTTGATGTCATATACATGCACTACAGTATGGAGTTAGATAAGGTTCCCCATGGTAACCAAATACAGAACGTAAAGTAACATGGTGTGCAGGGTGTTCTAGACAGGTGGATAAAGAATTAGTTGAGCAATAGGAGACAGAGAATGGCAGTTGAATGGAGTTTCTGGAAATGGAGAAAGATGACCAGTAGTGCTCCACAGGGGTCAGTGTTGAGGCCACTGTTGTTTGTGATATACATAAATGATCTGGAAGAGAGCACTGTTGGAATGATCAGAAAGTTTGCAGATGACACGAAGTTTTCTGGACTAGCAGAAAGTATAAGTGACTGTTTAAGAATACAGGAGGATAGAGATATACTGGAAAGTTGGGCGGAAAAGTGGCAGCTGGAGTTCAAAACAGACAACTGTGAGGTGACGCATTTCGGTCAGTCTAATTCTAGCTGGGGTTATACAATGAACGGAAGAGCTTTGGGAAGTTGATGGACAGAGAGATCTGTGAGTGCAGGTCCATTATACACTGAAGGTTGCTGCACACGTGGATAGAGTAGACAAGCAGGCATATAGTATGCTTGGCTTCATTGGATGGGGTATTGAATAAAATGGCTGGCAAGTCATGTTAAAATTGAACAATACATTGGTCTGGCCACACTTAGAATACTGTGTAAATTTCTGGTTGCCACATTACCAAAAGGATGTGGACGCTTTGGAGAGGGCACGTAAAAGGTTTAAGCGGATGTTGCCTCGTATGGAAGGTGCAATCTAGGAAGAGAGGTTGAGTAGGTTAGGTTTGTTTTCATTAGAAAAAAGGAGTTTGAGGGGGTCCTTTATGAGGTTTACAAAATCATGAAGGTACAGACAGGGTAGATAGAGAAAAGTTTTATTTCCCAGATTGAAGGATTAAATACCGAGAGGTCACGCTTTCAAGGTGAGAGATGAAAAGTTTAAGAGGGATACACGCGGCAACTACTTGACACAGTGGGTGTTGGGTGTCTGGAACGCGTTGTCATCAGAGACGGGAGAGGTAATCACGGTAGATACATTTAAGATACGTCTGGACAGATGCATGAGTAGGTGGGGAGCAGAGGGATACAGATGCTTAGGAATTGGGTGACAGATTTAAACAGTAGATTTGGATCGGCTCAGGCTTGAATGGATGAAGGCCCTGTTCCTTGTCTGTACATTTTCTTTAGTCTTTCTTCTTAAATTACGCCAATTTTTTTACAAAATTTGCGAGGTCTAAGTGCCTGAAGTGAATCGATGCTGAAACACTAGTCAAAACAAATCTGAGTGATGGCTTTTGTGTGGTAGCGTGGTCGAGCGGTCTAATATGCTGGAGTTTCAGCTTCAGTTTCTATCGAATCGTGGCTTCAAATACCAGCAGCCTCAGTGAGCTACTCGGTGGAGATGTATGTGAGCAGAGTGCGCATGCGTGGATGCCTTTTAATTTGAGTATTTGCAGCTCCTCAGTCTGCTTACCCTCTCGGTCATAATATTAGCGACCGTCTCTGAAAACAACGCAAGTTCCTGCTGTCCGACGGATCCTCATATACCGTCGATAACATTGGTTTTGGATATCTGCGTTGCCAGTTTCTGTATCTCAAATGGTCAGCGCAGTTGGCTGAAATGTTGGTGGTTCGACCCCACCCAGGGAATAAGCATCAAATATTTCAGTATAAGCATTTACCCCGACCATATATTGACATTGTAACTGGGAAAACTCATCCATGATTCACCCCAAGTCCGCAGGGAGTGAGACGTTTACACGCAGCAGAATACGACATCACCTTCTCCAAGCTCCCGATGCCAACAGAAAGCGGCCACTGCAGCTTCAATCAGCGACTTTCTGCCAAGCCATGGGAAACAACTCGTGGAAACTCCTTCCTTAGTAACAGCTCTTTCCGTGTGAAAGGAGCAAACCTTTCGCTTTAAATTGGAAAGGGCTTCTGGACATTGGAATGTTGCTCCAGTCCTTGGAACGTGTTGTAAATAAAACTCCTGACGTGAAAATAAGAAGTGGGAAAGGTTTTCGGCAGAAAGAACAAAGAAAGTGTTGATTGAGCCGACTCTGTCTCGTCAGCAGATGGGAAATGCCCAACACTGTAAACGGAAATGATTGGGTTTCCTTAGGTAATTTCCCGACTGATTTACTGTCTGCCAGAGTGATTGGAAATCACATCAGCGACATAAAGGTGAGGGTAAAAATATGAAGATATTAAGGCTGAACCTTAAATCCCGGGACAAGTGCTGAATAGATTGTAATGCTTTGAAGGAATAACTGAAGTGAAAGTTGTGAATGCTATTTTTGTGATTCGGGGGAATGAACTGGATCTGAAAAAAATGCTGATGAATTATGCTCGCAATGTAATAGCAAACTAATCCACAGTGCACCGTGCTTGGCTAGCTCAGTCGGTGCAGTGTGAGATGCTTAGTATGAGGGTGGTGGGTGCAAGTCTCACAATGGGCGCTTTCACGGCTTAATACAATTCCGGCTCTTCGTTCCACGTGCAGTATTGAAACCCTTCGCAGGGGAATGTTCTTGCTGCTTTCATTGTCCGCCTGCTTTTGATCACACGTCGGTTTCTGAGTGAACACTGTGTCCATTTTACTGGAGGCGCCAGAGACAACTTTATCAGTGCAGCCGAAAATACAATGAATGATGTCCGTTTCAAAACGTGAGGTTCCAAACCAACCGTGCACCACCCAAAGTGTTCAAAGGCACGGAAAGCGAATGGCCACTTGCTGGGGGTCTGACAGAGACAGATCAATGTCACTTGGGTCCTGAACCAATCTTCAGTGATTCAGATTGTTCTTATGGAAACCGAAGGGAACTCTCCCTCAAAGTTTTGCAATTGTTCTTCTTGTGTTTAACGTAATGAACAGTATATTGTCAGTAACGAGGGTGGAGGTGCGGCAGGATCGTGAGGTTTCAGTGTGGGACATAGACACAGTAAGTCAAGTATCCCAAGAGCACGGGAGAACTGTTTGGTCCAGGATCACTGTCATCTTCTGTTTCTAAACCAACAAATGAAATTACTGGAAAATCTCAGCAGATCTGTTAGCATCTTGGAAATATAAATCGATTTAAGACTTCGGGATTAGTGATACTTCTTTTCCATGTGCATCTCCACCTGCTTTTGCACACTCTTCCTTTTTATTGAATGTCTCCTGACTTCCAACTTTGTAATGTTTTGAACAAATAACAAAAGTGAAGGATGTGAATTATTTTATTTGTGATTGGGAGGAATGAGCTGGATCTTTGCAAATTGCTGTGCCAGGTGAATTATGCTCAGAATGAAATAGCAAACTAATGCATCGTGTGCCAATCCTGGATATCTCAGTTCGGTGCAATGTGAGTTGTTTAATCAAAGAGTCGTGCGTCCAAGCCCCATAATAGTCGTTTTCACTGTTTAATAGAGTTCCAGATCTTCTTTCCACATGCAGAATTGCAAGCCAACGCTGGTGGAGCATTCTTGTTATTTTCGCTGACACATATGTCCTCCTGCTTTGATCACATGTCGGTTACTGAGTGAAAACTGTCTGCACTTTACTGGAAGCGCCAGATATAACTTTATAAGTGCAGCTGAAAATACTATGAATTATGTCCATTTCAAAACGTGAGATTCCACTTCATCCGTGCACCAACCAAAGTGTTCAAAGACACAGAATGCGAATGGCCATTTGTTAGTGGTCTGACAGAGACGGTTTAATGTCTCATGGGTCCTGAACAAAAATTAACTGATTCAGAATGTGCTGATGGAACGGAACGGAGCTCTCCCTGTACATTTTGCAATTGTTCTTGTTGTGTGCTCATGTAAGTTTATGTAATGAACTGTTTATTGCCAGTAACGAGGGTGGGGGTGGGGAAGGATTCTGAGGTTTCAGTGTGGGACAGACGTGATCTGATCGACCGGGTAAGTCAAATATTCCCAGAACATGAGAGAGCTGATTGGTCCAGGATCACTCCCATCTTCAGCTTCAGAATCAACAAATGAAATTCATGGAAAATCTCAGCAGGTCCGGTCGCATCTTGAAAATGAAAACCGAATGAGATTTCGGGACTGGTGACACTTCATTTCCATCTTCATGTCCCTCTGCCTTTCTACAAACTTCCTTTTTATTGAATATGTCCTGACTTCAAACTTTATATTCAGCTTCACTTTTATTGCTTCCTCTCCAAACATTTTCCCAGTCTCTAAAATTGTATCATGCTTGTTCTATCTCTCATTTTGCCCAGGACTTCCAACTGAACAAATAACTCTGTTTCTATTTCCTTAGATACCAGATGGCCAGAGATTGCAAAACATAGGAGCGGTTAGCACTTTCAGACTTCGATCTTGGCTAATATCGTTCTAAAACCCCATTCTCCAGTCCTCTACCTGAACACTTACTCCCCAGTCTTAGGATCCAGTCTTTTTGCCAGAGTGGGTCCTAATCCGTCCCAAAACCCTCCACATGTGTTGGCAGCTGTTACACCGTGTCTACGTGTCATCACTCTCAGTTTCAGTGATTCTCGGCAAACACGAACTGTTCTGAGCAGCTCCATCGGGTCTCTGGCTCCACTGTGATCCTGCGGGGGAGCAGTAATCATCTTCATCTCCTACGGAAATTATCGGCGCTTCAAAAAAAAAATGGACAGAAAGAAAGATAGGCTTGTGTGTCAACATATGTGGAGGCAATTGCTTTCTGACCTGGTCAGTAAAACTTACTCTGTATATCCCCGCACATTCTAGCTGTCGTGGTGAAAGGGAATACAAGTCCAATTAATTGCCATCTACGCTTTTATTTGATATGTTTTATTTTATTCTTCCTTGTTTTGAATATGCAGGGATGTTTCCAGCACTGATGGTCAACATTTCTAAGAGTGCATGCCGCGGGCCCTGATCTTTTCTGGAGAGTAACAGTATCAGTTTGTGCGAAAGTGGCCCAGTCCAAACTTTAGAAGAAACATTGTTGTTCCCTCTTTCTGGGCGACAGTCTTTCATATCAGATCGATGGGGTTTTATTGCATTCTCATCAGCAAACCTTGTTTTGAATTTACTCGCCCGATACTACTGTAGCGGTGAAAAGAATATAATTCCGAATACCTGCTGCGTGAAATTCATTTTCAAATTTCTATTCGCAGTGGTCCTTCATATGTGGCGATTTCTATATCAGTGCTGGCCATCCATTTTAAGAGTGCCGTTGCATATGTTCCTCTGTCTTGGCGCGGCAGGGAAAATTGTCTGTGCCTTTTCAGGCAATATTTCCTGGATATTTCAACATGGTATTCTTTTTTTTTCAATCATATCATCTTTATGGACACAGTTATCGGGCACTGATCCTTTATGTAACAAAAGTAACGCATTTGCTTGACATGCGAAGGTGGCCTGGATCAGTAACATGGAGAGCATTAATTTCCATCTGTCACAGCGAACACTGGATTCATGATGTTAGTCTCTGTCAAATGCATCCGAAAATGTGCTCTGAAAGCTTCATTTGAACGCTGTCTGGCGTTTCTCAACGTGTGTCAACCAAAACCAGAAATCCTCAATCATAGTTCGGAGCAGTTCACATATTCGAGTTTCGAAGCAGCAGACACGGATACAGTTCATTCAGTCAACAACAGGAATGAAAAGATTTACAGGCACAGATGTACTATCGACTCTTGTTCTCAGACTGTTACTAATATTACCGTGTGGCCTGAAGTCTAAGCCATGTTGTAACTGAAAATGAGGAAATCACAGACAGGCTGCCGAATGACGCAGTATGTATTTTGTTTTCTTGTTCTCACACAGTTCCAGGAAATTATGACAGCGAGGGAGAGGAATGCAAGTCAAGTGCAGCTCTGGTGAAACACCTTCTGTCTGATTCAGTCATCAACAAGAAACGTGAAGGCGACTGAAGCGGGAAACCTTTTCACAACTTGAACAAAGAGCAATCACGAAGAGTGACCACCTCTTTGACATCTCAGATCGCCTTTGGCCTTCCCTGAAAATGTATAAAAACTAATTTTTGAACACCTCAAAGTGAGAACTGTTTGATTTACCGACAATAAGTGAGTCGCATGTCCTTGATTCCCACATAGGTTTCCAACTCAGCTTGCAGCCAGGTGGCAGTTGCTCATGGCTCTGCTGGATAATGCACTATTATGGAGAAAGAAAAGGAAAGTTGGAACTCTTATTGGCTCTGGGTTTCGAACAATCTTGCTACGTGTTCTGCCATTCTCGGATTCCAGTGTTAAACCAGTTTTTCAGTTCATCTGAGCAGCAGGAGAGTCGGCGTTTCTGGCAGGAGCAGAATTCATCATCTCCAGTGATCACTTTATCTGAGGAGAGAAAATGCACAACGTTTCACACAGCGATTAATCGGAATTGCATTCCGTTTCAGCATCGCAGCAGATATGGGCTAGCAAATTCAAAGCCAGATTTGCTGATGAGAACAACAAGCACGACCGCTCAGATAGAGCAATTCCTTCCCACCGCTTATTCTGCAGAACTGGTGCAGTTGCTGTGAGTATGCTGCAGGGTATCATCAGGTACATGCTCTTGGGTTTCCGGTTTTGGCCTGTGTGCTCGCGTGGCTGAGCAACCTGAGATTGTGATTTCAGATTCCACTTCTTAAGAAGGCTTGTGTTTGCATCCCTGTGCGGCCACTTGTGCTAATGGATCAAGCTGGCAACGTTTTGCAGGAATGAGTTTTGTTAAAGTTGAACAGAAAAAAAGCAGTCATTTCTTCTAACCCGGCTGTGATGTGGCACAGCAGAAAACAACCAACATGTCACTGCACATGTTTTCCCCTTCTGCTGTAGTTGTCACGTTCCCCTCCAGCTCGAAAGTCCACCAGCATAATACGCGACTCAAAAGCAGGCTGCGCCAAGTCCTCATATTCCAGACAATTTGCACTTTTCACCATTTTCTCTGAAAGTGAATGGAGATATTTATTTCCCTGTTTATGTGAAATTAGGTTCTACATTGAGTCTGCTCGCAGTTTTCTGTTTTTGTTGCGAAAAGGAGGGAAATTGCGATATGAAACTTGGTTACTTTTCCCTAATTTCCATAATTTCTGTCCTGATGAGAGAGGCTGGTGATTGGTCCTCTCGATCCGGTGGAGACATCAGCCCAATTGTTAACCTCATCTAATCGAGACTGTCATTGGTAATCTTCACTTTTCATGGTTCATTGTTAGTCAGTTCTGATTCATGTTACTTGAGCACTTTCCTGGGAGTATTGATGCACTAAGGCGCCAGTACATTGAAAGCACTATTTGGAATTGCCTCGCTGCCATTTGTGTGAGCAGCTCATGACCCAGACGACTCGCTCTGCCTCATAGGCAGCATTCATGAGTCCGTGTGTCTGAAAATAGGTTCTCTTTGTCAGTTCTGCTTCTGTTCATGAGTTGTCAGTTTTCGGTTTCGCTGGAGAGCTGCAGGGGCAACATGATTTGTGAGGTATTTTCCACAGCCAAAATCTCCCACTGAGAAGTTGGGAATGTGTCAAGAAGAATGGTTATTGGCAGCCTAAGACCAGAAAAAAATGATTCGTTGCTAGTTTTAACCGAAGCAGCCTGAGGGATTTATCTCAAATGGGAGAGTACTGACTTTGCATGCGAGAGATTGCGGAGTTGCTAGCTCCGTTCGCCATCCCCTTTTATGGCGGCACCGTGGCTCAGTAGTTAGCACTGCCGCCTCACAGCACGAGTGTTCCATGCTTGATTCCTGTGCGTAGTTTGCACATTCTCCCTGCATCTGCGTGGGTTTCTTCCCACACTCCAAAGATGTGCAAGGCAGGTGAATTTGACATGCTAATTTGCCCATAATGATCGGTGCATTAGTTGGTGGGAAATTGGTCTGGGTGGGTTACTCTTTGGAGGGTCGGTGTGGACTAGTTGCGCTAAAGGGCCTGTTTCCATACTGTAGGGAATCTAATCTAACCATCTTCCAGAAAACCAGCCCAACGCACTGACCAAGTGATGAGTGCCTATTCAAACTGGTGATCGCCACTGCAGCATCTCAGAGGGTCTGAGCCCGTAAACAACCGCTCTATTTGCCAAATTTTCACGTTTATTCTTTTTCAACTTTCCTGTCTGTATACAGATCAATATGCCTTTGAAATATTGAGAGTATACCAGACTCCACCACTAAATCTGACAATTCATTCCAAACTCGCAAAACAATGTCCTTCAGATCCCTTTTAAATTTTACCACTCTCCCCTTGAAACATTGTTCCCTTGTTTTGAACTTGCCTGCCTTGGGAAGAAATGTTCATTGACCATTTACCCTACCGTCTCCTTCATATTGATATAAACCTCTGTAAGCCCATCCCTCAGCTCCCAACTCCACGGAAAATTTTCACATCCAATTCAGCTTTACGCTACAGTCCAAACACTATAAGCCTTGCAACATCCTCATAAATATTATTGAACTTACGCCAAGTTCGCCATTGAAAGGGCGTATGGGTAAGTACCTGAAGTGAGGCGATGCTGAAACACTAATCATGAAAAAC
This sequence comes from Chiloscyllium plagiosum, assembly GCF_037043375.1. Classification (NCBI taxonomy): domain Eukaryota; kingdom Metazoa; phylum Chordata; class Chondrichthyes; order Orectolobiformes; family Hemiscylliidae; genus Chiloscyllium; species Chiloscyllium plagiosum. The sequence continues at coordinate 114,815,984 of NW_028270152.1, forward strand.
GTGGTTCCTGGGGTTTGTGTGGCAGCGTGGCAGGGGTGTTCAAGGAGCTGTCTTTAAACTATAACCTCAATCTAGTCATTGATTTGAATTCCCACCACGACCAGAACCACAGGTGAAGTCGAGAACTCTGTTTTTCATGAAAGACCTATAAACATTGAGATGTCAGGATTTGATCTCATATGAGGCTGTTTTTTGACAGGAACTTTCATTAACTAAGGCTGAGGGACTGCCCAAGCTTAACGATTCAAAACTATGCGTGCATTTACTTGACTATTCGAACACAGGAACTCGGACTCATTTTTGTGTGTTTCACAGTTACTCGGTGTAAATTTAAAACAACCTCTGGTTATGCAGAAGAGTTCAAAGCTGGATATTCTCCACTGAAAATGCACAGGAAGAGGCAATGTCTTATTGCTTTTGCTTCGAACTGATAACTTAGCCTGTTTAAACTGACAGGATAACGCGGATCCATCCATCCTCTTGGGCACCTTTAATCGCGTTAATATCCGCAAAGGTAAACTCACACTAAGAGGAATGGGCTCATTGTGGTGAATTGTTAAGGAGTGGTGTGTGCTTCTGAGTGAATAGCGGTCAGTAAATACTGACACTAACATTGAACGTGTCAACACCAGCTCCTCACTCACTTGCTGTCTCATGCCTCCCAGTCATCATTGCCTTTCACATTTTCCCCTCGTCCGTTCCACTTCTCAATTTATTCCCGACCGTTTGCAAGTGTTCCCTTAGAAACTGCAGCTTTATGAAACGTATTACTGAGATAAAGTCATTACTCAATGTGATGGGATGCACCATCAATCCCTAATTACCCGAGAGATTGAGATTATGAGTTACTCCGCAGAACCCTGGATATCCTCAGTACCGGGGTACAGGCATGATGCCATGAGGCAAGGATTTAGGCCTAGTGACATTGAAGGAACAGCGAGATATTTTCAAGTGTGAAACGCTCGATCCTTGGAGGGGTCATTGCGGTGATAGCATTCACGGGTATTTGCTGCCATTGTCCTTCCAGACAGATGCTGATCGATCACTGAATTGTTCTGGCAGGATCCGTGTGTATGTTCTGTGTGCAACCAGGATTTAGTTTTCATTCGGATAATTCTCAAGAAGAGAATTAAATCTTCACTTCCTGACTGGAAATTAAAGCCTGTTCTGGGAAACTTAAACTCAGACCCGTATGCAGGGATGTCCATTGATACTGCAGTCGGATTTGGGACCTGACCTGTGCAAATTCTTGTGCCTGCTCTTCACGTCATAATCGTCTTCGTCAGCAGTGTGTCTCTCTCCAAGTTTCCAAGTCGGTTCATATTATCATCCTGGGTTTCAATGTAAAGAAGGCAATGCTTGATAAACTGATGTTGTTCAGCAGATATACTGCAGCAAGTTAAGTAAAGACTGATGCAAGCACGAGCTCGTTTTGAGCTGCGCTGATGTTGTGGCAGCAAGAAAGGCATCGTTAAACTCGCCTCATTCCGGATGACGGGCTCGAAATGACCAGTGGTTTCTCGCTGAATTAGTTCAGGCTCTGGAATGTAAAAGACTTCAAATATGAAAGTACAGTGAAAGGAAATGGTTCACAGAGTGGGGAATTCCAAGTGAAACAGAGCAGCAATTGTGTTTGCTGATTTTTCACCATGTGAATGCTGTTTCCCTGATGTGGACGTTTACATTACCTATAGACAAACTGTCACAGCGCTAAACCTGGTCTTTGGGTCAGTGACGGAATTGGTAACACGCCTGACATCGAGTTAGGGGATTGTCGGTTCGCATTTAAAATCACGAGGATGCAGCGTGCTAGTCCATTCCTGTTGTCTGTCAGGAAAGGAAGGGTTTGGTTTTGTTGAATTTGCAGTTTCTTTCGTCCACTTCAAATTCTAGCTCAGAGCAACGTCTCTCATTGTCTGTAGAGCTGGCTTTGGTTTAACCAAAAGCTGCCTTTTGGCCGTTGAACTTGCATGTTGGAGCGGACAGCTGAAGTGAAGCACAAGGAGCTGGTCAAATCCTGAGAACTCTGCCACTCTCGGGGAATGTGTCTGTGTGTCTCTTTCTGTGGGAGACACGACGTGGGTAATAACACAGTGTGACTATGTCAAACTTCAATCCCATTGTTGTGTCATCTAATATCAAAGCGAGAACCTCACTGCCATTTGCACTGGAAACATCAGAAGACATAAGGTTATGGACCAAAGCTGGAAACTGGGAATAGAATAGATGAATGTCTTTAAACCAGACTGCACCATGGGCCAAATGGGATTTTCCATACTGCAAAACTTGAAGACGAGTAGAAACCAATCTGCAGTGAAACTGATCAGAAATGAAAGGGAAAAGCCATTTCATTGAGAATAAGTGCAAGAGCGTCTGTCTTCATTCCGTGTAATTTCATAGTTAGGATTTGGAACTCTAACCGCCATAGTGTTGGTTCTATTCTCGGACAGGGAATAAACGTTTTATTGTGCAAATATATCGTGGTACCAGTATTTCTTACCACTGGTCCGTACCTGGTAATGCTGGGTTTTGTGCTACGTTATCAAAAATCAAAAAGATGCAGGTTTTGGAAATCTGAACTAAAAACGAGAATTGATAGAAAAACCCGCTGCACCTGGCAACATCTGTGCAGAAAAGCCGATTTTGTTTTTAGATGGACAGGAAACAAGTTAGTTATAGATTTCTAGATTATACTATTGGGAAAATGATAATTTTACCTGTCGAATTAGGATATTTATCAAAATCACTCTTGAGCTTACAAACGTCGAATTTACAATCTTAAAAGGACTTAATCAGCTGTCATGCTACTTTCATTTTCCTGAGGTGGTGGAAGGCTATGTTTTAATGGCTACATTTCCTTTTGCTTTCTGCTATTTAGCAGTCACGCCGAATGGAGAATTGTTTCTTTCAATGTCTGCCTCAATATGTGTCTTTGTTTTTTTCTATACGTGTCTCTGTATCCTCCTGGGCCTTTTTCACATTCTCCGACTCTCTGGCTCTCCATATCCCTCATTTCCCATTTCTGCTCATGAAAAGCCTGACATTCAGAGACAGTTTGAGATTCGCACTGCTGAGAGGCTTTCTGACTCCTGGCTGGAGTCGGTCGAAGTTGTCTCACATTCTCTGGATAATGCGCCTGTCACTTCGACCTGAGGCAAGGAGACATTTCTTCCTCAAAATCTAAAGACCCTTTCGAAGTTAAAGTTGAATTCCTTATCCAACTGATAGTTGAAGAAGAACAAGGATGCATTTACTGTTGGTGTACAACGAATGAATGGTGACAGCAGAGAATGAGGGTGATCACGTCGTGGTGTCAGTGCCATTACAACAACATTCCCCGGGAGGCACTGTCTCCTGCCTCACCAATTAATTTCCACAAAACTGGGAATGAAGGAATGAGAATAAGAGGATGAGAAGCAGAAGTGCTTGTGGAACTGCGGGAAGAATCTCCAGGTTAAAATAGTAGTTAAAAAGAGCAACATACACTACTGGATTTAAACCTGGAAAATGAAGCCGGAACGCGAAATCAAAATATCCAGCAATTCAAACAGGACACTGAGTTTCTCGATGAGCAACACAATACTTGCGAGAAATAACGAGCTTTCAATACAATGAGCAGGCATCAGTGTGATGGGAGGTGCTTTCACCAGCTAAGCCACGGCGCCACGTTAAAAGCGAGATTTGTCGTCCATATGTGCAATGTCTGAACCACTTGATCACAGGAATTCGAAAACGCGTTTTCTGTATTAGCGTTGCTCAGTATGAATGGCAATCAAACTCTGCTTGTGCAAAAGCAGACATTTCAATGCTGAGCATGCCCCACTGAAAAGGCACAGAAAAAGACAGTATTCTCTTGCCTTGGCATCCAACAGATATTTTCATCTGTTTAAACTGATAGAATAAAGAGGATGTGCTCATCTCCTCTCGCGTCCCATTAACCACGTTGATACACACGCAGGGAATTTCAAACCAAGATGAACAGGCTCATTGGCAGCATTGACAGCAATGGTGTGTGAGTCATTGCGAACAGTGAGAAATAAATGCTGAACCAATAGCACTGACACTGAGCCTTGCACCATCAGTTCCACACTCACATCTTGTGTCATGTCTCCTCGGCATCAGAGCATTTGACTTTAATTATTCTACCCTGCACCTCTCCTCAAATTATTCCCGACCGCTTGCAGTGTCGAATTAGTGCATGCAATTATTAGAAATACATTTCTGGGACACATTTGTCTTTCAATAGATAAAATTCACTGCCCATCCCTAATTATCCCAAAGATGTAGGGGACGAGTTACTTTTGTTAACTCCTCAAATCCTTAGTATGGAGGTACTGACAAGAAACCGCTAGAGATGGAGTTCCTGGATTGCGGAAAGCAGACCGACCCCAAACTGCTCACGTAACTCACCCAGGGAAGAGCAGATGGACCCCACTCTGTCAATGTAACTCAACCAGGGGACAGAAGTCTGACATCACACGATCAATGTAACTCAACGAGGTAATTATGGCCTGACTGCACTCTGTTAATGTAACTCACCCAGGGAAGAGTAGACTGACGCCACTCTGTCAATGTTCGTCATCCAGCGAATAGCAGACTGACCCAACACTTTATATGTAACCCACCCAGCAAATGGCAGACTAACACGACTCAGTCAGTATAATTTACCCAAGAAAGAGCAGACTGATGCCACTCTGTCAACGTAACTCACTCAGAGAAGAGCAGGCTGTACCCATTCTGTCTCTGTCACTCATCCAGGAAAGAGCAGGCTGGTCTGATTCTGTCAATGAAACACAAACAGGGAGACGAGCCTGACTCCACTCTGTCAAAGTAACTCAATCAGAGAAGAGAAGACTTATTCCATTCTGTCTATGTGAATCATCCAGCGAAGACAGTAATGAAACCACACTTGCTGTTAAACTCAGACAGAGAAGAGCAGACTGTCACGACTTCGAAAAAGTAACACGCCCATGGAGGAGCAGACTGACACCACTCTCTTAACGTAGCTCACCCAGGGAAGAACAGACTGAGTGTATCATTTGCGTATGTTGCTGTACAAGAGTCATTGTTCAAGTACAGCATCAATGTACACTGGGAGATACCCAAAAGGAGTCTCCCCCGATTGGTGCATATACACTTTTCTCCCCTGCAATCCACGATCTGGAATGCTGTGGTCGGTAGCGTGTCAGGCTTGGGGCTGTAGTTAGCCTGGAGGTCGGGTGGTGACACGAGATTTGCCCAAATTGCCCCCCCCCCCCCCACTATCAGGGTCAGGCTAGTCGCCTCCCGCAGAAGCAGACAGCTGGCATTTCTCGCCAGGCTCTCAGTAATTTGCTGGGCAGACTACCTCTGGGCTGTGTGCAAACATATCTAACAAGTGTAGCCAACATCTAATCTCTCATTTTGTCTAATGAACAAAGCAAATGCTCTGTTCCCTTCACATCTAGCAATGGCCCTTCGCAGCTCCCAACCTACTGGCGTCGCATTTACGCCATTTATCTCCAGCAGGCAAATTCCCCTCCTGCTTTAACTTCGCTCTCTAGACACGGCCGTCTCCCTTCGGGTTCGGGTGTGTCATTAATGAACTTTCCCGGCTTGGGGTTAGGTCCATGATCTGGTTTGATTGGTTACCATGCCCCAGGGCTCCTATCATCTGTACTACATTCTGCACTGCATCTCGCAGGGCGGGGGTGGGGCGACTGTACCAGTATATTCACCTGTCTACAGATGTCGGAGAAGGATCTTTCTATTCCACACCACGAGACTCCCTCATTGCTCTTCTGAGTCTTACTTTGCTCATAGAATATCTATTTCCCATGTCAGGTGCCCCTTTTGCCGTGGTGGCTACTACTACGTGCAAGTCACAGGCGCGGCATGGATTCCTGCATTAATCTTAATTATCGAATTTATAGTCGTACTTGTTACTGAACGGCTATGGGTCGCATGTAAAGATCCACTTCGTCCTATCAGTTAAGATAACTGTCAGCTGCTACATCCCAGACGCTCCTGCCCTTATGAATAGTCCTACCAGTGCGCTTGTCAACAGTGTTAACTTGGGGCAGCCCCACATTTGCTTAAGTCTTCTCATAAATACTAAATTGGTTTTGGTGTTGTGCGATGTCTCCTCAGTCCCAGCTGCAAGTTTGTAATGGCTGGTGTGTATCCACGTGGCTGTTCCAGCGATCTTAACAGCTGTCTGTGCTCTAAAGCACAGACGGTCACTTGAAACGGTCACCGCCACCTCTTTGCCTTCCTGCTTTCCCTCCTGAAGTCTTTTGCCACTATTCAGGCTCCTGGTTATAGATCGTACATCTTCCCTTCTGCTGATTGGGGTAGTGCCGTCTTTGCTTGATTCTGTATTTGGACAGAAGTGTAGAGAGTTTCATGCAGTAACACAACATCTCATCCTCACAGTGGCCTGTTTTCTGGCTTCCCTGACGTCTCGGGACAATTCCTGTGTTTGGCTGCCTACCAAACAAAATCTCAAACGGACTAAGATTAGCTCTCCCTCTCCTCCTAGATCTCATACACATTAGCACAATTGGAAGTGCCTTTGTCCATGCCATCCCTAGTTCCTCACAGCATTTTGTCAATTTATTTTTAAGGTAGAATTTTCTCTTTCCGCTGCCCTACCGCTCGTTTGGTGGTAGGCACAGTGTTATCTCATGTTTCTTCTTAAATACTCACTATTATACTGTAGGGCATTATGGAGAAATGGTGTCCCACTGTCACTACTAAGCCTAGAGTGTAGGTTTGCTCGCTGAGCTGTAGATTTGATATCAAGACGTTTCATTGCCTGGCTAATGGAGGTTAGGGGGCTAGTGTAGGTTAGGTGGGCTTGGATCGGTGCAACATCGAGAGCCAAAGGGCCTGTACTGCGCTGTATTATTCTATGATCTTTGTTCTCGGTAACATCATCAGTGACGAACTCCAAGTGAAGAGAAACCGTTGTCTCCTGCTTTCTAGTTATATGTTTGTCCAGGATGGAGTTCGTGGGGTTTGTGGCGATGCCATTTCCTGTTTGTTTTCTGAGGGGTTGATAGATGCTATCTAGATATATATGTCTTTTTTTATGGCGTTGCGGTTGGAGTGCTAGGCCTCAAGGAATTCTCTGGCATGTCTTTGCTTAGCCTGTCCCAGGATAGATGTGTTGGCCCAGTCGAAATGGTGTTTTTGTTTCATCCATGCGAAGGGCTACGAGGGAGAGAGGGTCGTGTCTTTTTGTGGCTAGCTGGTGTTCTGTATCCTGGTAGCTAACTTTCTTCCTGTTTGTCCTACGCAGTGTTTGTGGCAGTCCTTGCATGGAATTTTGTATATGACGTTGGTTTTATCCATGGGTTGCACTGGGTCTTTTAAATTTGTTGGTTTTGTTTGAGACTTTTGGTGGGATTCCGAGGGGTCATAGTTGTCTGGCTGCCACGTTTGAGACTTCAGTGATGGATTGAAAGGTCGATAGGGTTTCTGGCTGTGTTAGGTCTACTTGTCGTGGTTTGTTCCTGAGGAATCTGTGGACTGTATTTTTTAAGTATCCGTTCTTCTTGAATACGTTTTATAGGTGCTTCTCCTCTGTTTTCCGAAGTTCGTCTGTGTTGAAATGTGTGGTGCTTCGTTGGAATAGTGTTCTGATACAGCTTCCTTTTTGAGTGTTGGAATAGTTGCTGGTGTAGTTACGTATTTGGTCAGTGTTTGTCGGTTTGCTGTATATGCAGACACACCAGAGAATTCCGAGAGGCCTCACACTCCAATCACAACGCCATAAACAAACACATTGATCGATTTACCATCTGTCAACCCCTCAGAAAACGAATAGGAAATGACATCACCACAAACCCCAGGAACCCCATCCAGGACAAGCATATAAATAGAAAGCAGGAGACAACATATTCGTTTCACTTGGAGGTCGCCACTGATGATGTTACCTAGCCAGGTAATGAAACGTCTGGATAACAAACGTACAGCTCAGCGAGCAAACCTACACCCTAAACCTCGACCGGAGCTATAAACGTTCACAAACCTTGGGACTACTAAGCCTCTCAGGGATGCTCCATCTCGGAATTATTTCAGTTAGGAAGACTTTGGTAACGGCACTGACAATCTGTTTTGCCGCAGGAAGCGCTTGCACCCATTTTGAAAACATATCAACTATTACCAGACAATACCTTTTTCCTTTGCAGGGTGTTAGTTCGCTTAAATCCAGTTATAAATGTTCAAATTGTTTTTGGGATTTCGGAAATGCTACATAACTCATCTGTATTCCCCTCCCCACATTATTGTGGCACAGATAAGACGTCGTTCACAATATTTCTGGAAGTAATGAGTAAATCCCTCAATGTACCACTGTGCTGAAATACTGTCATATCTCCTTTCTTTTGACACATGTTCCTTACCGTGTGTCAGTTTGGCATAGAATTTAATAATGGTCGTGGTAGAAAAGGTTTAGCATTGGGGCCAAACCATACCCCTTACCTCAAACTGCACTCTGCTTTTTCCCACTCAAACGTGTCTTCCAGCCTGGACATCGACTGTGATTCCCGTACGTCTGCTATTTGGGAAAGGATTTTTGTCATTCCCATGTCAAACTGATCATTTACCGGCTGCTGGGCTGCCGTCTTTGCCGCTGAGTCTGCCCTTGCATTTCCTTGAGAAACGGAATCATTATTTTTCGTGTAGGCATCATATTTACACACAGCGATTGATTTAGGCAATACGACCACTTCCAAGAGATCAGAAATCTGATCACGGGGGTGTGATGGGCTTTCCGGTGAAGGTCAAGAAGTCCCTGTATTTCCACAGGATTCCAACATCGTGTGCAACTCCGAATCCGTATCTGCTATTGGTTAAATATTCGCTGTGTTTCCCTTAGCCAATTTGCATGCCTCAGTCAAGGTGATCAGCTCCGCTGCTTGCGCTGACAGTTGAGAAGCGAGTGATCCCGCTTTGAATACCTCATGGGTAGTTACTAGAGCATGCCCAATAAAATTCTGACCTATCTCCTTGCACCTGAATGCTGTCCCATCCACACAAAAAAACGCCATATTTAGATTCTGCAACAACAGGTGAAGTTCTTCAGTCACTTAATATCTGAACAAGGGAAGGCCATTTGTCAAGACAGAGTGCAAGTCATTCAGCAAATTCCAAGGCCTCACATGAAGAAACAATTGCTATCCTTTTTGGGCATACGCCCCTACTGATGTCATGGTGAATTCTGCAAGTCTTGTCTAGGCAGCACATTTCATTAATTCCAGCGATACAATCATGTGGGTCTCTGTCTCCTTCTCTCGTGAGAGAATTAGCAGCATTAAGGACGTTACATCGTTTTATTGCAATGTTAGGCTTCTCCAATAACACAGTATTGTATCTGAGTCAACGCGCTGCTGACGTATGTACTGTCTTTTGCTCGGAAAGCAGGAAGGATACTGCATGTGTGATCAGTTTGGTTAAGTCGCCATAGCCGATTATATCCCTGGACACTGCAACCACAGCTCACAGGCAATCTGATACGCAATCCTGCCGCTACGAGGTCTAGCTTAGCCGAAAAATAAGCTGCCAGCCTGAATTTTCCCCCATGGTCCTGCGACAACACAGATGTCATGCAGCCATGTTTCTCATCTGCCGTTTGACACAAGGCTTGTTTGGATTCGGAATCCCCAGTGTCGGTGTACTTTGAAACGTCTTTTTCAATTCAACTCGGCCGCTGGGATCCATTGCAACGGACCATGGTTCTGCTCCCCTTTTGATGGGCCATGTCACTTCAGGGCGCCTCAAGATTTGTGTAATGTGGGATAAAGGTTCTTCAGTAGGGGCGTATGCCCAAAAAGGATAGCAATTGTTTCTTCATGTGAGGCCTTGGAATTTGCTGAATGACTTGCACTCTGTCTTGACAAATGGCCTTCCCTTGTTCAGATATTAAGTGACTGAAGAACTTCACCTGTTATTGCATAAATCGAAGCTTTGCGAGACTGACTTTGTGCCCTTCCCTCGTGTAATGCAAGGGAATCCTTCTCACATTGTTCCTCTGTCGGTGCTACTATTCAGCAATCGTCTACAGATTGCAGAAGCGCAGACCCAGGGGTTAAAACAAGAGTCTCCAGTCTCCTGCGTATAGCCTCATTATATATGGTGGGTCACTCACAGTAACATTGAAAAAGTCATGTGAACTCATAAGATTTCCCTTTGAATTAAAAAGCGAACCAGAATTGACTATCTGGATGCACCGTCACACTAAAGAATGTATTTGCTAAATCCACAGTATGGAACCATTTACTGTCCGGTGGAAATGGAGCTAATACAGTATAGGATTTGGGAACACTTGATGCGCGCGGGACAACACTGTTATTGACTGCCTGCAGGTCTTGAACAAACCTGCATTCCTCCGGTTCACTTGGAATTTTTGTTGCCTTTTTGATCAGAAAAATGGGAGTTCTCACAAGTGAGTTTACACAGGGGATTATCTTCTAGCCTTTGGGAAGGATTGAAAAACTAGAGTAACTACTTCTATGGCCTCGGGTTTTAACTGGCATTGTGCACTGCAAGGACGATACTCCGACTTCGTGGTTACTCGTATTGGTTCACAACCTCGTATAAGCCCCACATCATGTTTGCCTTTTACCCATAATTCAGTAGGGACCGTTATTAATCTTGGGTCTGAGAAGTTTATGTTAGGGAAACGCCAGGCCAGCCTTCTAGGCTCTTCAGGGCTCGCGGGGGTTACCTAGACTGTTCTATTGCCTGAGTTAGATAAATTAATTTCTTCCTATATGTCCGCACATCTGCATTGAACCACATACCCACATCGTCCCAGAACACTCAGCATTTCGTTCTTTATGCCTTTAGTACCCATGGCCCCAAATCCTGCCAATTGTCACTGGACACCTTCGCCAGTGACACGCGAGGAGCGCAGCCTTCCACATCAAAAATATAGAATTTACTTGCCGTCACAGGTACTTTACATAAGTTCACACTGACTGCACATCTGTCATCCCTTCAATAAAATTCGCACAATAACAACTGACCTGGTTTAACCAATCTCCTGAACCAATACTTCTCTTATGGGTGTTCAGGGCCATCCTGGTGTATGTGTGCTGTGCAGTGCAGCATATTCCCGCAAAAAAAAAAATCGATGTTGATATGATTAACATGGTCACCTGCTTCCAGGGCGAGTGAATTGCTTATTGAACTCATTGCTCTCTGGCTTAATCGCCACTCATAGACATACACAAGGGGTCGTGGGTTGTATTTTACAGTTTACACTTGTGAATTTTCCCTTTGAATTAACTGCAAGCCCGTCGGATTACTGAGCAAATACAACCCCAGTCTCACTATGAGATCCCGAGCCATCAAATGTAAAGGACAGAATTCCGCTAACAAAATTGAGAATTAGAATGTATGCACATTACTGATTTCACACAATATGGGTGCGGTAAAACGCTCTCATATCATGAAGCCTGATGCCTCCATTGAGTTCAGAAACATTCCACTCATCTTTATTGGCGTCAACTCTCTGAACTGTCTTGATTTGAGAAGTGAATGTGCTGGCCATGTATCTACCAAAAAGGTAACTGGTGTACCTTCCACGTATAACACAGAGGTAGGCATCGACATATACGCATCATTGGTTTATTGAATATATTGTCCACACTCCGCAATCTCAATATTCAATATAGAGTTGGGATACATCTCAGTGCCCGTTAGGTTAGTAGAAGTGATTAGCATAAGGGATTCTTCATAGCCAAATATAAAGGAAAGAGGCTTACCTGTACCTTGTGGCCTGCCCACCTCAACCTCAGTCGTCCACTGTCAGTCACTATGCTGTCCAGCCTCCAGGACCGATTGAGGCTGTCTGTGCGGGCACTGTCTCGACTAGTGGTCCATTGCTCCTCAAACAAAGCACTAGCCAGATCTATCTCTGCAAGCACACTTCCGCGATCCCTTCCTCTTTTGCGAACTCCACCTTTGCCTCTCTCTTTTCCAGCAGTTCCTCACTCCAACGGCTGAACGACCATTTGCATCATAATAAGCTGAGGTTTATGTGATTGCTGTTGCATCTTTAATTTCCGGTTATGGTTCTCTTGAGCCAGCAATTTTTCAGCATGTATCACGTATTGTTCTATCTAATTCAGCTTTCCCTGACCCCGGTAATACCCGTATATTTTACCTATTTTGTTGTTTCGTACTTCATTCCATTGATGAAGCTGCTCCTCAGGTCTGCCTCATATGGTGTGATGTCTGCCGTCGCTATGTCCTTGGGTGGTATCAGTCCACAATAGACGTTATCGACTTTCGTGAGGCGCTTAAGGTACTGGGACATTGTCTCAACTTCTTTAGGGATTCTTGCTTCAATTGATTGTGGGTACGATATGCTATTGGTGATTCAGAAGACCCTGAGGCGGCGACCGTTGACTTGGATCTGATCCAGTCTTAAGACACTGTACAGCTTCATTAGGTTGTTTTCCGTGTGTGTGTGCATGTGCGTTGGTGTTTGTACGTGTACTTGATCTATCCTTTATTCGAGATTTTCTTTCCCTGAAATCAGGCTCAGCCTTCAACATGTTATAAGCACTCCAATTCACAGGTTCTATTTTACCCTTCCGTTTCTCCTTCTCTCTCTCCTCCAACGGTGACCTCAGCATTTGCAACTGCATGTTACTAAAACTTCCTTCCTCCAGAAAACCACATTCCTTGATTTACATTTTTAACTGCTTTACAGAAACTGGGCCATAATTATTTATCATATATTGTATTTTTTCTTGACCATTCCGAGTTGTCTGTCGACCCTCTTTTTGTTCGCTCTTGTTGGAGCCGATTTTCATGGATATTGGAAAAGTGAACATCTCTCTCTGTCTGTCTGTCTGTCTCTCTCTCTCTCTCACGATACCATAATCTTCTCTTTGCCAATATAACTTGTTTTTACCTGCCGAGGTCCCCTCTCATTGGTTGCGACCGCCTCATTGCCTTGGTTTTCACAAACCAAGAACCCACGTAACCGGTACAGCTTTGGCGACTCCAACGTGGCACATGGTGGCTTCAAGTCTATACCGACGTTAATCTTGCTGTCTCTTAAACTCTCTCGAGACGGCAATCCTTTCACTTGAGTTTTACTCGAATATCGCGTGAGAGTTCACTGGTCCCGCTTCCTGGTTCATTTATTCTCTTCGAACGAGTCTCCATGTCGGATTACTTTAGCCACAACTCTTACCCCGACCCTATTCGATTCGGAACGCGACTCTGGAGCGATCCACTTATCCCCAGTTCTCTCACGCAAAGGGGCCAATTCAGTGCTCGAGATGGAGTGAAAGACCTTCAAGGCAGTGGCGCGAACACCTCCTGGGAATCTTCAAAATCTTACCCAGTCGCAGGGCCCCAGGCGAGCCCCCAAGTTTACTGCCGTGGGATTTCAATCGATTCGACTCAAATGCTACCAAGAGCAAAGGAAAAGTTTAATTTTGAAATTTGCAGAGTGGACCCGACACATTTGCAAGACGCCTCATAAAATGGACGCCTGACGGTTTTCACATATTCCCTTTATACTATATATCGCCTTGCCTTATCACACCTCAAGCCAGGAATCTGGATCAGTCGAGTTCCTATCCACACATGGAGTTGCTTTTTCTAATTCATGGACTGCAGATATAATAGATTATTGGCCTTGAGAGCTGAAAATTAGGTTGAACTTTACATTTTCTCTGTCTTTTTGCAAAGTTAGGTCCATACTTCTTTGTTTCAAACTGATTTCACAAGAAATGATAATTTTCCATTACAGGGGATCAGGCTGACAGTGACTGAATAAGTGTGATGGAGTGAGGATGATAGTGACACAATGAGGGTGAGGTGTCAGCGTGGTAGTGATGCAGACTATGTGAGTGGATCAGGCCGATATGTACGCAGTTTGGGGGGGTCAGAGTGATTGTGATGCAGTAAGTCTGAGGGATCAGACCGATAGTGACGCAGTAAGTGTGAGGTGGTCAGGGTGATAGTGAAGCACTTCGTGTGAGGGGTCAGTGTGAGAGTGACGCAGTAAGAGTGAGTGGTCAGTTTGATAGTGACACAGTAATTGGAGAGAGATCAGGCTGATTGGGATACAGTAAGTGTTACTATGTCAGGCTGATCCTGACGCATAACGTGGGAGAGGACAGGGTGATAGTGACGCAGTAAGTGTGCAGGGTTCAGGCAGAGACTGTCGCAGTGAGTGTGAGACAGTCAGGGTGATAGTGAGGGAGTAAGTGTGTGCGTTCAGGTTGGCAGTGACACAGTAAGTTGTGAGCATCAGGCTGATCGTGACCAATAAAAGTGAGGTGTTAGGGGAATAGTGACGCAGTAAGTGTGAGGTGTCAGGCTGTTAGTGATGCGGTAAGTGTGAGGGGTCAGTCTGATAGTGAAGCAGTAAGTGTGGTGGGGTCAGGCTGATAGTGTCACAGTATGTGTGCGGGGTCAGGCTGATAGTGATGCAGTAAGCGTTCGGAGTCAGAGTGATCCTAATGCAGGAAATGTGAGGGAACAGGGTGATAGTGACGCAGTGAGTATGAGGGGGTCAGCGTGATGGTGACGGAGTAAGTGTGAGTGTTCAGGCTGATATTGATGCAGTATGTTGAGGGCGTCAGGCTAATACTGGCCAGTAAGTGTTAAGTGACAGGGTGGCAGTGATGCAGGAAATGTGAGGAGTCAGACTGATAGACACGGTGAAATTGTGAGGGGTCAGGCTGATAGTGATGCAGGAAGTGTGCGAGTGTCAGGCTGATAGTGACGCAGTAAGTGTGTTGGGAGCAGAGTGATAGGAACGCAATAAGTGTGAGCGGCTCTGGATGACAGTGACAGGTCAGTATGAGGGGGAGGATGGTAGTGATCCAGTGAGTGTGAGGTGTCAGGATGACAGTGAAACAGACTGTGTGAATGTGTCATTGTGATGGTGACATGGCAAGTGTGATGGGGTCAGGGTGACAGTGACGCAGTGAGTGTGAGATGTCAGTGTGATAGTGACGCAGAACATTTGAGGGGCCAGGCTTATAGTGACGCAGTATGGGCAAGGGGTCAGGGTGACAGTGATGTAAATGCACTCACAGGGCCAGGTTGTCGTAAAGCTGTAAGTGTGAGTGTCTCAGGCTGATAGTGATGAAGTAAATGCGACGGGGTAAGGTGGATAAGGTTGCAGTAAGAGTGCAGGGGTAGTGCTAGAAGTGACGCAGTAAATGTGAGTGTTGAAGCTGATACTGATGCATTAAGTTTAAGGGGATCAGTCTGACCTTGACGAAGTATGTATGACATTGTCAGGATGATAATTACGCTGTAAGTGTATGGGGGCACAATGATCTTGATGCAGCAAGAGTGGCGAGTCAGGGTGATAGTGACGCAGTAAGCATGAGTGGGTAAGTCTTATAGTGACGCAATATATGTGAGGGAGTCAGCCTGGAAGTGGCGCAGTATGTGTGAGATGGTCAGGCTGATATTGATGCAGTCTGACCCCTCACACTTACTGTGTCACTATCAGCCTGACTCCATCACATTTATTGTGTCAGTATCAGACTGACGCAGTTGGGGTCAAAATGATAGTGACGCAATAGGTGTAAGCGGCTCAGGATGATTGTGACACAGTGGGTGTGAGATACCAGTGTGATAGTAACGTAGTAAGTGTAAGTGTAAGGCCCTCAGTGTGATAGTGCCACAGCAAGTGTGGGGTGTCAGGGTGTAAATGACGTCGTAAGTGAGAGAGGGGCATTGCGATAGTGAAGCAGTAAGTGTGAGGGGGTCAGGCTGATAGTGACACAGTCAATGTGACGGGGCAGTGTTTTAGTGACAAGATAAGAGTGAGGCGTCAGTCTGATACTGACACAATAAATGTGATTGAGTCAGGCTGATAGTGATACAGTAAGTGTGAGGAGTCAGACAGATAGTGACACAATAAGAGTAAGGATTCAGGGTGATAGTAACATGGGAAGTGTGAGGGCGTGACTGAAAGTGACGCAATAAGTGTGTGGTGGTTAGGCTGATGGTGACGCAGTAAAAATAAGGCCGACAAGGTGAAAATGGCAAAGACTGTGTGAGTGGGTCAAGGTGATAGTGACGCAGTAAATGTGAGGAGGTCAGGGTGAAAGTGACGCAGTAAATGAGAGAGGATCAGAGTGAGAGTGACGCAGTAAGTCTGAGGGGTCAGACTGATATTGACGCACTAAGTGTGAAGGGGTCAAGCTGACAGTGACACAGTCAGTGTAAGGGGAGAGAGTTTTAGTTACACAGTAAGTGCAAGGCGTCAGACTGAAACTGATACAAAAAGTGTGAGTGGTTCAGAGTGATAGTGACGCAGTCAGTGTGATGGGGCAGAGTTGTAGTAACATGGTAAACGTGAGGCGTCAGTCTGATACTGACGCAAAAAGTGTGATGGAGGCAGGCTGATAGTGACGCAGTAGGTTTTAGGAGTGAGGGTGATATTAACATAGGAATTGCGAGGGCGTAACTGATAGTGACGCAATATTTGTGGGGCTGTCAGGCTGATAGTGACGCAGTAAAAATGAGGATGTCAAGGTGGAACTGGTGCAGTAAGTGTGAGGAAGGCAGATGGACAGTGACGCAGTAAGTGTGAGGGGTTCACGCTGATATTGAGGCATGCAAGTGTGAGGGGCTAGGTTGATAGTGACGCTGTGTGCCGGCGGGTCTGGCTGATAACGACGCAGAGAATGTGAGTGTCTCAGTGTGACAGTGACGCATTTCGTGTGAGAGGGTCAGGGTGATAATGACAGAGGAAGTGTGAGGTGGTGAGTTTGATAGTGATGCTGTAATTGTGAGCTTGGTCAGCGTGATAGTGAGGGGCTCAGGCTGATAGCGACACAGCAATTGTGAGGAGGTCAGGGTAGTAGTGACGCAAAACGTGTGAGCGGGTCAGGCTAATAGTGATGCAGTGAAGGTGAGAGTGTTGGTGTGCTAGTGACGCAGTAAGTGTGAGCCGCTCAGGATGATAGTGTCACAACATGTGCGAGGTTTCAGGTCGACACCCATGCAGTAAGTGTGACGTGTTCAGGGTGAAAGTGACACAGACACATTGAGGGTGTCAGATTGAAAGTGACACAGGAAATGTGAGGGGACAGGTTGATCGTGACACAGTAAGTGTAAGGGGTCAGGCTGATAATGATATATTAATTGTGATGGAGTCAGGATAATAGTGGTGCAGTGAGTATGAGTTGTCAGGGTGATAGTGACACACACACGGTGTGAGTGGGATAGAGTTATAGTGATGCAGCAAGTATGAGGAGGTTAGAGTGATAGTGTGCAGGGTCTGGCTGAAGGTGACGCAAGAAGAGTGAAAGGTTCAGGGTGATCTGGACGCACTAAGTTTGGGGGCTCAAGGTGATAGTGATGCTGTAAGTATGAGTGGGTCAGTCTGATAGTGACACAGTACATTTGAAGGGATCAGGCTGGGAGTGATGCAGTAAGCGTGAGGGGGTCAGGCTGATATTGATGCACTAAGTGAGAGGGTATCAAGGTGATGGTGACGCATGAAGTGTGAGCAGGTTAGAGAGAGAGTGACGCCGTGAGTAAGTGGGGTTTGGCTGATAGGGATGCAGTAGGTGCGCATGTGTCAGGGTGTGAGTGATGCAGGAAGTATGAGGGTGCCAGAAGTATAGTGATGCATCAAGTATGAGGGGGTCAGAGTGATTGTGACGCAGTAATTCTGAGGGGATGAGGGAGATACCAACGCAGTAAGCATGAGGGTGTCAGGCTGTTAGTGACGCTGTCAGTGTGAGTGCCTCAGCCTAATAATGATGAAATAAATTTGAGTGAGTAATTCTGCTTGTCAGGTGATAAGTGTGAGTGAGTCAGGCTGGTAGTGATGCTGTACGTGTGAGTGTTGAAGCTCATAGTGAAGCAGAAGGTGTGAGGTGGTCAGTGTGATTGTGAGGCAGTAAATGTGAGAGGGTCAAGATGATAGTGACATAGTTAGTTTGAGGAGGCAGTGTTGTAGTGACACCGTAAGTGTGAGGCGTCAGTCTGATACTTACATAATAAGTGTGATGGAGTCAGGCTGATAGTGACACAGTAAGTGTAAGGAGTCAGGGTGATAGTAACATAGGAAGTGTAAGGTTGTGACTGATAGTGACAAAGTAAGTGCTTGGCAGTCAGGCTGGTAGTGACGCAGTCAAAATGATGGTCTCGAAGTGAAAGTGGCGCAGTAAATGTGAGGGCGCCAGATGGATAGTGATGTAGTAAGTTTGAGGGGTTCACGCTGATATTAAGGCGGTAAGTGTGAGGGGTCAGGTGTATAGTGATGCAGTAAGTGTCGGCGGGTCAGGCTGATAGTGATGCATTCAAAGACCAAATATCCAAGGCTCACTGTAGTGCTGAACAGCGAGACTTCTCAAGGCTAAGACAAAAATCAATAGTTCTCATCCTGGTCATAAATCACAATGCTTCATTTTAAAATTCTCCTCTCCTGCTTCTAGATTCACCAATGAGGGAACAAAATTTAATTGCACCACCCTGTTTATCTCTTCAAATATTTTGCAACTCTCAATGAGATTACCTCTCTTGTTTTGAAACTGTTGAAAAAAAGGCCGGATTTGCCCAATTAAAATTCAGAGGACTAACGTTCATCCATGATATCAAGGCGAAACACCATTCGTGGTATTCCTCATATGGCATCAGTATCTTTCCTAAATTGAGGATTGTAATTCCTCATACTGTCGTCCAAGTGCGGTCGAACTGAGCCACCATACATTGGAAATAATGCTTCGTTCTCTTGCCCTGAAATCCTTCTGCAGCTTTCACAACAGACTTCTACAACGGCTACTAGACTGCAATGACTTATTAAAAACTTCTCCAAGATGCATTTCTAAACATCTGTACATCAGACTTTCTACTTCAAACCTTCGACAAATAATCTCCACACATCTCCCTCCTGACAAGTATGATAAAGTCAAATCGTTGCTATTTATTAGATCATGAGGGACATGGATAGGTTGACTCGTCACGGTGTTTTCCAGCTGGTGAGGAAGTCAAAATTTAGAAAACATCGGTTTACATTTAGAGGGTAAGGATTTAAAAGGGACGTCAGGGGCAACTTTTTCAGTCGTGTCCAGAATGAGCTGCCAGAGAAATTGTTGTAGACTGGTACAACTGTAACATTTAATGGCATCTGGATGGATATAGAGTAACAAGGTTTTGAGGGATGTGGGCCAAATGTTGGCAAATGGGACCTATTAATTTAGGATAACTGTCCACCATGGTCAAGTTGGAAAGAAGGACCACTTTCCGTGTTGTATTGTTCAAGGACTTGATGACTCTAGAACAACCGCAAAAACTTTGCAAATAATTCCGTCAAGACGATTTCAAGTTCCAAATCTTTGGTTAATCTTCCCCTTTTGCGCTCACAAATTCATTACCTGATGTCAGAACTTACGGATTAGTTGCTGGATCCATTCACGTAAATTGGTTCTGCATTCTTTCTAATTCCGATATTGTTTTTACGAATGTAGCTAGTGTTTATGGACTTAGCATCAATATTTCTAATACCATATTTCGATGAATATTAAAACACAACAGCATATCTAATTTGGCACCAGATGATGAGCAATTGAGTCAAAATCGATCGGACGCAGTGAGACAATGATCCTCTCTTCGTGTGGTGTACATCCGTGACTCTATAATTCTACGAAGAATCATTCCCATAACTTCAGCTGTGTCAGAATCTAGTTTGCGGTGAAAGCCTGTCAATCTGCGAAGGTACCGTTCGTCTGGGCATCTGCAAAGGATTTGGCGAAATCTTTGGGTCTTGACAATTTGTTCTTACAACAAATGAATTCAGTTATTTTACTATGAAAATTAACAGGCTTACCGCAGCTGTGATGGCCGAGAGGTTAAGGCGTTGGACTTGAAATCCAATGGGGTCGCCCTGCGCAGGTTCGAATCCTGTTCACAGCGTAGAATCTTTTAAAAGTCATTAATTCATTTGCATAATTTGAATTTCGTGGAGCTTGAGCTTTGCATTCAATCGAAAGTAAATTTTCAACTGTGAAGAATCCGAAGTAATTTCAAGACTGACCCAGTCATCTAATTGAATAAATTATGTGTCGAGACACAAAAAGCCATCAACTTTCAACACGAATCAGTGTCAACACATTTGTCGAACTATCATGAAATTTGGATGTTCGGGGGGTGGAATTCAGCAAAACAAGAAGCAATGCAATACATTTACAAGCAGGTGATGACATCTTTTTCAGGATCAGTTGAAAGTCAAGCTGAGAAAGTTCTACCTAATTTACCGCTGACTCTTAAGGCCAATAATCTATTATATCAGCGGTCAATGATTTAGAAAAAAGCAATTCCATGTGTGGAAAGGAACTCGACTGATTCAGGTTCCTGGCTTGCGATGTGAAAAGGCAAGGCGATATCAGCGGAGTAGAATTTTCTGGAAATATTAGAAATGGAATGTTAACGGTCTTCTGCTGTCCACATTCGTAAGAAACTGTGCATTAAGAACTGAAATTGAAAATTAACGATGAAAATCAGACTTAGCCCTCTGTTTGTGGTGTAGCATTGTTCAGAACAATTGGTTGTTGTTGAGGCTAAAATTGACCAAAATAATCGATGAGGAACTTATCCACGGCCTTCGTTGGAGCAGTTGGTGTGGAGAGGTCAGCTTGAAGAACCAAATGCCAATTATTCATCATGGCTGTCTGAATTGCTTAGTTAAACATACTCCCAGTTTAATGAAAAAAAGTTTTGCTATCGGAGCTAGATGTTTTCGTGTCAGCATGTTCAGATATGAGAAGACACTCCATGGAGTAGATGTGACTTAAATATTGACTCTAACGTCAGAGATGTTGACACATTTCTGCACCAGAACAGCACTACCATTGGTATCATATCAAACTGAACAAAGGACTAGTCACTTCGACATTTCCTGTCTGCAGACTCTGCCAATAGACCGTTCAGGCCCGATGTAGGAATAGGGCGTGGTGACATCTGTTCGCAAGTGGATCACTTCATTCTTGCTCACGATCCGTAAACCGTAATTCATTTTGAACTTCTTAGCCATCAGCATGGTAAGTGGTACATAATGCACAGGTTTGCTTCTCGAAAGAAAGAGCGAAATCTTATTCAATGCAGACGCAAATCCCTGGTCGACCAGAAGACAGATGTCGCGAAACAAAGTGAATACAGAAAACAATCAATGTTTTCTGGGAGTCAAAAAGATGTACTGGAAGAACGGAAACATATATTTGGAACTAAAGTCACATACCACTTCCAAAGACGAACGGTGTTCTTGAACCGTTATCTTAATTTGACCTTCATGTCCACCATTGCTGCAAAAATTATGTTAACAACTCAGAACTTTGTGTTCTTTGATATTCTCTCCTTCATGTTTCTCTTGATTTTAAAACTCAAACCGAGCAATAGTAATGCGCCCTACTTCATTTGCAAAGATCAGAAGAAGATCAATTTATAAGAGAACAGAAATAAAGCTACGTCTGTCTTTCGAGAGAAAACACAGTTACCATTTCGACTCCAAAAAGTCTTCTTCTGCGCAATGAACTCGAAATAGTAGACCGAAAATGAAAAAGAAATGCCAAAATGCCGCGAATACACCACCCGCAAGTGCCTCAAGTCCTACTCGAATATGCCGGATTACTACCATCAACATCAGTGGAGAACGGAACAAAGCTCATTCTGCAGTTGTCAACCTGTTATTACGTAGTTTGTAAAGTCAGAAATCTGATTCGGTAAAAAGCGGGATGAGAGCGGGATATAGGAAGTCTGAAAAAAGCAAGTGCGTGCTTTGCTTTGAAGAAGGTTGGCAGTGATGAAAATGGAAATTAACTACAGTAAGGGGGGCTGCATTAATACTCAGAATCGTTGCAACACACAGGGACGCAATTCCTTTTGCTAGGTTTCTGTTCTGCCATTTTATAATCAAAACACTGTCGGGTTTGGTTTCCATTCCAGGCTTAGGTGACAGCCTGATGGAATTTTGCACATTCGCCCAATTTCTGTGTGGTTGCTCTGGTTTGCTGCCACATTCTAAACATTTGCAGGTTATTTGGAATCGCCATTGAACGCACGCGGTTACAGAGACAGTGATGTCTCTGTAATAGGAGTGTCTGGATAGGACGTACTTCAGAGGATTTTTGTGAACTTAAATAGACAGTGTGGGGTAAGTCTGCTGTTTCCTGGGTGAGCTACATGGACAGAGAGGGGTCAGGGTCTTCTTCCCTGAGGGAGATACGTTGACAGAGTTGGGTTAGTTGCTCTTACCCTGTTTCAGTCCCGCAGATACAGTAGGGTCAGTCTGCCTTTCCCTGGGCGAATTTCTTTCACAGAGTGATGACAGTCTGCTCTTCCCTGCCTGAGTGAAATAGAAAGAGCGGGGTCAGTATTATCTTCCCTCGATAATTTATGTTGACAGTCTGGCTTCCGTCTGCTCTTCCCTGGCGAGTTACATTGGTAGAGTGGGGTTAGTGTTCATTCATTGCGTGAGTGCCATAGACGGAATGGGATCAGTCTGCTCTTCCCTGAGGGAATTACATTTATAGAGTGGGGTCAGACTGCTCTTCAGAGAATGACTTATATTGACAGTGTGGAATCAGTCTGCTGAGTTACACTGAGAGTGTGAGGTCAGTCTGTCCTTCCCTGGGTGAGTAACACTGACGGAGTGGCGTCAGTTTGCTCTTCCCTCAGTGAGTTACATTGACAGAGTGGCGTCAGGAGTGGCGTCTTTGAGGAGTTGACAAAAATAACTCGTCCCCTACATCTTTGGGATAATTAGGGATGGGCAGTGAATCTTATCTCATTGAAAGATAATGAGATTTCTGTGTCCCAGAAATGCATTTCTAATAATTGCATGTACTAATTCGACACTGCAAGCGGACGTGAATAACTTGAGAAGAGGTGCAGGGTAGAATAATTAAAGTCAAATGCACTGATTCCGAGGAGACATGACACAAGATGTGAATGTGGAGCTAATGGTGCAAGGCTCAGTGTCAGTGCTATTGGTTCAGCATTTATTTCTCACTGTTCGCAATGACTCACACACCACTGCTGTCAATTCACAACAATGAGCCTGTTCATCTTGGTTTGAACATCCCTGCGTGTGTATTAACGTGGTTAATGGGACGCGAGAGGAGATGAGCACATCCTGTTTATTCTGTCAGTTTAAACAGATGAAAATATCGGTTGGATGCCAATGCAAAAGGATACTATCTTTTTCTGTGCCTTTTCAGTAGGGCATGCTCAGCATTGAAATGTCTGCTTTTGCACAAGCAGAGTTTGATTGCCATTCATACTGAGCAACGCTAATACAGAAAACGCGTTTTCGAATTCCTGTGATCAAGTGGTTCAGACATTGCACATATGGACGAGAAATCTGGCTTTTAACGTGGCGCCGTGGCTTAGCTGGTGAAAGCACCTCCCATCACACTGGTGCCTGCTCATTGTATTAAAAGCTCATTATTTCTCGCAAGTATTGTGTTGCTGATCGAGAAACTCAGTGTCTGTTTGAATTGCTTTATATTCTGATTTCGAGATCCGGCTTCATTTTCCTGGTTGAAATCCAGTCGTGTATGTTACTCTTTTTAACTACTATTTTAACCTGGAGATTCTTCCCGCAGTTCCACAAGCACTTCTGCTTCTCATCCTCTTATTCTCATTCCTTCATTCCCAGTTTTGTGGAAATTAAGTGGTGAGGCAGGAGACACTGCAGCATTCACGGGGAATGTGATGGTAATGGCACTGACACCACGACATGATCACCCTCATTCTCTGCTGTCACCATTCATTTGTTGCACACCAACAGTAAATGCATCCTTGTTCTTCTTCAGCTATCATGTAGTTACTTTCTTTTCCTGTTGGATAAGGAATTCAACTTTAACTTCGAAAGGGTCTTTAGATTTTGAGGAAGAAATGTCTCCTTGCCTCAGGTCGAAGTGACAGACGCATTATCCAGAGAATATGAGACTACTTCGACCGACTCCAGCCAGGCATCAGAAAGCCTCTCAGCAGTTCGAATCTCAAACTGTCTCTGAATGTCACGCTTTTCAAGAGCAGAAATGGGAAATGAGGGATATGGACAGCCAGAGAGTCGGAGAATGTGAAAAAGGCCTAGGAGGATACAGAGACACGTATAGAAAAAAACAAAGACACATATTGAGGCAGACATTGAAAGAAACAATTCTCCATTCGGCGTGACTGCTAAATAACAGAAAGCAAAAGGAAATGTAGCCATTAAAACATAGCCTTCCACCAGCTCAGGAAAATGAAAGTAGCATGACAGCTGATTAAGTCCTTTTAAGATTGTAAATTCGACGTTTGTAAGCTCAAGAGTGATTTTGATAAATATCCTGATTCGACAGGTAAGATTATCATTTTCCCAACAGTATAATCTAGAAATCTATAACTAACCTGTTTCCTGTCCATCTAAAAGAAAATCTGCTTCTCTCCACAGATGTTGCCAGGTGTAGCGGGTTTCTCTATCAATTCTCGTTTTTAGTTCAGCTTTCCAAAATCTGCATCTTTTTGATTTTTGATAACCTGGCACAAAACCAAGCATTACCAGGTTCGGACCAGTGGTCAGAAATACTGCTACCACGATATACTTGCACAATAAACCATTCATTCCCTGTCCGAAAATAGAACTAATGCCATAGCAGTTCTAGTTCCAAATCCTAACTACGACATTACACTGAATGAAGACAGACGCTCTTGCACTTATTCTCAATGAAATGGCTTTTCCCTTTCATTTCTGATCAGTTTCACTGCAGATTGTTTTCTACTCGTCTTCAAGTTTTGCAGAATGGGAAAGCCCATTTGGCCCATGGTGCAGTCTGGTTTAAAAACATTCGTCTATCCATTCCCTGTTTCCAGCTTTGGTCCATAATCTTATGTGTTCTGATGTTTCCAGTGCAAATGGCAGTGAGGTTCTCGCTTTGATCGTAGATGACACAACAATGGGATTGAAGTTTGACGTAATCACACTGTGTTATTACCCACGTCGTGTCTCCGACAGAAAGAGACACACAGACACATTCCCCGAGAGTGGCAGAGTTCTCAGGATTTGACCAGCTCCTTGTGCTTCACTTCAGCTGTCCGCTCCAACATGCAAGTTCAACCGCCAAAAGGCAGCTTTTGGTTAAACCAAAGCCAGTTCTACAGACAATGAGAGACGTTGCTTTGAGCTGGAATTTGAAGTGGACGAAAGAAACTGTAAATTCGAAAATTCAAACCCTTCCATTCCTGACAGACAACAGGAATGGACGAGCACGCTGCATCCTCGCGATTTTAAATGCGAACCGACAATCCCCTAACTCGACGTCAGGCATGTTACCAATTCCGTCACTGACCCAAAAACCAGGTTTGGCTGTGACAGTTTGTCTATAGGTAATCTAAACGTCCACATCAGGGAAGCAGCATTCACAAGGTGAAAAATCAGCAAACATAATGACCGTCACTGTTTCACTTGGAATTCCCCACTCTATGAAACATTTACTTTCACTGTACTTTCATATTTGAAGTTTTTTACATTCCAGAGCCTGAACTAATTCAGCGAGAAACCACTGGTCATTTCGAGCCCGTCACCCGGAATGAGGCGAGTTGAACGATGCCTTTCTTGATGCCAAAACATCAGCGCGGCTCAAAACGAGTTCGTGTTAGCATCAGTCTTTACTTAACTTGCTGCAGTATATCTGCTGAACAACATCAGATTATCACAGCATTGCCTTCTTCACATTGAAACCAAGGGTGATAATATGAACCGACTTGGAAACTTGGAGAGAGAAACACTGCTGACAAAGTCAATTATGACGTGAAGAGCAGGCACTAGAGTTTATACAGGTCCCAAAGGCTACTGCAGAATCAATGGACATCCCTGCATACGAGTCTGATTTTGCATTGCCAGGAACAGGCTTTCGTTCCCAGTTAGGAGATGTAGATTTAATTCTCTTCTTGTGAATTATCCGAATGAAAACTAAATCCTGGCTGCACCCAGAACACACACACGGATCCTGCCAGAACAATTCAGTGATCGATCAGCATCTGTCTGGAAGGACAATGGCAGCAAATACAAGTGAAAGCTATCACAGCAATTACCCCTCCAAGGTTCTCGCGTTTCCCAGTTGAAAATATTTCGCTGTTCCTTCAATGTCACTACGTCTCAACCCTTGCCTCATGGCATTATGCCTGTACCCCGCAACTGAGGACATCCAGGGTTATGCAGAGTAACTCATAATCTCAATCTCTCGAGTAATTAGGGATTGACGGTGCATCCCATCACATTGAGCAATGACTTTATCCCAGTAATACGTTTCCTAAAGCTGCAGTTTCTAAGGGAACACTTGCAAGCTGTCGGGAATAAGTTGAGAAGTGGAACGGACGAGAGCAAAATGCGAAAGGCAATGATAACTGGGAGGCATGAGACAGCAAGTGAGTGAGGAGCTGGTGTTGCAACGTTCAATGTCAGTGTCAGTATTTACTGACCACTATTCACTCTGATTCACACACCACTCCTTAACAATTCACCGCAATGAGCCCATTCCTCTTAGTGTGAGTTTACCTTTGCTGATATTCTCGCGGTTAAAGGTGCCCAAGAGGATGGATGGATCTGCGTTATTCTGTCAGTTTAAACAGTCTAAGTTATCAGTTTAAAACAAAAGCAATAAGACATTGCCTCTCCCTGTGCATTTTCAGTGGAGAATATGCAGCTTTGAACTCTTCTGCATAACCAGAGGTTGTTTTAAATTTACACCGAGTAACTGTGAAACACACAAAAAATGAGTCCGAGTTCCTGTGTTCGAATAGTCAAGTAAGTGCACGCATAGTTTTGAATCGTTGAGCTTGGGCAGTTCCTCAGCCTTAGTTAGTGAAAGTTCCTGTGAAAAAACAGCCGAATATGGGATCAAATCCTGACATCTCAATGTTTGTAGGTCTTTCATGAAAAACAGAGTTCCCGACTTCACCTGAGGTTCTGGTTGTGGTGGGAATTCAAATCAATGACTGGATCGAGGTTATAGTTTAAAGACAGCTCCTTCGACATCTCTGCTACGCTGCCACACAAACCCCGCAACCACGTTTTTCATGATTCGTGTTTCAGCATCGCCTCACTTCAGGCACTTACCCACACACACTTGCAATGGCCAACTTGGCGTAAGTTCGATAATATTTATGAGGATGTTGCAAGGCTTACAGTGTTTGGACTGTAGCGTAAAGCTGAATAGGATGTGAAAATTTTCCATGGAGCTTGAGGGCTGAGGGATGGGCTTACAGAGGTTTATATCAATATGAAGGAGACGGTAGAGTAAATGGTCAATGAATATTTCTTCCCATGGCAGGCAAGTTCAAAGCAAGGGAACACTGTTTTAAGGGGAGAATGGTAAAATTTAAAAGGGATCTGAAGGACATTGTTTTTTTCACACAGAAAGGTTTGCGAGTTTGGAATGAATTGTCAGATTTAGTGGTGGAGTCTGGTATACTCTCAACATTTCAAAGGCATATGGATCTGTATACAGACAGGAAAGTTGAAAATGAATAAACGTGAAAATTTGGCAAATAGAGCGTTTGTTTACGGGCTCAGCCACTCTGAGATGCTGCTGTGGCAAACACCAGTTTGAATAGGCACTCATCACTTGGTCAGTGCGTTGGGCAAGTTTTCTGTAAGATGGCTAGATTAGATTCCCTACAGTATGGAAACCGGCCCTTCAGCGCAACTAGGCCACACCGACCCTCCAAAGAGTAACCCACCCAGACCAATTTCCCTCGAACTAATGCACTGATCATTATGGGAAAATTAGCATGTAAAATTTACCTGCCCTGCACATCTTTGGAGTGTGGGAAGAAACCCACGCAGGCGCAGGGAGAATGTGCAAACTACGCACAGGAAACAAATGTGGAACACTGATGCTGTGAGGCAGCAGTGCTAACCACTGAGCCACGGTGCCGCCCTAAAAGGGGATGGAGAACGCAGCTAGCAACCCCGCAATCTCTCGCATGCAAAGCGAGTACTCTCCCATTTGAGATAACTCCCACAGGCTGCTTCGGTTAAAACCAGCAACGAATCATTTTTTTCTGGTCTTAGGCTGCCAATAACCATTCTTCTTGACACATTCCCAACTTCTCAGTGGGAGATTTTGGCTGCAGAAAATACCTCACAATTCATGTTGCTCGCGCAGCTCTCCAGCGAAACGAAACACCTGACAACTCATGAACAGAAGCAGAACTGACAAAGAGAACCTATTTTCAGACACACGGGCTCATGAATGATGTCTGTGAGGCAGAGCGAGTCGTCTGGGTCATGAGCTGCTCACACAAATTGCAGCGAGGCAATTCCAAATGGTGCTTTCAACGTACTGGCGCCTTAGTGCACCAATACTTCCAGGAAAGTGCTCAAGTAACATGAATCAGAACTGACTAACAATGAACCATGAAAAGTGAAGATTACCAATTACAGTCTCGATTAGATGAGGTTAACAATTGGGCTGATGTCTCCACCGGATCGAGAGGACCAATCACCAGCCTCTCACATCAGGACAGAAATTAAGGAAATTAGGGAAAAGTAACCAAGTTTCAATCGCAATTTCCCTCATTTTCGCAACAACAACAGAAAACTGCGAGCAGATTCAATGTAGAACCTAATTTCACATAAACAGGGAAATAAATATCTCCATTCACTTTCAGAGAAACGGTGAAAAATACAAATTGTCTGGAATATGAAAGATTGCCGCAGCCTGTTTTTGAGTTGCATATTATGCTGGTGGCCTTTCGAGCTGGAGGGGAACGTGACAACTACAGCAGAAGGGGAAAACATGGGCACTGACATGTTGGTTGTTTTCTGCTGTGCCACATCACAGCCAAGTTAGAAGAAATGACTGCTTTTTTTCTGTTCAACTTTAACAAAACTCATTCCAGCAAAACGTTGCCAGCTTGATCCATTAGCACAAGTGGCCGCACAGGGATGCAAACACAAGCCTTCTTAAGAAGTGGAATCTGAAATCACAATCTCAGGTTGGTCAGCCACGCGAGCACACAGGCCAAAACCGGAAACCCAAGAGCATGTACCTGATGATACCCTGCAGCATACTCACAGCAACTGCACCAGTTCTGCAGAATAAGCGGTGGGAAGGAATTGCTCTATCTGAGCGGTCGTGCTTGTTGTTCTCATTAGCAAATCTGGCTTTGAATTTGCTAGCCCATATCTGCTGCCATGCTGAAACGGAATGCAATTCCGATTAATCGCTGTGTGAAACGTTGTGCATTTTCTCTCCTCAGATAAAGTGATCACTGGAGATGATGAATTCTGCTCCTGCCAGAGACGCCGACTCTCCTGCTGCTCAGATGAACTGAAAAACTGGTTTAACACTGGAATCCGAGAATGGCAGAACACGTAGCAAGATTATTCGAAACCCAGAGCCAATAAGAGTTCCAACTTTCCTTTTCTTTCTCCATGCACTATTATCCAGCAGAGCCATGAGCAACTGCCACCTGGCTGCAAGCTGAGTTGGAAACCTATGTGGGAATCAAGGACATGCGACTCACTTATTGTCGGTAAATCAAACAGTTCTCACTTTGAGGTGTTCAAAAATTAGCTTTTATACATATTCAGGGAAGGCCAAAGGCGATCTGAGATGTCAAAGAGGTGGTCACTCTTCGTGATTGCTCTTTGTTCAAGTTGTGAAAAGGTTTCCCGCTTCCGTCGGCTTCACGTTTCTTGTTGATGACTGAATCAGACAGAAGGTGTTTCACCAGAGCTGCACTTGACTTGCATTCCTCTCCCTCGCTGTCATAATTTCCTGGAACTGTGTGAGAACAAGAAAACAAAATACATACTGCGTCATTCGGCAGCCTGTCTGTGATTTCCTCATTTTCAGTTACAACATGGCTTAGACTTCAGGCCACACGGTAATATTAGTAACAGTCTGAGAACAAGAGTCGATAGTACATCTGTGCCTGTAAATCTTTTCATTCCTGTTGTTGACTGAATGAACTGTATCCGTGTCTGCTGCATCGAAACTCGAATATGTGAACTGCTCCGAACTATGATTGAGGATTTCTGGTTTTGGTTGACACACGTTGAGAAACGCCAGACAGCGTTCAAATGAAGCTTTCAGAGCACATTTTCGGATGCATTTGACAGAGACTAACATCATGAATCCAGTGTTCGCTATGACAGATGGAAATTAATGCTCTCCATGTTACTGATCCAGGCCACCTTCGCATGTCAAGCAAATGCGGTACTGTTGTTACATAAAGGATCAGTGCCCGGTAACTGTGTCCATAAAGAGGATATGATTGAAAAAAAAAGAATACTATGTTGAAATATCCAGGAAATATTGCCTGAAAAGGCACAGACAATTTTCCCTGCCGCGCCAAGACAGAGGAACATATGTAACTGCACTCTTAAACAGGATGGCCAGCACTGATATAGAAATCGCCACATATGAAGGACCACTGCGAATAGAAATTTGAAAATGAATTTCACGCAGCAGGTATTCGGAATTATATTCTTTTCACCGCTACAGTAGTATCGGGCGAGTAAATTCAAAACAAGGTTTGCTGATGAGAATGCAATAAAACCCCATCGATCATGATATGAAAGACTGTCGCCCAGAAAGAGGGAACAACAATGTTTCTTCTAAAGCTTGGACTGGGCCACTTTCGCACAAACTGATACTGCTACTCTCCAGAAAAGATCAGGGCCCGCAGCATGCACTCTTAGAAATGGTGACCATCAGTGCTGGAAACATCCCTGCATATTCAAAACAAGGAAGAATAAAATAAAACATATCAAATAAAACCGTAGATGGCAATTAATTGGACTTGTCTTCCCTTTCACCACGACAGCTAGAATGTGCGGGGATATACAGAGTAAGTTTTACTGACCAGGTCAGAAAGCAATTGCCTCCACATATGTTGACACACAAGCCTATCTTTCTTTCTGTCCGTTTTTTTTTTGAAGCGCCGATAATTTCCGTAGGAGATGAAGATGATTACTGCTCCCCCGCAGGATCACAGTGGAGCCAGAGACCCGATCGAGCTGCTCAGAACAGTTCGTGTTTGCCGAGAATCACTGAAACTGAGAGTGATGACACGTCGACACGGTGTAACAGCTGCCAACACATGTGGAGGGTTTTGGGACGGATTAGGACCCACTCTGGCAAAAAGACTGGATCCTAAGACTGGGGAGTAAGTGTTCAGGTAGAGGACTGGAGAATGGGGTTAAGAACGATATTAGCCAAGATCGAATTCTGAAAGTGCTAACCGCTCCTATGTTTTGCAATCTCTGGCCATCTGGTATCTAAGGAAATAGAAACAGAGTTATTTGTTCAGTTGGAAGTCCTGGGCAAAATGAGAGATAGAACAAGCATGATACAATTTTAGAGACTGGGAAAATGTTTGGAGAGGAAGCAATAAAAGTGAAGCTGAATATAAAGTTTGAAGTCCGGACATATTCAATAAAAAGGAAGTTTGTAGAAAGGCAGAGGGACATGAAGATGGAAAATGAAGTGTCACCAGTCCCGAAATCTCATTCGGTTTTCATTTTCAAGATGCGACCGGACCTGCTGAGATTTTCCATGAATTTCATTTGTTGATTCTGAAGCTGAAGATGGGAGTGATCCTGGACCAATCAGCTCTCTCATGTTCTGGGAATATTTGACTTACCCGGTCGATCAGATCACGTCTGTCCCACACTGAAACCTCAGAATCCTTCCCCACCCCCACCCTCGTTACTGGCAATAAACAGTTCATTACATAAACTTACATGAGCACACAACAAGAACAATTGCAAAATGTACAGGGAGAGCTCCGTTCCGTTCCATCAGCACATTCTGAATCAGTTAATTTTTGTTCAGGACCCATGAGACATTAAGCCGTCTCTGTCAGACCACTAACAAATGGCCATTCGCGTTCTGTGTCTTTGAACACTTTGGTTGGTGCACGGATGAAGTGGAATCTCACGTTTTGAAATGGACATAATTCATAGCATTTTCACCTGCACTTATAAAGTTATATCTGGCGCTTCCAGTAAAGTGCAGACAGTTTTCACTCAGTAACCGACATGTGATCAAAGCAGGAGGACATATGTGTCAGCGAAAACAACAAGAATGCTCCACCAGCGTTGGCTTGCAATTCTGCATGTGGAAAGAAGATCTGGAACACTATTAAACAGTGAAAACGACTATTATGGGGCTTGGACGCACGACTGTTTGATTAAACAACTCACATTGCACCGAACTGAGATATCCAGGCTTGGGACACGATGCATTAGTTTGCTATTTCATTCTGAGCATAATTCACCTGGCACAGCAATTTGCAAAGATCCAGCTCATTCCTCCCAATCACAATTAACATAATTCACATCCTTCACTTTTGTTATTTGTTCAAAACATTACAAAGTTGGAAGTCAGGAGACATTCAATAAAAAGGAAGAGTGTGCAAAAGCAGGTGGAGATGGACATGGAAAAGAAGTATCACTAATCCCGAAGTCTTAAATCGATTTATATTTCCAAGATGCTAACAGATCTGCAGAGATTTTCCAGTAATTTCATTTGTTGGTTTAGAAACAGAAGATGACAGTGATCCTGGACCAAACAGTTCTCCCGTGCTCTTGGGATACTTGACTTACTGTGTCTATGTCCCACACTGAAACCTCACGATCCTGCCGCACCTCCACCCTCGTTACTGATAACATACTGTTCATTACGTTAAACACAAGAAGAACAATTGCAAAACGTTGAGGGAGAGTTCCCTTCGGTTTCCATCAGAACAATCTGAATCACTGAAGATTGGTTCAGTACCCATGTGACATTGCTCTGTCTCTGTCAGACCCCCAGCAAGTGGCCATTCGCTTTCCGTGCCTTTGGACACTTTGGGTGGTGCACGGTTGGTTTGGAACCTCACGTTTTGAAACGGACATCATTCATTGTATTTTCGGCTGCACTGATAAAGTTGTCTCTGGCGCCTCCAGTAAAATGGACATAGTGTTCACTCAGAAACCGACGTGTGATCAAAAGCAGGCGGACAATGAAAGCAGCAAGAACATTCCCCTGCGAAGGGTTTCAATACTGCACGTGGAAGGAAGAGCCGGAATTGTATTAAGCCGTGAAAGCGCCCATTGTGAGACTTGCACCCACCACCCTCATACTAAGCATCTCACACTGCACCGACTGAGCTAGCCAAGCACGGTGCACTGTGGATTAGTTTGCTATTACATTGCGAGCATAATTCATCAACATTTTTTTCAGATCCAGTTCATTCCCCCTAATCACAAAAATATCATTCACAACTTTCACTTCAGTTATTCCTTCAAAGCATTACAATCTATTCAGCACTTGTCCCGGGATTTAAGGTTCAGCCTTAATATCTTCATATTTTTACCCTCACCTTTATGTCGCTGATGTGATTTCCAATCACTCTGGCAGACAGTAAATCAGTCGGGAAATTACCTAAGGAAACCCAATCAT
Source organism: Chiloscyllium plagiosum (assembly GCF_037043375.1). Taxonomy (NCBI): domain Eukaryota; kingdom Metazoa; phylum Chordata; class Chondrichthyes; order Orectolobiformes; family Hemiscylliidae; genus Chiloscyllium; species Chiloscyllium plagiosum. The sequence goes on from NW_028270152.1 coordinate 114,849,409, forward strand.
TTCCGTTTACAGTGTTGGGCATTTCCCATCTGCTGACGAGACAGAGTCGGCTCAATCAACACATTCCTTGTTCTTTCTGCCGAAAACCTTTACCACTTCTTATTTTCACGTCAGGAGTTTTATTTATAACACGTCCAAGGACTGGAGCAACATTCCAATGTCCTGAAGCCCTTTCCAACTTAAAGCGAAAGGCTTGCTCCTTTCACACGGAAAGAGCTGTTACTAAGGAAGGAGTTTCCACGAGATGTTTCCCATGGCTTGGCAGAAAGTCGCTGATTGAAGCTGCAGTGGCCGCTTTCGGTTGGCATCGGGAGCTTGGAGAAGGTGATGTCGTATTCTGCTGCGTGTAAACGTCTCACTCCCTGCGGATTTGGGGTGAATCATGGATGAGTTTTCCCAGTTACAATGTAAATATATGGTCGGGGTAAATGCTTATACTGAAATATTTGAGGCTTATTCCCTGGGTGAGGTCGAACCACCAACATTTCAGCCAACTGCGCTGACCATTTGAGATACAGAAACTGGCAACGCAGATATCCAAAACCAATGTTATCGACGGTATATGAGGATACGTCGGACAGCAGGAACTTGCGTTGTTTTCAGAGACGGTCGCTAATGTTATCACCGAGAGGGTAAGCAGACTGAGGAGCTGCAAATATTCAAATTAAAAGGCATCCACGCATGCGCACTCCGCTCACATACATCTCCACATATTAGCTCACTTAGGCTGCTGGTATTTGAAGCCACGATTCGATAGAAACTGAAGCTGAAACTCCAGCATATTAGACCGCTCGACCACGCTACCACACAAAAGCCATCACTCAGATTTGCTTTGACGAGTGTTTCAGCATCGATTCACTTCAGGCACTTAGACCTCGCAAATTTTCTTAAAAAATTGGCGTAATTTAAGAAGTAAAGAAAATGTACAGACAAGGAACAGGGCCTTCATCCATTCAAGCCTGAGCCGATCCAAATCTACTGTTTAAATCTGTCACCCAATTCCTAAGCATCTGTATCCCTCTGCTCCCCACCTACTCATGCATCTGTCCAGACGTATCTTAAATGTATCTACCGTGATTACCTCTCCAGTCTCAGCTGGGAACGCGTTCCAGACACCCACCACCCGCTGTGTCAAGTAGTTGCCGCGTGTATGCCTCTTAAACTTTTCACCTCTCACCTTGAAAGCGTGACCTCTCGGTATTTAATCCTTCAACTGGGAAATAAAACTTTTCTCTATCTACCCTGTCTGTACCTTCATGATTTTGTAAACCTCAAAAAGGTCCCCCTCAAACTCCTTTTTCCTAATGAAAACAAAACTAACCTACTCAACCTCTCTTCCTAGATTGCACCTTCCATACGAGGCAACATCCGCTTAAACATTTTACGCGCCCTCTCCAAAGCGTCCACATCCTTTTGGTAATGTGGCGACCAGAAATTTACACAGTATGCTAAGTGTGGCCAGACCAATGTATTGTTCAATTTTAACATGACTTGCCAGCCATTTTATTCAATACCCCATCCAATGAAGCCAAGCATACTATATGCCTGCTTGTCTACTCTATCCACCTGTGCAGCAACCTTCAGTGTGTAATGGACCTGCACTCACAGATCTCTCTGTCCATCAACTTTTTTTTCCCAAAGCTCTTCCGTTCATTGTATAACCCCAGCTAGAATTAGACTGACCGAAATGCGTCACCTCACAGTTGTCTGTTTTGAACTCCAGCTGCCACTTTTCCGCCCAACTTTCCAGTATATCTCTATCCTCCTGTATTCTTAAACAGTCACTTATACTTTCTGCTAGTCCAGAAAACTTCGTGTCATCTGCAAACTTTCTGATCATTCCAACAGTGCTCTCTTCCAGATCATTTATGTGTATCACAAACAACAGTGGCCACAACACTGATCCCTGTGGAGCACTACTGGTCATCTTTCTCCATTTCCAGAAACTCCATTCAACTGCCATTCTCTGTCTCCTATCGCTCAACTAATTCTTTGTCCACCTGTCTAGAACACCCTGCACACCATGTTACTTTACGTTCTGTATTTGGTTACCATGGGGAACCTTATCTAACTCCATACTGTAGTGCATGTATATGACTTCAACAGCCTTTCCTTAATCTATCACTTCCCCGAAATTCTCTGTGCCTCTCACTGATATGCACGTTATTTTCAAAATATGAATAGATCCTATCCCTCAGTACCTTCTCCAGCAACTTTCCCAACACTGATGTTCGGCCCATTGTTCTGTAGTTATCCAGAATATCCCTACTATCCTTCTTGTACAGTGGACAATATAAGCAACGTTCCAGTCGGCCAGAACCTCACCTGTGCTGAAGGATGCCACGAAGATATCTGTCAGGGCCCCAGCTATTTCCTCTCTCACCCCATTCAGGAACCAGGGATAGATCCCATCCGTTCCTGGGGATTTGTCCACATTAATTACCCCTAGCCTGCCCAACACAGCTTCCCTACTTATGTCAACATGGTCCAGACTAATCAAATGTTTTACTCTAGACTCAACATTCATCATGTTCCTCGTCGGACTATTGATATACTCACCTGGAGGCTTCTTACAAATGGTATCCCATCCAGACCTCTGATGCTAAGAGCATCCCGGTCAATGTTGGGAAACAGAAATCTTCAATCAACACTAAATTATTTCCTCTCCGTCTTTCCATGATCTGTTTAACTATTTTTTTCTTGCACCTCACGGTCACTGTAATACAGCCCCAAAAATCTAATCTCACCCTTCTTATTTCATTGCTCCATCCATAATGTCTCACGACCCAAGCCTTTCATGGTGTCCTCCTTTCGCACAGCCATGATATCATCCCTGACCAGCAATGCAACTCCTTCCCCTTTTTTCCCTCCCTGTCCAGTCTGAAGCGTCGAAATCCTAGAACATTTGGTTGCCAACCATGCCCTTCCTTCAACTAAATCTCTGTGATTGCAATAACGTCATATTCCCAGGCATCAACCTAAGCCCTAAGTTCATCTGTCTATACTCCATGAATTAAAGTAGATGCATTTCAGGCCACCAATTCTTTTGCATTCATCTGCTCTCTGCCTACTCTTCCCATTATTAATGCTATCTTCCTGATTCTTAGCGTTTCCAGTTTCCATCGCACTGCCGACTTGCTTAATCGTGTGGTTCCCAGCCCTCTGCCGCATTAGTATAAAACCTCCCCAACAGCAGTAGCAAAAACTCCCGAAAGGACATTCGTTCCTGTCTGGTTCAGATGTAGATCGTTAATTTTCTTGTAGTCCCACTTTCCCCAGAACTGGTCGCGAAATCCAACAAATCTGAAACCCGCCCTGAAGCACCATTCCTCAAGTCACGTGTTCATCGTGCCTTTTTTTATTCATTTCTACGCTGGCAGTCACATGGCACCGGCAGTCATCCCGAGATTACTACCTTTGAGGTCCTCCTCTTTAATTTCTCTCCTAGCTCCCTGAATGATCCCTGCAGGTCCTCATCTCGTCCTCAAGACAACTGGCTGTTCATAATTCCCTTTTCGAATGCTCTTCAGCCGATGGGCGACATCCCTGTCCTGAGCACCTGGGAGGCAACATAATTCTCCAGAATTGCTAATGATCCACAGTGAGTCCACCAGCAGTTCCAGAGTGACGAAGCAGTCAAACAAGTGCTGCAGCTGGACACACTTCTTGCAAGAGTAAGTTTAGAAAACCTTTACAAGGATTCGCAATGTTTGCACTGCTTGGACATGAGAACCAAACTGAATAGGCTTCGTCTGATTCCCAGGCGCTTCAGGGCTTTGATATGGCCTTATAAAATCATGAGGAAGATAGACAAAGTAAATAGTCAGGGAGCACGTTTTCACAAGACGCGCGAGTTCAAATCTACATAGCAAACGTTTCATGTGAGAGAGGGAAAATTTAAAAGGGATGTGAGGGACACATGTTTTTTCACACAGAATTTTTGTGTGTGTGGAATGAATTGCCACATTTAGTGGCAGAGTCTGCTGCACTCACAACATTTCAAAGGCATCTGAATGGGTGTATAGACAGGAAGACCTCGGAGAGATAAGACACAAATATTGGCAGATATGTATGGATTAATTTCGGTTATCTATTCAGCAATGGCAAGTTGGATCGCGGGATTTGTTTCCATGCTCGACAACTCTGAGATGCTCCAGCCACCGGCAACGGTTTGAATACACCATTTGCAAAAAACGCATGATGTTTGTTACTCAGTCAGCGAGTTGGCTATTTTGTTTGGAGGGTGGATGGGCCCAACCGATCCAGAGATGAAGGTTTTCCGGATATTTGCTTCCAATGACCATTCTTCTTGACACTTTCCCAAGTTCGCCATCAAAGATTTTGGCTGAAGAAAAATACCTCACATATCGCATTACCCGCTTTGCTCTTCAGCGAATCCAAAAACTGACAGCTCTTAACGTGGAACAGAATCAGAACTGAAAAGGCAGTACCATGATCAGACACACCGAAGCTTAAGTGCTGTTTGTGGGCACTGTGAGTCGTCTCTAACATGAACCGCTCGCAC